>NC_132924.1:130637926-131304593 GCF_047675955.1 Chlorocebus sabaeus
CCAGAAGTGATGCACGCAAGGCTGGGGACCCAGGATGGGGCCAAGGGCACCCAAGGGCCGAACAAGAGTGAGATTAGACCCCCCAGAAGTGATGCACCCAAGGCTGGAGACCCAGGACGGGGCCAAGGGCACCCAAGGGCTGAACAGGAGTGAGATCAGACCCTCCCGGGGCTCAAGAGAGGCTCCCAGCATCAGCCACAGCCCACACCCCTCGCAGGCCTGCATGACAGTGAGGCCTCCATCACCATCCGGCCAGCACAGGCACAGCCCGGACATGCAGGAGGCTCCAGCCAGTATTTGAGAGCAGACGCCTGAGTGCTGGGACTCGGCCTGCAGCTGGCATATGCCCAGGGAGCCTGGTGGCCCCCATGTGCCACCCGAGCTGTCAGGCACTCAGCATGTTTTTAAATTATATCATCTTTTTAATTATATCATCTAATACGTGGAAAATTGTGTATCACTACCGTAAATGAAAAGCAGAATCGTCGCTGTGAGGAGAAGGCCACTCTAAAGGTGAGTTCCATGAAAACAAAACACCCAAGTGTTGTTCATTTAAACGTGATCGAAGACTGCACGGCGACACGGTCTCTGGAAAGGGGCTTGTCGTGGCCCCCAGAGCCTCTCGCTCTCCGGGATGCGCTGGGAGTGGAATTGCCGTGCTCACGGGGTCCCTTGCAGCCTCCGAGCTTCTGCCTGTGGGAAGAGCCGGCGGGAGGGGGACCGGCCACGCGATCTATACTGGGTGGGTCTCTCAGTGCCGCCTCATTCTAACAGGAGGGCTCCTGAAATCAGGGCCTTACAGTGCTGAGGTTTTAATAACACATTAGAATACACAGAACTAAATAAAAATAAAACATAAAAGCTGTAGATGATTTTCTGCTCTGGAAAACACCTTTGCACACAAGCCTTTATCTGGGGGTCCCCTGGAGGGGTTGGGGTGGCCCCACGGAGAGCAGGGAGCAGAGGCAGATGCAGGGGCCACACTCCACCAGGAGCCCCCAGGCACCGTGGCCACAGGACAGCCGGGCTTGTGGACCGTCCTCCAGAGTCCAGCTTGAATGACCGCCCACACCTAAACCTGAGAACGAGCACGTGACGGAAAGGCCTTTTGGCTCCTTCTGTTCAGGAAGCACAGACAGTATCTTCAGTTTTGCCCACGCAGGCCCCCTGAAGGGGACACAGACGCCAGGAGACAGGCATGGCGGCCGGGTCTCCCTCTGGGGAGCTGTGGTTTGGGCGCCTGAGCCCGGAGCCCCCGTCTTGCTGGGAGGCGTTGCCTTATGACGGCGCCCACGGGGCCACAGTCCCCTCCCCAGGCCACGCGTCAGGGTGGGTGGCCTCTAGCTGTGAGCTGCAACTTTCCATTTTCTGGTCACGATCTCTAACTTATTTTCCCACAACATATTATGGGCAGCTCGTACGATTTTCCATCAAAACGTAAATAGATTCGGATTTCTCTGAAGAGCAGGTTTCCTATATCGGCGTGTACCAGTCCGTGTTCACATGAAGACCAAGGACAAAAGAGGAAAACAGATCTGTTCCTAGGTTGTAAGACTTCATGAAATTAAAAGCAGCAGCCCCTAACCTCTGCCAGAAAAGACCCCACAAGCACATCCTGTACTCGGTCAGAGCCAGGACATACCCCATGTCCTTTTTTTTCCTCCCCTTTCAGAAATGTAATTTCCATGACGCGTCCACCGAGGGCCGGGAACCACAGAAGAGAAAGAGCAGCGGGAAGCTTCCAGAAACTCCCACAAGGGCTCAGAAAACACGGGGAGGCGGCAATTGCAATCACCTGCCAGGACTGGAGAGCCAGAGGTCGGCCAGCTAGGAGATGTCCTGTCCCTGAGTCCCTGCCCTGACTCCACTTTCACGCAAGAGAGGGGCAGGGCAGACCACAGAGGGCCCCCCTGGGCAGCCAGAGCCAGGTCCTGGAAAGCCACCCCCAGCCCAGGTCAGTGGGTCCAGGACAGCAGGAAGACCACCTAGGTCGGAAGTTCAAATCTCGATTTGAGATGAGTGTTGGCCCTACAGGGGTTGAAGGCCTCTCTGGAGAGTGTTGAGTGAGCAGACAGGCCCAGAGCTGGATGACCTCTCCCTAAAATGCCAATGGCCTCAGAAGACAAAACGCAAGGGGGTCAGTGGCCCCCAGGCACTGAGCTCACTGGGTCTCCCTGAGCCCGTGTCTGGCGTCACACACAATGTTGTTATTTTACTGCCTAATTTCAAAATGCACGGCTGCAATTTACACACTGAGCTGTGACTTGAATAATTTATCGCGAAGTCCCTGTATCAGTGACCAGTGTGCTGGGTGTTCCTTTGAAACCCACAGAGCAGACCTAATATATCATGTTGTTTTCCTCCTCTTTAAATATTTTTGACACAGCAATACTTCACTACAGGCCACTAATAATGTTCTGCTTCTAGAGGAGAAAATACTGACGCAGCTTCAGGGCAGGTGACTTGCTCGGAGCCATTTAACAGTGGGCGGCAGCTGCAACCCACCACTGGTTCCTTTTTAATTTAATACAGGAAGAAGCACAGCAAAGTTCCCTCATATTTCTCTCCTTAAAGCTGACAGAAAACGAGTAAACCAGCAGAAAACAAACAACACATCTTAGGGAGGGGAGTTCAGAGAAGGACCAGGGAGCCAGAGGAAGACTCCTGTTTCCCACAGTCATCGGGATGAATCCAAGGCAGCCTCAGAGCGAGTGTCTTCCACCTTGGCCCACAGCAACTTGTTCCTAAAATCAACACTGTGTCCCCAGCTTACAGCTCCTCATTCCTAAAATCAACACTGTGTCCCCAGCTTACAAACGCTGTGTCACACTGAGCAGTTTCTATCTCTGGTTTTATTTTCGTCCGACTCTCCCCAGGCCCGCCTGTCACTCAGGAACAGATCTCACCAGTCCAGCCGCATCTGGGAGATAAAAATGCCCAATTCGGCCGGGTGCGGCGGCTCACGCCTGTAATCCTAGCACTGTGGGAGGCCAAGACGGGCGGATCACGAGGTCAGGAGATGGAGACCATCCTGGCTAACACAGTGAAATCCTGTCTCTACTAAAAATACAAAAAACTAGCCGGGCGCGGTGGCGGCGCCTGTAGTCCCCGCTACTCGGGAGGCTGAGGCAGGAGAATGGCGTGAACCCGGGAGGCGGAGCTTGCAGTGAGCTGAGATCGCGCCACTGGACTGGGCGACAGAGCGTGACTCTGTCTCAAAAAAATAATAATAAATAAATAAATAAATAAAAATGCCCAATTCAATTAGCATTTGTTAAACACACCCCAAGGTTTGTTGCCATGGATTGTAGTTTCCTGGAAGGCAGCAAACCTGGAGTCTCAGAGTAGGACGCGGCCTTTCAGCCCCTGAATGTGCGTCCGCGCTTGGACCAGGAGCTTCCCAGCCCCACAAAGAGCATGGGCAGCCTTCTCTGCCTTAGTGCCCACACCAGCAGGTGGGGCAGCACCTCCTGTCAGAGGGGAGGATCCACCTGTGCATGTGGAGGTGCAGAAGGAGGGTTCGTCCATGGAAATCTGACTTCTACGGCAAACTCAAGTTTAAGCAAAAGTAGATTACCCTTCAGAAACCCACACTGGAATGACAGCAAAATATGAAATCGACGTAAGTGTCCATCAGTGGGTGAACGGATAAAGAAAACATGGAGCGTCCACACAATGGAATACTATTCAGCCATGAAAAAGGATGAAGTCCTGTCTTTTGCACACAATGGAATACTATTCAGCCATGAAAAAGGATGAAGTCCTGTCTTTTGCACACAATGGAATACTATTCAGCCATAAAAAAGACGAAGTCCCATCTTTTGCACACAATGGAATACTATTCAGACATAAAAAAGGATGAAGTCCTGTCTTTCGAAGCAACATGGATGGAACTGGAGCCATTATCTTAAGTGAAACAATGCAGAATCAGAAAGTCAATACTGCACATTCACACATGTAAGTGGGAGCTAAATTACATCTGTGCATGGACGTAGCACATGGGATGATGGATACTGCAGACCTGGGAGGCTGGGAGGGAAGAGGAGGGTGAGAAATCGCCACTCAGGCACAATCTATGTTATTCAGTGATGGCTACACTCAAAGCCCAGACTTCACCGCTACACAACAGATCCACATAGTAAGACCACACTTGGACCCCACACATTCATATAGTAACAAATATGACTAAGAGAACCTACTGGTCAGATAGAGCTCTGCTTTTCTGCCAGTCAGTGCCAGGGGAGCTTTTGTCTCTCACGCTGCTTACAGCCCTTCCTTCCAAGGCTGGGCAGCTCCCGTGTGCACATGGGGGCTCCCACCACCCTGAGGGCTGGTCTCCATGCCTGTTGGATGGTGGTGTGGGTTTGCTCTGGCTGGTGTGGATGAGCCCTTAACTGAGAACAGGGTCAAGGGAATTTTTAGCTTTCTTCTTCTCTAGCTTTCTTTTTTAAAGGCATTTATTGCTCCTGAAAATAATCTGTGCTTGCAAAGAAAAAAGTCATTTTGCTTCAAATCCAGTGATAATGAATGAATCTTTTCTTCTCCTGGCAAACCATTTTCCCTCACCCCAGGGGACCGTGTATGACCTAAGCCATCTTCCCCCACCCAGGCAGGAGACCCAACCTCCCTGACATGTCCTAGGCTCAGGGTGGGTGTGGGGAGGCACGAGCTTCTCTGGAAACCGGCACCTGTCACCTGCTTGCACATCTGCCACGGAGCTCCAAGTGCTGCCTGTCTGCTCAACGGGCATGAGGAGCGGTCCCACGGCGCGACGTGGCCAGCACGGGAGCCCCGGGAGGGCTTGGCCCCAGGTCCCCTGACGTGGGGCGTCTGCCCTCCCCGGGAGGATGGGGTTGGGGGCCCATCTGATGGGGCCTGGGCCATGCCTGCCAGCTCTGCACGGAGCTGCCTCCTGAGTGCCCACGTGCCCTGCAGGGCTGCCGGGCAACTCCATTTGCTCTGTGTCTGTGGAGCAACTGCCTCCCTGGACCCGCCTGGCCTGTGCTCCCACTGAGGTCACAGCTCCCGGGTTGCTCAGCTCCAAGGATGGGGCAGGACCCTCATCAGCAGTTCGTGCCTGTCCACGGAGAGAGACCCTTGACTCCAGGCCAGGGGGCGACTCTATCCATAAATCCCCTGGCTGGCGCCTGGAGCCCAGGTTCCTCCCACATAGCCAGTCACTCCTGCCATCCACACTGGCCCTGCAGGGGCTGGAAGGGCCACAGGCAGACCTCACTCAAGAGGGAAGGACCAGAGAGGAGAAGGCAGCCATGCTAGCCTGGCTGGACAGGCAAAGCCACGGCAGCAGCTGGAACATCCCTGTGGATAAACTTGGGAGGGAGGTATGACAGAAAGCCGGGTTTCTACAGAAAGAGGAGGCCAGGGAGGTGCAGAGACTGGGGAGAGAAGTGCAGGGAGCTGCAGGAGACGGGGGGGGGGGTGGAGGAGTGCAGGGGAGAGGAGGGCAGGGGAGAGGAGGGCAGGGGAGAGGAGTACAGGGCCAGGGGAGAGGAGGGCAGGGGAGAGGAGGGCAGGGGAGAGGAGGGCAGGGAGAGGAGGGCAGGGGAGAGGAGGGCAGGGGAGAGGAGGGCCGGGGACAGGAGTGCAGGGCCGGGGGAGAGGCCCAGGGCCCCGGCTGCAGCTTGGCTTCAACTTTTTACCCAGCAGCCTCAGAGCTCTACTTTTAATTAAGTGCCTGACCGAATAATTAATTTGTATTCCTCTGTGGAACAGGAAAAGAGCCATGGAATAATTAAAGAATTAAAACACTAGCTCAGAGCCGGGAGCAGCAGTCAGGGCCAGCCTGGAGGCTCCTGGGCCCCGATCTTGCCATCCATCCACCCAGGACAGCAGACCACCTGCATGAGACGCGGAGGAGCAGCAGCTCTGCCATGAGAGGAGCCCATGTCCAGCCTCAACGTGGATGGTATGTGGGACAGAGTCTAAACGCAGACCGAATAAGCTACCTCACATCGAGCTCAGTAAATGTGATGTTTAATCACACCTGGAATCCCAGCACTTTGGGAGGCCGAGGCGGGCAGATCACCTGAGGTCAGGAGTTCAAGACCATGCTGGCCAACATGGTGAAACACCGTCTCCACCAAAAACACAAAAATTAGCCGGGCGTGGTGTCGTGCGCCTGTAATACCAACTACTTAGGAGGCTAAGGCAGGAAACGCTTGAATCAGGAAGGTGGAGCTTGCAGTGAGCAGATTGCGCCACTGCACTCCAGCCTGGGTGACAGAACGAGACTCCATCTCAAACACAAAAAAACAAACACACTCTCCTTCAAGTTCTAATTCTGAGATTTTGAAGCACGTTTGGCTGGACTCCATCCTTCATGCCCCACGTAAGAGGGTTGTGTTCTGGGTAGAGAGGTCATCTTCGTGCGGGGTGTGAAGCATCCTGGGCCCGGGGGACCGTGAGCTGCAGCAACAGTGACCACTCCGGTGCTGACAGCGCAGGGCAGTCCCGGGTCCGATCCTGGCTGTTCCTCCGAGCGGCCGTAGGGGTCCGCCCTGGCCCCTACACTATACCCACTGAGAGAGCCTCCTGTGAACGTGAGCCTCGTGCCGGAGAACCCACAGCCAGCCCCTCACACCACTGCACTGACCGGCTTTTATTTCCAGCCTAAAAGAAGAGAAGGCAGATTTAGTTGCCTGAACACAAACCCTCCTTCTCCCTCGCTCAAGCCATCAGGGGGTTCTAGTTGGCTTGTCCACTCTCATCTCCTTTAAATAAACAGCAAAACCATTTTCACAACTGATCTCCCAATGTGAAATTAGCTTCACGGTGACTGAGCACCGCCCGCTGCCCAAATCTCTCACCAGCCCCAGACGCCCTCGTTGTCATGTGCCACGGAGCTACACAAAGATAAAGCAGCCCCATAAAGGCCCGGCTGAAGGCTTCTGTGTTCTCTCACTCTTGCCCACTGACCCCGCGTTTTCCACCAACACAGGCAGGGGAAAGCCTGGCCTGGGAACCTGAGTTCTGGGACCTGCTCCCTGGCTGGATGTGCCGGCACCCACCGGGGCTGAGGCCTCGGGGACACGTGTCATCGGGAGACTCACCTAGTCCACAGGACGAGACCAGGGGGAAGAGCTGCTGTCTGCAGCTGCTCTCAGCCAGTGAATTCCTGGCCCACCTGATAACAAGTTCCGTAACTGGGAACATTAAGGTGGGGGTGTGGGTCTGAGACCTGACCGCACTTTATTGAAGCTCAGCCGCTCAAAGGTGGGGTGCAGACTGGGGTTCACAGCTCCAACACACCACACCTGATCTCTGATGTTTACTTGACGAACTCTGGCCTCTGGTTTTTATTTTTAATTATTATTTTTTGAGTCAGAGTCTCACTACATCACCCAGGCCAGAGTGCAGCGGCAGGATCTCAGCTCACTGCAACCTCCACCTCCCAGGTTCAAGTGATTCTCCTGCCTCAGCCTCGCGAGTACCTGGGATTACAGGCACGCGCCACCACACCCCGCTAATTTTTGTGTTTTTAGTAGGGATGGGGTTTCACCATGTTGGCCAGGCTGGTCTTGAACTCCTGACCTCAAATGATCTACCCGCCTTGGCCTCCCGAAGTGCTGGGATTGCAGGCGTGGGCCACCGCGCCCGGCCGTTTTAATTTTTTAATTAACTGCTTGCCTCACTAATAAAACTTCTCTTTTGCAAAGGATGCTTCTCAGGTTGCGGTCGGGGGAATAGCCAGAGGATTAAAGCAAAAGGTTAAAGTGATCACTTCAAAAACAATCACCAAGGCCCGTAAGAGATGGGGGTTTAAAACCCGCCGGGGCCATGCTTGGGTTTAGGCCAGAGGGTTCTCAGCTCGAATCACCCAATACGCGAAAGCCCTCAGCAGGCCAGGATGAAAGCACTTGGTCACAGCTGACGCCCGCGCACCTTGCCTTCTTCCTCCTCCTCTTTATTTCTTAACAGGGAGCTGCCTGACATTTCGGCTTTGGGATCTACCGAGAAGCATGACTGAAGTTCGGGTGCAGGGTGGGGCTGGGGTTCGGTCATAGGTGGGGTGCAGGGTGGGGCTGGAGTCCAGCCACAGGTGGGGAGCAGAGGGTTTTCTCCCGCAGGCCTGCCCTCGGCCAGGCACATCACAGAGGGGATCACACTCCACACTCACAGCAACCCAGAGGTAGAGTTCACGTGCAAAGAATTGGAAGCTTGGAGCCTTAAATAATTTGCCTAAGTTCAGGCTGCGGCGAAAGCCAGAGCCAGAATTTGGAAGCAGGTACAGCTGATTCCAAACCTCTCTCCTATACCCATGATCCCTCAGGACATTGAGCCTGAGTCCACGGCTGGGGTGTGCGCAGCAGGGGGACCTGGGGACGGGCAGAGCGGCGCCTCAGCCTGGGGCGCTCCCACCATGCAGACAGACGCCAGCGGTGATGCAGGTGGTAAAATGGCCTAAAACCATCAGCAGCCTCGGAACCCCCCGTCATGATGCCAACTCCCAGTCCATGCTGAGAGCCTCAGGGAGATCAGCTAACACTTTCATCTGTTTATAGATAATGCAAACTGCTTGCAGGCGTGGCCTGCTGGCCTTCCAGGAACGCGAGTCTGCACAGCCCGCTGTTGTGCCCTCGCCCGGAACCGTGCCAGGCGCCGAGGAGGTGCTCAGTAAACCATGGGGTTGTGTCGTATTTGAGGTCATCTGGAGGCGCCCACTGCTGCACTGGGACTCCGGGAGATCCTCCTCCCGCAGGAAGCTGGCCAAGCTGTCTCCAGGTCCTGGGAGCCCTTTGTTTCAGTGGAGATGATGGCCACGAGCTCCAGACTCAGAAATGGCACTTAGTACTTCTTCCCTCAGAGTCACCTCGGGTGACATGGGGTGGCCCCCACAGCCAGCACTGGCCAGCTCTGCCCCGCACCGGCGGGAACCACATCTCACTGCAAACGCCCTTTTATGGGAACTGAGGTGCAAAGTGGAGGCTTGAGGCGAGTGGCCACCACGGGAAGCACGGCGTGGTCCTCAGACAAGCGTTGCCTTAGAGACCCGCCCCCTGCAGAGGCTGTCTGGATGGTCACTCACTCACCCCTTTATTAAGAGTTGGTTCTGCAGAGGATGAGAGAGGCAAGCACGTGTTTTGGGAGAAGGTCATAAGAAAAATTAGTGCTACTGAGTTACAGCCCCTAAAGCTTCCCGTTTCACGGTGGTGAGGGGAAACGTAAACCAAAACCTCTGGTGGGGGAGTCACGTGTGTTCCCCGAATCCCCAGTGCAGTGGACGGCGCCTCGGGAGCTGGATGGCGACACGGCCAACGTGCAGTGAAGGAACAACAGGGCCAAATGCCACAGGTGTGGACGAGGGAGAAAACAAAAGCTCCCGCTGCACCCCTCCCTCCATGGAGCTTAGGGTTCACCTGAGGGCGAAGAGGAGGATGCGAAGGACACCACAGGGGGCGGGGAGCCAGGGGAATGCCCCGCAATCCTGAGGCCAGGCCCCGCTCCCTGGAAGCAGATCTGAGGATGTTTCGGGCAGGTCGGCTGCAGCGAGAGAAACGGACTTGCCGGGAGGAATTCCCAGCTGCCTCAAAGCTCAGCCGGTCCATGGAGCATGAGCCCCACACAGCCCTTCCACACGGCCCGTGAGGCGGGGAGCTGGCCCGGGCTACCTTGGCGTGGGCACGGCTGGGCTGGGCCTCATCTGTGGGCCTCCTGGCAGGAGGTGGAGGGCCCTGGTCCTGGCTGGGGTTTGGCAGCACCAGTCAGGGTCTGCTACAGGCCGCCTGGATCCAGAGGACGAGGCAAGAGCACAGGAGAGGGCAGGAGATGTGTGGGTTCTGTCATGAGCTGACCCGTGTCCCCCAAAATCCACAGGGGAAGCCCTGACCCCTCACGAGACTGTACTTGGGGACAGGGCCTCTAAAGAGGTCCTCAAGGTAAAACAAGGTCCTGAGGGCCCCAATCCAATAGGACCCAGGTCCTCGCGGGAAGAGGAGGAGACACACAGGCGGCATCTACAGAGGGACGACCCCTGAGGATGCGGCCAGGACGCAGTCGCCATGAGCCAGGGAGCGGGGCTCCACGAACGCACCCTGCTCACAACGTCTCAGACCCATGGCCTCGGGACTGCAGAGGGTGGACGTCTGCTCAGCCCGTGGGGCTTCACGGCGGCCACCCGAGCTGACAAACACGGGCGGGGAAGCGTGCCATCGGGGCTCCAGCCGTGCCGTTCACGGGAACCGGGTTTCTTGGTGGTGGCGAGCTTCTCACATGGGCTTGGCGGCACCTCCCAACACGCCAAGGCCAGTGGTAAAACGGGCCTCAGCTTTCTTTAAAGAATAGCTTGTCTAATGACTCTGAGAGCATCTATTAATTTCATCACTGTTGCTGACTTAATCAGCAAACTTCATTTACAATTCCACGAGCTGTGAAAAATCATTTGCTACTGTCACAGCAGTATAGGAGACATGTCAGCACCTTGGGAGCCTGGCCAGTGCTTCATTTCACTGAGTTCCGGAAGACTCCAGCTCTCAGACGGGAGCGGCCCCCACGGCTGCTTTCCGGCTCCTCGTTTAGAAAGCTTGGTGACTCTAAGGCGACAGGAAGAGCAAAAATTGCTCTGTTAATGCTTTCAATGCCCAATTTGGGAGTAAAGAATGGGTTTTATCGCCAAAAAGAAGACCTCACGTGATGTTTCTGCCTGAGAGAAGTAGGCAGGGTCCAGGGCCCATCTGAGCCTCCTCCTGTCCTGGAGGATGAGAAAGGGAACCGCCCACTTCCTGTGTGGCCCCAGGACTCAGAGCCACGCTAAATGGAACCCGAATTTTAAGAACTAACCCCTCCCAGATGCTTCCTGTGTGTCCACAGCTGGGTGGTGGATCTAGTTTTAGGTTTTTTATATTTAAAAAACCAGCAGATAAAAAATTAACCAGCATCTATTTTTAAAGAGCTGCACGCATTCCTCTGCTATAAATAACACCTTAGTGGACTCTAAAAAAAGTAATTCAAAACAATCCTTTTTCACTGGGTTTTCTGTTTGTTTATGTTATATTTCTCTGAGATAACAGGAACAGGCACAGCTTATCACTTTCCTGACAGTTTCATTTTCAGGATCTGATAACATTACGCGTGCTTATGTGGAAAATATTGATTGCACTGCACTCCGCTCTTCCTAAATTTGTTTTCATTTTTTAAAAATTCATGACAACATTTGATTCCCAGAGGTTTTACAAACCATGTCCTTCAAGCAAATGCATGTAAATTTCACCTGTGACTCTGAGTTCATTTTTAAAGAGCGGTTTTAGAAAATCTTCTTCTACTTTGCCACATTTCATCTTTAAAATGCTTATTTCTGTTCCTCTCACGATAATGGTAATGTTTACGATGGCTGATTTTAAAACCTCTTAGGGTATGAAGTGTGTTGTAGAAACGCTAAATGCTAATAGATACACAAACAGTAAGATGGAAGTGGGAGAAACACACAGTTCCCCCTCTTTCCTCACAAGCCTCGGAATTTCCAACTTGAGAAAATCGGCCCGGCACCCATGAAGCACCTGCGTTCGGAGCTGTGTGGCCACTATTTTTTTTTTATTTTTGAGATGGAGTCCTGCTATTGTTGCCTAGGCTGGAGTGCAATGGCATGATCTCAGCTCACTGCAACCTCCACCTCCTGGGTTCAAGTAAATCTCCTGCCTCAGCCTCCTGAGTAGCTGGGATTACAGGGAAGTGCCACCACACCTGGCGAATTTTGTATCTTTAGTAGAGACGGGGTTTCTCCCTGTTGGTCAGGCTGGTCTCAAACTCCCGACCTTAGGTGATCCGCCCACCTCGGCCTCCCAAAATGCTGGGATTACAGGCGTGAGCCACTGCGCCCGGTCATGGCCACTCTTAAGGTGGGTGCAGCTTATGATGGCGAATATGGACAGATTGCTACTGTCAGCTTTCCCTGATTTCTTTTAAAAAAATGCAAAGAAGAGAAAGGTCACTAAAGCAAAAGACCGACGCTGGTTTGGAATGTACTAATCTAACACTGGCTAGAGTTTAAAAAGTGGGGTCTAGTAAAGCCCACTCGATATGCAGAAAGTAGCAGCAGCGTCTTCCCGTCCGCGCTGTCTTAGAGAGCTGGAAGACGGAGTGTGGGGGGAGACACAGGGCAGGAAGTGTCTGCGGGGCGGCCTTTGGGCAGTCACAGTGCGGCTGCAGAAGGCTCAGGTGGTGCTCGTGGCCCATGAGGGGCTCTCCCCAGAAGAGACAGGAAGGGCCCACCAGGTTTCCCACAGCGACGTCCTCAGGCACACCGAGGCACACGTCTTATGTGGAGGCCGTTAGTATTTAGTACACTGCGTCTAAAATGCACGTGTGTGCAAATGCATGTCTCCAGCACACTCGTAGTGGGAAGTCTGCACTGCTCCTTTTAACTCTATGGGATCATGAAGGAAAGTAAAACCTTAGAGGCCAAGGGGTTTCTGCCCTGGGCCTGTATCTGAATTTCTTTGGAGTGCTCATGTCAAATCTGATGGAAACGTGGTACTAGCAACAGCCACTGCCCAAATAAACATGTTCAAAGCTCCTTTTCACCAAGGCTTCTGCTGTGAACCTCTCCCTTCTTGGGGCACCTGCCACCCCTTCCTCCTGCCTCTGCTGGGGCAGCACAGGCACCTGCAACCAGCTTATGGGGTTCAACAGACTGCAAGTGTGACACCCATAAGAAAGCGGCCAACATTGTGTTCCACTTGGAATTACTGTGTTCACATCCTTTTTCTTTTTCAGAGATCGTATAGGCAGCATGAATGGAAATGCAAAGACTCCATAGATTTTTACCAACTTTTCCAAGAAAAGCCCAAATCATGTTTGGTGCTCCATGCTAACAGCTCAGTGCTGGCCTGGCCTGGCCCTGGAGCTTTCCTTTGGCATCCAGAACGTCTCCCCGACATGCCAGAAACACAGCTGACCTTCTGTCATTCTGAGCCTCACAAGCGTGCTGGACACCGGACACCTGAGGTGAGTCCCAGCAAGGGCCAATCCCAGGCAAAGATCTGACGAGGGAAGAGCCGCCCCGGATGCGGACACGCTTATCACCCACTGGCTGTTTCCACAACCTTGTTTCTTTGCAGCCGTGGACGGTGATGGATTCCTTAATGGCCATCCCACTGCTGTGGAAAGAGATGCCAGGGCTTGGGAGCCACCTGGTGTGGCTGTGTGAGCTAAGTGTCCTCTCAGAGGAAGGTAGGCCCACGGTCCCTTAGGCCAAGAGACTTGTTCAGGTCTGTCACAGAAACACTGATTGGGGCCACCTGGCTGTCCCCGCATTTCCAAAAGTAAACATGTAACGCATCACATCTCAAAGACAAGAAACCCTACGGAAACCCCAGCACTATCACACAGTTGCAACATTTTGGACCAGGAGGGCCTCCTGTGTGGTCCTCTGGTGGGAAGCCTGCTGGTCTCCCTAGGGCTGCCTTAACAAACCCCACAGCCTGAGCAGCTCAAACAACAGAAATGTACTCCAGCATGATTCCGGGGGTTGACATCTGAGGTCTGGGCATCGGTTCCTCCTGAGGCCTCTCTGGCTGGCGGGCAGCCACTCCTCCTGTGTCCTCATGCAGCTTCTTCTCCAGCGTCTCTTCTTTCAAGGACACCAGTCCTGCTGGAGTCGGGCCCACCCCATGACCTCATGTAACCTCAGTCACCTCCTGGAAGATGCTTTCTCCAAATACAGTCCCTTGTGAGGTCCTGGGTGTTATTCCCCAAATACAGTCACCTTATGAGGCCCTGGATGTTAGCACTTCACAGGGTGAATTTCGGGAACACACTTCAGCCCATCACAGGGAAAGCTGCAGCAATGTGGGGTGTGGTTGGTGCTGGGGGTGGGCAGGAAGGGTTAGCAGGGGGATGAGGCACCAACAGCAGGAGGTGTTCTGGCCCTAACATTTCCTTTGCTTCTCGTAAACCTCACCTGAGCCCACTCAACACCAATGCCACACTGAGGAGAGAGGACAAGGGGAGAGTGTCCACAGGGTGTGACAGTGATGAAGGGGACCCGGACGCAGGTACTGGGGAGGGGAGCAGGGCCTCACAGGGCACCTCCCACAGGGAGCAGAGAGCAGAGAGCGGACGATGGCCGGTGGTGATGAGATGTGGCCCTGCGGTGGAGGAAGCGCAAGGTGCATCTGACGAAGGCATGAAGACACAGAAAGGGCTAGAAGGAAAAGTATCACAGTCAGTCTGGCCCCTATGCTGTGTGCACGTGTGTGTGTGTGTGTGTGTCTGGGTGTGTGCATGTGCACATGTGTGCGTGTGGGGGGTGTGCTGTGTGGGAGGGTGTGGGTGTGCATTGCACGTGTATGTGTGTGGGTGTGTGCATACACACTGCCTGATGGGTTCTGAGGAATGAACAGATCAATGAATCAATGATTACACCGACTAAAACTTCTACTGATTGCATGATGAGAAAATATTGAATAATTGCCCATTCTTATTTTCATTTTCAGGAGAAAGGAAACAGGAGTGAGACACCAAAGCGTAGGGCTCTGTTTGCAGAGGAGGCCGCGGGGGCTCCCCGCCAGGTCTGTGCATTTCAACTTAGTTCTGTCCTTCTTCATAAACAGATGAACGTGCCCCATGTGCATGGCAGCGGCTCACATGGCAGAAACACCCTCAGGTGCTTTCTCACTATCAAAGAATGGCTTAGCATTTATTTCATATTTTTGTCTTCCACTGATTCTTATTTATTTTACAAATTGCACCTGAACAATAAAGGCTGTCATTCCAAAAGCAGCAGCCTGCCCCCCAACAGCAGGCAGCAGTGATCTGTCTCCACAGGGCCTTAAAACCTTCAGGGCTACTTTTTGATTTATCTTCACACAGCACTTGGCACATGGCAGGCATCTAACCAATGTTTAGAATTTAAGTGACGCTTCTATAACATTTTTATTTCTATATTCTCTTCCATGCACGTGTCTATCTTTCTCATAGTCTAGTCATTGTAAGGGTGTTTTTAAAAAGTTTTACTAAGTACGTATGATACTAAATGTGGTGAGTAAATGTTTACCATTCAATTTTATCACATGTTGATATTCTCAGTCTTCTTCTGAAATGAGACATAGGCTTTCTCCTTTCACCTTCATTTCCAAGATGCTCTTCCTGCCTCTAAGCTCCCTGCAATTCCTGCACTCACAGAGCTTCCTATGTGATCAGTTCTCACAGAGCTTCCTATGTGATCAGTTCCTCCAGGCATAGCAGGAATTCTTCTCATTCGTCCAAACCAACAAAGCCCCGGCAGGCCCCACCTGGTGCCCATGACCGTCCCCCCTCAGTGAACCCGCAAAGGTGCCCATGCACAAGGCGACACTTCAGACATTTCATCATCCCAGTCTCTAGCTCAGACTTGAAAATGCCCTCATCAATTACCAAATCTGCATTCCACCCAATTTAAATGCAAGCAGTTCTGAAGCACAATTATGCACAATACGTGCTATTTATTAACTGTCACCACTCAGCTAGGTTCTTTGCCAAGAATTTCCCAAAAGAAGTCTTCATTCTACATAGCAACTTGTTCTTATCCATGGGAAAGATAGTGTCTTATTTTAAATGCAAATGAAGCCAATTAAGCATGTGCAAGCAGAACCTGCAAATGAGGGAAATGTTGGTATATGTGATTTGTAAATAACAGCATATTAAAAATACAATACATAAAATGTTTCCAACGATGAGGCCAGGATTCCTAATAATTGGGTAATCTTAATCAAAAATTTTAGATGAGTAAAATTTTCCCATTTAACATAAAAACCATGACATCAAGCTGAGTATAAGGACACATTTAAATTCTGGCCAAAAAGCAAAGCTTATCCTAGGAGTTCCAAATCTCCTTCCTGCCTGGGTGCAGCTCTTTCTGGGTGCATAACACAGGATAAAGAGATCAATCTTTGAGCTTTATTGGAAACAGCACAAGAGGTAACACCAACCCAGCATTTGAATTTCTGATTTGGATCTATGAGCATGGCTAACGACACACTCACTGTACACTTGAAACTTTTGGATTTCCACCCTCCCCATCACTGGTCTATGCCATGCCATTCCCGGAATTCCCCATGCCATCCTGCCCTGCCATGGGCACCAGCTAGACCCACTGAGTAGGCACTGTCTCCCACCCAGCCTTCAAGACCAGGCTGGCCTCTACCTGCCCCAGACCCTCCACCCTCACTTCCAGCCATGCCCCTGCAGGACCCCGTAGAGCACTTCCTCTTGTCCCTGTCCTTGTCGAGGAGGCAGGGGCCTGTGTGAACCGCCCTGCTTACCTGGGCATCCCCAGCAGCCCTCAGCAAGCTCAGCACAAGGCAAAGCCTCAACACGGGAGGACGGAGTTCATTCTCCTTCACTACCATGAGATCCTGGGGGGCCAGGAGTCTCCAGGTCCATCCATTCCTTTCTTTACTCACCCATCCACCAACTCAGAGCCTACTTCAGGCTTCAGACATCGTAGGTGCCACAGAGACATCTAAAGAGTGAACCCACAGATACACAAATAGCTTGTGTTTAACGGTGTGTTAACAGCATTGGGTGGTTCCCAGTGGGGTACACACTACATCATTTCTACACTTGAAAAAGTAAGAATTCCAAGATCGATGGATTTGCTCAAAACCTCAGAAACACCACTGACTAGCTACTTCTACAAACATCAATTCCGTTTTGTCCTGCCCACTATGCATTTAGGCTAACAGCCAATGAAGAAATCTTGAAACTATTGGAAACTATGGAAAAAATTCAAGTTTTAAGGAAAATACAGTAGCACCCCATTTATATAGCACCAGTTAAGTAAAAGTTATTTCAAATAAATATATTTCCAGGGTAACTTAAATTTACCTACATAACACCAGTATGAGAAGTTTATATACTTTAAAAAGTCTATTTTTTAAAAAAGTATTGCTTATTTTTCTGCTGCCTTACACACAGTAAACAAAACCTAATTTATTCCTGATGACTAAGATTCCTCCTTTCAAATTTCAGGGAGGTCTTGGGCCCCCCACGGAGCACCTGAGATGCTACGAAGACCAGGGCGGCTGCTCCCCCCACTCCAGATGGTCCCAGGCGGGCAGGGGAGGAAGAGCCCCATTTTAACAAGATCTTTCCACTTAGAATAACAATCGCCTCCACAGAGGTGGTTTGAGAAGTTACCAGTTTGTAAACACAGACGGAATCCTGAAATAGTCACCTTGCACCTTGCACACAGATCCCAGCAAACACCACAAAGGTATGCAAATGACAGGAAGGTGTGCAAATGACAGGAAGGTGTGTAGATGACAGGAAGGTATGCAAATGACAGGAAGGTGTGCAGATGACAGAGTGGTCTCTGCTAGGATATCTGTGGTGATTTTACCCACACAAAACCCCACCTGGGTGTGTACGTCATTGCTAAAGCCACTGAATGTGCCTGTTTGATGCTGTGAGTTTTTCACATCAGCCCCTGCCTTCTCACAACACAGGAAGAAGGGAAAATTTACAAAAGGGCACGCCAGAGTCTATGTCTCCCGATGATTGTGAAAAGCTGGTCGAGGCCTCTTCTCTACCATCTTTGTGTCGGAAATCCCTTATGATTTTAGCAAATACCAACGCCCTGAATCAAAGACGCACAAAAGATACACAGGTGTTTGATTTCACTCCAGTTTGAAGCATCCATTCAACCAGAAGAGGGAGCACATGTTTAAAAGAAACCCCCAAACCACCAGGCCATCGTCACAGATGATCACCATGTTTAGTGATGGAAAATTGTATGAATTAAGAACATATCATGATGCTTAGGTTCTTAAGGAGCTATAAGCAAAGAAGGATATAAAATTATATAATACTGAAAGTGAAAATGAAAGTAGGAAACTACACCTTATATTTCATCCCCTCCGGTGTTTTGGGGAACTTGTCCTACAAACTAATAATTGGAGACAAGGGGTTTGAAAAACCTGTCATCGAATTTCTGTCTCACAGAGTAGTTTCCTCGGACCCACGGAGAAAGTGAGAGCAGATATATGCGAGACGAGTCTTGTTTTTAAAAAGAGAAAAAGAACAATCTTACTTAGAAAAATCCAGCTCGATTAGTTGTAGAGAGTTATAGAGAGTTATTTTATACGAAGGTGCTTTTCCCCCACAGTTCTTTCTTGGTCAAATCATGGTTTCTTTCTTTTTTTTGGTTGAAAAACTACAACAATAAGAGATCAAATGTTCCATAACTCACCAAAGATTTCAGAATCAACTTGGGTGAGAAGAGCTTCCTTTTCTGAATGTGGAAGAAGCCACTCCGATCCCCAGTTTGCAGGAGAGCCACTGGTCCTGAAATTGTTGGATAACTGCTCCTTCCCACCCCTTGGCTGAGAGAATCCCACACGTCGGGGGCAAGAACCACACATCTCCTTTGTGCACTGCTCTTAGTGTCTAACACGTGCCTTTCAGAAGCAGATGTTTAAAACAATCTGCTCAGTGAGTGCGTGAATAGGTAAAAGGACAGGGAACGAAGGGGGAACTGCCAGGGGCTGACACACAGATGACACGACGCTGACTTTACCCAGCATGTCACGGTGAGACTGGCTCCAGCAAGCTCACACCACTCAGACAGCAAATATTTCAAAGAAAAAATCCATAGTGCTTAGTAAGCCACAGAAGAACATTTTAAAGTAAGGAGTAACAAATCTGTATGGAAGAATTACCAAAATTCACAAAACGTAGAAAGAGGATTTTTAAAAAGTATGTCCAGCAATTGACTTGGGGTGGGTATGGAAGCACAGGCAGCAGCCCTGGAGTGCTGCCTCTGCTGGACCAGCTTTGGGTGTAATTACCAAAGCTTGAAACATGGTACATTTGTCTCTCATATAAAAATGTGAAAGCAGGCAGTTCAGGGCCAATATGGGGACTCATCCATGAAGCCCTCCTTTCTCCTCTCTTGAAATTCCCAGGTCACCTCTTGGACCATGGTGTAACGTCAGCTCCAGCCATCACATCTGCATTCCAAGAACAGGGATGAGAAAGGGAAATGAGGGAGAAAAGGCACATATCTAACCTTCTAGCTGAGATCCACTGGCCACACCTAGATGAAAGGGAGCTGGAAAATGCAGATTTTACTCCAAGTAGGGGTGACTGTGACCCAAATCAAACCCTCAGTTCTATTTCTCCAGAAGGAGAGGAGAATGGACATTAGGTTCAGCCACATCTCCATGGACAGTGGAGGTGAAGTCTGACAGAAGTAGAGATTTAGGAAAGTTCATGTGCCCATCCTTCCACCCCAGATGGGATGCCAAGCACTTCCATGTTTGTCTTCTCATATGTGACTCATAAGGCCAGTGAACACCTGTGAGAATCTGAAGGAAAATCAACCATAAAGGAGAAAAGTTAATGTTACCCCCTCAAGCTTAGGAGGGCTTCCATAAGCTGAAGAGAAGGCTTCTTGAGGGAGATACTGGGTTCCTTGAATTCCACTTCAGAATCATGGCCCTGTGCCTTCCCTTCCTTCTTAGCCAGGCAGCTCCCTGTGCAGGTTTGGAAAGTTTCCAAGAGACTGTTCATTAGGCAGGGCTGTTGCAACTGCTGAATATTCTCCATCCAACCATTCACCTATGCATCCATCCATCATCCACCTACACATCCCTCCATTCATCCATCCATTTATCCATCCATCCCTCCAGGCTGCCTGCCTTCCTTCCTTCCATCCACCCATCCACCCACCCATCTATCCATCCATATATCTATCCATCCTCCAATTCATCTGTTCATCCATCTATCCCTCTATCTATTGACCTACCATCTATCCAAACATACATTCATCTACCAATTCACTTGTTCATCTATCCATTCATTCACCCATCTATCCATCCATCAAACATCTATCCATCCATCATCCATCATTCATCATCTATCCATTTATCCATCCATCTCTCCATCCATTCGCCCACCCACCCATTCATCCATCCATCCACCCACCCTACCCACCCATCCATCCATCCATTCCTCCACCCACCCATCCATTCACCCATCCATCCATCCATCCACCAATTTACCTGTTCATCCATCCATCTATCCCTCTATCCATCCATCCAATCACCCATCCATTCATCCATCCACGAACTCACCTATTCATCCATCCATCTACCCCATCCATCATTTGTCTATGCATCCATCCAGCCAGCCACCAATTTATTCACCTGTTCATCCATCCATCCACCCATCCATTCACTCATCTATCCATCCAGCAACCAGCATCCATCCACCCATCCATCCCTCACCCATCATTCAGCATCCATCTACCTGTGTACCCATCTATCTATCACTTTACCTGTTCATCCATCCATCCACCCATCCATTCACTCATCTATCCATCCAGCAACCAGCATCCATCCATCCCTCACCCATCATTCAGCATCCATCTACCTACATACCCATCTATCTATCACTTTACCTGTTCATCCATCCATCCACCCATTCATCAAACAACTCACCTGTTCATCCACTCATCCATCCTTCCATCCATGCATCTATCCGTCTACCCATCTATCCATCCATCTACTCATCCATCCAGGAAGCCAGCCATCTTTTCACCCATTCATCAGTTCATTCCTCCCTCCACCCATCCGTCATCCATCCACCCTCCTATCCATATCCATCATTCATCATTCATCATCCATCCATTTACCCATCTATTTCTCCCTCTGTCCCTCCATTCATCCACCCACTGTTGTTGTTTTTCATGCAGTATTTTTAATGCAAAAGCTTACTTTCATTTCCTAATTTTTAAGAGAATAAGAACTTCTCCAGAATCTCTTTTTTTCCCTTTTTCCTCTCTCATTTGTATCTCTTTTTTCTTCCCTTATCTTCAAATCCCTCAGATAAAAGTGGGTTGCTGAAATGAGAGGCTCGGACAGAGCAGAGGAAAACAATTCAGCTCCAGATACCCAGGGGGTTGGGCAGTCAGCTGGCCTTTCTTCATGAGCACTGCAGAGTGCCCATCGGTGCCTCATTTCTACTCCACATTGAATCTTTAAATCTAGTGATTTGGTTGTTGATCTTTGAACTTCTCTAAGCCATTACACCTTTAGTTCCCTCTTCCCCATATGTTCTCTGATTGTCCATTTTGTTTATAACCTAAAATGAACAAACCCCCTGTCTACCGATTAAAAACTCTGAGGTCCTTTTAGTTAATTTGTGACAAATAGAGGAGAGATGGGGAGAGAGAGGGAAAAAGTGAGAGGAGGGCTGCTGAGAGAGAGAGGGAGGGTGAGAGGGAGGTAGAGGGAGGGGTGGGAGGAAGAGAGAAAGGTCCTCACCGCCCCCCACCCCTCGCCCCTGTATGTGCATCTGGAATCCACTTTCTGGGGAATGCAGCGCCCTTTCTCTTTACTCACCAGCAGTTCATATTGTTAATTTTTAACTAAAGAGAACTGATTTTTGCCAGTAGCAGAGAACATACGAGGTCTTTCTTCCTGTTTTCTGCAATTAAGCAACCAGCTATTATTAGGAGTTCAAAACAAATAACAAACATGTCTGTCTATTACAATTGTCTGATGGTCCCAGGTCCAACACTAAGGGAAACACATCCATTCACGACAGCCTAGTAATTAAGACAAAAACAGACACGGAAGCCGAGATCAAGAAGGAGGGGGAACGAAAGGATCAGCTTCTGCTAAGAAAGCCTCAGTCACATCCCTGGGGAGGAGGTTTGAGCTCTTTCCTCGCATGTGGCAGGGACAGCCGTGGGGCCCCAGTGTGTTGCCTGCATGGCCTTTTCAGATTCTGGGGGCCTCAGTGGAAAACATGTACAGTGCGTGGACTGACACCTGCTGTTTTTCCTCATTCAGGGGATAAGAGCCACTCCCAAGAACTCTTCATTCAGACTCGTAATCAGCAAATCCACATGGATGCCTCTCAGAGAAAAGAAAACGATGCTTCCGATTTCAGGAGCCCCCTGATGATTCCAAGTCTCTTCATACAAGGGGAGGTGGGGAGGACGGGCAGGGGCTCTGAGGGCTGGATGACTTTCCCCAGGGACACAGGCAGAGCGTCACACTTCACAAGCCACAGATGCCTTGTGTGGCCTGTGTGTGCTTAGACCCTATCCTGTGCCACGCCGGGCCCACAGCACAGACGAGCCTGGCTGAAGGGGGAAGGGGGTGGGCTGTGAGTGTAAGAAAGTCACCAGAGAAGGGCCGAGTCGAGAAGGGACCACTCAGTGGCCACCCTGTCCGAGGCGCGGAGCTCAGCACGGCTGACTTCCTCTCTGAAGGTCATTAGAGACAGATCCCAATAAACACACACACACCCATCAGATTAGCAGACACAACGGTCTCCATGGCAACAATTGGACAAGCAAGTCGCCTGCAATTGGCATTAATTTAAAATATTTTTCCCCGAGTCTCCTTGGAGTCGGTTCCGTGAAACACAAGTGCTTGCCAGCTCTCTAATCTGCGGCGTCCTTTGAAATTCCATCCAGCGTGTGCTGAAGCTGAGCCAATTAACGTGGAGAGAATTGGGTGGATCCAGAGACGCTGGCAAGACCGTGTTTACCAATTAGGTTTTTTTTATGATGCAAATGTTGCACACCATGCGGCAGGAATAAAAGCTGGCTGCGCTGAATATGAAACTGTTAATTGCATTTTCAGAGACACAGCTACAAGGTGAAACTAATCATACACACGATAACCGGGCTTCACCACCTACAGTGCTTTGCTGCTGCACTCTCACTAAATCTGTATTGAAACAGCCCCGTACATCCTTGCAGGAAAGGAAAACATCGCATTTGGTAGAACCTTTCAATTTTAAAGAGAAAAAAAGTGTGCCTATGTGGGAAGCAATATAAAGGATAATTTTCATTTAAATCAGATTAATAACGTTAACAAACACCATGGCAAAGGGCCCAGTGGTGCTTCTTGAAATGTGTTTTTTTGCTTTAAAACGATAGCAAAGGTGCATTTGCAAATGAACGCCAGCACATGCTGACAAGAGTGGCTCAAAATGAAGGAGCTTGTTTCAGAAGAAAGGGCCATGGTAATTGTAGAGCTTGGCTTTGCCAGCTAGGAACATCAAAGAGGCCCCGCTGGAATCACTAGAGAGAGGCTTCCCAGGGAGTCCAGTGCTCCTGAGGGTCCCAGTGCCCAGCCCCTCCCTGGGGAGGGGAGGATGAGACCCAGGAGCAGGGAGAAGGGTCTGGGCTCCAGGCTCCACCCCAGTGCTTGGGGGCAGAGAGGGGTGCCCGGGAGCTCCTGTGTGCAAGGAGTCCAGGCCTGAGCTGGCAGAGGCAGTTCTGAAATGGGGTGTAGCCACATTAAGGGGCAAGGTCAGCTTTTAAAATGCCCCATGAGAATTTATGTCTTTTTTCTCATTTCTGTATTAACCACACAGTTTCGGCATTGACATTGACTAACTCAGCAGCCGAGAACGGGGCTGGAATAGGAAGGAAAGTCTGACTCCCCAGCAGCAGCCCATGTGGGGACCCTCATCAAAGGAGTCCGGGGTGCCACAAAGAAGGAGCACCCAGCCAGGGCTGGGCAGCCAGCAGGGACAGAAGGACACAGGACTCCACCCGGCTCCACAACTCACACCTCAGGATTTCACACACACAAGGAGCTTCCGAGACAGAAGCCACCTGAGGCTGTGCCCATCGGGGTCCCCTTCTTTTTACTTTGCGTTGCAGTCAGCCCCGGGAGTTCCATATTGGAAGCCTCTGCTCAGAGACAGGGTCAGAAAAGCCTCCGAGCCCATTGTTGTGGGGTGGGGCCTGGACGTGCACTCCCCAGGGTCGTGAAGCTGCTCTCGGACTCCACGTGCAGACCTCGTCAGCCCAGCACACCTGCACCTCACAGTTTCTGGGGCCAAGCGAGTAGTGGGTTTGAAAGTTCCCAGAGATTCTGAGCTATCAAGGGCCAAGACGGGGAACGCGCTGCAGATTCTAAATGGCTGGTAAAGGGAATTTAAAGGGACCAGGCTGACTCCTCTTCGAGGAACGTGTGGAGCTGCAGCCAGGCCACATGTGCTGCTGAAGTGGCGGGTAACTGGAACAGTTTGCGTGCTTGTTCACAGGCTCCGCTGGACACACAAATGAGCACAACAGGTCTGCAGAAGGAAAAGGCTCTTGCCTGTATGTCTCTAACACACGGCGAAGGGGGCCGGAGAAGACTGAGGCGTAGTGTGCGTGCTCTGATGGAATTTATAACTGGAAGTATGTAAATCCCTGTGTGCGAGGTAGAAAACCATCAGGCTGGATCTGCCTGGAAATGCTAACTTCTGGGAGCTTAACATTTTTAGCCTATACTAGTGATGTGCCCTGAACTTTGAAATTTATTTCAGAAAACGAGGCCTCTACAAGGAAAATCATCTCAGCTTGAAATGGATCTCTCATCCCACAGAGGCTGCCTCGGTGTCCTCTGACCATCTGTGGTAGAGATGGTTCCTAATCAAACATTCAATTTGTTTCTTTTTAAGAATATAAGAAAGTAGGCTGGGTGTGGTAGTTCACACCTGTAATCCCAGCACTTTGGGAGGCTGAGGTGGGTGGATCACCTGAGGTCAGGAGTTCAAGACCAGCCTAGCCAACATGGTAAAACCCTGTCTTGACTAAAAATACAAAAATTAGCCGGGCGTGGTAGCAGGCGCCTGTAATCCCAGCTACTTGGGAGACTGAGGCAGGAGAATTGCTTGAACCCAGGGGGCAGAGGTTGCAGTGAGCCGAGATCATGCCACTGCACTCCAGCCTGGTGGACAAGAGCGAGACTTCATCTCAATATAAGAAAGTATAAACAGAGTGAAATTAATTCATTAACATTAGGAAGTAGAAATACACTCTAATGTGACCCACACCAGCGTGAGATACTGTGTAACCGAACTGGGTCTGGATCCCCGTGGAAGGGCTTGCAGCCGGACCACCAAAGGGCCTCATGTAGGCCCATCCTCCCCACCATGGGCTCCCAGCACCGGCAAAATGCCACTCAGACCACAGCTGCAGGGGCCTCCCAGATCCCGATCCCGATCCCGAACCCGGGGCTGTTTCTGTAAGAGTGCGTTTTGTCACCAAATGATATTTTGTTTCAAGCATTATTTCTAATGAGCAAATATATGCTAAATTAACAGGAATGTAATTAAATAGCACATGGATAGGACATGCGACAGGAGGAGGCAGCGAAGGTGTTTCTGACGCCGCCTCTCTTGAAGGGTGGCTCCAAGGACGTGAGCTGGAGGGACCGTGTCAGACGGTGCGGCGGAGGGCAGGGATGGGGCCACACATAATGCCCACAAGGCCTCGTGATTCACTGGTTTTATTCGTGCAATTATTTCTTTTCCTTCCTTAGTATCTTTCTTCTTAAAAAGTTCCAAGAATGAAAGAGGGCACTTAAATTACTTTAAATCAGCAGGATTTTTTGAGAACCCATCATAGGTAAGACCCATATTGAGCAAACCAGGCTGGAGAGTTAGTGTTCAGTGGAAGATGGCAGTGGGCTGTGTCCCCCCCCAAGTCCCACCCTGTCTCAGGGACCCCCCAGCTGCAGGCCTGGCTGTGCCTGGCAATGCCGGGGGAGCCACGCAGCATGAAACGGACCCTGTGCTCAGTCTTGAGGTCACAGCTCGGCCTCAGTGTGGCTCAGGCCGCACAAACACAGGATGGCGCCCCCGGCATCTCACAGACACAGGACGGCGGCCCCCGGCATCTCACAGACACAGGACAGCGGCCCCCGGCATCTCCAGGACACGGTTTTCCACTGTTTCACCAGTCCCTCAGCTTTTCCAGACGTCCCTGGATCCCAGACCCTGCTCCTCACGTCCAGCCACTGGCCAGGGTTCTGCTCCAAACCACACTAGCTATTCAGGATCCAGATTCTATGCCCAGCCCAAGGCTTCTGCACTGCAGCTCATCCTCTTGGTGAAGCCCGAGCTGGGCCCCATGTCCTTGTTGAGTGTGGTTTGAACTGAGGAGCATCTGTACCAGGGCCAGGGCCCAGATGAGGTGACCCCAGCCCCAGCCCTGCCTGTTATTGCTGCAACTGCCATTATCACTGTGGCTCTGTGAGTTACACCCCTGCTTCTCAGCTACTGCAACTCACCTGCTTCGGCCAACACTACAAATACATGAGCTGTGGGGAGGGTGGCCTTGAGCAGCCGTCCGGGTGGAGATGCAGAAAGACCTCTTACAGTGGGGGGCTTTGCCTGAACTGAGCTCTCAGAGATGAGGGGGTGGGGGTGTCCCAGGAACAGGTGATGCCTGTGCAGAGGCCACCTGCAGCTCTGGGTTGTGGGGAATGTGAGGGACAAGAGGAGAGGGAGGAGTGAAGGCACAGAGGCGGGCTTTGGCCTGCATCCTGCATCCTGCATCCCAAGGTCATTGCGGGGTTTGACAGTGGGTACGCAGAGGAGAGTCCAGCCTGGGGCCATGGTGCAGCCATCAGGGGCAGAGGCCGTCAGAGGCAGGGGCCGTCAGGGGCAGGGGCCGTCAGGGGCTGGGGCCGTCAGGGGCAGGGGCCGTCAGGGGCTGGGGCCGTCAGGGGCAGGGGCCGTCAGGGGCTGGGGCCGTCAGGGGCAGGGGCCGTCAGGGGCTGGGGCCGTCAGGGGCAGGGGCCGTCAGGGGCTGGGGCCGTCAGGGGCAGGGGCCGTCAGGGGCTGGGGCCGTCAGGGGCAGGGGCCGTCAGGGGCTGGGGTCGTCAGGGGCTGGGGCCGTCAGGGGCTGGGGCCGTCAGGGGCTGGGGCCGTCAGGGGCAGGGGCTGTCAGGGGCTGGGGCTGACTTGCCCACCATGTCGGGAGAAAAATCAGCGCCACGTGCTCATCCTCTGACGTGGCTGTTGCAGTCCCCAAAGCCCATCAGCCAACACCCAGTGATTATGGCAGAAATTGATACAGAAAGGGAATAGGTAAGAAAGACAAAAATAGGGATCCTAGGTCAAGTCTAAGGGAGAGCACAGGAGTTATGTTTTGCTGAATAAAAAGGGAAGAATCCTGAGCCATTGGGGTCACTGCAATAACCTTCTTCTTCCAAGGCCCTGGTCCTGCCACAAGTGTGGGTGCCGTGCTCCCTCAGGCTCCCCCCACCGCTGGAGCCCCCTCTATAGAGGAGGCTATTCCTAGACGGACGTCGGATCAGATGGTTTTTGCTTACAGTAATTAAATTCCCTCTACCACCCTAAAAAGAATTCTCTCTCCTTGGGATTTCTAGACTTAAAATTCTTAAAGGCATTTATTGCCCTTCCTTAGTTGCTGCTTTACCAAGACAAACACACTTAGTTCCTTTCCACTTTTCTCACAAACAAATCCTTCAGTCTCTTAATCATTTATGTTGCTTTTCTCTGAATTTCCTCCAATTTGTTGACATCCTCTGGTTTCTAAGGTTTTAATGCCTATATTTGCTTTGTTAGAACACAGCAGGTATTAGGAAAGACTTGGATGCTATTCAAGCCACAGTAATTATAATGGAAAACAAGTTCAAACGCCTTGAATGAAAGCAGCAGGTAAGAGGGAGGAAACAAGGAAGATAATGGCCAATACATATAACGCTTTTCTAATTCACGACAAGACCATGAGAAACCTCATCAGTGATGCCAGCAAAAACCAAACACCTAAATAGACACATAAATGTGTGTGTACACACCCACACGCGCGCACACACACACACACACACACACACACACACACACAGAGGATATCATTTTGAAAAGAAGGGAACATACCGGTAATTAGCACAGAACATAAATTTCCCCCACAGGGACGGGGGCAGAGGGACAGCTCTGTGAGGACACAGCTGGAAGGTGCTGCCCGCCAGCCAAGGAGAGAGGCCTCTGGAGGAGCCAGCCCTGCCCACATCCTGATCTCTGATGCCCAGCTCCATAGTGGGGAGATGAACTCCTGCTGTTGAAGCTGCCCCGGCTGTAGCGTTTTAGAAAAGACCACTATATCGGCCAACCCTAGTTTCAATAAAACTGTATTTACTAAAACAGGTGGGGCTGTCCACAGGTTGGAATCCACCCGCCTCTGTCCTAGCACGTCTTAAAGTCAAGAATGAGGTGATCTCACAAGGTCCCTGTGGAGAGGCAGAGAAAGGGCTGCTGCTACTGCCCTGGCTGAACCTGGAAGCCTCACCCACCCAACACGAGGCGAGACCCCACACTCCAGCCGGCCTCCTCCCTGAAGGGCCAGACAGGTGACAGTGTCCCCAGAAGCTTTGGTCTTGGGCTCACCCTGGTAGGAAAGGTTTTCCCAGCCAAGTGCATCCTCTGCTTGTCAGCAACTTCCACAAACGTGGTGAGAGGAGACATTCAGGGATGAATTTAAATTGTGGAACTGAAGAGGCCTCACCCGAGTGCTTTCATTTTACCCGGTGCTGATACTATGGCGTGATGACTCCATTTCCTACACGGTTCTGAGTGTTTTCCGTCCTTCCTGATGGCCTCCACCATGAGACTTCGGGTCATCCTTTAACGAGGGCCCAAGGAAGCACCCCCACTCTTCAGTTCCATGATTTTCCACGGTGAGTACTGAGTGAAGACCGGGGCAGCCTGTGATGTGTTCATAGCCAAGGCCCCAGCACCCGGGCACTCTGTCTGGGGCAGCCTCTGGCTTTTCACGATGCAGCAAAGCATCAGACTGCCCATGCCGGAAGCCTTTGCCCCACGGAGGCTTCGGCTGTGAGTCTGGAATGTGCTCTGAGCACCCCGGAGCAGGGCACTGTTGGGTTACTTGAAAAATAGGAAGAAAAATAAGACAATATCCCTGGACCTTAGAAACCTCATCGATCAAGAGTAGCGTTTCCCTCCAAGGTCGCCCAGTTTCACCTTGTTCTGTGGGGGATGGAAGAGCAGGGTGGCCCCGGTGAGTCTGAACCCTGTGCACTCCCGTTTGGTCCTCAATTGGAAATGGGAAAGGGCTTTGTTTTCAGTGTGCATTTATCCCTGATAAACAAAAATCCCAGCATAAAACAGAACGGTGGCTGCTTTCTTATGACTCATTATTGATTAACAAGTTTTAAACTCATTCATCTTGGAAAACTCTCAACAATTTAGCATAGAAAACCACTTTAATGAATTCACATTAAGCCCATGTCGACAGGGAGTAGCCAGAAGCCAATCCTGGTTTATTTCTCGACATCTTGCTAAAGGTGAGCACCCCAAGACCTGTGTCCTGGGAAACACCGACAGGCAGCTGTCTCGGTCCCCAGGCTCTGCTCTGCTCTCTCAGTCCCCAGGCGAGGCTCTGCTCTGCTCCCTCAGACCCCAGGCGAGGCTCTGCTCTGCTCTCTCAGACCCCAGGCGAGGCTCTGCTCTCTCAGACCCCAGGCGAGGCTCTGCTCTGCTCTCTCAGTCCCCAGGCTCTGCTCTGCTCTCTCAGACCCCAGGCGAGGCTCTGCTCTGCTCTCCTCTCTCAGACCCCAGGCGAGGCTCTGCTCTGCTCTCTCAGACCCCAGGCGAGGCTCTGCTCTGCTCTCTCAGACCCCAGGCTCGGCTCGGCTCTGCTCTCTCAGACCCCAGGCGAGGCTCTGCTCTCCTCTCTCAGTCCCCAGGCGAGGCTCTGCTCTGCTCTCTCAGTCCCCAGGCTCTGCTCTGCTCTCTCAGACCCCAGGCGAGGCTCTGCTCTGCTCTCCTCTCTCAGACCCCAGGCGAGGCTCTGCTCTGCTCTCTCAGACCCCAGGCGAGGCTCTGCTCTGCTCTCTCAGACCCCAGGCTCGGCTCGGCTCTGCTCTCTCAGACCCCAGGCGAGGCTCTGCTCTCCTCTCTCAGTCCCCAGGCGAGGCTCTGCTCTGCTCTCTCAGACCCCAGGTGAGGCTCTCCTGTCTTAGACCCCAGGCAAGGCTCTGCTCTGCTCTCTCAGACCCCAGGCGAGGCTCTGCTCTGCTCTCTCAGACCCCAGGCGAGGCTCTGCTCTGCCCTCTCTCAGACCCCAGGCGAGGATCTGCTCTCCTCTCTCAGACCCCAGGCGAGGATCTGCTCTCCTCTCTCAGACCCCAGGCGAGGATCTGCTCTCCTCTCTCAGACCCCAGGTGAGGATCTGCTCTGCTCTGCCCTCTTGGGCCCCAGGCGAGGCTCTGCTCTGCTCCCATGGCTGCACTCCGTGGCCGATGCTCCTCCCAACATCTGAGGACATCTTGGCTTCTACTGTGGCTGTGTGTATTTTTCTTTGTGGTAATTAACACACTTAAAAAAAATTTCTCTAATCTATAATTTGAAATAACTCAAGTAGAATTTTTCAAACGCACACATTCTGCAGCACTGGCCCATCCACCGCAAAGGAGAAGAGCCGAGGAGCGAGTTCCTTGTGCTCCCTCCTCGTGGTGTCTGTCCCGGTCCCGCACTGCCTGGACTACAGTATTTCCTGAAGCCAAGGAAGACAGTTGCATAGAGACTCTGAGCCTGCATTCAGCAGACACACACATTCTTAAGAACCTATCTTGAAATAAGTAAACAAATCTTCATGCCCAGTTTGTCATCTCCTCCTTACCCTCTCCCCTCATCAAGCCATTCAGTTGCGTTGGTCCCTCCTCAGTCGTGCACACACACACAGGCACACACGTGCAGGCACATACGCAGGCACAAACACGCAGGCACACACACGCAGGGCAGTGTGAACATGCCCAGTGCACCCAGCAAAGCTCCGGGGTGGTGTGAACATGCCCAGTGCAGCCAGCACAGCTCCGGAGTGGTGTGAACATGCCCAGTGCACCCAGCACAGCTCCGGGGTGGTGTGAACATGCCCAGTGCAGCCAGCAAAGCTCCGGGGCGGTGTGAACATGCCCAGTGGACCCAGCACAGCTCTGGGGTGGTGTGAACATGCCCAGTGCACCCAGCACAGCTCCAGGGTGGTGTGAACATGCCCAGTGCACCCAGCAAAGCTGGTGGTGGTGTGAACATGCCCAGTGCACCCAGCAAAGCTGGCGGTGGTGTGAACATGCCCAGTGCACCCAGCAAAGCTGGCAGTGGTGTGAACATGCCCAGTGCACCCAGCACAGCTCCGGGGTGGTGTGAACATGCCCAGTGCACCCAGCACAGCTCCGGGGTGGTGTGAACATGCCCAGTGCACCCAGCACAGCTCCGGGGTGGTGTGAACATGCCCAGTGGACCCAGCAGAGCTCCAGGGTGGTGTGAACATGCCCAGTACACCCAGCACAGCTCTGGGGTGGTGTGAACATGCCCAGTGGACCCAGCAGAGCTCCAGGGTGGTGTGAACATGCCCAGTGCACCCAGCAAAGCTGGCGGTGGTGTGAACATGCCCAGTACACCCAGCACAGCTCCGGGGTGGTGTGAACATGCCCAGTGCAGCCAGCAAAGCTCCGGGGTGGTGTGAACATGCCCAGTGGACCCAGCACAGCTCTGGGGTGGTGTGAACATGCCCAGTGCACCCAGCACAGCTCCAGGGTGGTGTGAACATGCCCAGTGCATCCAGCAAAGCTCTGGGGTGGTGGGGTTCCAAGTCTTCACTGCCATTCAGCACTTGCACATCAGAAACCCAGGCATCTGGATGGCCTGCGCTGACTTAATTGACTGGTCAGTCTGGGCAAACCTGCAGTCGGTTCCTTCCAAGAAGCAAATCAATCAAAATAACATGGGTTCCCCTCGGCTGAAATAACCACCCCGCAGCCCTCTGCAACTTCGAGATCTCTAGTGAAACGCAGGCATTTAGGTTTTCAAGAGGAAAAAAATGCCAAAATGATTGCCAAGAAATGCACTGGACATTCCCTGGGCACACAGGGCACCTGTGCAGCTGCGATTCTAGGGACGCTCGCTGCCCACGTCCTCCACAAGGTCACAGGCATTTTAAGCCAGGAGTGCATCCTAGGCCCTCCAAGGAGACGACCACCAGGCTGTGGCTCCTGACCCCACGGGGCTGATCTGTGGGGCAGAAACTAAGAAGTCTTGTGACAAACAGGGAATGGAAGAGAAAACTGCCTTAGGAGCAGGGAGGGGCCAAGGCCAGCTTGGCCATGGCAGGAGCTGACGAAGGCCTTCCAGGGAGGATAAGGCATGAGCAACTTCAGTTGTGCTCTCAACATTGACTTCGATTCCTTTCCACTGCCTGTTTCTGCTACTGCACTTAGAAAATGTCAAACACACAAGAGGTTTTCAATAAGCGACAAAATTTACCTAAAAAAGAAAAAGGAAAACAGAAACAAAAACAAAGAGACTGCGTGGAGTTTGGGGTCTGCAGAGTCCTTGTCTGCTTGATTGTGGGCGGTGGGTGGTTTGTGACTGTCAGAACGAGCTTTTCTTCTTAGATGGGTAAGCAGACAGCTGGGCTTTGCAGTGACAGGTGTCCCGAGCAAAGCAGGCAAATGTGCGCTGGACAAAGACACGTGCAGCCCTGTTCTGTGAAGGACTTGACCTTTGAGTCTGAAAAACACCCTGTACTTTAGGAGCTCAGAAGAGAAAGTCGTCATTTCAGAGAGTGGGAGAGCCACGCCTCCTTGTCAGTGTGATGGTTGGTAACCAGATTGGCAGGTAAAGCCACAATGCGGTTGATGTACCCTCACCTGCTCTATTATTAAACATCCAAAATACATTGTTAATATTTTAGAAAGCAAACAAAGGCCCCCATGGTATGATCCACCTGGATGGGTGTTCGTTCTCGGCCATGCTGAGAGATACCGACATCCCCAGGTCTCCCCCGGCACCCCCAGCACGACCGCCTTCCCCAGAAAACAATGTCAGATTTTAGATGCTGAACTGTGCGGCCAACTTGGTTTACTTCTTTAATAGCCCTGTGGGAACACAACTGCTTATACGTGACAAGGCCTAACTCCACACAGAACAAACACGAGTATCAAATAACCTCACTTAAGCTAAAGAAACACACACATATGTGACAACCTTGGGGGATGATGGCTGGTGTATTTGTATTTCCCTGCTCAGCTTATCAGTTGGATATCAGCAAGTAAGATTTAGAAGCAGAAACATAAAATATTGAACAAAAACTAAAACACTTATAAAAAGGATTCGCTGTGTGGTGTGAAGGCTTTGTGCAGTAATTGACACAAGATCAGAAAGCAAACCCTAAGAAAAGCAGCGCCCACGCTCCCAGCGCCAGGCCAGGGATTAATGAGCCCAGCAGACAATTCCAATCCGGAGTGGGATTTGCTCTTCCGTTTATGTTCTATTGTCCGGGTCTTATTTTTGCTTTCAATTCCTTTTGTAATGGAGGGAGCAGTTGTTATTGACAATTAATAGAGGCTTCAAAGGCAGTCATGTTTGGAAGGGGCAGCAGCTTCCCTAAGACCCGTCGGCTGCTGCTCAGGTGCAGCCGCTCTGTATGCCAAGCACGGCCCATGCTGGGCCCCATCGAGGCAGCACAGATATCGATTTAGATGGAAACCGGGGTCGGCGCAGAGGGTGGAAGGAGCTCAGTGATCTTCGCGTGCTAATGTATTATTTAGGCTTTGTGGTTTCATCCGGAGTAAGTGCCTATTTAGGAAAAATTACAGAATCAGTATCTCTGCTACTGATATATTTTCCGTAACAGTAATTCACAGGTAAAATACCAGGGATGATGGAACGTATTTGTGCAAAAATTCAGGAGGAGACGGTGTGATCTGATGGGCTGGGCTCGTTGGAGGGGACCATAGTAACAAAAAGCAAACAACATCCACCTGGGAAGGTCCACGGGCTGGGGACGGGCACCGAGGCTGCCCTCAGAGGCCAGCAGGACAGCACAGCGTGGATTTTGGTGAAGCTAAGGGATGCATGGTATATGCTCCCTCATTGATCGAAATTATTCTTTTTACTCAAATATTTACAATGTAAGATAATTCCTTGTGTTCGTAGTTCTTATATAATCATACATTAAAACAAATTTTACCAATTAAAGACAAAACCGAGATCCTCTTCCACGTGAGCCGGTGCAGGGGGAAGCTGCAGTGGGCCTGGCTACGGGGAGCAACCTGGCCACTGTTTAAAGGCTGCCCACTGAGCCCTGCAGAGGTGCCCTCACCCCGCAAAGCACTTTGGCTCAGACAGCAGGACACCAGGAAGAAGGCAGAGTGCCCTCCGTGTATCCCGTGACGGGTCAGGTGCAAGGAGGCCCCATCAAGAGGCCTGACCACACGGTCCTCTCCTCTGCGGGGCTCTGTGAACACAGGACACGCAACAGTGACGGTCCGGCCGCCACTCAGCTCTGGGCACCGTGTCAGTGGGCACTGCCCTAGGTATGCTGATGACAAATGGTTCAAACGACTCTGCCGTCATGACACTCGACCCTTTTGACCGGGGAACTGCCACTCACCGGCACCGCACACCTGCTCCTCCCGTGCTGCACCTCTGTCATCTCTGCCGACCAGGCAGGTCCGGGGTCCTAGAACCAACAGGGCTCACCCACCCCAGCCCCAGGCAGAGCTGGCCCCTGTGGAAAGTGCCTAGCCACAGCCAGGTCTTTACCCACACGCCTAGGCCGGGCCCTGGTCATCCTTCCACAGACATGGGAAAGGTAAATGTAAGTGACAGGAAGTCAAATGGAACTGAAAGCCACCTCATCTCCTGGCTTCCACTCAGAAACGGTGGAGGAAATGCTCTTAAATGAAATCACGTGATCCTGTTTAAATCAATGGAAAATTAAAAGGCAGGGCACTGGCTGGCCCTTGATGCCGGGAGGGGCAGATGTGGATTCAGGTGGCTCTCAGCCCCCATGGGCTGGCACTGGGCTTCCTCGGGAGCAGCCTGAGAGTGCTCATTCTTGGCCAGATCTTGAGTTTCGGAGGGGAAGAGATCGGACCAAAAACCTCAGTGGGAACCTCGGGGCCAGGGGCGGCAGGAACACGTGGGCGCCCTCCACGATCCTCTATCCTGATGCCAAGCTCCCTTTGCGTCTCCACTGTGTTTTCACTCCCGTATTTTCACAGCTGTGATTCGTCCTCAATGCTTCTGACACCCACAAGCCCCCCAGCCTCACCTTCTAAAAATATGATTGAGAAAGCAAGACAGAGTTTGGGACAGAGGTCTCCCAGCAGAGCAGAGCCCTGGCACCCTGGGCAACATACAGTGAGTGTTCACAGCTGAGACAGTAAGATGATCGTGACATCCTTTTCAAAGAGGAAACGGGCCCCACCCCAACACAGCCACCGAGGGAGAATCGCAAGAGGCAGCTCCCCCAAAGCTGGGAGGAGGTCAGGCCTGGATCCCCCTACCTTCACGGTCTTCAGTCAGAAACGAGAGATTTGCAAACAGCATCGGAAGCCTTCACTTCCTTCTGCAGCCTTAAAGTTTGAACTTTCCTTATATTTTAGACATGAAAAGTCCACCAGGAAAGCCAGCATGGTGAGTTTTAGGCAGAGGCCCTCTTGTGAATAATTCGTCTATGATCCGAGACGGCCAGACAAGGATCACGGCCCAAGCTCTTCCTCCCTAGCGTCACGTCCACCCTGCTGTCTCCTCTCCAGCTCAGACCAAGATTTTCTGGACATTTTCATGGCTGAAAACCCGACCAGAAAGCGGTCCCTGACAGGACCCTCTCCTCAAGTCCTGAGGACCTGGCTGCGGCCAGCCGGAACGTGAACCACAGCTCGCAGAAGCAGCAGGCACGGAGGCAGCGGAGGCAGAGGCGGGAGAGAAAGAGCGGGAGCTTGAAACCTTCAAAGGGGGCTTGAAGAACAAGGCCAGGAGAAGCAGCGCCCAGGCCCCACCGGTTTCCTCCTTTCCCTCCTGAATCTGGGCCGGAGCCATTTCAGACGAGAGAGGAAAGAACAAAATGAGCCGCAGGAGAAGCAGCCGGAGCCTGCAAGGCCCAGCCAGAGACGGCAGAGAGAACCGCAAAACAGGAATGAGGAGGAGAGAGGCGGGCTTCACTAACCGACGCCACCTGGAGAAAGTGAAGCTTTAACTGTTAGAAGGAAAACACAGTTTGGACAGTAGTGGCCTGAGGAAGAAGGCCCTAATTTTTCAGAACACTGACCGGGGCCTTTCTTTACCCAGAGCTGCCGTGTCCTGCACAAGCCAACACCGGCTGGAGCCCAGGAGGGCGGGGCAGCTGCAGACCCTCGGGAGCCTGTGCTGGCTCAGGGGGCTGGGGAGAGTCCAGCGTGCACCAGAGGGAGGGAGGCACCTCTCCTTGCTGCGTTAGGAGACCAGGGTCTCTGAAAGGGTGAGGGCCACGGCCAGGCCAGCAGCACCACGTCACTGGGCTGAAGACGGGTTAACCTGGGGAATCCGCGTCTTCATGTTCAGACCAGGACGTGGGGCTATTTTGCTCTGGTCACCTGGCCTGACATGAGCCACTGAGACTCGAACACCCCTGCTCTGGAGTGAAGAAGAACCCACAGCTCTGTCCTGCCCGGCAGCGCCCCCCCACCCCCCACCACTCGCCAGGGGCACAGGGTCCGTATCCTCTCGCTGGGGGCACAGGGTCCGTATCCACTCCCTGGGGGCACGAGGTCCATACCCACTCGCTGGGGGCACAGGGTCCGTAACCTCTCGCTGAGGGCACCGGGGTCCCTTCTGTCTCCTCTAAGTCTCCCTTAAACTTAAGGCCAATCCTATGATTTTCTCCTAAAAGCATTCTTCTAGATTCTACCCCAAAGAAACCAGTGACTTTTCTCAACATCAGGCTTCCTAATCTCTGCAGTCCGCCTGAAGAAAAAGAAGAGCGATGTGTATGGCCCTGCCATTTGGAAATAAAAGCCTTTAACCGCCTCCTACCTTTAGCTGCTTTTGCCAAGCAGAGAAGGTCCAGAAAGCACCTTCAAAAGGGCTGGGAGCTCCGGCCCTGCCCATCCACACAGCAAACACAGCAACCAGAAATAACATGTTCACAGGCTTCCCCGCCCCACTCCCAACACAGCTGCAAAAGAGCTGATACAATGAGGATGGGCACTATGGAAGTAAACAGTACTCGATCTACCAGTTTGCGACATCATCAAAGACATGTAGAGAGAAAATACACAAGTAATAACAACAATGATAATTCTAATACTATTTTGTTAGATTAGAAGCATTTTTCCTGAACAGAAGCAACACCACCTGGGGTCCCAGTGGAAAGCACGGGCCGGGCGTGCTCCTCATGACCAGGTTAGAGCGCAGAGCCCACCTGGTGACCTCATTTCCTTAGGGCAATTACACCTTCCATCTGGAGCCTGGTCCCTCTTAAAGGTAGAAGAGTCAGAAAAGAATTCACCAGAAGTGGCATGGCACATCCCCAGGATGGCTCCTTCACCACACCGAGAACCCGCAGGATGAAGCAGCTCTGTGCAAGCCCCTGACCCCCTGCAGAGCTGAGCTGGCTGCTCGGGGACTGTGTCCCCCAGCAAAGCACAGAGCTGAGCCAGCTGCTCAGGGACTATGTCCCCCAGGAAAGCATGTCTGAGTCCTGGGCTCCAGCTCCTGTGAATGGGATGTGATTTGGAAACGGTCTTCAAAGAGAGAAGCAAGTTAAAGATGAGGCCATTAGAGTGGCTCCTAATCCAGGGACTGGTGGCCTGAAGAAGAAGGCACTGGACAGAGACAGGCGCCGAGTGGGAAGGCGAGGCCAGAATTCCCAGAAAACACCTGGTGCAGAGGTGGGAGGGAGGCCCCTGCAAGCCAAGGAATGGCGGGGGTGCCTGAGTCACCAGAGGCTGGAGAAGGCAGCAAGGTGCACGGCCCTGTTGAGACCTTGATCTCAGACTCTGGGGTTGCAGGGCCTGGAGAGCTCCGCACCGTTCTAAGCCCGCCAGTGTGCAGGGCTCAGTGGCCGAAGCCCTGGTCACTGCACGGACCATCTCAGACTCTCTGGCCCCGCACAGCCAGAGCTCAGTGATGAACCAGGCCCGCAGCTCTTCCTCAGGACCCATGTGTTTTCTCTCTCCAAGCCTTTTCCTTTCTAAACTGTTGTTGCTAAGTCAGAAAGAGAAGAGAAGAAATCACATTGAATAATATCCTCAAGTGATAAATCTGCAGTATCTGCTAAAGGTCCACAGATAATGTGTTTAATTAAACAAACCAGGGACAAGAATGAGGAATAAAACACAGCTTGCTAATAAACTGGACCACTGCGGCCTTTAATATTTCCCCAGCCTTCCTGGGTTTTCTAAAATGTAAAAACAGAGCCGAATGGCTGTTCTGGAAGACTGTGTGGTCTGAGGGATGACCTTGATCTTGCCACGATGGAGACATCAACGGTGAGGTCATGAATTTTGCACCTTTCTGGATTTTTTCCAGCATTTCTGCACTCACTCATTTCCAGCGTTCGACATTTGGGGTCTACTTTGTTTTGAGGGAAAGACAGGTCTCACCAGAGGTTGAAGCAACAAATAATAAAGCCACAGAAATGCTCCTAATTGTAACAAAGTATTCACTTATAACCAACATGTTTGTGAAAAATGCCGTCAATCTGTGAGAATACAGGGTGCCAAGTGAGAGGTTTAGAAAGCCCTTTAAGCTGTCTTTTATTTATTTTTTTATTTTATTTTTATTTTTTATTTTTACTATACTTTAAGTTCTAGGGTACATGTGCATAACGTGCAGGTTTGTTACATATGTATACTTGTGCCATGTTGCTTTATTTTGTAAATGAAAAATATATAATCATTATGCATATTCAGGAATTGGGAAATTAATGCTTATTAGACTTCAGAAAAAAAAGAAAAAAAGAAACGGAGGGCAAGCGGAGGACGCCTTCCAGGAACGAAAGCCTCACCCACACTTTCCAGAAGGCATCGTCATCTTCAGTGGATGTTACACTCATTTATATTTAAAAAAAAAGAAGAAAGGTTAAGAGCCAGTAAATAAAGTGACAGATAAAGTCAGAAAAACAATTTAAATCGTTGAGTAAAGAAGGTGGGCGGAAATGAGACACAGGGGCCGTTTACAGCAGCCGTCTGGAAGCTGCATTAATTACAGTCAAAGACGGTGCTGCTCTGCGGCCGGCGCCCCCGGGGCCCGCGAGCCTCTGAAGTCTCTGGGTCTCCTTTGTTTCTTCTTCATGGTGCAGAAGGACATGGTGAGCAGCTCAGCTCTCACTTTCAAGGGACCTTTGGCGGTTTTCTCCAGCACTGCTGAGAAAGAAGAGTGTCCGTTCTGGGGGCTGCTCAGGCCCAGGTTTTCCAGCTGCTGCGTGGAGCCTTCGGCTTCCCTTTCAGAAACCTGCCCCCATGCCTGGCCCTGGCTAAGCAAAAAGCCAAATGGCGTTGCACTCACATCCAATTAACTTCCCATTTTCAGCAATTATTGCTTCGCCGGGAGCAGCAAGATGCCCTCTGTGGGGAAGCAAAGGCCCGGGAAGGGGTGGCTGATGCTCTGACGAAGGCCCCTCCTCTGACCTCCAGGCCAGGTTAGAGAGCGCGCAGCCCCCAGCCCGCTCCTGCCCCTCCTTCCCAGGCTTTGAAAGCAGAGGTGCTGCATGTGGGGCACGTCCCGGTCAGTTCTCATGGTGGAGAAGAATTAAAGTTCGGAGGAGGGCAAAGGCAAACTAAATGACAGGAGGAAGGCCGGATGATGTGAGGGACTCCTCTGCTCGGGAGACAGATGCCAAGAGACCCAAGGCCGATGAAAAGGCGTCTCGGATGCGCAGAGATGTTCTGTATGCGTTAGAGTCAGGCCAGACACCAAGAATCTCGACTGGGTCGATTCAGGGCAAAGGACGCATCGCGCAGCGAGCAGCGTGTTCGTACAACGCTAAATGCAGAGATTCTAAAATGGCTCAGACCTACATTCACGGAGCACCAGGCATTTGGCACCACCGACCACTCAGAGGGACTCGTGCAGGATAGACGGGGCTTAACCACATGAGCAGAGTAAACCGGGACCACAACGGCCCCACGTCCAGCACTGTGTGGAGGACGGTACATTGTCCACGCTCAATGACATGAGCAGAGTAAACCTGGACCACAACGGCCCCACGTCCAGCACCGTGTGGAGGACGGTACATCGTCCACGCCTCCAGGTTGTCAGGAAAGGAGGTCTCCTGCACCACACTGGGAGAAATGAAAAGGATCAACTTATTATGAAAAGGCATTACTGCAGAGGAAGGGAAAGTCTCATTATCAGAAACCTCACTGAGTTGTTTCTTCAGATGTGCTTACCCAGTAATTTTTTTTTTTCATATAAGTCACTCACTGATGCAATCAGCCAAGTTCCATCTCCCAGGTGCTGTGCTCAGAGAAGAAGAAGAGTTTGCTCTGGAATGGAATGTTGGGGCTAGAGGCATGAATCTGAAGGATGTCAGCCTAAGCGGCAGTGGCCACCAAGCCTGACAGAACCATCGGGGGCCAGGAATGAAGCCCTGGTGCCTGGTGGTGGCCACCAAGCCCGACGGAGCCATCGGGGCCACGCATGGAGCTGTGGTGATCACAATGACCACCTGGGTAGTGGAGGAGGATGAGAGAATGAGGAGGAAACGAGTCGGTGATTAGCTGGAATGTTAAGTTGCTGTAGCCATGTTGTGTGGTAAGGAGTATGGTTGGCCTTGGTCCTGGCTCCTAGAAGCAGCCTCTGAGTCCTTGGAGCCTCCTGAGTCACAGGGGTGAGGTCATTTGTGGTGGGCCCCTCGGACCACACCTGATGGTTTATGCAAATGAGGCGAGAGGATACGGGCTGTCCACACCAAAAAGACCAACAACGTGACGGGTGAGGGGGGCTCTGAGTCACGGGATACAGTCTGGTCTTGGGAGAAGGGAGGGCGGGTGGGTGGGTTAAAGCTTGTGGCCAATGGTTCAATCCCTCACACCATGTAATGAAACCTCAGAAGCTTGGCACGCTGAGGCCCAGGTGAATGTCCCTTGCCAGCAATGCTGTATGTGTGGCTGCACACTGAGACCTCGATAGAAACTGCACTCTGAGGCCCGGGCAAGTGTCCCTGGTCAGCAATGCTGTGTGTGGCTGGCTGCACGCTGATACCTCAACAGAAACTCTGCACTCTGAGGCTCGGGTGAGTGTCCCTGGCCAGCAATGCTCTGTGTGTGGCTGGCTGCACGCTAAGACCTTGATAGAAACTGCACACTGAGACCCGGGTAAGCGTCCCTGGCCAGCAATGCTGTGTGTGTGGCTGCACACTGGTATGCTGAGTGTGGACAGCCTGTCCTCACTGCATGGAGAGGACATGGAAGCTTTGTGTTTAGGGCCTCCTGACCCCATCCTGTGGTCTCTGGCTAGTCTAGATCTGCATTGGTTTTTCTTATAATGAAGCTGTGATCACAAACATGTCACATCCCTACACCTGTGACTCATGCTAGCCAATTCCTCCTTGGGAGCATGGAGTGGGTGCCTTAAATGTACAGCCAGTTGGTTAGAAGGGTGGGTGCCTGGGGGACCACAGAGCGGCTGGTGTGTGGCGTGGGGGGGGGGGTGCTGGCTCACTCTGGCTGTGCTGTGAGCTGTGTGACGTCTGCTGCTCAGGTCATCCCTGCGGAACAGGAGGGGTGTGAGTGCTGCCAACGCACACAGAAACTCGGCCTGCAGCAGAGACCTGAACTAGGGTGGTGATGTGGTCTGGCTGCGTCCCCACCCAAATCTCATCTTGCACTGTAACTGCCACGATTCCCATGTGTCCTGGGAAGACCCCAGTGGGAGGTAATTGAATCATGCGGGCAGGTCTTCCCTGTGCTGTTCTTGTGACCGTGAATAAGTCTCACAAGATCTGATGGTTTTATAAGGGGGAGTTTCCCTGCACACGCTCTCTCTTTGCCTGCTGCCATCTATGTAAGACGTGACTTGCTCCTCCTTGCCTTCCGCCACGATTGTGAGGCCTCCCCAGCCACGTGGAACTGTAAGTCCATTAAACCTCTTTATTTTGTAAACTGCCCAGTCTCAGATATGTCTTTATCAGCAGTGTGAAAACAAACTGACACAGGCTGGGAGGGGCCCGTGCGAGGCCAGGATCTGGAAATCAGGGCAGCTGTGTGGATACCTCACTCTGAGTCCAGCACCTCAGCCCCCAAACACAACAGAGCTGAGTCGAGTCTGGCATTGTAACTGAGGCCTGGGTCTCTTGGGGTGTAAGAGCTGGGAGCTGCTGACAGGAGCAGTAGAGGAGGCTTCAGCTGCCAGAGAGTGGCCTGGATTCGGAGAGAGTGGACTCCACTCTTCTGGGGTAGGCTTTGTGTGTGCACACGGGAGCCTGCCTGTCAGCCAAAACCCTGTTTGCAATGCTTCCCTGCTATCTGCCCTGAGCAAAACGTTAGAAAGCTGGGATCAATTTAGTAATTCTTCTAGGCTCACTCTCCAGCTCCTTAGAACTCCAAATCGGAACACGTGACCTGAGCTTAGGAGAAACAAAATTTGGAATTGTACTGCCCAGAAAACCCAGTGTGGACAGTGTGTTTACACACATCAGCACAGCAGTCAGTGTATTTACATGCATCAACACAACCGTGTATTTACACACATCAGCACAATACTGTGTTTACACGCATCTGCACGAAGGTGTGTTTACATGTACCCACATGATAGTGTGTTTGCAGCATCAGCACAACAGTGTGTTTACACGCATCAACATGACAACGTATGCACTTTTAAATACTCTCACTTCATAGTCAACAAGTGTCTCAAGTATAAAACTATAAAAAGAGAAGAAAGTCTAGAGACATCCATTTCAAGCACACATTGTAAAAACAGCACAGACCCTGCTCCCAGTCTAATGCATAAATACTCTAAATAAAAGGGGACAGACACACATTTTGAAGCATTAGTAAACGCGAAGGAAGGAAGGACAAATCCCAGATGCCAGAATAGAGAAAGCACAGAGCTGGGGCAAAAAGCAGGCAAGGGGGGCAGGTGAGTGGGGCAGAGGCAGGCAGGGGGGTCTGTTAGGGCCCAGCAGGCTGAGGCTGGGGTCTGTGCCCACAGGAGGGCAGGGGGCAGGTGCTGGCAGTGCACCCCCAAGGACTGTGCACACCTGCCCTGCACAAAAGGGATGCCAACAACCTGTCCACATGCAGGCGGGCAGAAGATCCTCTCTTTCTCATGCTCTGGATGAAAACACAGATGCCTCTCATTAGAAATAGAAGCCTGAATATCCCACATGGGTGTCAAATCCTAATACAATAAAATACTCATATATCTAACATAACACACTGATGTGAATCGCTAATTAACATCTCTCTGGAGGAACATTTCCAACAATGAGAGGTCTTGGGACTTCGACAGGCTTCTCAGAAGAAAAGAAAGACATCAAAGACAAGCACGCAATAAAAAATTATAAACCACATAGAAAACAATCTACAATGAGAAAGTGTTAGCAAAATGTTAAAAGAAAACGCAAACTAGAGAATTAACCCCATGTGACCTGGAGATAAAATAACCTGAGACTTAATGGCAGAAATTAACAAACAGGAAAACAGCAGAGAGCACAGACACGAGCGGAGGTGACTCTTTGAAAATACTAAGGAAATACAAAGACGTCTGTAAAAATTATCCAGAAAGGAAAAATGCAAAATAAATGACACCAGGAATGAATTCGGGGTGTCACAACATATGCAGAGAGATTTGCAAAATCACACGAAAATGCAATGCACAATAGAAACGTAATTGGAAAACATTAGTGAAATGAATCATTTTTAGGAAAAAACCACAAAATGCCGAAATTGAATTGAAAGGAATGGTATCTGACTATGCTTGTAACCATTAGTTAAATCAGTATTCAAAAATCAACTCTCATAAAAAGCACTAAAGCCAGGTGACTTAAATACTGTTACTAAAGCTTCAGGCAACAGCTATTTCCTGTTATGCAGATTTTAGATTTTTCAGTCTAGGACACAACTTACTTTATGGGATGAGTATTACTTCGATACTAGCACTGAAAAAAAGTAACACAACAAAAGGGAATTCCATTTCTCAAAAAATAATAGCAACCAAATACAACAGAGGGAAATTAGTAAAACAGAACGTTGTGACCAAAAAGGTATATCCCAAAAATGCAAAACTTGTTCCACTCCATGTAATTCACTTTACTAAGAGATTAAAGGGAGAAAAAGCCCAGTAATATCTTAGTGATTCAAGAATAAGCATTTGGACCATTCAGAATTTTTAAAATTTTAAGAAACTAGGAATAAAGCATCCTTCATCCAACAAAAGTTATTTACTAAAATCTTTCAGAAACGATCATCCTTTAACAAGATAAAATGTCAAAGACATTTTCTTAATGCTTGGGATAGATAATGACGCCTGCCATGACCCCTTTGATTCAACACTATATGGAACACCCTAGATAGTCAATAAAATGAAAAATGTTAAGATACATAGAAAGGAAGAAAGCTGCAGATGACATATTGTCTACATGGACAATCTAAGAGAACTGCCAATCAAGCAATTATAACGAATATAAGATTCCTTCAAAGATACAGGTCACAAGGTCAAAATATAAAACAATGTGCCTATATGCCAGCAACAACCCATTATATAATATCTTGAAATAATTAGAAGTTAATTTTAAAATAATCCTGATCATGTTAAGCTACTTCAAAAAAATTTAATAAAATAGTTTAAGAACTTTATATTTAAAAATACTAAAAGTTCATTGAATGACAAAGGAATATCTCAACCCGTGAAGACACATGTCATGTAAGCACAGAAGTGGATGGGAAGACCAAACGTCGTAAATACACTCACACGTCTCCTAACCATGGGGACACGTTCTGAGAAATGCATCATTAGCTGATGTGCAAACATCACAGAGTGCACTTACACACACCCAGATGGCACAGCCCACTGCACACCCACCACCTGCACAGCATGTCACTGTATTGAGTGCTGTAGGCAACTGTAACCAATGGTATGTATTTGTGTATCTAACCTGCACAGCATGTTACTGTCCAGAATACCGTAGGCAACTGTAACACAATGGTATGTATTTGTGTCTAAACACATCTAAAGAAAAAGGTACAGTTAAACTATGTGATTACAATCTTATGAGACCACCCTCATATATGCGCTCAGTAGTTGACTGAAACATTGTTACGTGGCAATGATTGTACTTTTGTACAGTTCTGTCCAAACTAAGCTATATATTAAATTGAAATTCAACAAAAAAAACAGTCGTTTTTCATAAATTTGACAAGCTCATCTGAAAAATGATTTTAGAATAAGGGACATGTAGATAATTTGGGGAAAGAATGGGGGAGGGTTGCAATTCACCTTGTCAGAAAGGTTTCACATTCTCAGAAAGATGAGACACCAAGTGTCTACTCTGTACCAGAGTGGGTGAGTATCACAGCTGTATGCTGAGTTAGAGAAGCCAGACACACGGAGTGCACGACATCTGAATCCGCTAACCTTCTGCTTTGGGTATCACTTGGGAGGAGTTGCTGACGAGAGGGTCTGGCCTGCCAAGGGCTCTGTCTGGAGCTGGATGGTGACTACACAGTCAATGGACTCTGCACTGAGATGTACACACTTTGTATATGTTATACTCCAATAGAAATTTACATATAAAATAAGATGAGAAAGTTGAATTGAGAAAAAGAAAATCATCAAGGTTTTCGAAACATTGACAAACAGAACCAGTGGAATAAAACTGAGTAGCGAGAAACAGAAGTACACACATGGAGACTGGATAGACAACCAATGTGAAGTCACACACTGCAGGAGAAAAGGTATTTCAATGATTAAACACAGGGGCCAGGACAGCTTCCTATCTAAGTAGAAAAAGATAAAATTCAATCCCCGTCTCACAACAACAAAAATTCCTGACAGATTAAAGATTCTAAAATTTCAGAAGAAAATACGGGCAAATATTTTTATGAAATCATTAGAGAAAGATGCCATGATGAAACCCAGACTTCAAATGGAAAATACTGATTAAAAAGACACCATAATAAAGATAAAAGATAAGCTATATCTCTATTTTTGTAACATATATAATGTACTGACAAAGAACTAGTATCCAAATATAATTACATATATTTTATAATAAAATACTATGCTATATATAACACATATAGCATTTCTATATAAATATGGTTTACATGTGTTTATATGTAACATGTATATTTATATTATATAATATGTAGTATTTATATTAGATAATAAAGTATAAAATATAGAAATACAATTTTATCATATATAATATATAAAATATGTATTTCTAGAATAATGATGCAGATATTAAGAACCCTCACATTCTAATAATAAAATAACAACAACAACAACAACAAAACACACCATTAAAATTGAAGTGTTCAAACAAGCAGTTCACTAATGAGGAAATGTGAATGGCTAACAGCTATAGAAAGCTGCTCCGCCTTATTTGTCTGCCAGACACAGACAAATAAAAATTATAAGAAGATACCAGTTTATGACCCTCCCTCCTTTTGGCATAAACTAAAGAGAAGTTTGATAACACCTAATTAAATTACATTGTGGGGAAATAGAAAAAAAATGTAAAAACTGCCTAAATATCCTGCAGTAGAGGAAGAATGCACAAATTACACTGTAATACCATGCCATAGTTACATATAAACTAGATCTAAAGGTAACTGCATGGATAAATCCTCAAAATATAATTCTGTGTGAAGAACACATCTTGAAAGGATGGCTACAGAATGAAGTCAGTCACGAAATAAGTCCAGAATGTTGTGGGATGGAAAATACCCAACTCCAGCCCATCTGGCCTTCCTTTCACTTATGGGAGAAAAAGAAAAAGCTGAGAAGTCCTCGTGAGGTCACGGCCCAGGTGTGCAGACTCAGGCTGAGACGGAGACCTGATCACAGGGCCAGAGGATGCTGCCCTCCTTCCACACCAGACCACCACATCAATACCAACAGGGCTCCTGCATAATGACAGGGGCTTACAGATAAAAGAACTGCACATCTCAGACTTTATTTAAGGAGAAGTCTCTAGGGAAACCCAAAGAAAACTAGGGAGACAAAACAGGCACACCAGAGGAAATTTTGGCTTCTGACAACTACAGCTCCAGCAATCAGTAAACAGCCTAACTCACAGCCAGATAAAGATAAAACCTAATGCGAAAGGCCAATCTGCCTCAGTTTCTTTTATCTGATACAGCATATCTAGCTTTCAACAAAAAAATTACAAGGCATGCTAAAAGGGAGAAAAATTACAATTATAAAGAGACAAGAATCAGACTCAGATATGGCAGAGATACTGGAATTATCAGACCAAGAATCTCACATACCCATGATGAATATGTGGAGTGCTCTAGTGAGAAAACGGACAACGTGTAGGAACAGACGGGTGATTTGAGAGCTAGAAACTCTAAGAAAAATCAGAAGGAAATTTTAGAAATCAACACCAGTGTAACAGAGATGGCAAATGCCTTTGATGGGCTCATTGGTAGAGTAGACATAGCTGAGGAATCATCAGTGAGAATGAGGATCTGTCAATAAAAACTCCCCAAGCCAAAAAGCTAAGAGAAAAAAAAGAAAAAGACAAATCAGAATATCCAAGAATTGTGGGACAATTACAAAAGGTATAACATAGGCATAATAGAAATACCAGGAGGAGATAAAGAGAAAAGGGAACAGAAGAAATATTTGAAGTAATAATGGCTGAATATTTTCAAAATTAATGCCAGACACCAGATCACAGATCTAGGAAACTCAGAGAACGCCAAGAAGGATAAATAAAACACACACAAATGCACACTCACACTCACACCCGCACACACACGCACACACATGTACATACACATGCACACACACGTGCACACACACACTGCACAAGCACACACGTGCACACACACTGCAGAAAAATCGAAGACAGGAATTTTGAACAAAGCCAGAGAGGGGGAGAAAACCTTACCCACAGAAAAGCATGGATAGAATTACACTGGACTTCTTTTTAGGAAGAAGAAAGAAGAGAATGAAGCAAAATATTTAAAATGTTAAAAGAAAACACCCAACTTAGAATTCTGTGTCCATTGAAACAATACTTCAAAACTAAAGAAGAAATAAAGACTTTTTTAGGTAAACAAAAATTAAGGGAATTTGCCAGCAGTTGACCTGTCCTTCTTTTCTTCTTCTTCTTCTTTTTTTTTTTTTTTTTTTTTGAGATGGAGTCTCACTCTATCGCCCGGGCTGGAGTGCAATGGCACAATCTCAGCTCACTGCAACCTCCGCCTCCCAGGTTCAAGTGATTCTCCTGCCTCAGCCTCCCAAGTAGCTGGGATTACAGGCATGCACTACCACGCCTGGCTAATTTTTGTATTTTGAGTACAGACGGGTTTTCACCATGTTGACCAGGCTGGTCTCGAACTCCTGACCTCGTGATCTGCCCGCCTTGGCCTCCCAAAGTGCTGGGATTAGAGGCATGAGCCACCGTGCCCGGTCCACCCGCCTCTCAAGTAGTGTTAAAAGAAGCTCTTCAGACAGAAGGAAAGTGACAGGTCTGACACTCGGATCTACACTAGACTCTGCAGATACCAGGGAAAGCATTCCAGGTACCGCCAGAAAGAGCCACTGCAAAGGCCCTGAAGAAATCTTGCTTGGCATGTTTGAGGAACAGCAAGGAAGCCAGGGTACTTGGAAGAGATCTACTGGTTATAAAGGGAAGTTCATAGCAAGAATAAAAATGCATTATCTGTATTATCAGTAATAGTTTATTGTTTTTTTTCTAAGTAGTTCTTAATAACATTACCATAAAGAAACAATTGAGGCTGGGCACGTTGGCTCACGCCCATAATCCCAGCACCTTGGGAGGCCGAGGTGGGCGGGATCACTTGAGGTCATGAGTTTGAGACCATCCTGGCCAACATGGTAAACCCCTGTTTCCACTAAAAATACAAAAATTAGCTGGGGGTGGTGATGCACACCTGTAGTCCCAGCTACTCAGGAGGCTGAGGCAGGAGAATCACTTGAACCTGGGAGGCAGAGGTTTCAGTGAGCCGAGATCTTGCCCCTGCATTCCAGCCTGGGTAATAGGCTAAGCAAGACAGAGAGAGACTATGTCTCAAAAAAAAAAAAAAAAAAAAAAAAAAGCCAGGCACGGTGGCTCACACCTGTAATTCCAGCACTTTGGGAGGCTGAGGTGGGCAGATCACGAGGTCAGGAGATTGAGACCATCCTGGCGAACATGGTGAAACCCCATTTCTACTAAAAATATAAAAAATTAGCTGGGCGTGGTGGCGGGAGCCTGTAGTCCCAGCTACGAGGGAGGCTGAGGCAGGAGAATGGTGTGAACCCGGGAGGTGAAGGTTGCAGTGAGCCGAGATCGCACCACTGCACTCCAGCCTGGGCGACAGAGCGAGACTCCATCTCCAAAAAAAAAAAAAAGAAAGAAACAATTGAAGGCTACAAATAGTCAATATTAAGTCTCTTGAAAAAATCTATGGCCAAAGAGATACCTGCGTGCTTGGGTCCAAAAAAGCAAAGCGAAGCTTGCATGATCTTGGTGGTTCTGAGGCCAGCTCTGAGTCTTTGCTGTCATTGTTATGTGACCCTTTCCAATCACACTTCTTCCTACCCATGGCTGAGTTTGTTGTGAAAGGACAGACTTCCTTCAGCCGTGTTTGGCTCCTTTACTAATTCTTGTATCTTGCAACATTCTTAGTAATCACATAATTTTGAATTCTTTATGTAAAAAACTGCCTGTTTTAAGCCTCAGCAAAGACCAATGTCAAAAGAAAGATGTCTGTATTATGGGAACCATTACAGGCCCAATAGATCCAGTGGCTGGACACGCACTTTCTGCCCATGAAGCAGCCTGTGAGGGGCCTCCATCTCGTGATGCACCAAGATGCTACAGGCACTGAAACATCGGCTTTTGGGTGCACACTTTATACCCACGGAAACCAGAGAATGGATATCCAGACCTCCAGGAAAAAGAAGTCAGAGGAGTGAAACGCAGAGACCAGGAGCTCAACCTACTATCCCACCACACTTGACTCTTCACCCAGCAGAGGCGTCAGGAGTTCTGGTGGATTCAATGTTCCTATCAATGGTGAGCCGCTTCAGGGCAAAGCCAAACGCAGCCTAGAACTGCACAAGTTCAGGCACCAGACGTAGGGAAGGATCCACGTCACTCTTTGCAGCACAGGGTAATGCACTCGCTACGAAATGCGTGAGTCATTCATTCGGAAAGAGATGAAAGATCCATGGAACCGTGAACTAATCCTGAATATAACGTTTCCATTTACTTCCCCCGCACTTAACATCTTCCCAGTATCCCGTCGTGCCTGAGTTCACGTTTTTGCCGTGTGCTGCTGGTATCCCGCCTGCACGCGTCTGGAGGACAGGGCCATGCCAGGCCCAGGGCTTCCTGAGGGACCTGGCCATCCTCAGCCACAGCCAGCTGATGGACACCATAGTGAAGAATCCAACAGGTCACTGTGACAATGTCTCAGGGCCAGGGTGACGAGCATCTGCTGTCCACTGTGCCAGGGAAGAAAGGGAGTGCTGGCTTGCAGAGACTATGGCTAAAACTACTAGAAGACAGGTTTTATGAACTGCCTCTGAATTTATTTGTATTATGCTGTTTTCATAATTAAAAGAAAAGCGTGTAACAGTTTCCTCATTTATAAATTCCATATTTCGATACAAAGCAAAACACTTGTGGAGGTTCTGGAATCCTTCGGTGTGCAACGCATCTGCCATTTCAAGACAGAGACCAAAGAAAAGTGGAGGAAAGTTTGGGCGAAGTTACAGTGAAAAGCTCCTGATGGGTGTGGTGGCCACGCCCCAAGTTCCAGCTACTCGGGAGGCTGAGGCAGGAGGATTACTTGAGCTCAGGAGTTCAACACCAGCCTCAGCAACACAGCAAGACTCCATCTCTTGGAAAAAAATACCAAAAAAAGTTCCCAGTGATAAAAGTAACGTGCCACGTGGAGGGGAACACTTTCCTCTAATCTAAGGGAACAAATCCCGGGTTTTAATCCCATGGACACGAAAAAGTGTCATCTTTACTAACAACATTCTTACCTATTAGTTAAATCAGAGATGTGTCCTGGGTGTAGACATGACCAGGGACAGGAGGATCAGGGGGACTCTCATTCTTGTTGCCTGACTTTAAAGGGTTGCGAAGTTTTTCAACAAAAATACTCACCAACAATATCTCCCCAAGACCCAGCTCCTGCAGGACAGAACGACATTTGGGTGGCAGACACGGCCGAGAACGGGAAGGAGAAGGGCCTGACCTCACTGCAAGGCCGTCTGCATTAAAGAGGCCAATTTCTGAACACAAGGCAGGTGGCCAGGGAATGCAGCTTGACATTTACAAACCTACTCGCCAGCCTTTGTTCTCAGTGCCAGGGCACCCGGGTAAGCAAGTCTTCCTTCCTGGCACCACGGACACTTCTGAAAAGACCCACTATTGCTTCAAAAAGGACGCTTCGCAGTGCGGCGAGAGGGGAGAGGCACACAGACCATCCCACACAGCTGGCTCGGCATTTAGCAATAACATAAAATGTGTGAGACGGATTGTCATTCGCTCCAAAAACGTGTTGAGCACCGAATGGACGCTGACCACATCACTGGACACGGCAGAGGGAGCAAAGCATAAAGAGAAAGGCCACACACCGAGGCCACGATGGACGGTGAGAAAATGTAAATCTTAAGCTTATGGACTACGTCCTGGCACACACGATTTTCATAACAGTCATTAACTCCCAGGGTAACCCTGCAGGGTGTTCCAGATAAAAAAGTTTAAAATAGCTTTATCTGAGTTATATGATTTTAAAAGCCAGCAACTGAAGAAATGTCCAGAAAGTCTTGGTTAAATAAAAAACACTTAAGTGGCACAGAGGCAGGAGTGGGAATCCCGAAGCTGGTGCATCCGGGGAGCTCACCTCCGGAGGAGACAATTAAATGAGCAGAATGTGGGCGGCCGCAGCCCTGAGGCGGGGGCGGGGGGCATCCTCACCGCTGCTGAATCTGTGCAGGACCCTGGGGCCCCTTCTCCCCGCACACCCTGCACCTGCACAGAAATTCATAAAAACAAAGCAAGCACTCCAGTGTGTGTGTCTTTCTTTCTCCTACTAAATGGGAACGTGCTAGAGCTTGGTCTAAATTATCTGCATCCCCAAACAGAGGACAGTCTCCAGGGCTCAGGTAGGGTCAGCTTCCGGCTCTCAGGCAGGCACAGAGAGCTCGGGGCCTCGGTTGTTTGTAAAGACTCTGCTGCAACCAAACTCACCAGCAGAGGACAGGCTGCAGGAGGCTGCGAGGGGCAAGGAGAGCCCACACTGAGGAGACCACAGGCTGGTCCCAGGGGACCAAGATGGGAGCTCGTCCTCAGAAACAGTGCCCAGGGCTCGAGAGGCCCAGGTTACCGTCTTCTCTGCTACTAGGAGACAAGATCCTTTCCTGCACCATAGGCCGACAGGGGCCAGCTCGGCGATGACTAAGTACAGAAGAGTCTGCTGCAGTAGCGACATTTAATTCTCAACAAGAGCACCTGGAGGATACCAGGAGGAGCATCACAGACAGGAAAAATTATAAGCAGTGAAGGGCAGCCCAAAACAATAACAGCAACTTCTCTTCCTCAGACACCCTTGAGAGTTACGTCAATAACCACTGCTCGGTTACATTTTACAGAAAGCCTTTCTAAATTAAAATATGGTGCGATCCACTTAAACCCTACTGGGCTGAACTCACACATATGTATCATATTGACCCCTGAATTGATCAGACATTGATGCCGAAACCACCCACAGTTTAAAGCATGGCTGGAGGCTTGAGATCTGACCCAGCTTTAAAGAAAGCTGGTGGCTTCGGGAAAGCAGTCACACAGCGCGGGGCAGCCCGTTCTTTGTTTCCAGCAGGGACCAATGAATCCGTGAGGCCGAGCTAGTTCCTCTGTCAGGAAGTTCCAAATGGCTGGAGAAATAAATTTTTTATTAAAAAAGTAATTGGAAAGATGTTTACCCTAATCAGATTTCCAATTTTTCACTTTTCCATGGTAAAGATCCCAGCTATCCAGATAAATGCCACTCAGAGCACCCACATCTCCTGGTGGTCTTGGCCTTGTGTCAGCATTTCAAATATTCACATCCACAGCAAGACACAAGAAGCAGGAAGGAGAGGAAAGAGGAATCAGAGAGGTGTGCCCCAGCATGCGGGCACAGCTGGCACATTCAGAGATGGTCTCTGAATTGCAGATTTCAGAGGTTGTTTAGCACAGACGTCCTTTTTATCATTTGAAACCTAAGGAACAGAGAGCGCACAGGGCTTGCCAGTCGTTGCCTACCTAGTCGGTGAGAGACCCAGGAGTAGAACCTGCAATCCTGGTGTCCTGACACTGCCTTGCTCTGTGCACTGCCCTTCAGGGACTGAGGCAATCCTGTGATTTCTCACGTGGCAGGTTCTCAGCCCCACGCCTTCCACCATGACCCGAGGCCCAGCTGGTCTCTAAGAACGCACTGCGTTACGCGGCAGCTCCGGGACTAAAGGATGTTGAGACTTTAAAATACTGTGGCTGCAGGAACCAGAAGAGGATGCCAGGCTGGATGTCAGAACAGAGGGAAAAGCCATCCCTGTTAGCCACCTTGGCACGCTCTTGAGTTTTCTGAAGCTGATTTCCTAACCTGACATTTTGGAGACGGTGGGACGGGTTTCTCGCAATAATCCCTCATCTGCCATTGAGGCGCTGAGCTCTTGTCTTCCTTCCCGGTGTGTGTACCGCTAGCTTTGCACCAGTTCTGCCCACTGGCCAAAAAGTCCATCTAAATCCATCCATGCTTATTTTTAATTTAACCTTAATCCTGCAGGATCAGTAGAAGGGCAGGCAATCAGGTTTACACAAGGGAGGCGAGCGGCTGCTGGGGAGGCCTGGCCTGAAAACGCCCCCACTCCTTGCCCCAGAATGGAGCCTCCAGATACATTCAACTCAAACCACATCCCATTCCTCTCTCGTGAGAACTCATCTGGTCACAGAGCAATTGCCGAGTGCAGACTCTGTGTGTGACACACACTGCTGCTTTCTGAGGAACACACAGATGAATACAACAGTCCCCATGGGCAGGTTTAGCAGGGAAGAAGCATGGTCACCGAAGTCCAAAAAAGCAGGCTGGAGTCCATGTGCCGTGCTGAACAGGCCAGGAGCCGAGGGCAGGTCACTCAGTTCCCTTTCTCTCAGGGATCTTTCAGCTCAGGAGAATAAACGAGGAGTATACACACACCATGTCCAAAGGCAATCTCAGTAACCACAACCAAAGGGGCTGGAGCCACTGTAGACCTCAGGGAAGGAGCAGCCCTTAGGCTGTGCGAGGCCTGCCTACAGTCACTGTGCGTGGGCGAGGAGGCGTGGCATGTCCGGCATTTCAGAGCCAACGGCATGCTAGAGGCCGCCAGGGAGGGGCAGCTCCTGGGCATAGCTGGTGCATGGGAAGAAGCCAAGGTCCATCCTGCAAAGGAGAGCTGAGGCGAGGCCAGGTGGCACAGCAAAGCACAGAGCAACACACAGCCGGGCTTTTCTCAGGGCAAAACAGGCAAGCTGGAAGCTCTCAAGTGAGTCAGCGAACCACCAACGTGGCATTACAGGAGGATGAACAGGGCAGTGCAAGACGACCTGGGGGCAGGAGTACTGAGCACATGGAACACACATAAGGCAGGTCAGGCAAGAGGCAGGAAGAGCCAGAATGGGGCCAAAGGATTCAGAGAAACAGGGACAGGGGGCCCGATGGTTATCGAAGGTGGCCAAGAATGGTGCATACGCACTTTCTTCTAAGGACACTTTCTCTCTGTCTAGATAGAAATGCATACGTGAATACACATATGTACACACATACACACAGGTCAGTACCATCCTTTCAACTTTTCTGTTTGTATATTTTCATCATAAAATATTGGGGAAATGGTGCCTTTTCATCTCTGCAACGTAAGAGCTCTATAACATCAGAAACTCTGCTTCTCTTACAGACCATGTAGAAACATGTGGGGAAAAGTACTACATGCATCTATAAATCACCAGGTCCTGCTATCCACAGGCATCTCCTCTTGGTCCTCATGTTACATTTTCTTAGACTTAAGTTTTCTTCATAGCAGGGGAACATGACTTGACTCTGAAAACTTGAATGATGTATTTTAAGGTGAGTAAGTTACACAGGAATAATGTAAGTGCCCATATCCCTATCATCGTCACTATTGCCATCATCACCATCAATAAGCATCATAATCATATCATCCCACCACCACCATTATCACCATCACTATCATCATCATCACTATCATCATCAATCACATCACCACTATCACCATCACCACCATCATCACCACCATCATCGCATCACCATCACCATCATTACCATCATCACTATCACTATCACATCACAACCACCATCACCATCATCATCACCATCACCATCACCATCACCAACACCATCATCACCCTCACCATTATCACTATTATCCCACCACTACCATCATCACCATCACTATCATCATCACTATCATTATCAATCACATCACCACTACCACCATCACCACCATCATCACCACCATCATTGCATCACCATCACCATCATTTCCATCATCACTCACCATTACATCACAACCACCATCACCATCATCACCATCATATCACCACCATCACTACTATCACCAACACCATCATCACCCTCACCATCATCACTACCATCCCACCACTACCATCATCACCATCACTATCATCATCATCACCACCATTATCACCATCACATCACCACCATCACCAACATCACCATCACTATCACATCACCACCACCACCACCATCACACCACCACCATCACTATCACCAACACCGTCACCTTCACCATCATCACTATCATCCCACCACTACCATCATCACCATCACTATCATCATCATCACCACCATTATCACCATCACATCACCACCATCACCAACATCACCATCACTATCACATCACCACCACCACCACCATCACACCACCACCATCACTATCACCAACACTGTCACCTTCACCATCATCACTATCATCCCACCACTACCATCATCACCATCACTATCATCATCACCATTATCACCATCAACACCATTACCATCATCACTGTCACCATTACATCACAACCACCATCACCACCATCACCATCATATCACCACCATCATCACCATCATATCATCACCATCACCATCATCACTATCACCATCATCACTATCATCCCACCACTACCATCATCATCACTATCATCCCACCACTACCATCATCATCATCACTATCATCATCACCATCACATCACCACCACCACCATCAATCACCACTATCACCATCACTATCGCCAACACCATCATCTTCACCATCATTACTATCATCCCACCACTATCATCATCATTATCCCTATCATCATCACCATCTCATCACCACCATTACCATCATCATATCACCACCATCACCATCACTGTCACCATTACATCACAACCACCATCACCATCATCACCATCATATCATCACCATCACCATCATCACCCTCACCATCATCACTATCATCCCACCACTACCATCATCACCATCACTATCACATCACCACCACCACCACCATCACATCATCACCATCATATCACCACCATCACCATCATCACTATCATCCCACCACGACCATCATCACCATCACTATCATCATCATCACCATTATCACCATCACATCAACACCATTACCATCATCACTGTCACCATTACATCACAACCACCATCACCATCATCACCATCATATCATCACCGTCATCACCATCATATCATCACCATCACTATCATCAGTATCACCAACATCATCATCACTATCATCCCCCCACTACCATCATGATGATCACTATCATCATCACCATCACATTACCACCACTACCATCATCACCATCACCATCACATCACCACCACCACCATCATATCACCACTATCACCATCACTATCACCAACACCATCATCTTCACCATCATCACTATCATCCCACCACTACCATCATCATCATCCCTATCATCATCACCATCTCATCACCACCATTATCATCATCACATCACCACCATCACCATCATCACTATCACCAATACCATCACCTTCACCATCATCACTATCACCCCACTACCGTCATCACCATCACTATCATCATCATCATCACCATTATCACCATCACATCAACACCATTACCATCATCACTGTCACCATTACATCACAACCACCATCAACATCATCACCATCATATCACCACCATCACCATCATCACTATCACCAACACCATCATCACTATCATCCCACCACTACCATCATCACCATCACTATCATCATTGTCATCACCATTATCACCATCATATCACCATTACCATCATCACTGTCACCATTACATCACCACCACCACCATCATCATATCACTGCCATCACCATCACCATCACATCCCCACCACCACAATCACCCTCATCACTATCATCTCATCATCATCATTATCAATCATCATTATCACCATTACCACTATCACTATCATCATCATCACCATTATGACCATCACCACTACACCACTGCCACTTTCACCATCACATCACCATCACCACCATCATTGTCATCACTCTCACCACGATCATATCACCACCATCATCACCATCATCATCATTACCAGCAATCATCACCATCAGCATCATATCACCACCACCATCATCACCATCATGTCTTCACCATCATCACCATCACTGTCACCATCATCACCAGCAATCATCACCACCAACATCAGCATCATCGATGCCCCCAGTACCATCACCATAATCACTATCACGTCATTGCTATCATCACCATTACCATCATCATTCCGATCATCATTACCACCATTGCCATCATCAGCATCACTATCATCATCATCATCATAATCACCATCACATCATCACCATCACCATCATTACCACCATTGCCATCATCAGCATCACTCTCATTATCATCATCATATCATCACCATCACCATCGTCACCATTATCACTGCCACCATTGTCATCATCAGCATCACTATCATTATCATCACCATTATCATTACCACCATTGTCATCATCAGCATCACTATCATTATCATCACCATTATCATTACCACCATTGACATCATCAGCATCACTATCATTATCATCATCATATCATCACTGTCACCATCATCATCATTATCACTGCCACCATTGTCATCATCAGCATCACTGTCATCACCACCATCACTGTCATCATCACCATCATTACCACCATCGCCATCATCAACATCACAATCATTATCATCATATCATCACCATCACCATCATCATCACTGCCACCATTGTCATCATCAGCATCACTGTCATCATCACCATCACTGTCATCATCACCATCATTACCACCATCGCCATCAACATCACAATCATTATCATCATCATATCATCACCGTCACCATCATCACCATTATCACTGCCACCATTGTCATCATCACCATCATTACCACCATCGCCATCAACATCACAATCATTATCATCATCATATCATCACCATCACCATCACCATCATCATCACTGCCACCATTGTCATCATCACCATCATTACCACCATCACCATCAACATCACAATCATTATCATCATCATATCATCACCATCACCATCATCACCATTATCACTGCCACCATTGTCATCATCACCATCACTATCATCATCATCGCCATCATCACCATCAGCATCATCATCATTGTCGTCAGCATCTCCATCTGACTCGTGTCCCTGGAACTCCTCCTTTATCCCTTCAGTTGGGCATCTCCCATTATTTCTCCAGCCGTCTCCAGTCTCGATTCTCTATGCCATCTTCCTCTACATGTTCAGCCCTCTCTGCTGCACTGGTGGCCAACTCTCACTCAGACACCACATATTCTGTCCTGTCTTCCTTCCTTCCATGGCTCTTCGTGCTTATCTCACCTCCTGAACTGCTGCATAAGCATCCATAGGCCTGAAACCAGGACTTACTCTTTTGGACCGACCCCCAGCTGATCCTTGAGTTAAGTTCCTTGAGGAACTCAGCCCAACATTATATTTTTCCATGGCACCAGCCTCACAGCTGATCCCACAGGGTCCTCAAAGAATGCAACCTGAGACTGGGTGTGGGGGCTCACACCTGTAATCCCAGCACTTTGGGAGGCCAAGGCGGGTGGATCACCTGAGGTCAGGGGTTCAAGACCAGAGTGGCCAACATGGTGAAACCCTGTCTCTACTAAAAAATACAAAAAAGTGAGCTGGGCATAGTGGTGGGCGCCTATAATCCCAGCTACTGGGGAGGTTGAAGCAGAAGAATTGCTTGAACCTAGGAGGCAGAGGTTGTAGTGAACTAAGATCACGCCATTGCACTCCAACCTGGGCGACACAGCAAGATTCCGTCTCAAAAAAAAAAAAAAAAATGCAACCTGATAGAAGTTTGGTGCTCTGTACTCTGTACAATGTAGCTATTACCTTTGATTCCTGCAGGAGTTGAAAGAGGCAGGGAATGATGCAGGCACACATTAATTCACTGCTAGTGACCCCCATTTTATTAGGCAAGAAATAAAATACAGGTAGGGCACATCGTGATTTATATAACAAGCATGTTCCTGAAAAGGTACATCTAAGTCAGAATGCTTTTGAAGTGGCCTCAGAAAGGTTACTCTTTAAAACACTGTTATTAGAATTACTTTAAAGAGTGAAAATATTCAGGGAATGCAGGCTTTTGTAGATTATTCATGTTCTAAAGTGATCAGGCTTATATTTTTACCTTCTGTTAGAATCAATGAAAAACATAATTCATAATTCTACTAAGCTACAATTGGAGAATATCTCGGGTACAATTTTCGTTCACAAGTGTCCTCCAGATTTACCAGTGAAAACAGTCACAGCAACCTTGATGCCTAACTTCTACTGATTGCCACGTGCAGAGCCTCAAGCCAACCCCCGCTGGAAACTCCGCCAGCTGTTCTTACAAGTCTTCCAGGCATCCGGTTCTCTCTGAGCTTCCCCAAGACACATGAGCCACCCGGCTTGCATCCCACGGCCTCCCAGCTTCCCTCAGCTGCATATCCTCCCAGGTGCCAGGAGTGCAGCTCGGGCCCCGCTCTTCCCGGTCACACTGAGCTCTGTGCTGGGGTGGGTAGGGGGAAGGCCTCCTTCTCTGCAGAGGACTCAGGCCAGGCCAGATTCCCACACCATTCGGTCCCCTACAAGACTCTTCCGTGCCAGTCTCCAGCTCCTCAAGTACCTGCCTACCAAGAAAATAAGTCCTGTTCCTTCCTCTGTGCACAGCTCTTCATACAAAGGGACACCTGAAGCACAGAGGCCTCAGCAGCCCCGTCTGGGTGCTGGCTGCACAGGAGCCTCCACTCCCTTCCGTGCTCCCCTCAGGGATGCTCGCCCCTCCCACTGGAAGTGCCCTCCCCGTGGCAGGAGTGAGGGGCACCGAGACAACAGCCACCTGGAGTGGGAGGTCAACCGGGGTATGCCATGGGGGTGGAGCCACCCCAGGGATTTCTTTCTCCTTTGCCAGTCTCTGGCCAAAAGATGAAATGCAGAGATGTGGTGCGCAGATCTGAGAAGCCACAGAAGCTGGCAGTGCCCGTGGGCAGCATCTGCAGGGGGCGTCTGTTGGGAGTGTGGAGAGCACTGTGCTGTCCCCAAGGGTCCCATCGAGCACAGAGCAGTGTAAGCCAGCTCTCAGCAGCCTCACTTGGTGGACCTCACATGCCCGCCTTGTGTCAGGTGCACCAAGGTTCCTGGCCAATTAGCACCAAGGAGGGCGAAAGCAGACCCTCTGCAGTAGCTGTGTCTGTCTGTCCGTCTGTCTGTCCGTCTCGGGAAGCTGGAAAAGTGGCTAACTGAATTACGTCCACGTCATGCTCCCCCAGTAAGTGCCCGCCACCTACCTCCATCTTTTCCCATTTTGGTGACATGCAGCACCGATTACAAAGTGTCTCAGCTGGTAATACGTTCACTTCATTTTTTTTCACGTGTGTTTTTTATTCATTTCACAGATGAATCCAATTAGCATATCCCTGTGACTGATTAAATATGCCTCATGTAAATTTACATGTCAAAATACACACTATACTTAAACCAGTAGGTCCGGCTGCCAGGCATCTGTAAACAGCTCTGCAGGCTCGGCCAGCTCGAAACACAAAAGCTAAGATTTAAATGTGCAGTGACTACCTGGGAGAGAGTGAGGAAGAGGGAAAAGGTAGCGTTATCATGCATGAGGGGAGGGAATGAATATAGACATTTGTCTCTCTTTGTCTCTGAAGGGAGAGCATTGACAAGAGTCCCCATCTGCACAGGAGGCTGCCACATCCAATTAGCTCACCAGATGATGGAAATTTGGCCTCTGATCCAGAAGAGTCTCTGTGCACTAAAGTCAAGACTGTTTCAAAGAGATTATATTGTCTTAGACATCAGGATTACATTAATACGGCAATGACTTCTACTAGAGGAAATTTTTTTGTGAAACGTGCTCATGTTTATTATGCATGACATTTTCCATCATAAGTGATCTTCTTTGATGTTCTATTCATTTGTTGATTCGTTTCCAACTTTCTTTTAGAAGGGAGCAAAGAAGCCCACGTATGAAAATTGGATTGTGAAAGTTGAAGACATAGACAGAAAGCCGTAATTAGATTCCTCCAGAAGCAGGGACTACTGGTTTTGTGGGTTATTGGGGGAAGTTCTTGAAATGAGGAAATAAAATGAAGTGTGGTTTGGCCACCAACAGCATCAGCACCAAAGGCTCCGGCCTCCTGGGGAAGCCTGAGTCTCGCTGTGTGGACGGTAGATGGGGGCGGCCACTGCTTTGCCTCATGGGGGCCGTGGAGGGGTGCCCTTCGGATCTTTTGGAGACACCTGGCCACAGCTCCCAGCCCCTTGGGGTCCATCACATTCCCTCGAGGCCAGACTCCACCCGGGCTGTTCCTAGCCTAGGACGAAGCTCCCTGGGCTACAGGGACAGCCCTCCCCGGCCGGTGTCGTCCTTCTGCGATCTGCACCTCGAGGGCTCCTGCCGGGGTCTGAGCCTCTGCTGCCTTCCCCCTGCCCAGGCTGGCCCCCATCAATCTCACCCTGGCATCTGCTTCCCAAGCACCCGGCGGGCACACCCCCCAGAAGCACGGTCAGTCTGTCTTAGTCCTGGGAGGGGATTCTTTTCAATTTCAAGTAATGTCAATAAAAGTGATTTTCATAAACTAACCTAGAGCAATTTTTATGGCTGGGGAGACACGGGCTTGCCTGGGAATTTCTGAGTGTGCCTTCATGGCTGGGCCATCTGCAGCTGGGAACTGAAAGGGGCTTTAAAAAGGACTGACACTGTAGGAAAATCTCACAACTGGGGCAGATGAGCCGTAGTGACTGAGGGAGAAACACGAGCTGGATGAGAAACGAGGGCCTGTAGGCGCCGCTGGAGGGGCCCGGCATCCTCTCACAGCACAACGGACTCCGACGTGGCTCTGACTGTTTAATTAACGTGCAGCTAAAGATCACAGAAAAGGGGAAAACAGCCAGGCAAAGAAGGAAAAGGAAATCATTCAGGACCAGCTTTAGCTTCTGATTTTATGGGAAATTCTGAAGAGGAATGAATGCTATGACAAAATGGAAAGACAAATTTTCCTGGTATGTTTTATAAAAACACGTAAAGAGGTTCAATGGGTTTAATGTGGTACAAGGAGATGTATGTAAACATGGCAGGCATTTCCCTGAAGCTGCATGTAAATAAGCCATGGGAGAGCCACTGTGGAAGATGCAGAGACCCCAGAGATGCAGAGACCCCAAAGATGCAGACCCCAGAGATGCAGAGACCCTAGAGAGCGTGGGGGTGCCTAGAGAGAAGTCACTACCAAACAGATTGTGGCTAACAGTTACTATTCTGATTTAGGGCCCATGTGAAGTTGGACTGTGCCTGTGGGGTGTGATGTAAATACAGTGCTCAGAAATGTCCCGTGCGTGGGCTGATTCAACTGTGCTCTCGTCCTGAGACCAAGAAGAAAACTGCTGAAGTCCCCCAATGGGACAGGGTTGGGGACAGGACACTCCTCAGGAATGAAAGGCCACACCTTTTCTGCAGACACTCAACAAGACTTCTGTGTGGGATGAGGACAGAATAAGAGAGGAAGACACGAAGGAAAAACACATTTATGGGCTGTTCTTGTCTGTGAGTCGAGTCTATGAAACATGCCGTGAGATTATTTTCTGCGGTTGATTATTCATGCAACAAACACATCAGAACACCTTCATGTAGTCCATGGGTGAGGCCTTGCAGGAAGCAGACTCCTCTCCAGAATCTGGCGACCAGGAGAGGCACCTCAGCGGGTCCAGTAACGGGGGCGCACGCACCTCTCTACCCGTCCCACACCTCTACACGGCTGCTCTCAGGCACCACAGCCTCCACCTACCCCAAACCAAGCCCTGCCCACAGTGTGCCCTGTAGCCTCGTCAGCCTCACCTTCCACGATCGCAGCCGACGCGCCTGCGGGCACAGGCACCATTCATTCCTGACTCTTCCCATCAGTCCAATCCATCACCAAATCCCACTGCTGGCACCTCCAAGACACCTGCAGACTCTGCAGCACACACACCAGTGCCCGTGATCAGGCCAGGTGGCCTCTGCCTGCTCTCTGCCCTTCGTGCTCTGCCCAGCCATCTCCTTCACTGCAGTCAGAGCAACACTTCTAACGGGGCCCTGTTCCAGACCCCACTGTCTGTGGAGTTCCGGCCAAGGCCGCTTCCTCTCTGTCTGGTTCTTGTGCTTTTTTCAGTCTGGAATCTTCGGAGGCTCTTGCTCTGCTCTAATGCAGACCTTCTCCCACACACTCCCTCCACCTGGAAGCTCCTCCTGCCTTTGTATTAGCCTTGGTAACTCCCTCAGGTCCTGCTAATCTCGCCTCAAAAGTCACCTCCACCAAGGAGTGCCACCCTGCCCCTCAACAAGGTTAGATCTCCTTAGTGGATGCCCCGAGCCATCACAGCGGGGCCACCCAAGCACTCCCCGGGGCCTCACCCAGACAGTGGCCAGGAGCAGGCGGGCACACCCAGCTTGTTCTCTGTCCCCAGGGGGGCGGCAGACACTGGATTTGGCGCTGAAACAGTGGGTGCTCTCTCAGTCCTCCCATGAGCCCAGGGGAAAGTGTTGGGAAAAACACATCTACAAAAGTCACTTTTGCGTGCATTTTCCAACAGAATGAAATACTTCTATGTGCCTGGGTTTAGGATGGGCACGAGAAGCCCCGAAAGGGTGCTCAGTTTGACGATGGGACGTTGTCGTGTGCACCCCATCACTGGCCACAGCAGACCCATTCTCCACAAAGCTCGGTCGGCTGCTGGAGCAGGACTGTACTGACTCCTGCTGCTGCTTCTCCAGTGTCCGGTGAGGCCTATTTCTTAAAGCTACATTTTGCCAACGCTGCTTTTGAGTGATTCTTGCTCAGTGCCTACAATCAGCACAGCAGGACAGTGGCTCTCCCTGGCAGCACCTCTCGCTGACCCCCTTGGAGTCCTTACAGAAGCTACTTGTTAAGTCTCACGCATCATCCCAGGTGAGGGGACAGTGAGTGGCTGCCCAGCATGGTGGAAGCAGGTGCAGCTATGCTGCCCACGTTGGGACACGGGCTCCGCTCACCAGCTGTGCCACCCACATCCGGATGCGTGTTCCACTCACAGCATTCCAGGCTCACAACGTCGTTGTCATCAGATGATCAGGCACCTCGGATGTGTCCATCAAGCTTTTAAAATTCACAAACAAAAACAAAAGATGCACCAGACCCACCCAGCAACCCCGAGGTCACGCCCTCTGTGGTTATTGGAAACTTGGGCCGCTGCCCAGCTCCCGATTCTACTCAGCACCCGTGGGCACGGGAGCATCTATCATCAATCCTTTGCAATTCTATTTTATGATAAATACAGAAATGACCCTTAACCCACCTTTCCCTCCTTTTTGCTGCTTTTTCCTATCGACGCCTGCCCAGCCCATCTGCCTCTCGGCAACCACAGAATGAACCAGAAACTTTGCTCTTCTGCTGTGCCTGCAGGAAACCAAATCTCCCGACAGCCTCACACGACTCTTCTGCTAGAACCATCAAACTTGGGGAAAAACATGATTTGAGATGAACTTCCACGTTACAGGCAGCAAAGCCCAATGATGACGGTTCTTTCAGGACAAGCATTTGGATTCCATAACACAGTCAGTCACAGACTGAGCAGGTGCACCCGAGGAAGATCCCCTGCAGTCTCGCCTGCTGGCCCCACAACTGAGTTCTGGATTCTTTCCTGGCCTGCGTCTGGGAGACACACGTAACACCGTGGCCTGTAGTGGGTGAGGCAGACGGCCGGCCGCCCTCCCCTCCTGAGCAAAGGGAAGCGGGTGCATGGAGGTCCCCCAGAGAGCCCAGGCCCCGCTTCTCCATGAGGAAAAGGACCACAGTAAAGTCTCCAAGAACCCAGTCTTAGCACCCCGCCACTTCCCAAGTGTGGCTGCTTGGGGCCCCTCATCTGCCTCCATCTGCCACGTCCATGTGCACAAGGTCCACACCGGCAGCCAGACCACACCTGGAAAGACACACGGCGAAAGCTTCCAAGGAACACGGGCTGTGAAGGAGTTAAAGTCCTCAGATCTACGGACATGACATCTTTTCTTCCTTGTTTCCTGCTAATCTGTTTAACGGGAAAGTCTCCCTCCCTACAACCCATAGAGAGAACGCTTCCTTAGTTGCTGGCTTTACAAATAGTTACCTAGAAATAAGTACAATGATCTATTGTAAGCAAATCTGCATAAAGAAGAGTTTTCTTTTCTTCCATGAAAACGTAGCCACTTACTGCAGAATCGCCACACTCCATCTGCGCACGGCGACACGTCACTGCAGCGCAGAAACGCCCCGTCTCCCGTGCGGCCCGCAGCGGCCGCCATCACGGGTCTCGCCGTCTCGCCGTGTGTGTAGCCGGCTTTCTCCCGAGCTCCCGAGGCTGCGGCCGCACAGCTCGTCTCTGCCTGTCTGCCCGTGGCCGCTCTCTGCGTCTGTGCCTTCTCGAGGTGCTCCCCTCTTCTTCTAAGGACACAGTCACGTTGGATTGGGACCCACCCTCATGGAGTCTGACCTCCTCTTAATGACATCTGCAAAGATCCTATTTCCAACTAAGGCCACATCCACAGGTAGCAGGGGTTAGGTCTTGACCACAACTTTCTGGAGGTCTCATTATCCCCACAGCAGGCATCACCCAGTGATGGTTGACAGAGCGTCCACTGCACACCAGGCAGCCTGCTAGAGACATTGCATTCATTACCTTTGCATATTTATGAACAAGAAAGGTTTTGCAAAGCGATGAACGGCATGGAAAGAGGCCACGTCGGCCCTGCTAAGAAGGACGGCCTGGAGGGATGAAGAAGGACCTTTCAAGGCTTTTTGTTTGAACTGAAAGTTTCCCTTATTAAGTTATTTTATAAAGTGAGCTTGTATCAAGGCTGAGCTTTCAGCGCAGTATTTATGAGCTGCATTTCCTTCAAAACATTCCATCAAACTGACATTTCCTTAAATCAAACTGACCTTCCAAAATACAGAATAAATCAGGTGGTTTAACTCTACTGACTAACATGTGTTTTCCCCAAGCCTGAGACGGGCGGCTTTGTCCCTGTCGCTCAGCCACTGGCTCAGTGAAAGGTGGTCGTGGCAGAGCGGGCAGTCGTCGGGCGATGAGTGATCACGATCATCTGTCGTGATGCAAATTAAAGGGACAAGCCCAGCCAAGCTGCTCTGCTCAGAGTGTTCGTCCCACCTCTGCGATTACTGACGTGCACAAAGGACCCAGGGACCACTTGAAACAAGGAGAGGACTGAGTCTACGCAGGGGTGAAACCACAGGCACGGGCCCCACGCACCTGACAGGGAGGACTGAGTCCACGCAGGGACGAAGCCACAGGCACGGTCTCCACGCGCTTGACAGCCACCCTGCAACCCGCCTGCCCCAGACACCTGTTCTGGGGGAATCTCTCCCGTCCACGTGCTGCTGTGGTTCAGACCCCAGGCACAACACAAGTGCTTGGCAGAGAAACGGACTGTGCCACCAACGCACTCGGTGCTGAACCGTCATTCAGGAGAGACCGGCCGCCGCTGTGGCCCCCGGGGCTGCAGTGTAAATAGTCGTGGTGGCCAAGTGGTGTCCACAATTACGTGTGTTGTCCGTGGGCACACTGGCTGTGGACGGAGGAAGCCTGTGGCTCCAGGGTTGTTGTTTAAGTGCCGCTGCCCGTGGCCCAAGAGCCGTAGCTGAGACGCGATGGGAGTGTCCTTCGTCACTGGTCCCCAGGACCACACCGGAAGGACCTGACAATGATCCTGATGAGAAGGTTGTTAACCTGTCAAAGCGTCAAGACGAAACATCACACAAGCTGCTCTGAGCAGGAACCCACTAGCGACAGCGCCCTTCGATCCATGTGGAAGCACCTAACGCCACTTTTTTGATGAGCAGAAATGGCAGTTAATAATTTAAGGCAAAAAGTGAACACAATCCAGTATGACAGCTGTTGCCCAACCAGAGGGAGTGCCCATGCGTGGTGCCCCACCAAGGCGGAGTTGGCATGAGCACGGCCGCGGTCCTGCTGCCAGAGTGACCTCATTCCATGGGGTGAGCATCTCGCACCTTGGTGTGGAAGCCCAGGCCCCACGCCAACTTCTGCAACAGCCTCAGTACAGTGACAGGGGCGACAGCCACGGCACGGAGCACCCAGCACAGAGGTTATCTGAGGTGGCCTTACATCAGCTCACAGTGGAGTGTCAGCCCAGTTCACAGATAGAAAAAACGAGGCTGGAGGAGACCAATGTGTCCAACATCACATGGAAGTCAAGGCTGTGGGACTGAAACTCAGTCCTGTGGACACCAGCCAGGGCTGCAGGTGCTAGCTCTGTTCCTGCTGTAACACTCGATGCACACGTGTCCACCTGTTGGGGGGGCCCCTGCAGTTTTCCAGTAACACTCGATGCACATGTGTGCACGTGTGTGGTGGGCTCTGCAGTTTCCCAGGCACTGTCAGTGGCAGGTCAGGGAATGGGGTGCCCTACACAGTTTCCAGAAGGCAACCATGACAAAACCTAATACCAGTCAGCTAATGACCGTTCTGCACACTTACACACGTGCGTACGTGCTCAGAAAGTGAGACACACAGTCAGTGACAGACACACACTACACTCATTCACACACACACAGGGAGACATGGGCTCACACAGCAAGACACACACACACATGCTCAGTGAGACACCACAGTTCCACCAGCAGGGACCTCTCAGCAGAATGTGGCCACGCAGGGCCCTGTGTCTGCTGCTAGAGGTGATGAGGTCCCAGCCTCCAAGTACAAACCTTCCCACATACAAGGAAAGGGAGAGACCTGGAGTGAATTCCACATAGTTCACCTAAAAAGCAGGCACCCCAAGCAAGTTGGGGTTTAATCACATTGACTCTGGCAACCAGAACACGTACTGGGTGTCCAAGTCCAGGGGTCGGAAGCAGCTGGAGAGCTCGGGACACACACAGCATTCTCCTGGGTACTTCTCTCAGGACCTGCTACCCAGACGACCAAGACGAGATGCCCAGGACAGCTGCAGCCCTCGGGAGAGCGTGGGAGGTACATGAGGGAGCTGTGGGGCCAGAGGCTGGGGCCACAGCCGCGGGGGAGCCTGGGGAGCCCAGTGCCATGAGGTTGCTTGGATGCATTGGTCATGTGGGACACTGCCCCATGGTTTCCTGTCCAGGTATTTGCTGGAATCTGGCTAAAAAGACAGCCATCTACACACTGTGTCTGAGGGACGCCAAGGACTCCTTCCTCCCCAGATGCTGCTTTTTCTTCTCAAGGCCTCCATCATCTCCTATTCACCGAAGCCCTCCCTGTGCCAGTGATTTCCAGAAGTTGACTGCAGGGGAGGAAAGAGAAAGGGTCACCTTCCCTACAACAGAACTGACTCCTGGTTCAACCCCATTCTCCTCCAAGTCACGGCATGGCTCCGTGATGACTGCCCTGGGCTGTCGGGTGTCCCTGGGGAAAGGAGTGCCAGGGCCTCCCGGGGACGGGGCACAGAGTGGCCAATTTTATGGATGATGGATGCTTCACCTGTTTCCAAAGGGGCTGCAGGCAGCTCAGGTATAAACACTCAGCTTAATAAAGACCAAGGCTGAGAAACAATCCAGGGGAAGAAAGGCAGAAAGGTGGTGCCGCGCCCCTGGTAACTGACGTAATCCGGCACTCCTCTGGGTGAGAGAAGCCAGGCAGGTGAGCACAAAATCCGGAGCGAGATTCCCAGCTCCAAACCAGAGACGTGTGACACGGGAGGTGACTCCGACTGCCTGGTGGCCGGAACCATGTGGTTCACCAGGGACACCAACTTCTCTCCTGGCCCTGGGCCCCAAGATGGACTCAGCTGTGTTCTGGCTGAGAGACCTGGAGAAGCCTCCTCAGCAGCTCCAGGTGAGTTTTCTCAACGAGTTTCTTACCTCACACCCCTCATGAAAACCGAGGACATAAGATCATAGGGGAGTCCCATAAGGTCTACTGAAGACTCACCCCAAAATGCAACGTGCAGAATTCTGCAGTGAGCAGGGGCACGGTGCACGGAATACGGGCCTCCAGAAGCAGCTGTGTTCTCGTGGTCATCTGACCAAGTCAGAGCCCAGTCTCAGGTCCGTGCCAAAGGGCCCTGGGCTAAACGGGCTGTGGCCGGAAAGACAGTGGCTGGCGGGGCAGATGGAGCCAGCAGACCCGGCGGGAGGGTGGGGGCTGCCATGACCACACGGCCCCCACGGGTCAGATCAAGGTTTGTGTTTCACAACCAGTGGGTAATGAGTTGAGTCGTTCACTGAACTGACGCTCAGAACTCTTATTCATTTTCAGAACAATAAAGTCAAAACTCCACGAGGACCTTCAAAAAATAGCATATTCTGGATTTAATTACAGATAAAAGAAATCTGACTTCTATTAAAAGAGGAGAAATTGCATATTTAAAATGGAAATTACCCCAGAGCATGGGAATGGCACTGTCTTTCTGTGTTATTCTAGAATAAGAAACTATGTGGCCATTCAATTCTTGAAGAAAATGTTTTTAAAAGGGAAGAGGTGGATGGGCAGGACTGCGTGCAGAGTTTTGTTCAGAGAAAGGTCCTGCCCTGGCTTTCTAACCTTATGCAGTGACGGGCTTTCTTTCCCTGCCTCAGTTTACCTATGTGTCCCACGTCCCTCTGACATGAAGTTGTATGTTTCCATTTGTTTCCTCTGGAAATCACATAATAATGCTGCTTTGTTTCTCTAGCAAGGAACAGCTATGAGCTTGGGGGTCTTCAGGCTTAGAGGCATCACACAAAAATAAGACTCCATTAGCAAGCGGGTGCGCCGCCTCTGCCTCCCTCTCCGTTCCCAACCACCAGCCTGGGATGGCACTTTCCATGATGTGGATGAGTCCCCTTCGTTCAAGGCCTTCTCTAGAAACGGCCACCTTCTGGCTTCAGGATGAAACGAGGTTCTAAATACCGGCTGTACCCTATGCGGCTGCCAGGCTCAGGGCCAGGGCCGACAGGCACACCGACCTGCAGGGTGGCTACCCCCGGTTCTCTCTGGTGGTTTTGCCACAGAATGTGTTCTAAGCTATGCTGTTTCCTTTGCAAAGCCTTCAACCACCTCCCAACTCTTCAGAATGGAAGGGCTCTGAGCGCTCAAAGGAACACAGCCTTTTCAGCTGGCATCACAAGAGGTTTACAAAACTCCGTGGAGAAATTCCAAAACCAGGCACTGTGGAGAGACAGAAAGTAGTTTTCCCTACAGGAGAATGTCAATGCTAAGATCAGCTTTAGCAAACACACACCTGAGTTGTGGCAGCTCTCACCTGGTGAAGTCCCCTACGAATACATCTTTACCCAGATTGTACGCTTTACGGGAAAAGTAATAATGCCAAGGAGACGGCAAGGCTGGCAGGTGAGCCTGGACCTCAGGATGTGACCCAAAGGACTAGTCCTCGTGACGTGAGCACATCCCTGGGACATATGGGGTGGCTGAGGCCTCTGCAGCGAGAGCCCTCCCTCCGTGGGGCCCTAGGCCTGTCAAGCAGGAAATAAAGACAAAATCTTAAGCAGATTTTCAGTCACCTTCCTTCAATATCAGCAAACCCCACAAAAATTACAGTAGGGAATAGTTAGTTATAGGCTGAAAGCTCAGAGATGGGGAGAAAAACAGGCTATATTTTCCTGTTTTCCTGAAATTTCTCCTCTTACACCTAGCAGCTAAGCAGCCTGCTGCTGTAGTTACTGTGCACGTTGCCTCGGCCACAGGAGGGCTGAGGAGGTATGTTAGATGGGTGGAGGGCAAGTGTAGAGTTGAGATGAAATTCTTATTTCCACACATGTGATAATACAATTGCAATGCTTTTCGGCGAAGCCTCCTCCCACACCCAGGGTGTCTCCTGATGCAGAGGGGCCACTTCCAACGCCTGAAGTCCTCTACCTCCCCTGCCACCGCTCCGGCCAGCAGGCGTTTGTGAGTGTCTACTGCAGAGGAGCTCCCGGCTGGCAGGGGCCGGGGTTTGTCTTCAGGAGCTCTTGGGCTGTCGCTGTGAGTGGTGCTCGGCTCCAGTGCCATCAAGGTCCCTGGAGGCTGCTCCCAACGGCTTGCTGGCCTTGCCTCCAGGACATGTTCTGAACCTCTGGGGTGGGGCCCAAGAGTCTGCATTTTTAACAACCTCCAGCTTGGGAGAACCGCTGTTCTACAATCTTCAGAAAAGGTTTCTGTAAGGGGCTGGAGAGCGAATGTTGGAGGCTTTGTGGGCCAGGAAGTCTCCACCATGACCACGCAGCTCTGCCCGTGGGGAAAGCTGCCAGAGACGAGGCACGAAGGAGCGAGCGAGCACTGTTCCCACCAGTGCTTCCTTCCCAGAGCAGCATACCAGGTCAGGCCGGGCCACGGGTTGCTTAGAATTTGGTGAGGCGGCAGGGTCAGGGCAGACGGGGTGGGGTCTGAGGACGGCCGCTGAGGCCCTTCCTGCAGGGTGGCACAGACCTTGCAGCTGGGAGTTGGCAGGACTGGGTATGGGAAAAGGACGGAGGAAGGCAGGCATGCTGGGCTGGAGGAGAGCCAGGCCAGGGTGGGCGCCAGGACTTGGTGGGGGCCCAGGCTGTGCAGTCCCCGAGGGAGAGCGGCCCATGACAGCGGCCCTGACTGAGCAGAGCAGGCTGGAGTGTGGGGACTCCATCCCTTACTGTCCCTAAGAAACAACACAAGTGACTGTGTGATCAGGCCCACCAGGCTCTGAGCTTGCTGCCCCTGTGGGGTTCTCATGCTCATGGCAGCCGAGGGTATGGTGCAGTGCACAGGAGGCCCAGACCGCAGCTCCCACACCAGGACCATTAGGGACCCAGTGCAGTGGCTGGGCTGCAGCTGGGGCAGCAGCTGCTGGGGAGGTAGGTGCCCGGCACCATCCTTGCGCTCAGCACCATCTTTGCGCTCGGCAGAACAGAGGCAGCATCCTCAGGGAAGCACGGCCAGCACTGGTACGGCTTCATTTTAAAAACGCATCGTTAAACCCCACAAACCACTGGAACTGGGTGCCTATTGAATGTGAGCACTCAGCCCAAATCATCACTGTGAAACTAAGATATCTACACCTGCTTCAGTCTAAACAGAAATGCAGATCTCTCTAAGGAAGAAGCATCTTAAGCTCCTGCCACCAGCATTTGTTGGGAGATGTCATTTTGGTCGGTCAACAGCTGTGAAGCTGACGGGACTTTCGATTTGTACCATTTTATACCACGTGAGGAAATTGTGTAATTACTTTTGCCAACGACTTTTCATTCTCAACTTGCTTTCTCATGGTTTGCAACTGTAATAAGACAAGGTGTTGATAGAGTGCGAACTGTCTTGAAATTTAAAAGGTATAATTGTACATCCACCTTTAATCAGTGCTAAAATATCAACACAGATTAAAACTTCCCTTCCCAAGCTGCCCGCCAGAGGATGTGATAACCCTGCTGCCGACGCTGTCTTCACGTGCTCTCCGTAACCGTGGGATTTGCGTGATACAAATCATCACATCTTGTTAGTGAAACAGCCTCGTCTTGACACAGAAGACAGTCCAGTAAGGAGGGAGTAGCGCTGCAAGAAGATGTCTTAGTGCCGGACGCGGGTGGGTCTGATCAGCTCAAGATCCTCTCCCATTCTTTATTTAAACAAAATTTTTAGAGATAAGGTCTCGCTCTATCACCCAAGCTCAGAGGCAGTGGCATGGTCACAGGTCACTGCAGCCTGGAACTCCTGGGCTCAAGAGATCCTCCCACCTCATCTTCCTGTATGGGACTTACAGGTGCACCACCATGCTTGGCTAAATTTTTAAATATTTTTGTGGAGATGGGGTCTTACTATGTTGCCCAGTCTGGTCTCAAACTCCTGGCAAGTGACCCTCCAGCCTTGGCCTCCCAAAGTGCTGGGATGACAGGGATGGCCACCACACCCCCACCTCCTCCATTCTTTACTCCCCACAGTGCTGGGATGACAAGCATGGCCACCATGCCCCACCTCCTCCATTCTTTACCCATGATTATTGCTATTCTTCTAACCCTATGAAATCCTACTGTCCGTCTGCAGCCAAGTAAAGAACACAACTGAAAAGAGAGTTCTTCATGAGGATTTGCCGTGGTATCTTTCCCACTCCAGGCATTCGTGGGATGCCCAGGCACGCAAGACCAATGGACATCTCGAGTGAGCAATGGCAACCAACGACTTGTAAACTGCTCAAACTTTACATTTTGCTCTCACATCAAATTATTTCCACTTCATTTGATCCTAATGCAGCCTCGTGGAGTGTAACTATTGGCCCTGGCTGACAGAAGGCACCTTGAAGTTTGAAAACAGTCAATGAGTTGTTCAAAGTCACAAAACAAGCAAGTAAAGCAAGTAGCCAGGAGGCTGCTGTGAACTCAAGTTCTGAACTCCAAGCTCCCCTTCTTCCCTCTTTCATTTCGCCAGCCTCAGCTGTTATGAAATGGCAAAGAACATCCAGGCAGGGCTGGAGAGGCTGACGCCTGACCTAGACTGGAGCCTAATCCATGGGGCACTGAATACGGCCAACACAGCAGACATCCAAAAGCAGGGACTGACCTAGAGTAAGGAGGCTCCATCGCCGTCAGCTTCATTAGGTAAAGCAGCCAATTGCTGTGGAGGTGCTCCTGGTGATGGAGGCGCTCCTGGCGGGGGAGGCGGGGGGAGGCGCTCGTGGTGGGGGGAGGCGTTCGTGGTGGGGGGAGGCGTTCGTGGCGGGGGAGGTTCTGGTGGCGGGGGAGTCGCTCGTGGTGATGGAGGCGTTCCTGGCGGGGGGAGGCGCTCATGTAGGATCTAAATGCCATTCAGTTGAACCCTTTTGGTTCTACTGACCCGTGTGCATTTAGCCAACTCATCATCACCCAATGACTTTTTCCACTAATGCAAAAACCTAGAATGCCGTCCTGGCCAATAAGTCAGAGGCCTGATGGTTTGCAGCACCCTCCTTATTAAGAGTGATTACAGGGCCAGGGGACTCAGGTGCCAGCCTTGCCTTGTGAATTAACAGGTAAATTTTCAAGAATGGGCCTTCAGAGCTTTGGCATTCCCGTGCTGGGAGGAAAACTGCAAAGAATCGGACACAAGGCCTGAGAGCCCAGTGGCCTCGGGTGGGTGTTGACCAGGTAAGATCTGCCTGTGACAAGCATCCCCAGCAGACGAGCTTCTGAGCAATTGTTTCCCACGTGCTGAATATCCTCGTGCTGGTTCTAAGTGCTCAGGGACCCATCCCTTCCCATCCCAGGCAGCTCTTGGTCCTGAGACTTCACTGAACCTCCCCTGCCTTCCAACCAAGAGCTGCCTCTCCCGAGTCCTGGTGTCAGGAGGAACCTCCCCAGGCTCACCAAGCTGACCCTATGCTAGTCTGATCAACTGTGCACTCACAGGGGCCACCAACTGCCAAGGGGGTTGTGCCACACACTTCAGCTGCTGCCTAGCCCTGTAGGGTCCCCAAAGCACAAGGAGACAACAAGGGGAGAGTTTCAGATGCCAATGGACTGGTGGAACATAATTTTTTAAATAATTGAGCCTTTCAGAGTCTCTCAAGTCATAACATTTGGACAATTCTTATCTCAAGACCTGAGCTTGTCCCAAGGGGCCCATAGGCATGGCAGAGCAGGGGAAACCCTCCGCCCTGCCCGAGATGGCCCAGACTTGTGACCTAGTGCAGCTGCAGGGCAGGACTCCTGGGCTGACCATCAGAGACCCAGGGCAGTGGCTCAGCTGCAGCTGGGGCAGGAGCTGCTGGGGAGGTGGGTGCCCAGCACCACCTTTACACTCAGCACCACCTTTGCACTCAGCACCATTTCTGCTCCTCTGCCCCTACTGCTCCTGTCAAGTTGCCATGGGAACTGGTATTGGTAGAAGAACTCCCAAGAAGTGGCTTCTGGCAGACATCGGCCTCCCCTCAGCTCAGAGACAGCCTGTGAGCTGCGGTTGCAGGAGGGAGCGTGGTGGCACCCGTGTGCTGGCTGGAAGTCATGTCTCCAGGTGCCCGGGGGAGGGTGTGGGGCCACGCATTGTCTTCAGGGCCATCCTGGCCTCTCCCTGCAGGCTCCAAGTGCACCTTCCTCGGGCACCCCTTGTTTTCCTCCTTCAGGTCTCAAAGCAATGCCATGCCAAGCTGCTCTGCGGCACATAGCCCTGATTTAAAATGAGCCACTTTCTACTCAGGTATGAAGACACTGCCCTTTCTATGCGGAGGTGAGGGAAAGAGTGGAAACAGCATTCGCTTATGGATAAAGAGCAAAAGAAGAGGCTGTGAAAACAGGCACGGCGGCCTCGCGTCATGGAAAGACCAGGGCTTCAACAGTCAGCAAAACAGAGCGCCAAATGGACAGCAGGCTCCTCAGCAAAGCCTGAGTCCTCCTCCCCCAGGCCCACAGCCCAGCGGCATCTCCACCAGCAGATGCGGCTCCCTGGGACTCCCCCCAAGTACAGCTCACCTCCAGTGGGCTAGGACGGCTACCACGGGAGGACACACGTGCCCTGGCCACGGCCGCCGGCCATCCTGCCGTCCTCCCGTCAGTCTAACCCTACAGGGCCCAGGGCAGTGAAGAGAGAAACCCACGTGCAAGGAAGAGAAACACTTGGGAAACTCAGCAACCCCCACGGTGTGCTCCATGACCCCCAAACAGCCAGTAGAACCCCCTCCTGCACATCCAGGGTGCAGGGCCTTCTGCTGGATTTCACCTCCCCCGGCAGCTGACTGCACCCGCATCAGAGCCTCTCCCCCGGATCCCTCTGTGGGGACGCTGGGCGTTCCGTGGAGAGAACAGCTGGGACCCCCTCGGCAGCCTCCCAGGCATCAGAGGGTGCAGGAAGGTGGCGGTGATTCACTGTTTCTAACAGGTTCTCTGGCCCCGGAAGCCTCCTGCACATGTGAAAGCCTACAGAGAATCCCACGCACTTCCAAACTCTCACTCGTGTTTTTCAGAAGTGGGTTTTACAAGTTTTGGTGCATAAAGGTCTTAGTGGAATTTCTATGGGTGTTTACCTAGGCTGCCCCCAAACCCCAGCCAACTAGGGGTGAGCTCCCGCTGCCACCTGTGACAGTCGGTCCCTCGCAGTGCACGTGCTGATGCGGTTCCTGAGGTGGAGGGGAAGCTGGAGGGCCCCGGGGGCCCTTCTCCCTGCGCACGGTGTGAATTCTAAATGAACCTGAATGTGAGGATGAAATGGAACCTGCTCTCCCCAGCAGTGAGTTGGGGGTGGGACCAGGCATTCCCCAGCAGTGAGGTGGAGGTGGGACCAGGCGTTCCCCAGCAGTGAGTTGGGGGTGGGACCAGGCATTCCCCAGCAGTGAGTTGGAGGGGACCAGGCGCTCCCCAGCAGTGAGTTGGAGATGGGACCAGACGCCACCCTCTTCCAGCAGGATCAGCACTGCTTGGTCACTGGCAGGAGAGAACGAGCTGCTCCCATTAACGGTGTTTCCAGTGCATAAACCCCCTTTGTATAAAAATGAACGCAGAAAAGTGGCTGCCGGGCGAGGCAGTTTCCCAGCCTTTGTTTAGCAGCATCCTCGAGTGTCCCCCGAACGCGGCTCCTGGAGTTCCATGCGGGTAGCCCTGTCAATGATGGCGATGCAATTACTTTCTGCCACAGTGTTGTCTGTGCTTGGGGTAAAGCCATGATGAAGGCGGCTTTCAGGACTTCTAATTACAGAGCCACGGGTGGCCTCTCTCCTCGCAGCCGGGAAGGTCAGCACAGGTGCTGGGTGCTGCCGGCCCCGAGCTCTACTCCTGCAAACGCTTGTCAAAATGCCAGAAGTAATTACCTGGCTGTTCAGAATGGAGTCACGGGGTGCAGCTCCGACCATCCGATTCCCTAAAGCCTCCGTCCAAACTGAAACTTGTTGAAAACCTCCCCGGGCTGCAGCCACGGGGCACCTGCTCCTTGGCAGGCAGGACCTCACCACAGTCCTCACCTGTGCTCCCGTCAGCCGGTCTCTGCCGCAGCCCGGGGGAGGCGTTCCCAGGCAGACAGTCCTCACCTGTGCTCCTGTCGGCCGGTCTCTGCCGCAGCCCGGGGGAGGCGCTCCCAGGCAGACAGTCCTCACCTGGGCTCCCGTCAGCCGGTCTCTGCCGAAGCCCGGGGGAGGCGCTCCCAGGCAGACAGTCCTCACCTGTGCTCCCGTCGGCCGGTCTCTGCCGCAGCCCGGGGGAGGCGCTCCCAGGCAGGCAGGAGTTCTTGTTCCGTGTCCAGCCCACATGGCCCTGGACACAAGTGGGGCCTGGTTCACACACTGCAGCCCCTCGCCCACCCACCCCCGAGGCAGCAGGTCCAGCAGGAGACAGGCCCTGGGCACTGAGCCTGCGGGGCCTGCTGTGCAGACCCTACCAGCCCCACCGGCCCACCCTTCCCACACCGCACCCTCCACTCCTTCGTCTGTTTCTCCTGGAGGCTCCTCTTTTTAGTTACTCCTCATTGCCTGTGTCTGTGCCGCGAGTCCTAGAGCAGAAGGACAGCATGGTGCTTCCCCCAAAGCCTCTCTCTCACCCTCCCTGGGTGACACCCCAGCCAGGCGAGCTGTGGGATCCTCAACCTCATGGCTGTGGAGCGGCAGGGTGAGCGCGAGCCCTGCACCAGCCACAGCCGAAGCCCAGGAGCCCCCAGCCACGCGGATCCTGGTGGCAGCTCAGCTCCAACGAGGACATGACACAGTGGCCCATGCACAGTGGAACGGGGGCCAGGCCACCCAGGCCACACCTCCAGCCTCACTGCTCTGGTGCTGTTTCCTCAGCTGCACCCTGGGGGTCTGGTGAAGGGGAGCGCTAGGATCCCCGTGCCTGGAAGACCCTCCGAGGACAGTGCGGGTCCTTGGAGAGTCACTTTCATCAGTTTGACAGGTGTCTCATTCACCTGCACATGGAGGCAATTTTCTCAGCAAGTGGCTTTTTTGAACATTTCCGAAGCATCCTCCTTCATTTCTAATAAGACTGCAACTTCCTTTCCACACTCAAGACTCAGGAGTTCCTCTTGTCTTGTTCCAATCTCTTAATCATGAGGGTGGTACCGGAGCGTGGATGGGCTTCGGGCCCCACCAGCGCACAGCTCCACCCGGCGTGGCCTCCCTGGGGAGCGGGTGTGTGGGAGTGTGGATGGCTTTGGGCCTCACTGCTGGTGACCAGCGCGCAGCTCCACCCGGTGTGGCCTCCCTGGGGAGCGGGTGTGCGGGAGTGTGGATGGCTTCGGGCCCCACCAGCGCGCAGCTCCAGCCGGCGTGGCCTCCCTGGGGAGCGGGTGTGTGGGAGCGTGGATGGCTTTGGGCCTCACTGCTGGTGACCAGCGCGCAGCTCCAGCCGGCGCGGCCTCCCTGGGGAGCGGGTGTGCAGGAGTCAGATGAGGGATGTCTGCTGCTCGTGCACCAATGCTGTGGTGAGCGCCCCTCCCCCTCCCCGGGGCCACCTCAGCGGAGCTGAACCCACCAGCTGCAGCAAAATGCAGGCCCAAGTCCTCCTTAGTGGCTGCTGAAGATGAAGTTCCCACACTATGAAGTCCGATTCTGAATTCCACCTTGCCAGCCTCCTCCTGGCATGTCCTTGGCACACTGGACCCCACACCCAGGATGCACCATTCTCGTTCCCCTCACCTTCAGTCCCTGAGACCCACACTAGTCCCCGTGCTCTGCCCAAAGGCCAGATTCTCTGTGAAGCCTCGTCTAAGCCCTGCCCTGCCCTCCCCGATGTGCCATCCACTGCCCCAAAGAGCTGCTGTCTAAGCAGCCCCGGCACCGCGGCGGGGGGTCCAGGAGGGCAGGGCCACTGACTTCCAGAGTGATATCGCCTTAGGAAGGTGCGATGCATTGCCCAAGACAGAATCTGCACAGGGTGGACCAGACCATGAAGCACCGATGCCTGCCTGGGGTTGATGGTTCAGGCTGGCTGGATTGTAAGTATGTGTTACAGAGGAATTCACTTCGCCATTATGCTTTTCAAAATAAACACGTTTTGTCTGCTTTACCAGAGGCCAGAAGCCTGGGCAGCCCTTGCTCCAGCAGAGGCCTGTGGCTAACGCAGAACACCGCGGGCTGTGGGGTCCGGGCCTCGGCAGAGTCCAGTTCTGAGCCGGGATTCAAGAGAGGCTCACAAGAGAGGAGGGGAGCCTCTCCCTCCATGTGGACACGCTACGTATGAGGCGCGAAACACAGAGCAGCATAGCAGACACCACCCTGCTCTGACACTCACCTGCTTCACAAAGATGCTGAACAGGCAGAAGCAGGAGGACGTCACAGAAAGTCGCCGTACCTCTGAATACGGAGGCGCTGCTACTGCAATGGCACAGGGCGCCTCCCTAACAGGCTGTGTCTTAGAGGCTGTCAGGTGGAGGATACTGAGGTCAAAGGGGAACCTGCTCAGGACAGGAGCCCTCATGAGCCTCACCCCACCACGCAGGGCTGAGTGCCAGAAACACAGCCTCCGGGGCGCCCGAGAGGGAATGTTTGAAGAAACAGCCTGAACTCAGCCCGAAGGAAACTCGGCCAAGCACGGAGGGGATTCCCGGCAATAAACCGATAAACCACAGGCAGCCCCACAGGTCACCAGGCAGGGATCTCTGCAGACTGGGAGCCAGCAAAAGCAAACACTGTTTCTAAAGGATGATTAATTACCTTTTCTGTGAAAGGAGCAATACAAAAATTGGTCAGAAATATACTATTTAAGAAGAAACTACCAAGGAAATGAAGAATAAAAAGGATTTTTCTGTTCTGCCAGTTCGACTACATAACTGAGCCACGGAGATTAGAAGTAGCTACCAGTCATTTCTACGTACTTTGTGGTAGAGTAAGTGCCTCCTTGAGCAAAACCCACTTATTTTTAATATTCACTAATACCCTGTGCTCATACCCAAGGTCATAAATTAGCAGAATTCCCAGGAAAGCATTGCCTAGGATAAAGAAGAGACGCTGAATAATGAAAAGCAGCTGCACTTCTCATTCGGCATCAATACCACGTGACGTTTGATGGGGACTAATGTGGGATTAACTACACCCCTATTCATTAGGTTTTGTATCATTTTGTATAAAATTAGCAAAATGAATGCCCTTTGAATTCTACCGCCAGGGTGATCTCCCTGCATTAATAACAGTAGAAGATGTCTGCAGCCTCCAGTCCTCAGGCCCTTGAGGGAACCAGACACAAGCAGCCATTGGGCTTCCAGGCAGCTGGCAGGTGCAGGCAGCACCCAGCACTCCCAAGTAATTTCAACAGCAGGCTCTTGAGTTCCGTATGTTGGTGACAAACACAGGCACCACCACACGTCCTTCCAAAGGTGTCCGCCCATCACCGTAGGGCATTTGTGATGACACTATTAGGATTCCACATCACCTTTTAAAACTAGAAACCACAAGAAACTCCTTTTGAGTTTGAAACTCTTCCCTGCTATCACGTCAGCCTGTCTATGTCTCACCTGAAACTTGGTAAGAGGCTCCTCTTCACCATGCTAAGCCCTTTCCCAAGGCCGATGGGCCAGTCACCGTGCTAAGCACTCTCCTGAGGCTGATGGGCCAGTCACCGTGCTAAGTGCTTTCCCCAGGCCAATTGGCCAGTCACCGTGCTAAGCGCTCTCCTGAGGCCGATGGACCAGTCACCGTGCTAAGCGCTCTCCCAAGGCCAAATGGGCCAGCACCACATGTGGGCATGTCCACTGCCTAACTGCAAGATCTTTGTGGTCACAAAATTCATTTTTATAATCTCTTGGTTTTTTTGTTTTTTGTTTGTTTTTGAGACAGGGTCTCCCTCTGTGGCCCAGGCTGGAGTCCAGTGCTGCAATCTTGGCTCACTGAAACCTCTGCCTCTTGGGTTCAACCGATTCTCCCACCTCAGCCTCCCAAGTAGCTGAGATTACAGGTTCGCGCCACCACATCCAGCTAATTTTTTTGTATTTTTAGTAGAGATGGGGTCTCACCATATTGGTCAGGCTGGTCTCGAACTCCCTACCTCAAGTGATCCGCCCATCTTGGCCTCCTAAAGTGCTAGGTTTACAGGCGTGAGCCACTGTGCCCAGTCAATCTGTTTCTTATATAGCATCAGGCACATTCATGACACCATAGAATTATTCAAAAATAGTTAAAAAACTAATTCTTTAAAAATTTTGCATGAATGTAAACAATTTTGCACACGTTCAACAAGCAAGAAACATTCTGACTTGCACAGCCACAGGAGTTAACATGGATGCACTGGTGCAAGTTAGCAAATTCAGGTGTTTACAAAGTTGTCCATATGAGACACAAATTCAAATGTACATTTCCTGTGTGACTCCCCCTTGGTGCAGCACTTCGATAAATAACATGAACACATTTGAAATGACCGAGAAACTACCTTTCAAATAATCAACCTCATTTTCTCTAGACAGCCATAAAATAAATCAAAGGTCCTTGTCTGTGAGTACATTGTTACGGTTTTTAAAAAGATAACAAGATTGCCATTCCTAGCATCCTTGAGGTCCAGCAAACCCAATTTCAGTGGCGTTGCTCCCCGGTACTGGAGAAACTGCCAATCATGGAATAATTATCAATGCATTTTTGCATAATACCTGATCACGGATTTGGTCTTAAATATCTCCAATAATCAATTCTGACGGGGAACTGGAGCAAGCAAAACAGATGCCGTGGAGGGAGGGAGCTCCGGCAGCCACGAGGCGTTGAAGCCGTTGCTGGGACCCCCGTTCCTTCTTGCGCCGGAGTGTTTGGCATGGATCCCGCTGACTTTCTGCGCCGGGACCGCACTGGACCGCCCAGCTGGAGTAAGGATGCTGGGCTGCTTTACCCACCTGCTCCCCAGCTCCTCAAGCCTCACAACAAAGTATGGCAACAAAATGAGACTGGGGGTTCAACTCTCCACGAACCTTAAATCAGACTGCAGAAGTTTAGTACAACTTTGCAAAGCATTGTATTTCAACCACAAATTCTCAGCCCCCTAAATCACCACCTTGAGCAAAGGAGTTACTGAGGGCACGAGGATGTCCCATAAACAAACCCACAGCAGCCAGAACAGATAGGACCAGCGACGTGCTCCACCCCGTAGAACGTGGCGACTACTTCCCGCCTTGATCACTCTCATGGGAAAACGGAACTTCAAGTTTACAGGGCGCCAGTGCAGTGACGCCTCAATCAATGAGAACTAAGTATCGAAACCCCGAAACAAACCAGAGTATTTTGCTGCATTTTACACTGGGAAAAAAGGACATAAATTTAAGCAAAAAAAAAAAAAAAAAGTAAGTTCATAGATTTAGCAATCTAAAGGACTGGCTAAAAGCAAGAGTCATTTCCTGCTGTGGCTGGGTCTGTGTGTTCAGCCCTGTCTTATCAACGATTACAGAACGGGAGTGCCCTGCCGCGGAGCGGCCCTAATGCACTGAAAGCCACCAGGCTGAGGTTCTGTTACGCTTCCTGTGTTTTTCTTACTAGGCAGGAAGATTAAACAATACAAGAGTTTTCAACAAGCTAAAAAAAAAAAAAAAAAAAAAAAAGCTATGTTGACGAAAATACAACATTGTGTCCCCCACCCCATTCTGTTCTTCAAGACTCTGGTGAGTAAAGCATTGTGTTTTTCACTTAATGACAACTATTAATCATGTAACAAAGATCACTCAAGCTCTATCTGTAAGTACATCTCAAAAATGTGTGATTCGCAGTGCCCAGAACCCTGGGCTGTGAACAGTGAAACTGTCTGGAAGTCAGCCGGTTTTTATTGAAACCTCCCGGATCCTTTGTGGTACCTGCCCACCACAGTCAGGAGCAGGGCCGGTGTGTGCTCCTGGTCTGGTACAAAACGAAAAACCTCAAAGCAAAATTGCACGTGCTCTGCACACACTGGGGTTACTACAAACACGAAATCTTCCTTTTCCAAAAGCCGGACTTGTTCTCGGTCACTTGCAGCCCTGTGTGTCCTGCCTTCTATCTGAGACAGTTCCACACATCAGGGCAGCCCATCCCTCCCCAAACGGCGAAATCCCAGACGGTGCCCACGGACAGCCACATTGCCCTGCGACTGCCCCCTCGTCCCCGTCACTACACACCAGCTTTCCACGGAAACTGTGACCTTCCTTTGGGTTGCTCCCTGTGGGTACTGTGCGTCTCTCTCTGCCCCGGCTGTGCGTGTACGTTTGCGTGCGTGTGTGTGTGCGCACGTGTGTGTGCGTGTACATGTGTGTGGAAAGCGCCTCACCTGTGGCCTTCTCCACATCCGCAGTGGTCACGTTCTGGACATTGGCGCCCACTTTGAAGGTCACTGCTGGTCCGAGAACCCTGGAAGGGATAATTTAAAATAAGTTCGTAACGGAGTCAACGTGCCACACTGCTTTTCTGAAAACGACACGGAAAGCACTGGTGTGTTTTTACAAACACGAATATCTGAGGCCACTGCAGCTCCAGGCACGAACTCCACCGGACATCGGTTTTCTTTCACACCATGACCTTTGTTTCCGTTTGCCAAGAATTCCGTTTTTGGGCTTCACTTCTCCAAAACACACATCACAGTGTAATATGCTATCCTAAAAAATTCAAATCAACCTCCAAACCCAACAGTAGCAAGCAGACATTCTAGCTAGGGAAAAAGAAATGTTGTTATTGAAACAGATTTTAGTCTTTGGTGCCCAAGGGAGATGTATGAATCAAGAGCAGAGAGGAAAGAGACTAGTATTTTTAAAATTCTTTTGACAGGAACCATTTAAAAAACTACCAAAGTCATTAAGAACTACTCTGTATAAAAACAACTGGCAGGGAATTGCTAGACAGGAATTATCAAAATTGTCTGAAGCTTCCTAAATGCTATGTCAACCATAATTTTGAAAAAATACATTACTTTTTTAAACCATCTAATTCATCTGAAGACCCCACATGCAGTAGGAACTGGTTATTGTGCCTACAGCCATCGCAAAATGAATTAGGAATCCAGCGTCCGTTCCCAAAGACAGATGGACCGACCCCATGTCCACAGACGACAGCCGTAGACAGCTCTTCCTGGAACGGACCCCTTAAATGTCTTCTAAGGAGTAAATCCCCAGAACCGACAGGAAATGCGAGGAGGACCCAATTGAGGTGGGAGACGGCAGCTAAGACTGTTGCCTCCTGGTCCCTGGGAGGTGCCTGCACTCCCATCTAAGCCGTTCAACTGTGGGTACCATGTGGCCCAGGGTCCCTTGCTGTCCCCACTGCAGCCACACACCCTTGCTGACGGGTACAAGCCCAGCTGGTCAGAAGTGCCACAGGTTGGCTGCCTCCCCTCCCTCCCTCCACCACAGGCTCATCCCAAGGCAGCATATGACACCCAGGCCATGGACGTTACACCCAAAATCCTTTCAACCTCACATGTATTTGTGATTCAAATATCTGCGCTCATGATACCTTAGTCCCAACCTCTGGTCTTCCTCCCCGGGATTTTTGCTCATTCTCCCGGCCAGGGGCAGCTCTCCCGCATGCAAGCCCTTGGTGGAGGGGACTACCGTGCCATCGCGAGGCAGCACAGTTACCATCCTAACACCACGGCCATGGCTGAACATTCCACGTGGAAGTCTTAGCATCACTTTGAACTCAGCGAGGTCTGCCTTGAATCAGCACCTGCTCTGAGGAGCAAACAGCGTTCTAACCTTACGGATATTCCCTTTGGCTTCCTTATGCCAGAAATATCCAGCTAGTCACCAAATTCTGCAGAAACCCTTGGAAAATGCACCACATCCACCACTGTCTCTTGGTTCCCACTGTGATCCTTCTAGCCCAAGCCTGTGCCCTGTCACAGCAGAGCGGAGTGACTTCCTGCATCCAGCTCTACTGCACGCAAAACGTCCTTGGAAGTCGACTCCAGGGCTGACCACAGAGCAGGAGCTGGTGTCTTCTCGAGCCCAGGTTAAAGTCTCAGCCGCAGGCCCCAGGCCTGTCTATGGTGCCTCGGCTGGGCCCTCTGCTGGTCCCAACTATGGGTCCCCAGATGGAAGGAGGCCACTCCCTCCCTGGACTGCAGCTCTCCTGCCAACGACGTCCTGCTCGCTCATGAGTACCGAGTTCTGCCCCCTCTCAAAGCCCTACTCCCGAGTGAGGACTGTGAGAGTGGCCGATTCTCCCTGTCTCCAAAATCTTCCACAAGGGCCCTGAGTGCCTGACACTTGTGCTCAAATGGCACATCAGACGTTTATAGATGTTTCCTTTTCCTGAGCAGAGGATGGGCTCTTTGAGGCGTGATTCCTGCCAGGGCCTCACCCACGCAGGAGACGATCCATTCATATTTGTGACCGGTTCGACATTTCGGTTGAATGGTTTTCTAAAATTAAGAGGAAGTCCTCATTAACACAAGCAGCTCTCACGTACCCCCGAAACAGCGCTGAGGACAGACAGCTCAGCCACAGGGCTTCCAGCTTACACACAGCTTCTGTGAAACTGAGTCTCAACCACAAACAATGCTGAGGACAGACAGCTCAGCCACAGGGCTTCCAGCTTACACACAGCTTCTGTGAAACTGTGAGTCTGACCACATCTGAAGATTCCCTGACAGATGGGATTGGAATTCCCTAAACCTAATTTTTCCCTCAGGTGCTGAAAGTTTCCTCTAAAGGCTATGAGGAGGAGGTTCTTGGTTTCTCAGAGTCCGAAAACCCAGCCGCCTATGCTATGAAGAAGCATGTGACCGATACATGGCCCCGTATTTCCCGGTGGGGGCCGCAGGAGAGAGCCACACAGCCCACATCCTTCCTCACATGCAAGCCGAGCATCACCATCGCGTGGGGCCGTGGTGGTCACCAGGGAGTGCTCCTGACACTCTCGGGGTGTATCTCGCAGGTGGTGAGCACCCAGTGACCTTCGCTGTCAGCACCAGCGAGACCAGGTGCCTGCAGCCACGACGCACTGACCCTGGCTCCGGCCCTTGTGCTCTCAGGAACCCTGCGGGAGGACGGGGCATGAGGAGCCATCTCCAGAGGAGGCTCAGAGGGTCGGTAGCGTGACCCTACCTGCACAACCTTCCCTAACCGGAATACATGCAAGCTCCTCCCTAAAACCCACAGTGGCTGCTCCGACGTGGGAAGACGTCTCTATCCCGAGGCCCCGCTGCAGGTCTAACTCCGTGAGTCACTGTTCTGTGGCCCTCCTGGGCCTTTCCGCTGGGCCTCAGTTTACTCAGCTGTCAAGTGCGGCAAGACCCACAGGTCCTCTTGGACTTGCTCTGCCTAGGAGACTCTGGTTTTCAATAAACTCTGGTGCCCAGGCCCAGCGGGTCTGCAGTAAACAGGGGCAACACTGGGCGCTCCAGAGCTGAGCTGCTGGCTCTGTCCCCAGCACCATCAGCAGCAGAGATTCCTCCCTGCAGGAAGAACTTGCCCTGGTGTTTGTTACCCCCTCCCCACCCACGTCTGCTCTGCAGGTGGCAGATGGCTGAGTGCTGTGTGGTCCAGGTGAGAGGCTTCTGGGGAGGGAGTAAGGTCAGCCTTCCCACCAACTTCTTTCTAACCAGGGAGCCTTGGTTGTCTCTGCCATCTTGTTTAGCTTTCTGTCTCTTTAGACATTTGGGGGGAAACTGAATAAATCCCATGTGCATATCGCTGGCCTAAAAAGGGCAATTTCTGTACTAATCGGGAAATAAAAAGGAAAACACAGACGCCCAGAGCCCTGCAGAGTCTCTTAGGAGCCAGTATCGCACCTAATGTTACAGCTCTCGGGGAGAAAGCTAGTTTTTCTTGAGCACGTTTGCTTCCTGACACACGGCGTGTCAGGCATACGCGTACCAGATCTACTGCGGTTAAAGTGGCAGCAAAGAATTAGGGTTACGATCCGGTAAAAATTATCGAAGCAGACATATGGAAACCCAGACATTAAGTTATACGGAAACATCTAGGTTTAACGAAGAAACAGTTACTAATTTTGACTTTCAGATTTTCATTCAGATTCAACAAATAATGACTGAGAATACTACACTCAGTTCTCATTCTTCCAGGCAGCTGTGTTCTCCAAAGTCATCAGAAAGCAGATACTGAGCCATTGTTCCTACGGGAAACAGAGGGTGAGGCTCCTGTGAGCCTCTGGACACAGCGTTTTTGTCAACTGATGGGCATATTACCTTATTTTATGTGTGTTTCCACTCAAAGACTCATTGAATGTATGTGGTTGAGTTATGAATGCTGAGCTCACAGCATGCCCCCATGATGCCCATCCACACCCACGATGCCCACCCACACCGACGCCCACCCACACGCGCGACGCCCACCCACACGCGATGCCCATCCATCCACACCCACGATACCCATCCACACGCGCGACGCCCACTCACGCCCGCGACACCCACCCACGCGCATGACGCCCGTCCACGCCCACGATGCCTGTCCACACGCACGACGCCCGTCCACACACACGACGCCCGTCCACACCCACGACGCCCATCCACACGCGCAACACCCATCCACACGCGCGACGCCCACCCACACCCGCGACGCCCATCCATGCGCACGACGCCCATCCACGCCTGCAACGCCCATCCACGCCTGCGACGCCCGTCCACACGGGTGTTTTCTCCATCAGGCATGTTATCACCATGTGTCCCAGCCTCACACACAATTAGCACACTTCCTTCCCATTCCTGCTTTGGCTTTGAAGCATACTGTGAAATTCTTCATGGCCCCTTCTCCACCAGGCCCTCCCTACACAGTGCTCACCTATCTAATTATGGACCTGCTTAAAAACTCCAGGGGCCAATTTTCAAACAGAACAGGCAGAGAGATCCAGCTGCAGAATCCTCTGCTGAGCGGGAGTTAGGAACAGGTAGCCCACCGCTCCCAGACTGAAGTCACAATGACACAAACGAGGACTCCACACATGATGAGATAACCATCAGAAAGACACACAGCCCGGCGTCCTCCTGCACTACACACAGCTCCATGCCTTTTCCTCCTTAAACCCCTCACTCAGCCAAAAAGGGGGAATGACCTGTTAAAGGCATGAGCCTGGCCATTCCCTAACGGCCAGCATTTGAGTAATAACTGCTTTCCTCCGCCCACACCTCACTCTCATGTTTTCGGCCTCTGAGTGGCAAACAGCGGACTTGAGCCAGTTACAACACTAGGAACAGAGTCAGCATTCAGCACTGTGCTGGGGACCACTTAAACAACAAAACCACCAATGAAATGCACAAAAATTGTGGAAAATGTGGCACTCAATAGACCATGAAGAGGAGCCGTGTTTTACAGTATGAGCTGAAACGAGAAGGCAGGGCTCTCCTCTCCCACCAGAGCACGGGCGCCTCAGGCAACCTGAACCTCACGGCTCTGTGTGTGTGTCCAGGAATGACTTCAGCATAAGCATTGATTTGGGGATTACAAATTAATCACAAATACAGAATCTGCAAATGATCAGGATCATCTACCGCCTAGCAGGTGTTGAAGCGCTTTCACACACATCAACAACCTTACTATTTTCTTCACATTTTACAGTTTTATACTGTAGAGAGGATGTGAGCACTGGCGCTTACAAGGTTTGTGATCCAATTGTTTGTTTAGCCGCCACTTCCTCGTGGGGCGATTTTACGTGTTACATTATTTACCCTGCAAAATCAGGGGAACAAGACAAACCTTGCAGGGCTGTTGGAGGATCGGGCCGGATAGCTGACATGTGACAGGGTCCCTCTGAACCACAGCTGTTGGTCTGTGCCCTGCTCAGGAGGGGTCTGATCCTCCTCCGAATTCTTCCATAAAATCTACTCTCTAAATTGACTGCGCCTTGTGTGGGTTCACGCAGTCCCCGTACACTGCACTGCTCTCTGGGGGAGCCTGGTTGCTTTCCTTCTGGAAGGACGTGGTTGAGACAAGGAAGGAGATTGTCTCTTTCCAGACTCTGGACAGTGGAGTGCAGATCTCATGAGGAAACTGTAAACGGCCACTTCAGGGCAGATCTTGAGAGTGTCATCCTGATGGCTGTGCCAGGAACACCTATGGTAAGGAGCATCTGATCTGAGAGCATGTGGAACTTCTGAGTCATTGTTCCTGGGAGAACCATCCACCTTTTGACATTCAAATTCACATATTGTGAAAGGTGACTCCTATTTATGGTGGAAGAAATGCCAAAAAGGAATGCCACCCACTCAGAGGCAAACCCTTCTTCCCCTGATGAAAGGGGAGTTTTCACACACATCCTTCTTCCCCTGATGAAAGGGGAGTTTTCACACACATCCTTCTTCCCCTGATGAAAGAGGGCGTCTTCACACACATCTGCAGCCTAGAGCCCTCAGAGGTGTGATACTCGAACAATGTGTTCACATGGGTCCTATGAAGAATATATTAGGAGAAACAAAAGCTATTTATTGCCACTAGAAGTCATCTCCCAATTGGGCTGGAAATAACATGAAAAAATATATCCCTGATATTCTACAGAATTCACTGACTTAAAACTACCTTTAACCAAAATAAGCAAACCATATATGTTGGACATAGATAAGAGATCATTTTGTCACGTAATTTTAGCTATAGTTACCTCTATCTTAAATATCATTCCATTTATTCCTGAGTTATCACTCAGTGGTTCTACTTGATAGTTTACTACATATTGACAATTGCTCATTTCTTTTTATGGACATAAAACATGCCAACAAAGAAGAGAAGTGGCATCTAGCATTTTAACACTGATTTTATTGCTTGTGTTCTAGGATACTCCTATCACTCAAGACTTATGAGGCAAACATATCAGCCAGACTATTGAGTATAAGAGTTCTGCATAAAAGGCCTTTTCTTAACTAAGGACTATTTGGAAATCTCTTTTTCCCCTACTTTTATGAGTGAAATAATTTAAAAACACCTATAATTATCTGCCTTTAGAACATCAATATACTGATGTACCGATATTTGTCGTCTTAGCAATCATGCATCTCAAGGTGATTTTCTGAATATTAGCTTTCAGGACATGACACTTTAACCACAGAAAACACTGAGCTCCATCTGTTCTCAGACCAGCCGTTCAGTTGAGAATGCAGAAGATGAACAAATCTCTGACAAAAGCTTCCACGTTTCGGAAATGGTTTTCCATAAGAACCGAGGCTTCCGTTTGGTTGTGTTAGTCTGGGAGTTATTATTTCTCTCTAGTAATGACTTAGACACAACACAGGCTTATTTGTATCAAGTCAACCTATAAGGGCTACAATAAATGTAACACATTTGACTAGAGTTTTCCAAATAGATACTGCCTAAGCAGCAGTGAAGAAGTTTGTCATCAGTTTAAATAAAGACAAGCCTCAGGTACTAGATTCCCTTGACTTTTTGTGGATAAAAAGAAGACAGCCAAGGCGCATATGGCAAGAAATATAGTTTTAAAGTTAACCATTAAATGTTGATGCTTCACAACCAACGTAAAAGTAAATGCTTCTCTTTTCAACTGGTGAATTTTCTTGAAAGTTGTTTAGAAATGAAAAAAAGAAAACTTCCGTAGACTGTTTTTCGTTTGTTAATTTTACTAGCATGCTCTCTGTTGGCTTGACAGACTGACCTGTGCTTTGTCTATTTGACACCTGGATTTGGGGTAAAGCCTATAACATGAATAGATGGGTGAGTGAGGGATAGGTGATAGACAGATGGGTAGAGAGATGGGTGGGTGGGTGGGTGGGTGAGGGACAGGTGATGGATGGGTAGAGAGATGGGTGGGTGGGTGGATGAGGGATAGGTGATGGATGGGTAGAGAGATGGGTGGGTGGGTGGGTGAGGGATAGGTGACAGACGGATGGGTAGAGAGATGGTTGGGTGGGTAGATGGGTGAGGGATAAGTGATAGATGGATGGGTAGAGAGATGGTTGGGTGGGTGAGTGGATGAGGGATAGGTGATGATTGGGTAGAGATGGGTGGGTGAGGGATAGGTGACAGATGGATGAGTAGAGAGATGGTTGGGTGGATGAGGGACAGGTGATAGATGGACGGGTAGAGAGATGGTTGGGTGGGTGGGTGGGTGGGTGAGGGATAGGTGATGGATGGGTAGAGATTGTTGGGTGGGTGGGTGAGGGATAGTTGATAGATGAAGGAGTAGAGAGATGGTTGGGTGGGTGGGTGGGTGGATGAGTAGATGGGTGAATGGGTTGGTGGATATACAGATATATATATCCACCATATATGTATATATATCCACCATATATATATATATCCACCATATATATATATCCACCATATATATCCACTATATATATATCCTCTCTCTCTCTCTCTCTCTCTCTCTCTCTCTCTCTATATATATATATATATATATATGAGTTGGTGAGTGGGTGGGAGGGAGGATTGGGTGGATGGATGGGTGGATAGATGAGTGGGTGGATGGGTGGTTGGGTAGGTGAGTGGATGGATGAATGGGTGGGTGGAGAGCTGGATAAGTGGATAGATGTATGGGTGGATGGCTGGATGGATGCATGAGGAGGTAGACGGATGGATGAAAAATTGATGGGTGGGTGGTTTGGTGGAGATATGTATGTATTTATTGCTTATATTAATTCAAACATAATTAGAGACTTTCTCAAAATACTGTCTATAGCTTAAGAATCATTTTGCATTAAACTCTTCTCATCTTGTGGACTATACATTTAGTGAATTGCTCATTCCATTTTTTTACTCAGTAGTATGTTCAGAGAAACATAGTGCTAATAAAGATCTCAAAATTATCAAACAAAATCATAATGATTTAAGAGACTTACTATATCTGGTTGAACATAATTTGAGGCCAGGTAAAACCTGGGAGAGCTCGCTACACACAGTACATGTTTTAGGGGCTCCCTAAAGCCAGCCCCTCAGCCTTGAGGCAGAGGCACAGGGGAACTGCCAATAAGCCGGCCCTGTGTCTGGCCTTGAGTGGGTGCAAACCGAGACAGCACGCTGCTGTGGTGCTGACTGACAACTGCAAAATTTAGACCTAAGGCAATTTGTTTGGCAATGCCCTATTTCATAGATGAATAAGTTGAAACCCTTGGAGTTTTAGGTACTAGCTCCAAACAGTCCAGTTTTAATATCAACACCGCCACTGGAATCACGACTTCGGCATTCTCGGCTGAGAGCCTTCTGCGAAGCACGAGGATAAGTGAGAGACCCCCACACAGACCTGCACCACTGCCCTTTCCTGTCACGGGACTGACCGCCACACCATAGACCCCCACACAAGCCTGCAGCACTGTCCTTTCCTGACTGTCACGGGACCGATCCCCACACCATAGACCCCCACGCAGGCCTGCACCACTGCCCTTTCCTGACTGTCACGGGACCGACCCCCACACCGTAGACCCCCACGCAGACCTGCACCAGTGTCCTTTCCTGCTCTCTCGCTGGACCGACCCCCACACTGTTTCTGCTTTTGCTCCCCAAATTACTCCTGATGATAACTTGCCTCCTCCAGTCTTGTTCCTTGTTCACTGGCGTCCCTCACTCTAGGGAAGCCCACAGCTTGGTGCTGGGCTAATCCAAGCTGCCAACAGAAAACCAATAAAAAATGAGCTCATGTCTGGCTGCTACAGAATTTTCTTTGCATGCCTCATTCCATCTATGTCTTCTTACAGAGGAGACACCAGGACCATAAAACTCCAGAACTCCATGTGGATAGCACAAAGCACGCCTACTTCCCTAACACACACTTTTCATTTATCACATTTCCTGCACAACTGTATATTCCTGCCTCCCATACATGAGGCAGTAACTTCCCAAAACATCTAGCCTGAGAGCTTACAAAGGAGGAAGAACAGAGAACCAATTCCTATCTGAATGTATGAGGAGACAAAGACACATAAAGTTATTGCAAGATAATTTAACATCATGCAAGCCTTAATGAAAACATAATTATTGATGATGCTTTATTTTCTGAAAGCATTGAGCAACTGCATTACTGTGCAGATTGTCTCTCGTTTGCAATTGCTTTGCCATTACAGGGATTTGGGAAATCCTTTCTGTGCCAGGGAATGTCTTGCCCCATAGTTTTCTCATGGAGTATTTGGAAGGAAACAGATTGTTCAACATGTATGCTTTGCCTTTGAACTTTAGACACATTTGCCTCATTTGAAATTCTACTGCAGCCTGTTACACCTGCTGGGTGGTATGACTGGTACCAAGAGAAGACCCTTGTTCCCCCAGCACAGGGGTGGGCCGGGTCTCACCAGGAGCAGCAGAAAGCTCACCATTCCTGAAGGACCAGAGGCGCCCCATCTGTGTTTTTGTTTTGTTTTTGTTTTTGTTTTGAGACGGAGTCTCGTGCTGTCACCCAGGCCGCAGTGCAATGGCGTGATCTCAGCTCACTGCAACCTCTGACTCCCGGGTGCAAGCAATTCTCCTGCCTCAGCCTCCTGAGTAGCTGGGATTACAGGCACCCAGCACCATGCCCAGCTAATGTTTTTTTTGTTTTGTTTTTTTGTTTTTTTTTGTTTTGTATTTTTAGTAGAGACGGGGTTTCACTATGTTGGTCAGGCTGGTCTTGAACTCCTGAGCTTGTAGTCCGCCCACCTCGGCCTCCCAAATCCTGGGATTACAGGCATGAGCCACTGTGCCCGGCCCCCATCTGTGCTTTCTATTGCAGCTTTGCTCTCATGATGCTTAAGGATTAATGAGCTACACAAACAAATGACCGAATTATTAGTGACTAACATTTAGAAATAGAAGCATTCACCCAAGAATTAGGACCAAGGCTTTTTCCTGAAGCCTCAGCAGCTGGCCACAGCCTTTGGTAGGACAGACAGCAAAGGTGAGAACCGCTCCCCCTGACAGTGCTCCTGGGGGCTCCACTGCACAGTCCCCACCATCCCTCAGGGTCTTCTGGGCACCGTGGCTCACTCTGGTTTTGTTTCTTGTTTTACTTTTGTTTCTCTGGACACTCAGGCTGCTAACTCCTGAAGGCAACTGCCAGCCTTCATACAACTCCAGCTTGCAATCCCAAATGAAATGTAATGCATGCTCATGGGCCAGCATCCGTGGTGGGAGGAGCCGCTGGGTCCTGTAACTGGGGCGGGTTTATATTCCTCCCTGCCCTGGGTTGCAGGTCTCAGTCTTTCCCGCAGGAGGTGAGTCCAGAATAACCTGCCCCGCCCATCTGCCCCGAAGCCTCCTGCAATCAGCTCGTCCACAGCTTCTCTGACTGGAGAGACACATTCAGAAGAGTGAAGTGATTTTTGTTTGGTCCTGGTGAGAAAAATAAGAATCATGCCAAGCAGGGGTATCTAGTATTGGCGGCGTAGGTCATAAGTAAAATGCATATTTTACCACAGTGTTTGGTGTCATTTCGATATAAATCTAACTTGTTCCTGTGTTTACATATTTCTTGGCTTAGACATTGTATTATTTTAATAATGTATCTGGAAAGCTACCCTTTATTTGGTGCTAAGTATCTGCACAGGCAGAGCATTTAATTCTCACAACTCTGACGGAGACATCGTCTCTACTCCACGGAGGAGCACGCTGAGGCCGGAAATCTGCCCAGGGTCTCACGGCAAGTGGAGAAAAATGGAGTCAAACCCATGTGCCTTTGAATCCGGAGCCTGTCCATTCTTTCACGGAATCATTCCTTCACTCACTCAACAAACAGCCCCTGTTACGGGCCAGACACTGTTCTAGTCACTGATGACACATAATTGAGCAATACAGATCGAGGCCCTGCCTTCAAGGAGCGTAGGAGTGTATACTTTCTGGTTCTCGTTTTGCAGAGACGAGGTCTCGCTCTGTTGCCCTGGCTGGTCTCAAACTCCCAGGCTCCAGTGATCCTCCCACTTCGGCCCCCAAAGTACTGGGATTACAGGCATGAGCCACTGCACCCGGCCAGTTGACGAAGATTCAAGTCCTATGGGTGTCATTACAAGAAAGCTCAGAGCTGCCTGGGAAACTCCTCGTTACCTGATATCCAGTACCCAAATCCAGCACTTACCCAGTGCTTCACACTTGAAGTGCATTGAAAAGTCTAGAGAAAAGAATGGGTTCTTCTTGCCAATCTGACTCCACTAACAGTAACAACAATGGAAGAGTGCAATTGTCCAGCTAACATGTATTGCAAACCTCCACAGCAGGCACTATTCTAGTTTTTCCTAGAGTCTCTCCAACCCTGTCATGGCCTGACGATCATAGATATCATTTGTGGGGTCCTTTGTTGAAGAATTTTAAGAGTCTCAAGATGATACCAGCAAAGTATGAACCATGTGTGGAGCCTCTAAGAGCCAGGTCCCAGCCACATGCCCAGGCCACCTGCATCCTTGTAGGGAAACTGAGGCTCAGGAAAATAAGGAACCTGTTCTCCTCCTAAATGGTCACATCATTTTCACACTAGGAAACAAGGCTCCATCAATATTTTAAACACAAATAGCTTCAATCAAATCATGGGGTTCATTTAACCTGAGAAACGCCATCTTTCACTCAAACAGAATTATTATTTGCAAATCCACAGTGGTCTTCCCTTGTTTTCTCATCTTAAAGGCGGGATGGGGGAGTTCTGACGTACTGTGACATTTCCTTGACATTCCTTATTTCCAGGAAAACCTCATGTCGCTGTTTCAAGCCACTAGTTTGCACCTTTGCAACTGCTTGCAGTATTCAGACAGGGCACTGAAGATGAAGCCTGGGCTCTGTTTGGGAAGGAATTACGTAACATGAGGCCCCATTCCACCCTCCTTCCTCACTTGGCAAATCCAGAACACAGGTGGAACAGGTGGCAACATTGCCAGTGAGGGCTGGAGTCTGCAGGTGGTGGATACGCCACATCGAGATGCAAATGCCATTTACCCAGACCCTCCCCTGGGGCTCCTGGGAGTTTCTCACTGCTGGGGGCTCTTGGCTTTGAGTGATATTACTAACCCACAGCACTGTCGCTGCAGTTGTTAATCTGCGCTGCCCTGATGTGTAGACAAAATTATCCAGGGCTTCACAGTCATCGAGGCTACGGGGAAAACCAGAGGGCCAACCCAGGGAATGAAGGACCAGTCTCACCCCTCACAGGATTCCTGCTGCCTACAACATCTTGGTCAATCTCATGCACGGGGACAAGACTAGCGGCGAAACAATCACAATTCTGCCCTGGAAACTGAAACATACTTTCCAGAAGTTTCCCTGCAAACCCCAGAGACTCCTCCCACTGGTGGGGGGAGAGGGGCAAGCATGGGGAAGGATCTGGAGGGGCCGGGGCAGCACCGGGGTCGCCGCAGGATGGAGTAGGCACAGGCATCTCCCGTGCCCCGTGCACAGAGAAGACCCCAACGAGAAGTATCAGGGTTGAGAATTCCCACGGCTGCCTCTTCGGTAACGACACCGTATTCATCAGTCCAGTAAATCACGCAGATGAGAAAGTAAACGCTTCTCGCACCAGGAGAGCCCATGAAGATTGATCACAGAATCAGGCTGCGTGCCCCAAATGCCCCGGCAGATCCAGGACCACACGTGGCTGATGTCGGGGCTCAGCCGAAGCCATCTGGGAAAGAATTGACACAGAGCCCGTCTCACTGTGGACTCAGGGGCTCCTGGGAATGTGTCTTTGGCATTCTTTTTCCCAGGAGCACTGCCCACCTCACCGAGATTCTGCAGAGGGTGGCCTGGCATCAATCACCGCCGCCGCAGACAGCCACGATCGCGTCATAAAACCCGGCTGCGGTCACTGCGGGTCTGCTGGCATAATTACATCACATGCTAATGCAGTTTTAATGGTCTCTAATGATGTCATAAGAAATAATGGGATTTATTTGACAGCTACATAACCACTAACAAAACATATTCAGCGTAACTAGCACTTCCACAAAACCACAGGAGAGTCTGAGAGTGGCAGCTTGCGCATCCTGTCTGTCTCTTTTCCTTTCCTGGAACACTGAGCAGCTCTGAGAACATGCTCTGACAGCAGCACTGTGTGACTGTGTCGGCGCCCCTCAGAGCTGCTCCCCTCCCCGAGACACCGACGAGGCACAGCCCACACCCCCGTCCATCCCTCAAGCTGGTGCCTTTGCCAAGTGTGTGCCCGGGGCTGCTGGGCCGGGTGAGGCACAGGACACTGAGGTAAGGCTTGTGCGCTCCACTGCACCTGAGCACACACGCACACAGGCACCAGAATGCAAGACCCAAGTGTGGGGCAGCCTCTGCCTGGCCAGGACTGGGGACCTTGGAGAAGGTGCTGGACACAGCAAGGATCAGACTTCAGCTCTGATATGTGGGCAGGGGGACCGGCAAAGGATCCCGCAGGTGAGGCCACCAGGGAGGCTCCCTGAGGAAGAGGCGGAAAGGTCCAGATTCTCGAAGGCTCTCAGGGACAGGTGGCGGGACTCGGGTTTGACTCTGTAGGAAAGAGGGGGCCGCCGTGTCCTGAGGCGGGAGATGTGTGGAGAGTGATGTGTACCCAGGACTGCATCTGGCGAAGCCCAGCCTGCTCCCGGAGAGTGGAGAAGCCCTGTGTGCTCAGAATCCATCCTCCGACAGTGAAGGCGGTGGCTGGGAGGGCCAGGCACAAGGAGCGGGCCGGGCGAGACCCACCTGCTCTGTGAAGCCAGAGGCTCCCCAGGCAGCACCTCCTCCGCCCGCCCCGGCCTGGCATCTGCCAATCCCAGCATTTTGCTGAGACTGTGAAGGTGAATGGTGTGCTTGGTCTCCCTGACTGGAAGAAGGACGTTTATTTCGTGAACACACGACGCTCCTTACGGGAGAGGAGTGGGAGAGGTGAAGCAAAGCGTGACCAACGAGGAGCTGGGGAGAAAGAGAAAGGAAGGAAGCAGTGGGGGAGGGGAGCGAGGCTGGGGGGAGGACTGGAGAAGAGAGAAGATGGTAGAAGGTGAAAGTGCGGGGTTCCTGGGTCCTCGAGGGGAACCGGGCTTCTCAGCCTTGAAGACCCGTTTCTTTTCTGGCCTCATCCCCGGGTTCCACATCTCCAGCTGCCTCCCCTTCCCCCCCCATCCCCGGCTGCCTCCTCTTCCTCCCTCAACATCCCTCCTGCCTCCCCTGCCTCCCCCCACATCCCCGGCTGCCTCCCCTTCCTCCTCCACATCCTTCCTGCCTCCCCTTCCTACCCTGACATCCTTCCTGCCTCCCCTTCCTCCCCTGACATCCTTCCTGCCTCCCCTTCCTACCCCCCATCCCAGGCTGCCTCCCCTTCCTCCCCTGACATCCCCTTCTTTCCCCGGCTCCCATCAGTGGTCATGCTTCACTTCCTCTTCCCACTCCTCCCTCATAAGGATCATTGTGTTCATGAAATAAACTCATTCCTTATTTTATTTTATATTTTCCATAGGTTTTGGGGAATAGGCAGTGTTTGGTTACGTGAGTAAGTTATCTAGTGGTGATATGTGAGATTTTGATGCACCCGTCACCCAAGCAGTGTGCACTGAATCCAATGTGTGGTCCTCTATCCCTCACCCTCCTGCCACCCATTTCCCCAAGTCCCCAAAGTCCACTGTGTCGTTCTTAAGCCTTTGCATCCTCACAGCTTAGCTCCCACTTACGAGTGAGAACATGCGATGTTTGGTTTTCCATTCCCGAGTTACTTCATTTAGAATAATGGTCCCTAGTTCCATCCAGGTTGCTGTGAATGCCATTATTTCATTCCTTTTTATGGCTGAATAGTATTCCATGGGGGGTGTGTGTGTGTGTGTGCGCGCGTGCACGCACATGCACCACAATTTCTTTATCCACTCATTGATTGATGGGCATTTGGGTTGGTTCCATATTTTTGCAATTGTGAATTGTGCTGCTATAAACATGTGTGCGAGTATTTTTCTCATATAATGACTTCTTGTCCTCCAGGTAGACACCCAGTAGTGGGATTGCTGGGTCATATGGTGGTTCTACTTTTAGTTCTTTAAGGAATCTCCACACTGTTTTCCATAGTGGCTGTGCTAGTTTACATTCCCACCAGCAGTGTGGAAGTGTTCCCTGTTCACCACGTTCACGCCAGCATCTACTGTTTCTTGATTTTTTGATCATATCCATTCTTGCAGGAGTAAGGTGGTACCACATTGTGGTTTTGATTTGAATTTCCCTGATCATTAGTGATGTTGAGCATTTTTCCATGTGTTTGTTGGCCATTTGTATATCTTCTTTTGAGAATTTTCTATTCATGTCTTTAGCCCATTGTTGGATGGGATTGTTTCTTGCTAATGTGAGTTCTTTGTAGAGTCTGGATATTAGTCTTTTGTCGGATGTATACATCATGAATATTTTTTCTCACTCTTTGGGTTGTCTGTTTACTGCTGAAAGAAATCACAGATGATGCAAACAAATGGAAACACATCCCATGCTCATGGATGGGTAGAATCAATATTGTGAAAATGACCATACTGCCAAAAGCAATTTACAAATTCAATCCAATCACCATCAAAATGCCACCATCATTCTTCACAGAACCAGAAAAAGACAATCCTAAAATTCTTATGGAACCAAAAGAGAGCCTGCATAGAAAAAGCAAGACTAAGCAAAAAGAACAATCTGGAGGCATCACATTACCTGACTTCAAACTATTCTATAAGGCCATAATCACCAAAACAGCATGGTACTGGTATAAAAATAGGCACATAGACCAATGGAACAGAATAGAGAACCCAGAAATAAACTCAAATACTTAACAGCCAACTGATCTTCGACAAAGCAAACAAAAACGTAAAGTGGGGAAAGGACACTCTATTCAAAAATGGTGCTGGGATAATTGGGATAATTTGCAGCCACATGTAGAAGAATAAAACCGGATCCTCATCTCTTCTCTTATCCAAAGATCAACTCAAGATGGATCAAGGACTGAAATCTAAGACCTGAAACCATAAAATTTCTAGAAAATAACATTGGAAAAACTCTTCTAGACATTGGCTTAGGCAAAGACTTCATGACCAAGAACCCAATAGCAGATGTGACAAAAACAAAGATAAATAGCTGGGACTTAATTAAACGAAAAAGGTTCTGCACAGCAAAAGAAACAATCAGCAGAATAAACTCATTCCTTCTTCCAGTCTTCCAGCCCAAACAATCCCATTGTATATAAAGAGCTTACATCTTCCACTGCACCAAAAGAGTCTAAAACCCAGCTCACCGCGAAAGCTATGGAGACTTTAAAAGAAGTCCCACCTTGTGTTTAAGAAAATCTCACTCATGTGTTCCCAGCACAACAGTGCGCCCATCGGCCTCAGGTCTGCTCCAATCAGTGTGGACAGTAAAGCCCCTGGCCACCCTGACCGTCCAGTTGTTGGCCACGTGGCCAACCGCTCCTCCATGCTTCATTCTGGCCCACTCTGTCCCAGGGGATGTTACTGGGGGAGGGCAGAGATGGCCAAAGCAGTGAGCAGAGGCAGGCCCATCTCCGCCGGTCAATACACCACGGTGGGCCCTGAGGTTCCAGTATCTGCTCACGGTGAGCAGCTATAGAGCTTGCAGCTGACCCTGTGGCCCCTCTCCTATCCTGAGGATGAGGTGGTTCCTCTCCCAAGCCCCAGATCACAAACTGGACCCATGTGGCAGGCACTGAGCCCAGATGCCAGGCAGCCCCCAGCCCACGCCTTCACCCTGGAGCCATGACACTAACCGTGCGTGGCAGCCATCGGCAGCAGGGTGGCCGGGAGGGAACCTTCAGAAAACACTGAGCCCCTGTGCGGCTGAGCCACGGCCTTCTGTGTGTGGACAGCCACCACAGAAGGGCTTTGCCAGAGGAAAATACAGTAAACTCAATGCACGCGTCCCGAGCTGGCCCGAGGACATTTTATTCCAAAGCCATCTCTTGTGACGCCTGCCCTCTGCCCGATTATCTCAGTTATGTGTGGGTGCGACAGCCTCCTCCCTCCCATGGCTCCAGACCACCCTGCTGCGCGCGGAGGCGCCTCTCACAGTACCCAGGCTGCTGCTTCTCCATGATCCCCAGATGTCCCCGATGACAATCTCACTTTTAACTAAGGAGGCATCCACACCTCCACACATCCACGCGTTCATCAGTATTGGGGGCCTTGGCAGCAACAGGTGAGTTTCCCAGGGCTGCTGAACCACAGAGCATGCCCCATGTATTTGACATATGGAGAGAGGCAGGAGGGGGTGTGGGACGGGCCCGCAGCTTTGCGGGTGTTGGAGGGATGAGGCCTTTGTTGTTCAAGGACTCATTGCATTGTTCAGGACACAGACAGGCACTGAGGAGCTGATGGTCTGGGGAGAAAGACGGCACACAGCTAATGTGCTGGGGGCCACAGTGCAGGGAAGGCACTGCAGACCCAGGAGGACACGCCCCCAGGACGGCACCTCGTGCTCCTCAGCGGCATCAGAGCTGAGTCCTAGACAGGGAGCCTGACGGGACAGGAGCTGGGGCATCAGTGCATGGGGAACCCCTCCTTGTGAAATAAGCCATCAGTAGGACCTAGAAAGGCCTGGGTGTCCAGACACGCACCTGTCCCTGTCTGACAGCACAAGCAGGTGTGAGCACCTAGAACAAAGGGCCTGTGGTCATCAGCTGCAGTGTAAGGCTCCCACTCACTACCTTTGGCCTCATCCTTCCTGTGCGTGTGGCCTGGGCCCAGGGTGAGTTCCTGAGTCCTAAAACCAGGTGCCTTCCTGGGGGCCATAGGGAGGGATAGTGCCAAAGATACAGGCCTGGGATGGAATCCTTTGTGGAAAGGAATGCAGTTTGAACCATTCAGGACACTTGATGGCAGGTGGTTCCTTCCAATTCAAAGTAAGAGACAAAGCCTTAAAATAACAGCAGTAGAGAAAAGAACGTGAAAAGCTCTGCACACAGGTGAGACTCAAAGACCATCAAGAAAACTGCACTTTCTGGACTAACGTTGCTGTGCTCAGGGAGCGGTGATGTCCGAGGCAGGGCCCACTCTCTGGACACTGGGAGATTCCCCTCCTCTCCAGCCTCACTTCCCTAGCCTGAGATGTACTCAGAATGTCTGAGGTCATTGGCAGTTCTAGAACCTTCTCTAGCACTGTCCAACTTGTCTCATGACCCAGGTTTCAAACAGCTCAGGGACAGGGATGAGTGTTCCCCTTCTTACATGTCCTGCTCTGTGCCAGGTCATTGCATGCCCCCACTTGATGTGATGGACATCAATGGTGTCAGGGGTCACAGCACACTGCTCTTTGTAACGCCCATGCAGTTAGATCGTCCCACTCAGCCCATAATGGTTAACAGCCTGGACACATTTCCTTCTGGTTCTTAGAGACAGATTTTTTTTTTAAAAGATGTAGTCTTGCTCTGTCGCCCAGGCTAGAGTGCAGTGGTGCTATCTCAACTCACTGCAAGTTCTGCCTCCCAGGTTCAAGCAATTTTCTGCCTCAACCTCCCAAGTAGCTGGGATTACAGGCACCTGCCACCACGCCTGGTTCATTTTTGTATTTTTAGTAGAGCTAGGGTTTCACCATCTTGGCCAGGCTGGTCCTGAACTCCTGAACTCGTGATCCACCCGCCTCAGCCTCCCAAAGTGCTGGGATTACAGGCGTGAGCCACTGTGCCCAGCCTAGAGACAGATTCAAGGCAATGGAGCATCAGGGTATCTCTCCCTGAGATTTCTTTTCTGTGCTTGCTCACTACACCCTCCTCGGAGCAGTCTGAGGCATCAGGAGGCCTGAGGAAGGCCAGGATGAAGACAGTGGAGGTCAGGTGAATCTCAGGCTCAGAGACTCCCAAGAAAGGCCCTGGAAGACACATTAGGATCGAAACGACTGAAGAGCAAAGCTACTGCTGTGAAAATCAGGGATTTGTGTATGGATAAAGACGTCATAGATAAGGAAATAGTAAGACACCAAGATCAGCAGCAGGGCCCCTCACAAAATGAAAGAGGAGATGAAGACTACAGGGCTCACCTAGACAGGGACAGAGAGAGGAGAACAGAAGGGAGAAGAGAGAGAGAGAACAAGATGAATGGAGGCCTTGTCAGCAGTGGAGGAGAGCTTGAGGAAGAGCCAGCAACCACCCATGATCACAACCATCCCAGCTCCATCCCAAATTCCATCCCAGCTCCATCCCAAAATCCATCCCAGCTCCATCCCCAAATCCATCCCAGCTCCATCACCAAATCCATCCCAGCTCCACCCCCAAATCCATCCCAGCTCCATCCCCAAATCCATGCCAGCTCCATCCCCAAATCCATCCCAGCTCCATCCCCAAATCCATCCCAGCTCCATCCCGAAATCCATCCCAGCACCATCCCCAAATCCGTCCCAGCTCCATCCCGAAATCCATCCCAGCTCCATCCCAAAATCCATCCCAGCTCCATCCCCAAATCCATCCCAGCTCCATCCCCAAATCCATCCCAGTTCCATTTCAAAATCCATCCCAGCTCCATCCCAAAATCCATCCCAGCTCCATCCCCAAATCCATCCCAGCTGCATCCCAAAATCCATCCCAGCTCCATCCCAAAATCCATCCCGAAATCCATCCCAGCTCCATCCCAAAATCCATCCCAGCTCCATCCCCAAATCCATCCCAGCTCCATCCCCAAATCCATCCCAGCTCCATCCCAAAATCCATGCCAGCCCCATCCCCAAATCCATCCCAGCTGCATGCCAAAATCCATCCCAGCTCCATCCCAAAATCCATCACCAAATCCATCCCAGCTCCATCCCAAAATCCATCCCAGCTCCATCCCAAAATCCATCCCAGCTCCATCCAGCACCAACCACAGCTCCATCCTCAGTTCCACCCTCAGCTCCATGATAACTCCATCCCAACTCCACTGAGCTGCATCAAACCACCCCAGCTCCATCCTCAGCTCCTTCCCAACTCCACTCAGCTCCATCTAACTCCATCCCAGCTCCACCCTCAGCTCCATCCCAACTCCACTAAGCTCCATCAAACTCATCCTAGCTTCACTCTCATCCCAGCTCCATCCCACCTCCACTCAGCTACATCAAATTCCATCCCAGCTCTACCCCAGGTACACCCAAGGCTTCATCCCCAGCTCCATCAACCTCCATCTGGCTCCATTCCTACTCCATCCCAGCTCCATCCCAAGCTGAACCAAGCTCCATAGACTTTCATCCAGATTCATAAACTCTATCCCAGACCATGGGCTCCAACCAGCTCCATCCATCTCATCTCCATCCACAGATCCATCCCAGCTCTATCCATCCCCATCCAGCTCTATCGAGATGCATGCCCTGCTCTATCCCTACCTCCATCAGTTTCCATCGTAGCTCCATCTTACTTCATGCAGCCCCATCCAGCTCCACTGCAGCTCCATCCAGCTGTATCCAGCTCCAGCTCTATCCCCAGCTCCATCCAGCTCCATCCCATCTCCACAGCACTCTATCCCCAGCTCCATCCCATCTCTACAGTACTCTATCCCCAGCTCCATCCCATCTCCACAGCACTCTATCCCCAGCTCCATCCCATCTCCACAGTACTCTATCCCCAGCTCCATCCAGCTCCATCCCATCTTCACAGTACTCTATCTCCAGCTCCATCCCATCTCCACAGTACTCTATCCCCAGCTCCATTCAGCTCCATCCCAGCTCCACAGTACTCTATCCCCAGCTCCATCGAGCTCCATCCCAGCTCCATAGTACTCTATCCCCAGTTCCATCCAGTTCCATCCCATCTCTACAGTACTCTATCCCCAGCTCCATTGAGCTCCATCCCAGCTCCACAGTACTCTATCCCCAGCTCCATCCAGCTCCATCCCAGCTCCACAGTACTCTATCCCCAGCTCCATCCCGCTCCATCCCATCTTCACAGTACTCTATCTCCAGCTCCATCCCATCTCCACAGTACTCTATCCGCAGCTCCATCCAGCTCCATCCCAGCTCCACAGTACTCTATCCCCAGCTCCATCGAGCTCCATCCCATCTCCACAGTACTCTATCTCCAGCTCCATCCAGCTCCATCCCATCTTCACAGTACTCTATCTCCAGCTCCATCCCATCTCCACAGTACTCTATCCCCAGCTCCATCCAGCTCCATCCCATCTCCACAGCACTCTATCCCCAGCTCCACCCAGCTCCATCCCATCTCCACAGCACTCTATCCCCAGCTCCACCCAGCTCCATCCCATCTCCACAGCACTCTATCCCCAGCTCCATCCAGCTCCATCCCATCTCCACAGTACTCTATCCCCAGCTCCACCCAGCTCCATCCCATCTCCACAGTACTCTATCCCCAGCTCCACCCAGCTCCATCCCAGCTCCACAGTACTCTATCCCCAGCTCCATCCAGTTCCATCCCAGCTCCACAGTACTCTATCCCCAGCTCCATCCCAGCTCCACAGTACTCTATCCCCAGCTCCATCGAGCTCCACCCCAGCTCCACAGTACTCTATCCCCAGCTCCATCCAGCTCCATCCCATCTCCACAGTACTCTATCCCCAGCTCCATCCAGCTCCATCCCATCTCCACAGTACTCTATCCCCAGCTCCATCCCAGCTTCAACCAGTTCCATCCCCTCCTTCATCCAGCTCCACTGACCTCCATCCCCATCTCTCTTCTGTTTTATTCCCAGCTCCTTCCATCTCCATTCCAACTCCATCCAGTTCTATCCTAGTTCATCACTGCTCCACTCTAGCTCCATCCTGCTCTGTCCTCAGATTCATTTCAGCTTTTTTCTGAGCTTCATCCCACGTCCATTTCCAGTTCCTTCCCTGATCTATCTTAGCTCCATCCCAGTCCATCCCAGCCCCATCCAGGCCCATCCTCAGCTCCATCTAGCTTCCTCCAGCTCCATTTCTGCTCTATCTCATTTTTATCCTTACGCCTTCCAAGTGGCATCTCCAGCTCCTTTCTGAGCTTCATCCCAGCTCATCCCCCTCTCTATCGAGTTCCATCCCAACCTCCATCTCTGCTCCCTCCCAGCTCCAGCCTAGTTTCCTCCAAAGCTCCACCATCACCTCCATCCTTGACTCCAGCTTCTTTCTTAGCTCCCTCCCTGCCTCCACACACACACACCTCTGTGTGTCATCTGGAAGAAGCCATTTCCATCTTTTCTGAGTCACTGTTTATCACTACTCAAAAGTGTGCCACTGTGGGAATCCCCAAAACACTGATAAAGAGGATGTCTCCAGGGGCTGATGCAATGAGCCTCTCCACACAGTCTGTGGGGTCTGCCCTTGGGATATAACCCTGCCACACTACCTGTGTCCCACTCCCCAAAGGTGATAGAGTGCCTGTTACATGATTTTCACTAGTGTCCCAGATCACAGGTTCACAGAAGATTAATCCTTGAATAACCACTAAAGATCAAGTAGGCGAACCCCTCTAATTTTCAAAATATAAAACTATGGCCCAGAGAGGAAAAGTCACTTCCCTGGGATCCCATAAAACCAGATTATCTAATTCTCCTTCAGCATAAAGAGGAACATTTTAAGATCCTGGAAGCATCTCAGTTCTTTCGGGTCTTGGGAGCTTTTTCTATTTTCAACTTCTGTGAAATCTGTCCTGTGTAGTTTCCCTGGAGTTAATATTTCTTCCCTAGGAACCCAAAACACTAACTGGGAGCTACCTCACAAGAAACCAAGGTGGTGCCAACACACACGCTTGTCTCTGTTCTCACATACACCTAAGGGCCACGTGCCCCACATCGCTGCTGCCCCCCTTCTCTTCCCTTACCTCCATCTCCTGATCCCATCAGAAATCGGGACCTTGCTGTCCACTGTACATTAAGGTTATGGCATCTACACCTGCCGAGATCTGTCCCCTAAGTCACCTGGATGGCACCCCTTAGAAGTCATCCAGGTACCTGAAACAAACCTGTCTATCAATCAAACCCATTAGGAAGCTCCCTCAAACACTCTCCCTTCCTAAGTCCCTGGTGTGCTGAAAGCCACCCCATACATGTCCAGTACCCTCAGTCACACCAGAAGTTAAAACACTGAAGTATTTCCTACCAGGTGGGAAACAGCTGCAGCCCCTGCCTACCCGCCACCTCCAGAACTTCAGGGGCCCCAACATCCCAGGCCACTCTGGGAACCAGAGGCCCTCCCCGTGGTGAGCCACAGGGAAAACGCGTGACTGCCCAGGGGCCACCAGGACTTCTGCCTGAGGCCCCACCTGCCTGTGTTTCCACACTGTGCAGGTCAACACACACTCTGTACTCAGATCTACCCTCATCCCTGAAGCTGCCTTTCTACAATTCTTCAAATCCTGTCTCCCAGGCAGAAGTCACTCAGTGGTCATCCACTGCACTCAACGCTGTACCTGCTCTCTTCCCTCACCTGTATCTCCTCATGTCCCCTGCCCACAGCAGCCCATGAACATGTCCCCTCTCTCATGTGGATATCTGCATCTGCCCTGCACCTGCACTTGGATCCCTGCCCACAGCAGGCCCATGCAACTGCCCTCTCTCTCACTTGGATCTGGGAAAGTCCCCTGCCCACTGCAGCCTGGTGCACCTGCCCCCTCTCACACATGGATCTCTGCACATCCCCTGCCCACTGCAGCCTGGTGCACCTGCCCCCTCTCACACATGGATCCCTACACATCCCCTGCCCAGTGTAGTCTGGTGCACCTGCCCCCTCTCTCACCTGGATCTCTGCACCTCTGCTGCCTACTGCAGGCCCATACACCTGCCCCCTAAACACCTGCATCTCAGCATAGCCCCTTGTACTGCATTCACCCTGTGCCTGGTCCCACTCTTCCCTGGATCTCTGCAAACCACCTGCCCACTGTAGCCCCAAGTACGTGCCCCTTTGCTCACCTGGATGTCTGCACAAAGCTGCCAATTAAAGCCCCATGCACCTGCCACCTCTCACCTGGATCTCTGCAGCCCACTTGCCCACTACAGCCCCATGAACAGCACCCCCCAACACCAGGATCTCTGTGCTCTCAATGACACCACACCCGCCTGGCACCGGCTCCCTCTCTCACCTTCCCCAGGTGGCCTCAGGGCTGCTCTCTCTCAGCTCTATCAGACCATCTCCCTGTGTTCACCCTAGAGAGTCCTCTCACTGTACATACCGGGTCCCTAAATGGCCTCTCTGTCCCTGCTGAGCAGTCCTATCTGGCCTGCCCACCGGACCACCCTATTTCAAGGAAACCCCCAGCATGTATGGGGCCCCCTGCGTCCCTCCACATCTTTCCTGTCCATGGACATTTCCTTGAACATGCTCATTGCCTGGTCTGTGCCCTGGGAATGGTGTGGGCAGCAGTGAGCAGTCCGGAGTTGCATGTCACATCTCACTCTGGGACACCTCCATGTGCCCTTCAGATTTCTACTTCTAGAAGTCTCTGGTACCAGGCTGGCTGGAGTGCTTCTCATGCATGTCCCCTAGGGCCCTCCATGCCAATGACCCATACACTCTTCTGTCTTTTCCTGATAAGTGGCAGATTTGAGGCAGGGCCCATGTGTCTCAAAGGTGATGCCCAGCTCCTGGTGTGAGGCTGGGTTGCTGCAGGTGCCCAGTGAGCATCTGCTGTGAGGAACCACTGAGTGAACAAGGTCACCCCTGTGTGAAGGGGCCAGTGAGTGAACGAGGTCACCCCTGTGTGAAGAGTCAGCGAGTGAATGACATCACCCATGTGTGAGGGAGCCAGTGAGTGAATGACGTCATCCTGTGTGAAGGAAGCGGTGAGTGAATGACGTCACTCTGTGTGAAGAATCAGTGAGTGAATGACGTTACCCCATGTGTGAAAGAGACAGTGAGTGAATGACATCACCACGTGTGAAGAGTCAGTGAGTGAATGAAGTCAACCCTGTGTGAAGGAATCAGTGAGGGAATGACGTCACCCCTGTGTGAAGGAGCCTGTGAGTGAATGACATCATCCCTGTGTGAAGTAGTGAGTAAATGACATCACCCTGTGTCAAGAGTCAGTGAGTGAATGATGTCACCCCCTGTGTGAAAGAGACAGTGAGTGAATGACATCACCCCTGTGTGAAGGAGACAGTGAGTGAATGACGTCACCCTGTATACAGGAGTCAGTGAGTGAATGAAGTCAATTCTGTGTGAGGGAGCCAGTGAGGGAATGACATCACCCCTGTGTGAAGAGTCAGTGAATGATGTCACCCCTGTGTGAAGAGTGAGTGAATGACGTCACCCTGTGTGAAGAGCCAGTGAGTGAATGACGTCATCCCTATATGAAGAGTGAGTGAATGATGTCACCCCATGTGAAGGAGCCAGTGAGTGATGTCACCCCTGTGTGAAGAGTCAGTGAATGATGTCACCACTGTGTGAAGGAGGCAGTGAGTGAATGACATCACCCTTGTGTGAGGAAGCCAGTGAGTGATTGATGTCATCCCCATGTGAAGAGTCAGTGAATGAATGACGTCAACCCTTGTGTGAAGGGCCCAGTGAGTGAATGACATCACCCTTGTGTGAAGAGTGAGTGAATGACGTCATCCTGTATGAAACAGACAGTGAATGAATGACATCGCCCCTGTATGAAAGAGTCAGTGAGTGAATGACGTCACCCCTGTGTGAAGAGTCAGTGAGTGAATGACATCACCCCATGTGAAGGAAACAGTGAGTGAATGACATCACCCTTGTGTGAAGAGTGAGTGAATGACGTCACTCCTGTGTGAAAGGCCCAGTGAGTGAATGACATCACCCCTGTGTGAAGAGTCAGTGAGTAAATGACATCACCCCTGTGTGAAGAGTCAGTGAGAGAATGATGTCACCCCTGTGTGAAGAGTCAGTGAGTGAATGATGTCATCCACTGTGTGAGACAGTGAGTGAATGACATCACCCCTGTGTGAGGGAGCCAGTGAGTGAATGATGTCATCCTTGTGTGAAGAGTTGGTGAATGAATGACGTCAACCCTTGTGTGAGGGGCCAAGTGAATGACGTCACCCTTGTGTGAAGAGTCAGTGAGTGAATGATGTCACCCTGTGTGAAGGAGACAGTGAGTGAATGACATCACCCCTGTGTGAAGAGTCAGTGAGTGAATGATGTCACCCCGTGTGAAGAGTCAGTGAGTGAATGACATAACCCGTGTGAAGAGTCAGTGAGTCCCCACATGTGAAGGACACAGTAAGTAAATGACATCACCCCTGTGTGAAGAGTCAGTGAGTGAATGACATCACCCCTGTGTGAAGAGTGAATGATGTCATCCCTGTGTGATGAGTGAATGACATCACCTGTGTGTGAAAGGCCCAGTGAGTGAATGATGTAACCCCTGTGTGAAGGAGACGGTGAGTGAATGACATCACCCCATGTGAAGGAAACAGTGAGTGAATGACGTCACCCCTGTGTGAAGAGTGAATGACATTACCTCTGTGTGAAAGACCCAGTGAGTGAATGACATCACCCGTGTGAAGAGTGAGTGAATGACGTCACCCCTGTGTGACGAGTCAGTGAGTGAATGACGTCACTCCTGTGTGAAGAGTCAGTGAGTGAATGACGTCACCCCTGTGTAAAGGACCCAGTGAGTGAATGATGTCACCTCTATGTGAAGGACCCAGTGAGTGAACGTCACCCCTGTGTGAAAGAGCCAGTGAGTGAATGACATCACCCCTGTGTGAAGAGTCAGTGAGTGAATGACGTCACCCCTGTGTGAAGGACCCAGTGAGTGAATGATGTCACCTCTGTGTGAAGGACCCAGTGAGTGAACATCACCCCTGTGTGAAAGAGCCAGTGAGTGAATGACATCACCCCTGTCTGACAAGTCAATGAGTTAATGACATCACTCTTGTGTGAAGAGTGAGTGATGACATCACCCTGTGTGAGAGACAGTGAGTGAATGACGTCATTCCTGTGTGATGAGTCAGTGAGTGAATGACGTCATCCCTGTGTGAAGGAGCCAGTGAGTGAATGACGTCATCCCTGTGTGATGAGTCAGTGAGTGAATGACGTCATCCCTGTGTGAAGGAGCCAGTGAGTGAATGACGTCATCCCTGTGTGATGAGTCAATGAGTGAATGACGTCATCCCTGTGTGAAGAGTCAGTGAGTGAACAACATGTGTAGGCAGGTGCCCCTTGATCCACAGGCAGGTAGGCACATAGCCTGGGAGGGCCTCTTGTCTCAGGTCCTCCATGGATGTCACTCTACCCTCCCTCTTCTCTCTGACCTTCTCTTCACACCCGGCTGTGCCCTGTGGGAGCTCCTGCAGCTTCTGCACTCAGCCATCTCTGCTCCAATATTCACATATGCATGCGTGGTTCCTCCTCAAGCACTTGTCGTGAGACAGGAAAGAGGCTGCCCCTGTGTGTACTCACACGCCAGCCCTGCATGCCTCGTGCCCACAACTCTCTAAACCAGGTCACACTGAGACCAGGGCCACGCCTGCTGTGGGAGCTGCAGAGGCTCGGGATCCAAAGCCAGGTCTCCGCAGGGCAGCATGTCTTCCTGACAGCCAGGGACAGGGCCGTGTCCACAGCAGGTGCTCATGAATGCGGCTGCAGCGTTCTCTGGGGTGGGCCATCCAGAGGCTTCCACACATTGGCACAGGGCATGTGCAGAATGTTCTAGAGCCTTGGGTGGTTCCAGCACCACAGGTTTGACACTTGGCTGCAGCGACAATGTCCTTCAGGAGATTTTCATCCTTCCCCTTAAACACTGGTTTCCACTGCCTCTAAATACCTTACCAAAGCTGCTGAAATCACCTTTTCACTTCTCTAAACAGGTTCCCTCGTGTAATTAACAAGAGCCACGGGCTCGCAGCTCCTTCCCTCCCATCCAGTCTCTGCGTCCGAGCAACAGGAGCCAAACAGGAACCCAGGGCCCCGGACTTACTCCACGTCGGCGAACACGCTGCTGGGCATCTGCAGGAGGCGGGCGACGTCCTCCACCAGCTGCCTTCCTTCCTCGGGGCGCAGGGGGCTGCGGACGACAGCAGGGATGGGGAGCAGTCACCACAGAGCCAGCAGTCCTGGAGAACTAAAGCCCCGGGGCCCCACAGCCCCGCTCCCTGGTCCCCACAGCCCCGCTCCCTGGTCCCCACACACACCCTGCTCTCCTGGCCTGGGGTCAGCTGCCCCCTCAGGCACGAGGGGTCACCTGAGCTTCCAGCAACCAGACAAACAGTGCAGTGCAGACGGGGCTGTGGGAAGCACAGGTGTCTGACCGTGCAGAGACTGGCTCCTCTCGGCCTTCAGTAAAAATACAATAAGAGAAGGGAGAAGGGATGGGCAGGTGTGGCAAATGCTGGGACTCTGACTGAAGACAGGGCAGATCCATGGAGAAAGCACCTGTTTTTAATGGGCTCTGATGTGAACCGGGACCCAATGAGGGGCGATTTAACTACCCAGTGGAAGGGTGAGCATGGAAACCAGGCAGCCAGTCCACTGGCAGCAACTCAGGGCAGCGGGCGGGGGCACTCGCGGAAGCCACTGTGGCCGCAGACTCCCCACAAGGCCGCCTGGCTGGGGACCTGTTCTGTCAAGAGGCACGAGCGTCACCAGGGTGGTTTGCAGCTTGAGGGCTCATCCTGAAGGCTATCATTCAGGTTCAAAGGCACGAGTTGCCCGTGAAATCCTGTTAGTACCACTTTAACGGAGTATTAAGTTACACTGTTATGTAAAAGCACGTTGTACCGCAAAGGCTTCCACCCCAGCAGACCGAAATGCCTGCGTTCCTCATCCAGTGGGCACGCAGGACGCCAGCAGGGCGCCAGGAGCTGCTTCCTAATGCAGCAATGAACAGCAAGACCAGCCCTGCTCTCAAGGGGTTCACGTTCTAGAGACGCTGTAGAAATCGATCGTACTACGATGGGTTGAATTACGTCCCCTAAAAATTAATATGTTGAAATCCTAAAACCCAAATGTGAACTGATTTGGAAATAGGGCCATTGTAGATTCAGTTAAGCTGGGGTCAATAGGGTGAACCCTAAGCCAATATCACTAGTGTCCATATGAAAGGCAGGTTCAGACTCAGAGACACACACACACAGCGCAAGGTGGTGTGAAGACATGGGGAGAAAAGCCCGACAAGCCGAGGTCCTCTCAGGCCAGTGGCAGCAGGGGCGAGGCCGGGAGCAGACCCTCCTCAGCCTCGGGGGAACCAGCCCTGCCCACACCTGGGTCTTGGACTTCCAGCCTCCGGGACGGGGAGAAGATGGATTTCCCACTCTGGAAGGGTGTGCCAGCAGCCCAGGCAGACGAGCTCCTGTCGGCTGACAGTGAGTTCTCTGGGGGAGACAGCTGGGTAGAGAAGTGGCGTGCGGGGCTGGGGAGGGAAGGGCACAGAGGAGAGACTGTCTTGTAAAGTGGGCTGTAGGAGGCCTCTCCAGTGGGGCCCTGTTTGAACAGAGGCGAGGGAGCTGGAAACAGGGTAGCAGACAGTGAGCAGAGAAGGCGAGGGGGCCGCGGTGCCCCATGGTGAGGAGGTGAAGTCACAGAGCATCTGGGTAGGCTTTGGCTACTGCACCACGCACTTCTCCCTGCACATGGGCACAAGTTCTCACTCCATAAGCAGATTCTACCTTGGCATTAACTGCATGAATGAATGAACGCAAAAATGTCAAAAACAGCAAAAAGTCCAACAGTTTTAAAATCACTAAAATGTAAACTATTAAATGAACCCCATTCAATTTACAAAGTTTCTGTAAAACTAAAGTAAAGCAGGAATGAGTTTTGGGAAGATGGTGAGTAGGAAACACCAGGAATCCGTCTCCCACCTGACAACATTGTGCTGGTAGGATCTGTCTGATGTAACCGATCCTTGAACTCTGAAGCCTAATGAAGGCCTCCAACTTCTAGGGGAAGGTCTGGATATACCTTGTGTTAATGTCAGCTTTCATCACAGTAGGAGCTACCCCTACCTCACCTCCAGCCCTATGGCAGGTAGCTGTGCACATGTTCCTGGAGCAGCCTGCACACACTGGCAGGAGCCAGAACAGGCAATACAAATGTTGTCCTCCAAATATTGGGAATCTGTAATCTCACTGCTGATTGCTGCTTCTCATCACAGAGGTGCAGGCAAGGAGGAAGGCACCATTGTTTGGCCACCTCCTCGTTGTTGCTGCTCATCCCCCTCTGGCCAAAGTGACTTACAAGGGATTTAAAATGCTAATACCCATTTTTTCCACCTTCATTTTTCTCTTTTTCCACTTTTGGGAGCCAGAAATTAAAGACAAGAATATTCAAAAGTAACTGAATATACAGGGAAAATTAGAAAGTCATCACATAAGCTCAGGGAAAGGCTCAGACAAGACCATAAGTTTACACCTCAGGCTGATCCTTGGCACAGAGACAGCCTACAACAAATTTAAAAGAAAGACAAACAAAAAATAGCAAACCTATGGAAAGACAATCTGATTTCCAGAGTTAGATGAAAATTTCGAGTTTTCAACAAAAATTGCAAAGCATATAAAGAAACAAGAAACTACAGCCCATTCAAAGGAAAAAGGTAAGTCAACAATAATTGTCTCTAAGAAAAGACCTGATGGCAGATGTACTAGGCAAAGACTTTAAAGCAATTGTCATAAAAATGCTTGAAGAACTAAAGAAAGATGTAAAAAAGTAAAAAAAAAACTATATATGAAAAATGAAAATGTCAAAGAGAAAACCTAAAATATAAAAGAAATTCTGAAGCTCAAAATACAATAGCTGAAATTAAAAAGTTCACTAGAGAGATTCAAAGGCAGATTTGAGCAAAAAAACTAAAGAATCAGTGAACTTGAAGACAGGACAATGGAAATTATTGAGTCTAAGAAATAAAAAGAAAAAAAAGATTGAAGAAAAGTGACAAAATCCTAAGCGACATGTGGGACACCACCAAGAGAATCAGTATATGAATTGTGAGAGGAAACTGTGCCAAGAAGAAAAAAAAAAGAGATAAAGGGGCAGAGAAAATACTTGAAGAACAATACCTGAAAACTTCCCAAGTTTGATGAAAGACGTGGATATAAACATCTGAGAAGCTCAATGAACTCCAAGTAAAATTAACTCAAAGAGACACATTTTAACTAATTTTTTTTTTTTGAGACAGAGTCTTGCACTCCCAGGCTGCAGTGCAGTGGCGTGATCTCAGCTCACTGCAAGCTCCGCCTCCCAGGTTTACGTCATTCCCCTGCCTCAGCCTCCCGAGTAGCTGGGACTACAGGCGCCGGCCACCTCACCCAGATAGCTTTTTGTATTTTTTAGTAGAGAACAGGAGTTTCACCGTGTTAGCCAGGATGGTCTCGATCTCCTGACTTCATGATCTGCCCATCTCGGCCTCCCAAAGTGCTGGGATTACAGGCTTGAGCCACCGTGCCCGGCCTTAACTAAATTTTTAAAAGACAAGGACAAATGGAGAATCCTCCTCTTACATTTGAAAGCAGCAAGAAAGAAGCAGTTCATCACACACCAGGGTTTCCAAATATTATCAGCAGAAACTTTGCAGAACAGAAAGCAGTGAACAAATATATTCCAAGTGCTACAGAAAAAAACAAAACAAAACCCTGTGAAATAAGAATCATATATCCAACAAAATTGCACTTCAAAAGTGAAGAAGAAATTAAGACATTTTCTTAGATAAACCAAAGCTGAGAGTTTGTTATCACTAGACCTGCCCTGCAAGAAATATTCCAAGGAGACCTTCAGGATGAAATGAGAGGACATTGGACAATAACTCAAAGCCATATAAAAAATTACAATCTCAATAAAGGCAAATGTATGGTGAATTATAAAAGATAGTGTTACTGTAACAGTAGTTTGTAACTCCTTTTAGTTCTCTATGTGATTTAAGAGACTAGTATATATCTTAAAAACTATTACTAGATAAAACTAGTAGTATTATAACTTTGGTTTGTAACTCCACAATTTGTTTTCTACATAATTTAAGAAATGAATCAATTTTAAACAATTATTAGTTTATAACCTGGGACATGCAATGTATGAGGATGCAATTTTGTGATATCAATAGTCAAAAAGGTGGGTAAATAGCTGTAAAGGAGCATAATTTTTGTATGTTATTGAAGTCAAGCTAGTATAAATTCAAGTTAGTGTTGTAATTTTCAGATGTTAAATCTAATCCTCTGTGATAAACACAAAGAAAATAGCTATAAAATATGTATAAAAAGAGATAAAGGAATTTAGGCATTTAATTTTTAAAAATCTACTAAACACAAAAGAAGATACTAATCAGAAAATGAGTGGCAAAAAATCCATAATGCACATAGAAAATAAATATTAAAATGACAGAAGCCCTTCCTCATCATTAATTACTTTAAATGTAAATAGGTTAAATTCTCCAATCAAAAGACAGATATTAGCAAAATATGATATTCCACAGATCTTTTAAGGACTATTTCTATAGTACACAACCAGGGATATCTATTTGCATTAACTGTAAGCATAAACATGACAGTCTTTGTTTTCAAGCATGTCGGTAATGTCTTCTTTTTTTGTCGCCCAGGCTGGAGTGCCGTGGCATGATCATTGCTCACTGCAGCCTCGACCTTCCCAGGCTCAGGTGATCCTCCCACCTCAGCCTTCCCATTAGCTGACACTACAAGTTCATGCCGGCATGCCTTGCTAATTTTTCTATTTTTTGTAGAGATGGGGTTTTGCCATGTTGTCCAGGCTGGTCTCAAGCTCCTGGGCTCAAGAAATCCACCACCTTGGTCTCCCAAAGTACCAAAATTATAGGCATCATCCACCACACCTGGCCAATGTCTGCTTTTAATATAAGAGATAGCACTGTAAGTGTATCATTGCTACATTTTTAGTTTAACATAAAAGTTCCAATTTTGACTATTAAAGGAAAGTAAAATATTTACATCACTATTTAAGAAACCTCATAATGTACCTAGAGTGTATAGCGTACTCTTAAAACTTAACAACAAAAATACAAACAATACCATTTAAAAATGGTCAAAGGACTTGAATGGACATTCCTCTAAAGAAAATATACAAATGGCCAAAAGCACATGAAAAGATGCTCAATATCACTAATCATTAGGAAAACACAAATCAAAATACAATGTGATACCACCTCATACCTATCAGCATGGCCACTGTAAGAAGAAAAAGACCCAGAAAATAATAAATGGTGGCAAAGATGTGGCTAAATTGGAACTCCTGTGCCTTGTTGGTGAGAATGTCACATGGTATATCGAGTGTGGAAGAGTATGCAGACTCCTCAAAAAATGAACAATAGAATTGCATTTTTATTAACTCCACTCCTTGGTATCTACAGCATCCCCCGTTAGCTGCAGTTTGTTTTCTGTGGTTTCAGGTACCTGAGGTACAGTACGAGAAGATATTTGAAAGGCAGAGACCACATTTACACAACTTCTATTACAGTAAATTGTTATAATTGTTCCATTTTATCACTAGTTATTGTTGTTAATCTCATACTAATTTATAAATTAAGCTTTATCATAAGTATGTATGTATAGGAAAAACTGTAGTTTATATAGGGTTCTCCACTATCTGAAGTTTCAGGCATCCACTGGGGGTCCTGGAATGTCTCTGCCTTAAATAAGGGGGAGACCACTTTACCCAAAAGAATTGAAAACAGGGTCTCAAAGAGATGTTAGTGCCTCACGTTCACGGCAGCATTATTCTCAATCACTAAAGCACGGGGGCAACCGAAGGGCCTACTGACAGACAAATGGAGGAGCAAAGCGTGGCCTGCACCAAAAGTAGAATATTATTCAGCCCTGAACAGGAAGAAATTCAGACACATGTGACAACATGGGTGAACCCTGAAACATGATGCTAACTGAAATAACCTGGGCATAAAAGGACAAATTCTGTCTGTCTACCCATGTGAGGTTCCTAGAATCCTCAAATTCACAGAGAAAGACAGTAGTGTGAAGGGTGCAGGGGACAGGGGTAGGGCAGTGTTTAATGGGGACGGAACTTCAGTTTTACAGGATGAAAAGAGCTCTGGGGATGGACAGTGGTGATGGTGGCACAACACCACAAATGTTCTTAATGCTGCTGAATTCTATGCTTAAACATGGGTAAGACAGTACATTTTATGTTATATATATTTTATCACAAGAAATTGGGAAGATGAAATAAGGTGATTAGTGTGAAAGCACCGTGACACGTGGCTGCTCCCCACATCCAAGGCAGTGTATCAGTCTTCGTCCCATCTCTGCTTCAGCAGAGCACTCCTCGTGGCTCACGGAGAAAGCTGAGCCAGGCTCCTTGTGGGTCCCTGGCAAAGCTCCTTTCTGCTCCCTGTCTCCAAGGAACCCTGTGGCATATTCTTTAAAGTGGATTTTTCAAGGTCGCGTTCCGTGTAATTTTACAATTGAGAAACAAGCCATTTTCCTTTCAAGAGTGGCTGCTGGAAGGGGAGGGGTCCCAGATGTCCTCTCTTTTCCTGCACATTTTGGATGTCTGCTGTAACCCAGCTCAGCCCCTGCCCCCAAAGCATCCTCCAGGGCCATCTGAACAGCTTGTGGAGGGCGCTGCTGTCAGAATGGCCTGAATGGCCAGATGTTGGGCCAGAAGGGAGGCAACAGGGAAGGGAGCCAGGGTGGGCCACAAAGGTGAGCTCAGGCTGCAGCTGGACAGAGCAATGACCCACCACAGCCGGCTCAGCTCCACCCTGGCTGAGACCAGCCCAGGCTGCTGGGAACGCCAGACTTGAATCCAACCAGCCTCCCTGCTCCAAGCCAACCCCTCCTGGCAGGCAAGTGTGATGCTTCCAGAAGAGCCCCTCCTCCCTTTCCTGCAATGCTTCCAGACAAGCCCTTCCTTTTTTTCCCTGTGGCTGCAGGTTCCTTCCTCCCAGCTCCTGTGCTTCCCGCAGCCTGGGCTTTTCTCTCTGCCTGGGCCTGGCGGTGATGGCTCCCACCGCTGACCTGCCTCGCCTCAGCCCCCTGCACCCCAGCCTCCCTGGGCCTCCCCATCCTTGGAGCCATTAGGAAGAGGGCAGGTGGAGAAGGGCAGGTGGAGAAGGCCGGGACCAGCCACACCACTCCAATCGACGAAGACAGAAACTGCTGCTCTTCAGACTTTCCCTAAAACTCTCTCTGTGCTTTAATCAGTACCACTCAGCCCATGACTTATTTTAAAAGGTCTCTAGTACTTTCATATTTTAATCCTGCCTCCCCCCATAAACTGCAAACTCATTGAGGGCAGGAGCCACGTGTCATCTGAGTTTGTTTCTTCCAAGCCTACTGCCCCACGCAGAGAATAAACCAACTTCCCAATCAAAGTTTGCTACCAAATTCCATGAGTCTCCTTTTCTAGCATGTTTCAAACCAAGGGGATGGTATCAGGACATGGGAGGGGCTCTACCACGAATCCTGGGTTCAGCCCTCTGCCCTCCACACTCCAATACGGAAACCAACAGAAGCATCCACAGGATTCCTACAACACCCTGAAGACAACGAGGAAGTCCACAAGCCCAGAATGTGTTTGTGAACCCGCTGCCTCCACAAGCCAATGTGTCCCCAGTTACACAACGTGTACGGGACGTGCAGTCCACCCCGTTCCTACCTCAGTCTGGCAAGGCGGACAGTGCTGGCCGGGCAGGCAGGGGCGTCACGGCCCCTCTGTAAAGCAGAAGAGTGGTGGCTCCATTCTGTAAAGCAGACAAACAAGATAGGGCTGACTGCTCACAAGGAGCACGCGGCCGTTTCTATTTCATCTTTAAAGGCACGGCCATCGTCTGTCATTCCCGGGCCTGAACTTCCTTAGAAGGCAGTTGGACATCATCCTGAAAACGAGTGGGAGGATCCAGCAGGTGCGATGTGCTGTGTCTGCATGTGGCGACGTCCACCCTCAATACCTGGACGCTAATATTGCCGTGGAAGAGAAACAGGCATGAGCCCTTTCATGGGGTCAGGGTCGGATCTGGGAGTGCCTGTGAGGGCAGTGGGAAGGACTTTCAAAGCTAAAGATGGTGTCTCCTCTCTCTAGAGCGTTTCAGTTCTGAAGGGCAGCGGCACATTTGTGACGTCTTTAAGCTCAATCACGTTGGACAAGCCTGTTCCTATGAATCTACTGAATCAACCACACAGGAGGCCCTAAGGCCTCGGCAAGCACTTGCTGGAGGGAGGCTCAGGGTGAGAAGGGACAGTGTCCTCCTTCCACGGTGTCCTCTCAGCCCCGGTACACCACTGGGGCTTCAGTGTGGCACCACATCTCCCTGAAATGAGTGCCCGGGCAGACAGATGAGCAGGAAATGACTACGGGAGTGTCGCCCCTAAAAATCAGACTAGTGAAAAGTACGTAAGGGTTGGAAATATTCAGAGTAGTAAAATCTCTGGGAAGCTCCTGTGCTGGACGCCACACCGAGGCCCCAGACGGCAGTGGGATCTGCCGTTCAGCAGACCCCTGAGGAACGCACTATTATCAGCCTCATTTTAAAGAGAAACCGAGGCTAGAGGAACTGAAGTCACTGCCCAAGATTACACTACTAAACTCCCAGGAGAAAAGCTCAAACATCCAGGCAACGTTCCAACGTAGGTGCCCAGAAAAGCGGGGTGAGCCCGGGGACCTGTTGCCACCTATACTCCTTCTTAACAAAACCGAAGGAAGTCTACGTGAAATTACACGAAATTTCTCCACGTCTCCTTTTGGCAACCTTGTTATTGCCTCTTCCTTGCGGGCCAGATGAAATCAAGCCGAGAACAGGACCCATCATCCCCGACGCTCCTGCTGACCACACTCTGTGCTTCTGCAGTTTCACCCGCCCGATCTGGGCCATCCTACAGACACCACGGCGACCGACGCCACGGTGACCGACAGACGCTGCAGTGACCGACGCCACACCTGTCTCCACCCTGGATCCCCTGCACGCCCACTCTCTTCCTGCAGGAGTCTAACGTCAGGGTCTGGGAAAAGGAGGCTTTGATGCTTTGTGCACCCAAACTGAAGCTTCCTCCTGCGGCTCACCATGCAGCCCCGGAGCTCGTGCGCCCCACCCACACCGACAACCCTGGACCACTCCTAGTAGGGCTGTCCACACCATCAACCCTTCCGGGCAGAAAATCAGGAGGAAACCACTGGATTCTGACAGCTTATTTTTGAGCATAAGGATGAGACTGTACTGCTCACTATAAACACCTTTTAAATGCCAGCAGCTAACTAAAGATCTAGGTACGGTAGGTCTACACAGCGTCACCTTTAAAAAGTGTGCCAAGTAGGATCGGGAAGTGCTTCCAACAGGAGCCGTGAACCCGTGTTGACCCAGGTGGAGCTGGTTCTCTACTGGACCTCAGACCCTTGCCGACCCAGGGGGAGCTGGTTATCTAATCTGACTGGACCTCAGACCCGTGCTGACCCGGGGGGAGCTGGTTATCTAATCTGACTGGACCTCAGACCCGTGCTGACCCGGGGGGAGCTGGTCCTCTAACCTGACTGGACCTCAGACCCGTGCTGACCCGGGGGGAGCTGGTCCTCTAACCTGACTGGACCTCAGACCCGTGCTGACCCGGGGGGAACAGGCTCTAACCTGACTGGACCTCAGACCCGTGCTGATCCAGGTGCAGCTGGTTCTCTAGCCTAACTGGACCTCAGACCCTTGCTGACCTGGGGGGAGCTGGTTCTCTAACCTGACTGGACCTCAGACCCGTGCTGACCCAGGGGAACGGGCTCTAACCTGACTGGACCTCAGACCCCTCCTGATCCAGGTGGAGCTGGTTCTCCAACCTGATTTGACCCAAGGATGCTAAGTCAGCTTCCAATAGGACAGAGAGCACCGGTGGTCTCTGCATGATGTGTAGAGAGAGATGCAAAGTCTGCGTTTGATTCTCCCCATCTGCCACACAGAGAGGCACAACTTCTAGCAGGCCTCTCTGAACTTCTCATTTTCGTGTGTTGTTCCAGCTGGTTTACTGAGTGGCCTGAAAAGCCGCTGGTTTTGAGTAGAGCCCAGAATGAGAGAAGGCTCTGCAGCAGCTCCAGGCTCTATGCAGGCTACTCTGCCTCCTGGGCCACATGACCCAGCAGATCCAAGGGTGCCTGAAAGGGCAGAGGCAGAGATGCATGTTGTCTGGGGCCTTTGGCAGGTTCCTCTCTAGGTGAACTGGCCCTTAGGATGTTGGGGCAACGCTCTGCCCTCCTTGTGGATAACGACTGCCTTTGAGAAACAGCTGTTGCCCCACTATGGGGCTTTAGTAGGAACTGAACACTTAAACATGGGCCACCAAGCTACCATGGGACCTGAGTTGCTCATCATGAACTGAATGTGCCCCCAATGCCGACGGTCCCCACTCCTGCTGCACTGCCTTCTCTCCCCCAGCCTGCACCTACAGTCTCCTGGGGAGTTCCCTAAAATCAGCTGACGGAGGCAGACCTGGGCCTGGCTTCCAGATGGTTCTGCACGATATGCAGGCACCCATGTTAGTGGACAGCTGCAGCACTACTGCCCCTTTCTGGAACACCCCTAAAAGGACAGCGGTGAAGGGAAATTCTCCGACAGACAGAACTATGGGCCATACATCTGGCTGTTTACTTTGCTTGGAGAGAGAAATAGCTAAATGTGTGATTATTACAAATTAATGGGCCATGGCCAATGGTTTGGCCGGATGTTCAGAGTCTTGAAGACACATAATGGAAAATTGGTGACAAAGACACTTGAGAAAGAGGTGTGTGGACAGACGTCTCTGAATGGGGAGAAGGTATGAACAGGAAGCTGCCTTCCAGGCGGGACAAGCGCAGAGCTGGGGTCTCCTGGGGGAGCCTGGCTGCTGGGGACGGAGGGAGGGGCCTGGCGGAGTATCCCCAGGATGCACCTGCAGAGCTGCCAGCCAGCCTGGGCCGCGCCAGGGCTGGGGTCTGTATCTCAGGAGCAGTGGAGTCACAGCCAGATTTCAACAGGAGAGGGTGACGGGGCCAGGTTTGGTTTTGTGGAGTCCTCTTTGGGTTCAGTGTGCATGGCGGGTGAGAAAGACAGAGCCGTTATGCGGGTGTGCAACAGAGAAGGCCCTGCAGTGCGGAGGCGAGAGGCTCAGACGGCCTGGACCAGGGTGGGAGCAGGGAAGAGGGAAGAAGGGGAGACAGCACGGATGGAGCTATAGGAGGGGAGACAGCTGGCCGTGGAGGGAGCCGGGTGGGGCACAGAGCCCACTGAGCGGCCAGGCTGGCGAGACGTGGCTCAGGCCCAACCATGGCACTGGGTCTGAAGACCCTGACTCTGCTTCCCCTGGGCGGAGTCTGATGCACCTGGGAAGGGGCCACATGGAGACGTCCCCAGGGCACTGGCATGGGCAGCACCGCCCAGAGCAAGAAACCCCAGAAACAGCCCCGGGAGTGGGGCAGCCACCACCGTGCCGCCTCCCGCGAAGCAGGGCCGTCAGGAGCCGTCGACACAGCCTGGGGCCTCTTGGTGATGGTGGGGGGAACACGGAGGGGAGGTCGGATCCCAGAGGAATCATGGAATCGGGGCTGGTGGGAGGCCTCACTGAGAACGCAGGAGGGAGAGCAGAACAAGGTCCACAAACTGGAGTTTGCAGGTAAAACTGCGGCTCCAGCGATGACCAGAGATTCTGCGAGTCTTAATTCAGAGGCCTGGGGACTTGGTTAAAGCTATTTCCACCCTCGAACAATGACATTTCTGTAGCCCTTACCAGGCCATCTACAGCTTCCCGCACTCAAACTCCAAACAACCGATAAGTTAAACTCAGAGGCTTCCGACTTCCTTCAGGGGAAAATTACTTGTTTATCTTTGAATCTCTTCTCTTCCAGAGGCGCTCCTGGGTCTCCACTGGCACAGGGCATTCCATAAACAGGTGTCTGACTTTACAGCTGGGGGCACCAAGGCCCAGTGAGGCTGGCAGGAAGCAGCCCCGACAGCCCACGATTCAGAGCTGGAAGGAAGGGCCTGCCTCACGCGCCTCCCACGGCCGCCTCCCCTGCCTCACGTCCCTCCCACGGCCGCCCCCCTGCCTCGCGCCCCTCCCACGGCCGCGCCCCAGCCTCGCGCCCCTCCCACGGCCGCCCCCCAGCCTCGCGCCCCTCCCACGGCCGCCCCCCAGCCTCGCGCCCCTCCCACGGCCGCCCCCCAGCCTCGCGCCCCTCCCACGGCCGCCCCCTGCCTCGCAGCTTCCCGTGGCCGCCCCCCAGCAGGATGGGCTGGATTGCTGGTGATGCTGAGGTTTGGGAGTTTTTGTTTCCTTCTCCTTCCTCTTTTTTCTGCCCCGCCCCATGCCATCCTTTCTCTCCTTCTTCTATTCTAATGTAAAAGCAACCGGGACCATTTTTACCCATCGGGGCTATACTCCCAGCCTACCTGAAATCTTAAATGGTAATAAATCCATCATGCTAAAGATACTATTTTGAGACCACAGAGCGAAGAGGAGCAGTGACAAGGCTGGGCCTGTCCACCCTCAGGAGGGGCCTCTACAGAGGTGCTTTCTGAACAGGAAGTTACAACACAGTGTGGAGACTGAAGAACAGGACAGAACTCCCGAAATCTGCCCTGGTGCCAGAAACACAGAATCCATCCTCAGCATCCTCAGGGTTTCCTTTACTCTAACAAGGAAGGATGAGCAGGAAGCGTCACCCGGACCCTGGCTACACCGTCCTGACGCCCTGTTGGTTCCCGCAGTTCGTTCTTCTCACTGAACCCCTGAGGGGCTCCTGAGCGGTGAGGCCTCCTGGGCAGTCACTGAGATGGGAACTTCCTCTCCATCACACCAGCCCCCCGGAGAGTGGCCAGTGGTTCCTGAGTACCCGGTGGGTTTCACATTTCACATCTCACAGTGAGCCGGGGAAGGGGCTGGGGTGAACCTGCGGGACCAGGGCCCCCACCGAGGGTGGCAGATAGAGAGACTGAAGCCCCCACCTCCTTCCAGACTTCTGGCTCCAAAGTTCCTCTCCCTGGCCAGCGGGTCCCTTCCTTCGCTGGCCTCTCTGAATTCCACATTCCAACTGAACCCCCACAGAACCCCCACGCAGCAGCCCCTAACGGTGGCCCGGCACCATCTGCCATTTTGGTGCTTGCCTTCTCCGAGGTGCAAGGAAGTTGTGTCATAAGAAAAACTTGAAGGAAGAAACATTTCAGCTGCATCTGTCTCCCTTCGGAGTGCTGAGAGGCATCGGAGAGGTCAGCGGTGCCCCATGCCACTTTTTGCACATTCTTCCCTCAGCCAGTGTCCCCGCAAGACTCAGAGCTCCAACCTCTCCAGCTTCCCCTCGTGGAAATCCATCGGCCCCTCCTCTTTCAAGCAACACTGTGTTCTTCCCACTGCTGACAGAGGCTGCTCATCCGGGCACCTGGGCCCTGCTCTGCATGCGCCCTGCGTTCTCCTCTGCACGCACCCCGGGCTCTGCCCTGCCTGTGCCAAGTTCTTCTCCCCACAGCTCAGGAGCCACACACCGCAGCTGCCACTCCAGAGACCAGGAAACCCAGGCACAGGGGCGTCTGCCACATTCCAGGTCTCGGGGCTGCCACGGACCGCTGACCGGACTTCCGTGGGTCAAGGGCCCAGGCCACCTTCTGCAGCAGCACTGTGGCCGCCACCCCAGACTCAAGCCTCTGCCTCAGCCCCCATGTTTTCCTGACTACAGGTTTCACTCCCCCAAAATTCACCTCACTGGCTCAGCGTGGTCGTTCCACAGAATACATCCCAATCCAAAGGGGTCTGGGGTAGGCAGAGGGAGGCGTGTGCGCATGAGCTCTGGTCTCTGAAGCTGTTGTCTCTGGATTTAGAAGGCAGGTTCCTCTTTGCTGAGAGATAAGGGGCTCCCTCCTCCCTACACCTGGTGTCCGTCCTGTGATTCCGCCTGGAAGCCTAACATGAAATCTTTTTAAAGTTGTCCTTGGAGGACTGGGGCGGCTGTCCTGCCCTTCGTCCAGTCTTCAAGACTCCCTTTAGTTTGTAAAAAGGATAAAAATGTAAATGGCAAAGGATTACTCTGTCCATCAGAAAATGTGAGAGAGAAAATCATGCCTGGAAAAGCTGAGCCCTACCATCCTCCCATCTGAACCTCAACACAAAGAGCATGTGGGTGCTGAGGTGACACCGAGTTCTCAACCACATTCCTCTCCTTTCTGTGGGACAACCAAAACCACAAAAGTCCCCCTTTTTTAAAGAATGTCATCTGTGTCTTGGAAATTAATAGCTGATCTGTTCAGGTTTAAGCTGAAATCTGGTGAAAACCTGCCCAAGAGAATCACAAATTATTAGTCTGATAATAGGACAAAAACCTCAATCTCTTTGCAAGAAGAGAGGGGACCTCACGGAGACCTCACGTCGTGCAGTGCACCTTGCCCCAGCAGTACAAATTGCTGACAAAAAGCTGTGCTGTCTTCACCAGATAGCTTCCAACCAATTGAAGTCGCAAAGGAAGAGTCAGCCAAGATAACATGATGTTTTTTTTTTTCTTTAACCCATTGCTTGTAGGAGGTAAATATTCCAGTACCAAAGCATGGCCGGCGAACCCACTACAAGAAAATAAACTCCAATGCAAAGAAAAACCTTAGCTTTTTTCTACTGGAAAGTCGCGAGTGCAGACAGGAAATGACCGGTGTGATGAGTCTCCTTCCCCAGAAAGTTCGAGGCTGCTGCGGACAGGGCCCCTGCTGTTCTTCCCTCCAGGGTGAGCCCACGAGCAGGAATGGCACAGGACTGTCGGCTCTGCAGGTTCCCTAGGAAACCACACCAGCCTCCCGCTGTCTGGGTGAACACCTCAGTGCCCATTTGGAAAGCCCTTAAAATGACCGGATCACATGGTTCTCTGGGGCACTCGCCTACCCCAGCCGTCCCCCTGCAAGGGTGGGTCAAGTCCCCAGGACACCTGCAGGGAACCATGCAGTGTCCACAAACACAACGTGGGGGCCTCCAGGAGAAAAGAGGGCTCCAGCACAGGGTGAGGAGACACAGGCAATCAAACACACATACACACAACATGCCACACACCACACACCACACCATGCAACACACTACATGTCACACATACCACATATACAACACACTGTGCACCATGCACACACACCACACACATACAACACACACCGTACCACACACCACACACCACAACACATAAACCACACAGCACACCACACACCACACACTACACACCACACACACACACTACACACATACAACACACACCACACACCACACACTACACACCACACACACAACACACACCACACACCACACACATACAACACACACCACACACTACACACCACACACTACACACCACACACACAACACACACCACACACCACACACATACAACACACACCACACACTACACACCACACACACAACACACACACTACACACATACAACACACACCACACACCACACACTACACACCACACACACAACACACACCACACACTACACACCACACACACAACACACACACACTACACACTACACACATACAACACACACCACACCACACACAACACATAAACCACACAGCACACCACACACCACACATTACACATAAACCACACAGCACACCACACACCACACACTACACACCAAACACACAACACACACCACACCACACACATACAACACACACCACACACCACACACATACAACACACACCACACACTACACACCACACACATACAACACACACCACACCACACACACCACACACCACACACCATGCCACACACCACACACAACACACACCACACCACACACAACACATAAACCACACAGCACACCACACGCCACACACATACAACACACACCACACACCACACACACACACCACACGCTATACACAACACACACCATACTACACACCATGCCACACACCACACACAACACATAAACCACACAGCACACCACACGCCACACACACACACCACACGCTATACACCACACACAACACACACCATACTACACACCATGCCACACACCACACACAACACATAAACCACACAGCACACCACACACAACACATAAACCACACAGCACACCACACACTACACACATACAACACACACCACACCACGCAACATACTACACCACACATACACTACACTATACACATGCAACACATACCACACCACACATCACATAAGACACACCACACACACAGCAGTGTTTCCTAGGGAGGGAGACATCCACAGCACAGGGCATTTGACCACCCATAGGAATCGGTCGTGATAATGGTCTGCGTCACCCAGTGCTGAGGCAGGTGCCTCCCCTTGGCCCTGCCGGTGCAGACACGCAGCCTCAGAACACATCACTTAGGGCCTGCCTGTGATTCTCCGCTGGGCTTGAGAGCAAAGAAGTGAACAGCCACGAGAAGTTCCTGACGCTACAAACAGGAGAGCAAGGGCACAGACAGACACGTGGGAAGCCGCGTCCAAGCAAAGAGCCTGGAAAAGGGAAAGCTCGTCCTGACTTATGTAAAGCAGTCTTGAGAAAACGGAGTCCATATTTTAGCGTTAGCTTCAAGTTTCCGCTGCTTACCACTTACCTAAAGATACAACTAAGATACTCACCTACAGCTGAAAATCGTCTTAAATTTTAATTTGGCTGTGATACACACTCTGTGGCTTGAGCTCAGGATAAAATATTCCTGCCCAATTATGATACGCAGCTAATTCTCTCTGATGGAATGTGGTGTCTCCAGCACAGCCACAGCACCAGCCTGAGCACTGGGAGGCTTGCAGAGTCCACAAAACAGATGGGTTCTATTGTAAGGCGGCTCCCACCTCCGCTGCAAATAATCCTCAAAACGAGACGGGCTTCTTCACCAAGGAAGAAATACCCGAACAGATCCACATCATACATCTACCTGACACACACACTCATACACACATGCACATACACACAAACTGACACACATCTACCCAACACACATACACACACGCACACATGCACAAACCGATACACATCTACCCAACACACACACTCATACACACACACAAACCGATACACATCTACCCAACACACACACTCATACACACATGCACACACACACCAATACACATCTACCCGACACACACACTCAATACACACACGCACACATGCACAAACCGACACACATCTACCCGACACACACGCACACACACACAGGCACATATGCACAAACCAATATACATCCACCTGACACGCACACTCATACACACACACACCCCAATACACATCTACCTGACACGCACACTCATACACACACACACCCCAATACACATCCACCTGACACGCACACTCATACACACACACACCCCAATACACATCTACCTGACACGCACACTCATACACACACGCACATACACACAAACCGATACACATCTACCCAACACACACTCATACACACATGCACAAACCGATACACATCTACCTGACACACACTCATACACATGCACACACCCCAATACACATCTACCCGACACACACACTCATACACATACACACAAATACACATCTACTCAACACACACGCTCATACACACATGCACACGCGCACAAACCGATACACATCTACCCGACACACACTCATACACACATACACACCCCGATACACATCTACCCGACACTCATACACATACACACGCACAAACCGATACACATCTACCGGACACACTCATACACACACGCACATACGCACAAACCGATACACATCCACCCGACACGCACACTCATACACACACACACCCCAATACACATCCACCCGACACGCACACTCATACACACACACACCCCAATACACATCTACCCGACACGCACACTCATACACACACATTCATACACACACATACACATGCACATATGCACAAACCGATACACATCTACCCGACACACACACTCATACACACACACATACACAAACCATACACATCTACCCGACATGCACACTCATACACATGCAAATATGCAGATACGCATCAACCCAACAGACACTTATATACAACCCAACACACACTCATATGCACACATGCACAGATACACATCTACCCAACACACACTCATATACACACACATGCATATGCACAGATACACGTCTACCCAACATACACAGTCATATACACACATGCGCACATACGCACAGATACACATTAACCCAGCATATACTCATATACACACATGCATATGCACAGATACACACACATCTACCCAACATACACACTCATATACATATGCACAGATACACATTTACCCAACATACGCTCATATACACACATGCACATACACACAGATACACATCTACCCAACACGCATATACACACATGCGTATGCACAGATACACGCCTACCCCACATACACACTCATACACACGCACAGATACACACACATCTACCCAACATACACACTCATACACACACATTTACCCAACACACACTCATACACACGCACACACACACGTGTGGGTGTGTATAGCCAGGCAGATACATCCTTCTCTTTGAAACACCACTTCCTTCACTGGAAGAAAACACAAAACTTGTACAAAGCAAAGCATCGGATGCATTAACGGGGTGTCCTGAGAAGGGGCCAGCCACTTGTGCCTTGCCGGGCCCGTGATGTTTGAATTCTGAGACTCGTTAAGTTCATATCGACATGAGGGTGGGGAAAGAGCCTCGCTGCTGTGACGCTCCTTCTTCCCTCTGAAGGGCGCCCACTCCAGGATATTTGGGCCACTTTGGTGCAAAACAGATAAAGCACCTGGAGTCCTTCTTAACAGGCAGGAGTCCGGCGCGCAGCAGTTTCCGGGGCGGCGTCCCGCCCCGCGTTCCTGCGCCAGCCGTGCCCAGGCCTTGCTGTACACCTGCCTGCCCTGAGATTCCAGCCTCCCTGGCCCCCGCTGAAGGTGATTCTGACCCGCAGACAGGCGCTGCCTGCAGATAACAAGTCAGGACCAAGAACCCAGGAAGGGATTTGCTTGGTTTGGTTTTGTTTGATGCACTTCAGAGAATGGCTCTCAAGCTCTGGAAGCCAGCTCAGAAGCACCAGGAGGAGCCACCGGCCAGGCACCTGGCCGCCCTTCGCGCCTGAGACTCCAGGGATGCCTGTACCCCATTATTCAGTTAAAGACACTTAAAAGCATACGCATCCCCCACAGCAAGGAGGCACCCCACCTCCAGCCTGCTGGGACCAGCCCTGCCTCGGCACACAGGACCTGGAGCCAGGGCTGCTACTCACTCTCTGTCTGTCACGATGTAACCCCGCGCCTCTTCCTCGGAAGGTTTGACTTCCAATTGCAGGCCGTCGCCGAGGGCCTCCTGAGCACCCGCTGGAAGGCTCTGCTCCTCCTCTGAGGGCCCAGGCATCTGGTTTTGGAGCTCCCCAAACGCGCCTGCCCCGGGCTCCGAATGTGGCTGCTGCCCCAGCAGGTCTTTGGAATATGTCTGGCTCTTGACGTTCTCCACTCCGGCAGTCTCCTCTTCTGAAGACAGGGAAGCCTCAGGGCGCTCGGATTTCTTCCTCTCCATTTTGAGGGGCTTTGCAAAGGGGAGGGCTCCAGGCGAGAGTCGAGACCCGTGGTCCTGCAGGAGGCCCCCGAGTGTGGCACTCAGACGATGGACCTGGAAGAGAGGACATTCTGTGAGGGACATCTGCAAAAGGCATGCTGAGGTGACACATGCAATCAACGGCTGCCTGGGACAGAGTCACGATGGGGATGATATGGGCAGCCTGGAAAGAGAGTGGGGGAGGAAGGCAAAGTGTGTTCAGTCTATATTTAGAATGACATCTAGGTGAGCATGGGGTGTGAGGGTGCTGAGTATCCAAATCAATTGCGTGCCGTTCTCTCCTCCCTTCTAACCCCCTCACACACATGCACACACACACACACACCTCTCTGAAGAATCAGATTTTGTAGAGTCTGTGTAGGTCTTTGGCACTGATATTTTAAAAAATAAACTGTGTGATATCAAGATCCCATCCCAGCCCTCTAGAAGCAACGAACACCACCTAATAATAGTAATAATAATAATAATAATAATAAATTTGCATCGACTGAGCTCTTCCAGCACACAAAGGCGCTGTCCTAAATGTGTTATACGCATGAACACACTGAGTCCTCATGTAAGCCTATGGGTGGGGAACCCTCAGTAACCCCAGTTCACAGAAGGGGAGACGGAGGCACAAAGCGATGAACCCACGAGTGGGCACGTCACAGGGATATGTAATTGATTCTAAGGATAGCTGAGGGATCTGTGGTTCCCACATGGGCAGCGCTCTCCCAGCCGGATCCCCTTTTCCCGGACCAGCCATCCCTCGGACCCCCTCGGCACCTCTGCTGACTATGTGTCGGATACGGACTTGCTTTATGTGGGTTCTCACTTAATTACTACTCCAACCCCATAAAGAAAGGGTGAGTTTCACCTTTAATTTGTAGACTCAGGGGTTTACAGAGGTTAAATATCAAATTATTGGTACCAGATCACAAAGGTCATGCTTGTCAGATCCAGAATTGGAACTCAGGTCGAAGGGCCGTCAAAGACGTGATCTCCACCCCTGGGCGCGCTGCCTTCCCAGGCACCCCACACTGCTTCCTAAGAAACACGGGGGCTGCTCCCGCCGCTGGCAGTGCCAGGCAGCCCTCGGACACCTTCTGGTGCATGTGGTGCCAAGAGTCTTATGTCTACTTGGCAGGTTTTTTCCAACCATGAAATTATATCCTCAATATTATATTAGACGGAAACAGGAAAATCAGATTCGCTTTATGACTCACTTTGCCAAAACACACTTTTAAGAAAATTAGGAAGGACTATAGAGGCAATTATTCCCATTTTGGCTACAAATTACAACTATTCCTTTTGTGTTTTTTAAAATTTAAACAAAATAGCAGTGTGATAAAAACACTGCTCAACTTTGGATCCTCAGTGGCAACAGGACGTAGCCGTTGACGTCACTCAACAGAGCTAGGAAAAGGCATAATATTGTCACTTAAATTGTGTTTCATGTGAGAAGAAAGATGTTTTTAAATAAATAAGAAGTCAGAAAATACAACACTCACATACCCTTTTTGCGAAACAGAATAGCTTGAAAATATACCCCAAACAGAACTAAATCAAAATTCCACACATGGAGAATGAAAAGGCTGTGGTCTAGAAGTCAGGGAGTCTTTGGCTAACGGCAGGCCCCCGGAGCGCTCCCTGCCCCTCAGGTGGGAGGGCTGGGTCTGCCCGACTCCCTAAATTAGGAAATGTGTTTCTCAGCCCCACTTCTCCCTCCACAGCTCAGAGGGCAGGTCCCACCATTTCTGATGGAAATTCGAAATAAGAACTGCTGATATTTTCTTCCTGTACTTGCCAACACGCACGGAACCACAAACCACTAAGAGAATCTGAGGAGAGAATGACTAACCAAAGCCTCTTCTTTCTCCACCCCCAAAACTGGGTTTCCCAGAGCCACTCAACGTCACTGCTGTTGCTTAGGACAGTTCTTCATCCTTCAGCCTTGTATTAATGACCAAAGGTTCTTAAAGGGGGAGAAACTAAGGCTAACCGACTTAACGGGGAAGGCCAGCGTCTAGCGTGTGGACATCGCCTGTGACTAGGCCCTTCTTCCAACTGCCTCCGGAGCAGCGCTGCCCGTGGGGGCTCTGGGATGGCAGAGCGTCCTCTGCCTGTGGCATCCAGTGCCTTGGCCGTGAGCCACATGCAACTAACAGGCCGCTGGTCTGAGCCCAGTGCAGCCGAGGCACTGCATCCTTTATTTATTTAATTTTAATCAATTTAAATGTAGGTTTAGATGGCCACATGCAGCCAGCGGTGCCACACGGGACAGCCAGGTGTAAGTGCGCTGAACCCCTCAGGAATCTGCACGTGTAGGAGGCATCAAATGAGCAAAGCGAGGGGGAAATTCCAGGAAATATTAATTTTCTTCTTTGCATTTACCATGATTTTCATATGTCTACCATAGATAAATTCAGTTATAATTTGAAAAGAGATATTTCGTATCCAAATACACCCATTTTTGTATGTTCTCTTTATACTGTTTTTCAATTTGGAGATTCTGAGGGGTTTCTCCATCACTTTCTGGGAAAAAAAAAACTTTTGTATTTCATAAATGTTCCCACACTATGAAAAAAAGATCACCGACTTCCACATTTAACATGAAACAAACACCACAGACGTCATCTTACCTCTTGGTAAAGTCTATCATCGTCTTCCTGAACTCCGTCATCTGTAAAAGACACCAGTGTTACCAAAACCCTCGTCAAGAACGCCATCACAGGTGTCACAGACGTAAAGGGTGACCAGGCAGAGCCTCCACGTGAAAGGTGAGGTGTGATGATGGTGGACTAAGTCCTGCCATAGAGTGAACCTTTTCTGTTTATAGCACAAAATGGCATTCTATAAACTTCGCAAAAGAGGAGGGAGGAGGGGACCGAGGAGCTAAATGGCAGATGTGAAGGCAGCCATCATAGCCTTGCCCGGCTCTGTGGGTCTCACGTGATCGTCAGTGTTAACTCACGGCAAGAAAACCCATCGTACCCAGCGGTTCACAGCACGAAAAAGCAAAGTGAAGCCTTCACCAAAACCACCTCACAATTAAGATGGCTTCAGAATCCACTGACTTAGGTTATTTCACTGGGGTCAATGTTTCTATCCCGGCCGGGCGCGGGGGCTCACGCCTGTGATTCCAGCACTTTGGGAGGCCAAGGTGGGCGGATCACTTGAGGTCAGGAGTTGGAGATCAGCCTGGCCAACATAGTGAAACCCCATCTCTACTAAAAATACAAAAAATTAGCTGGGCGTGGTCACACACACTTATAATCCCAGCTACTTGGGAGGCTGAGACAGGAGAATCACTTGAACCCGGGAGGCAGAGGTTGCAGTGAGCCGAGATCGTGTCACCGCACTCCAGCCTGGGTGACAGAGCAAGACTCCATCTCAAAAAAATAAAATAAAATAAAATAATAAATAAATATCCTACTTGCAGTGCCCAAAGGTGCCTGACTCATGGCACCTGAACAGTCACCCCTGGGGACAGCACACATGCCAGGGCCTCCCACATCCCTCCTAGCCCTGGTGCGGGTCCTGATTCCTTCAACCACTGGGCCGCCGCCTAACACAGGCCCTACCGGGTGCAGTTCCACCCCTCCCCCGCACCCTGCCCATCAGCCAAGTCAGGCTTCCAGCTTCCAGCAGCGCCCCCGTACCCGTGCGGAGAGAGGGGCACGTCTGTCATTTGGTTTTCGGCATGTACTTGTGGGCCAGCCATGTGTGGGGAGCTGAGCTAGGCGCTTTCTTGCATCTCCACGTTGCAAGAAGCCATCAGGCCGCAGAAGTCCCAGCTGGCCCACGGGGCCTCCACAGGGCTCCGGCTGCTGCCGGGTTGGGGTGCCAGGGGGCTGCTTTCTGCCTCCCCAGCGGCCTCAGGACCGACGCGCACAGACATTTGAATGATCCCCTCTCACTCTGCCATTTAAATATTTGACAATATTCACTGGTACACAGTCCAAACACAACACTTCTCATCACGCCTGTTTTCCTGACTCTGAGCCTCAGCGTGGAGGAGTGAAACCTCCTCACAGAGAGCAATCTGCCGTTCAACATAATTGCTCTGGTAGGCTTAGTCTGTTAAGAAAGCTTTAAGAGGCAAAAGTTCAAACAGATAAAAAATCATTAATACAGATCCCCATCTCCCCAGCAGAAAGCCCACATTGCACTTGGTGAGCCAGCGGTCTCTGCACAGCCCTGAGGCCTCCCCTCCCTGCAGCACCCCTGGGCGTGGGCACTCATGGCGCTGGAGTCACCTGGAAAGCTTTCTCCATGGAGGGCGGCCTTGGGACCATCCGCCTGTTCTCCAGACTCTCCCAGGGTCGCTTTCCCAGGGCCGCCTAGAGCTCCTCTGTGGTCCATGCCTTGCATCAGGCCAGCCATCAGCTCGGCCATGCCGTCCAGCTCCAGGTCACTCAGGCCCCTCGCCTCAGCCGGCTGCCTCTGCAGGTCCTTCAGGAGGGTGTGAATCCGTGCTCCTAGGGGCACACACAAACACGAGGACATGGTGGGTGGACGAATGCAAAGGGCCTCTGGGCTGCAGGGGTGTGGCAGGCATCTGTGGCGTCCCAAAGCAGTGGCCACCTAGGGCCAGGTGCAGGCCGGCACTCAGAGAATACTGGGATATTGGACTTGAATCTCAAATCCACCTGACCCTGCAGCCATCACTAGTTCAGTTCCCTGGAGGTGGAAAGCCCCTAGAACGGAAGAACAGACCCGCTCAAGAGAATGGAAAGCACGACTTCCGGAAAACACTGGAATGACCAAGCCAGGAAGAGAGACAGGCTGGACAACTTCACCATGTCCTCCAGATGATAAAAGAATGGGATGAGCTGTGTCCCCCTCACTTGGCCGAAGGAGAAACAATGCCTGGCAAGAACAGCACCCTGCCCACACACCCTGCCTGGCACACCCTTCCCAACGCACCCGGCCCCCCACACCCTGCCCCAGCACACCCTGCCCTTCCCAACACACCCTGCCCTGCCTGGCACATCCTTCCCAACACACCCTGCCCAGCACACCCTGCCCACACACCCTGCCCACACACCCTGCCCTGGCACATGCTGCCCCCCACACCCTGCCCCTCACACCCTGCCTGGCACACCCTTCCCAACACACCCTGCCCAGCACACCCTGCCCACACACCCTGCCCTGGCACATGCTGCCCCCCACACCCTGCCCCCACACTCTGCCCAGCACACCCTGCCCACACACCCTGCCTGGCACATCCTTCCCAACACACCCTGCCCAGCACACCCTGCCCACACACCCTGCCCAGCACACCCTTCCCAACACACCCTGCCCACACACCCTGCCCCCCACACCCTGCCCTGGCACATGCTGCCCCCCACACCCTGCCCCTCACACCCTGCCCTGGCACACCCTGCCCGCACACCCTGCCCCCCACACCCTGCCCTGGCACAGGCTGCCCCCATGCCCTGCCCCGGCACACCCTGCCCTGGCACATGCTGCCCACACACCCTGCCCCCCACACCCTGCCCCCCACACTGCCCCCAGCACACCCTGCCCGGTACAGAAGAGCACCACAGAAGCGGGCAGCCATTGTTATTCCACACTTTCTCCTGCTACAACAAGTAGAGAAAAGCCTTCATAGACTTTGGCCACCAGCGTATCCTAAATACGACACGGTGGCCCCAGCTGCCCATGTGCTGTGTGTGAAAATACATTTGTAAGTGAATGGATAACTCGGGAGGCCAGATGCAGCCTTCTTCCAAAGCCAGCCCCTCAAGCCTCTGCTGGAAGTCTAGCTACCAACAAGAACATAGAGATGACAGTGGCTTGGGGGCCAGGGGACCCTCTGCTCTGTGGGGGCTCAGGAACGCCTGAGTGGGAGGAGCTCGGGGCCCACAGTGGATGGCCCATCCTGAGCCCCTGGAGTGAGCCTCTGCCTCTAGCTGTGGCAAGGACGCCCCCGGCTGTCACCTGGGTAGAGACAGGAGATGAGGATGCCAGACAAACCCTCCTGTGACAGCAAAGGCTGCGCCTGTTGATTAAACATAGTGGAAACGTGCTTCATCCGAAGACGCCATTTTCCAAAAAAAGACCCTTAAGATCTAGGCTGAGTGTGACACGAGTGGGAAGCCCCTCACCCTCTATCCTTGTTTCTGAGACCCCCACACACAGCCTTACACTCCACATGTCCCCACCCCTCCCAATAGTGCAGGTGGAGACCAGGTCCCTCGCTGTGATGAAGGTGGGTGGGGGCCTCCGGTTACATCCCATACAAACCAGCCTTGGCCGCAGGCCCCCTCTGTACAGTTCATCTGTGTTTTGCTTGTTTGTTCACTTGATAATGACAATGTAAAATAATGATAATGATGACGTAAAATAAAAGTAATGTTATTACTTTTATAATCAGAGAAGAAGCGACAGAAATTCTCTCTGGGGGTGCCTGCCCCCAGTGCCTGACCTGGGCGCTCCTCCCCAATGCTGGGTCTCCATGAGTGCCCAGTAAGATGGGGTGGAGGGTGGGGGCCTGTCACAGGGCCGGCACCCCCGGGGATCCTGGACAGAGAGGCCGGGGAAGCAGGGGTGCTGGGGGATAGGGAACCCAGGCCCTTGGCTCCCACGCAGCTCAGCCGTCTCGTGCAGAGCAGTAGAGATCACCAAGTGAACAGTGGAGGGGCTGTGCACTTATCCACATCATGACTCACGGTTTCTGGACAGGTGTAAGGGCAGGTGCAAGACAGTCCCCCAGGCTGAGGCTGGGGTCAAAGGTAGGGCTGGTGAGGCAACTGGAATGGAGGGACAGAGCATCTGGTCAACGGTCTTTGCAAAGGGCGTCCTGCACACAGGGCCACAGTGGCGCCCCAGGCTGAGCGCTGGGCAGCAGTAGAGTGCACGGTGCGGGGAACAGGAATCCTGCATGCCATGTGGAGACATGGTGGAGCCCCTCTTGTGTGTAGGTGAAAACAGAGGCCATGTCCTCAGAGGAAACGCCACTAGCATGAACCAACTCTAATGACATCTAAACACAGGCACACAGGGTCGAAGCCTCATCCAAGAACGTGACTGCTGCCGGAAAAGCCCCTTAAAGGAAGGTAGCAGGGTCTAGGCCCCCGCTTCAGACAAGCTGCAACAGATGCAGGAGGAGGCAGAAAAACAGAATGGAAAATCGAGAATAGGGCAGTCGATGATAGAGCGAGGAGATAAGGCCGTTTGCGGAGGTGCCATAGCCACAGCGAGACGGGTGCACCCACTGACTCAGCAGAGTGGGGAAATTAAAACAGAATCCGATACACATTCTGTAAGTGAAGAGCAGAGCGTCCGAACTTTAAAATCTTACGGAAGGACATAACGGAAGAAACGGTTTGTGAATCTGAGGACAGATCATGAAGTGATCATCGTTGGAAGAGCAGAACGGGAGATGTTCCGCGGAACCTCAGTAACGCCTGGGGCAGGCCAAGCCGCTGCACTATTGCTGGAGTCCGGAGGGAACGGGACAAGAAATACCTGAAAGAAAGCCCAGGCGTCTCTCAAATCTGGGGAAGAATATTCACTCAGGGACTCAAGACAGTCGCTCAGTTCCAAGATAATAAAACGCAAGGATAAGCACGCTGTAACTTTGGCCAAGCTGCTGAGAGCCAGAGGTGGAGAAGATCCCTAGGAAGTAGCCGGGGTCGGGGTGGGGGGAAGACACGCTCCACACACAAGAATGGAAAGGGTCCTGGAGCTCAGAGGCCGCCAGACACACCGCGTGTGCTGTAAGAACAATGTGTTTGATACAATGTGTGTAGTCAGAACAATGTGTTTGATACAACGTGCATAGTCAGGCATTTGACGTTACAGATAATGAATGCCACATTTGAAGGGTTGAAAGAAAAATCATTCGATCCAGGAGTTTACATCCAATGACAATATCCTTCCAATGAGAGGGCGAAGGAGAGACATTTTCATATCACGTACGTGAACAAAGCTGGGACGGCGGGTCCCAGTGGGCCACACCACAGGAAGTGCTGGGAGGAGCCAAGGCTGAAGAGAAACACCAGACAGAAGCCTAGAGCTATGGGAGAAGCCAAAAAGCTCCGAAAGGGTAAATATGTGGTTACATAAACAAAAAAGACCGTCTTCTTTTCTCCTCTTACTTTATCTAAAAAACAACTGATTGTTAGTAAGGAAAATTTATTACCACTTTAAGGTAGGGTTCATAAAACAGCTGCAGGTGTGACCTGGATGGCGCAAGAGGCTAGAGGGACCTGGAGCCTCCGACTCACCATATCCAGGAAGTGGCACGATGACAACTCCAAGGCGACTGTTTCCAACAAAGGCACCAGGACGTTTCAACAGAGAAAGGAAAGTCTTTTCCAAAAGGACACCTTCTGTGTTACCCAGAAATTGGACTTGTAAGTATTTACCCGAGAGAAGTGAAACTCATGACCACAAGAGTCAAACGAGACTGGGGGTAGCAGCCTGACTCCCAATAGTTCCACAGACAGAGTCTAAAGTCCATGTGCCCGGCAACAGGAGAGCGGATGAGGAGGCCACATCCACACCAGCACTGAGCCAGAAGGAACCACTGAGACGAGAAAAAGGGGGACAGACCTAGAACCAGTCAGGCTGAGTGAGAGAAGCCGGTCACTGGAGAATACACCGTATCCTGTTAACGGAAGATGGGCAAGGTCTGCCCAGGGCAACCAGAGCCGCGTCACCTGCAGGAGGGGCTGGGGCAGGAGGAAGCATTGGGTGTGAGGGTGTGCCGTGCAGCGTGGCCACTGTTTCCATGCGCACGTGTCCAGCGCATCGTCATGTCCACCTGCGACCTGCGCATCTCGCCGTGTGTACCCTCCACCTCAACAGCAGCAATGAAGACTCTGCCCTGAAGAAGACTGACGGGCCCATTTCCCAGCTTTGAAGGAAAACCTGACTTTCTTATGTATTCAGTGTTGAAATCTCTGTCCTCATAAACGTTTATGTAAGACAGCCCATGGCCACGTCTCTACCTTCTTGAATGACACTGGCAGAGCGACGCAGAGGGGACACAGAATGTCCTGGACCCCACTGGGGTCTCACTGGGACCCTCCACTGTAGGGGAGTCCCGCCACCACCCTCCACCCTCGAAGAGTCCCGCCACCACCCTCCACCCTAGACGGATCCCACTGCGACCCCCCACCCTAGAGGGATCTCGGCACAACCCTCTACACTAGAAGTGGAGGAATTATTTCTGCTTTTTACAAATTAAGAAATTCAGGCATTTTAGTTTTTTTTGTCTGAACCAAATGCATCACCAGGCCTGGGCTGCAGCCTGCAGTGTCTGCACGGGGCTCGACGGTGATGCTGCCTGTGGCACCCCCGTTCACTCAGCCACACGTCCTGTCCTCTCCCCACGGCATGGGCTCTGTCTCGTCCACGTCGAGGCAGCGGGGCTGGCACCTGGTCCCCACGCGCCGCGTTCACTGCACACACGGGACAGGAGTCAGTGTCTGCGGCCGTCTAGACTCGTATGACTTTCCAAACACAAGCGCTGGCAGCCCGTGGTGAGTTCTTTGAGGGAACATTTTTTCAGTGCAGCCTCTTTTACCCATTAATTGAAGCTCGTTCTTCGGGGGCATCTTGCTACATGGCTGTAAGGACACGTTTTTTTGAAGTTTTGCTTCATTTCTGAACACTCTGCGCTGCGCCCCACCCCCCACCAGGGTCCCGCGTGGAAAGGGTCACAGCCACAAGCCTCTGACCTTCCTGTGTGAAAAACGGAGTCCCGTCAGCGCCACTCCAGACCTCCTGTTGGTGACTAAGACCCTCTGATGGAAAGGCCTGAGCGTCCACGGCAGGCGTTCCTGAGACAGCAGCGTGTCTACGTAGTTTCGCGTGGGATGAAGCAGACAGAGTCGTTTAAAGTCAGTCTGTACACGAAACGTGTGACGGACACGGGCGTTCTGATCGGAGCGTGCTGGACGTCCACTGCCACCGACGTCCCCTGCTGGGGTGGCCGAGTCCCCTGTTACAGCCGACAGTAAAGCCTCCGAATTGCTTGGCACACAGTGGCGGCTTCTTTACCGTCGGGTTGAAGTGTCTGTATTAACCCCACATTTCTGATGCTCTGACACCTGGGGCCCTGCTGAGCCTGGGGGGCTGCCCCACCCACAAACAGCCAATTTCCAGACAGTGAACAGTCGCCCACTCCACGCAGGCTCTCCACATGCAAACCCTGCAATCCAGAGCCCACGCCCACCTCCGCCTCTGTGGGCTCACACTCCAGGCCACTGGCCTAGTCACGCTGGGGCAGGGACCAGACACGGGCAGCCTCTGGCCCCGGAGTGGCTGGAACTATTCCAACTGGGCAGTCCTGTCCCAGATGACCCTGCCTTGCCCTCGCCCAGCCTCCTGACTGAACCTGGTGCATCTCTGTATTGACCCGTGGCGTGGCCTGCCCCCTCCTCTCGAAATCTGTAAGTAACAAACTGCTGTTTCAATAGCAGCTGTACCCAGATCTCTTGGACTCGCCATCCTAAATCATAATAAACCTGACGTTTAAAACAGAAGAAGGGAAACACAGGGACTGGCATGGAGGCCGCTTACTCTTTTGTTTCTTCATTAGCCTCACGCCTTGGAGGGGAGGGCCAGCCTCCCTTCTCCGCACCCCCAGGGCCCACCAGCCCCCACACATCAGCCCTCACCATGTGTTCACTGACGGAACGCTGCCTTCAAAGAAAACTTCCAGCAACAAACTCAGGAAAATACATCTCACTTTCTCACAAACAAAAACATGCATAAAACCGCGGCAAAGCCTGTCTTCACCGCCACTCCTGTCTGCAGGTGACAAAGGGCTGAAGGGCTGGACAGTCCCAGGTCAACAGCACCCGTGCCCCGGCTCCTTCCACGCCGACAGGCTCACGCTGTTTCCCAGAGAAGATGAAAGATGTGCTCCAGAATTAAAGGTGTGTGCGTATCACAGTCCTCGGTGCTGCTTTGAAAATGTGCTGCTCATTGTAGCTTCCAGAATCAGAAGAGCCATCTCAGCCTCGCAACTGAGCCACGAGCCGCGAGCCCAGAGCAACCTTTCCATTTTCATTCACTGCAGTCTCCTCCCACCCCGGATCCTTTTCTTTCCCAGCGATTACCATCACGGCAGTCTTATCTCGCTCGTCCATGTCCACAGGTCCAACGCTGCCAACAAAGGGCTCACTCATCCCAAAGAAAATGGAAATAAGGAAGTGCGGGGATGGGGAGGAAGAGCTGTGTCTGGAAAAGTCGGCAGTCACAGGCAAGAGCCCGCGTTCTGCAGGGTCCCGGGCTGCACCAGGCAGAGCCCAGAAAACCCAGTGTCTGCCCACGAGTTCCTAACAGCCCCAGAGAACTGGCAGGAGGCACCAGAGCCCACAGCAGGAGCCGGCACAGCTGAGGGAGACCTGAAGGGCCCTTGGCATCGGGCATGGCCGTCCCCAGCAGTCAGCGTCCTCCATGCTTAGGAGGTGAGGGATGTCCCCACACACGCCTAGCACTGGCCGAGATGGGTGTCAGTCAGCCCGGCCACGGCTCACAGCGGGCGCCAGTCCCCGCGATGGAATTTCATCGGAGGGTAGGAGACAGGGAGGTGAGCAGTGAGTGGAGGTTGCTGAGGAAAGGTCCTTCTTGTGGACACGAACCAGTGAACACAGGCTCAGCTGCCCAGCGGCCTCCCCGTCAGGTGAGCGGGGCAGGAGGCCCCGGAGTAACGACCTGACCAGAGGCCTCATCTGGGGCAAAGTCCATTATTTCCGATGTCACAATTCGCAGGAAGTGGTACAGCCTCCAAGTGTGGTAGAAAAATTCACTTCCAAGTCCAAAGATCCCTTCTGCCCTCCCAAAAAAGACAAAAAGACTCTCCACACACTAGCTTGGCACAGCCGGCACCGCAAGGCCATGGGAGCCTCCACCTGTGTCTGTAGACACTCGTCTGTAGACAGACACCGTCTTCCTGAGCTCCCAGGCAGCAGAGCGGCCACCATCCCCGCCACAACCGGAGCCCTACAGAGCCGTCACCGTCCCCCCCCCCCCGCCCCCGCCGCAGCCGGAGCTCCCCAGGGCAGCAGAGCAGCCACCGTCCCCCAGCAGCCGGAGCCCTGCAGAGCGGTCACTGTCCCCCCCACCACCGCAGCCAGAGCTCCCCAGGGCAGCAGCCCTGGGTCACCGCCTGTCTGGACGACCCCACTGCAGCTCCAGAGAAGGTGACATGGTCCGTGCGGGGGCAAGTTTGGAACAGAGTTCCATTAACCATTCTTCTGCAAGGCCCTGTGTCTCCTAAGAGGGCCGAAAAGCTGGTTGTGATATTTTGATAAATGGTGAAAGAATAAAAATTACATGACTTCTCAACAAAGAAGGTTAAATGTTCTCGAATTTGGGATTTCCAGTGAAAATGAATCATGTTTTGCCATACTGATCTGCACATAAACTTTTCTGAGCCCCCCAAGGTTTACAAAATGATGTGCACAGGCTGGGGTATTCAATTCAGAGTGGCTACAGTGTTGCTAGCAGGAAAATGACAAAAGAAAGAGAAAGCAGACATCAGCCGGACACCGTGGCTCACACCTGTAATCCCAGCACTTTGGGAGGCTGAGGCGGGGGAATTGCTTGAGTCCAGGAGTTGGAGACCAGCCTGGGAAGTATAGTAAAACCCCATCTCTACTAAAAATACCAAAAATTAGCTGGGCATGGTGTCAGGTGCCTGTAATCCCAGCTACTCAGGAGACTAAGCCAGGAGAATTGCTTGAACCTGGGAGGTGGAGGTTGCAGTGAGCCGAGATTGTGCCACTGCACTCAGCCCGGGCGACAGAACAAGACTGAAAAAAAAAGAAAAGCAAGCAAGCAAGCAGACATCACCACACGTCCCAGGGCCGGGCACTCGCCCTTTCCCTGCGGGGCAGGCTGGTGCTTCTCCCACCACCTCGAAGGGAAGAGGCTGCAGTCTGTGTTTCTAACAGCAAACACCGTCACTGTCGACACGGATGAGTCCTGCTTAACACAAAGAAATAGGCGTGTTGACACACCCTGAACTTTGCAAAATGATGCTTATTCCCCTCTCAAACCCACACGGAGGCCAAGCGCCTGCTCTGAAGGGGAATTCCACAGCAAGCCCCGTTTCCAGAATGCCATGGCTGGGCAAGGCCTCCCTCACATCACGGTGAGAAGGGGCAACCGTGCCCAGTACAGCCTGGTGCAGTGAGCAGCACGTTCAACCATACGAACAGCCTGCTTGTATTGACAGAGCTGGGAACACAGAGTCTGTGGAACTGGCAGGCGTCCACCCTTGAGAAACTGAGGCTCTGTGGTGGACCAGGAAGGGAGGAAGAAATGGCAACATGAGCAGAAAGGCCATTGAGCCCGGCGGGAAAGCCAGGGCACCCCGGCCAGATGTGGCCAGGCTTGGCGTGGAGCTGTCAGCGCTGACCCACCAGGGGCTCCTCTGCTGTGACTGCTGCCGCCTGCATGCTTTCTCAGGCCTGATGATTCTAGAATCTGTAGGGTGTTAGCTCACATTTCTTTTTCCATCATTGCGGCTAGGACCTTGGTTTCCACAGACATAGTTAAAGTTCCCATCAATCCGATCATCCATCCTTGTGCTGCTCTGCCCTGGGAGTTGCCAGGCTGGACTCCCGTGAAGAAAGGCTGACCACATTCCCTGACCACGGCCCCAGCGCTTGTGGTCTGTGGTTTTGGGCAAGCTGGCTAACTTCTTCATGCCTCGGTTTACCCATCTGTAAAATGGTGACAAGTGAGGCATGTGCCCAGCATACTGTAAGTGCTTAATAAATTATAACTATTATCATGAAACAAGGCGATGATGAGAAATCATTTAAGTTTTCCACTCTCTTTGCCCTTTCCCATCCATTCTAAAAACAAATACTTGGTTCTCCGTGAGAAGCTCTTGCCACAGCTCATCGTGATCCTTAGGTGAGAAGCAAAGAACGCAGTCAGAGAGCTCCTTAGATGCTCAGTGACACGAGCTGACCGGTTCCTTCCAACTTGCTCAAGATCGAATTCAAGATTATGCATTTTTGAAACTACTTTCTGCCACAATATGAACCAAAATATTAACCTACATTCAAAAAAATATGAACCTCTCATTAAAGTGAAAGTCCAGTCTCCATCCGTCCCTCCCACACTAACCTGCCCACCGACTGCACCAACCTGTATTGGGCATTTATTGTCATCAAAGCCCGGGAACAAACATTGCTCTAAGGAACAATAGAAAATTCAAAGCTTCGTTTTCTTGAGGACTACAATATTGTTCTCACACCAACACAGACACACTAAAATGTTTTGGAGGCCAGAAAGACTTGACCAATGGATACAACAAGCAAACAGTTCACAGGGAAAACGCACCGTGAAGACCCTGTGAAGAGACTGAACGACACCCCATCTCACGCCACGTCTTCCCCTCAAGTGCACGAGCGTCTGGGCTGACCTGCTCTCCAAGCTGGCACCAATTACAGTACATGGAACGCAAGTACCAACCAAAAAACCCTCAAACTTTTATAAAGCGCTGTCATCAATGTGTAAATTACTGCCTATATTTCGCCCCTGGAAATTAACAACTACATTGACATAAACTTAAATCTAACCAGTGTCTTTTCATTATAAACTCTTAAAACATAAAATGTATAAGATGTTACCTTTTATCAAGAGGTTAAAAAATATCCTTCTTATTTTTAACCTCTAACAAAGGCAAATTAACTCACTGATTTTTAAAAAGATAAACCCGGCCGGGGCACAGTGGCTCACGCCTGTAATCCCAGCACTTTGCAGGGCCAAGGTGGGTGGATCACCTGAGGTCAGGAGTTCGAGACCAGCCTGGTCAACATGGTGGAAGCCCCGTCTACTAAAAATATAAAAATGAGCCAGGCGTGGTGGCGCACGCCTGTAGTCCCAGCTACTCGGGAGGCTGAGGCAGGAGAATCACTTGAACATGGGAGGTGGAGGTGGCAGGGAGCCGAGATCGCGCCACTGCACTCCAGCCTGAGCGACAGAGCAAGAGTCCATCTCAAAAATAAAGGAAAAAAGATAAACCCAAGTGATGTCTCTTGAAAACACAAAAAAATTACCTTATAATTTTTGGGATCTAAGTTATGCTGAACAAAAAAAAAGTGGCAAGAATATATTTTAAATATAAAAGAAATAAAATATATGAAAAATAAGAATAGAAAGTAAGCAAAACAACTCTTTGCTGTTTGTTAAGCCTCATTACAGACACATCAAGTTTAGGTGGTGTAGTGTGGCACCGAGGGCACGAATGATAAGAACACACAGTCATTTGAGGGAAGAGGCCGTGGGGCAGAGGTGGCCATGGGTGCTCTGCCGAGCGCTGGAGCTTGGCCGGCAACAACGCTGTTCCCTGCAGGCCCTGTTGCCTCAAGCGGGGCAGTGTGTGTGAGACCCACCTTCAGACTTCAGGAGCACTGGCCAAGGCAGAAAAATAGATCAATGTATTCGTGAGAGATTTTTAAACAAGTGTTGAATCCAGGCTGTGTTTCTGGTAAAGGCTAACGTAACCAGGATATTCAGCAGACGAGCACGTTCCATTTTCGAGCACCTGGGCTCACCGAGAGTGTACCCCAATCTCCAACCTCGACATGCAGGGCTGAGATGTCCACCCTCAGCAGCTTGAAAAGTGGCAGCTCTGCCACCCTGATCTGGAACTGACGCAGCAGGTGGACCTTCCTGTGTCCCCTGCACTGACCTTCACTGCAAAGCTAACCCAGGTGAGTCCCAGACTTCACCAGCTCCTGCAGCCCAGAAACCAATGGGCACTTCTAGAAGGTCAAGGAGCATCTACGGGAAAAGACTATTTTTCTCCTTAAGATCTCAGTGTCATCTCCAGCCCCTCTAATTCCATCCTTGTGAACATAACCCAGAGGGGTTACTGAGGTGAGATCCATCGTGCAGAGTGAAGAACGTGGGTGATCACGGAGACCTGCAAAGTCTTCCTCTTTCCTGATCTGTGAGACGCTACGTATCTGCAGCGCCCGGACCCAGCACGCCTCTCCCTCCGTGTCCTGTGAACTCTCCCACGATGGTCGCACCCCAGCCACTCTGGCCTCCTTTCTGTTCTTCCAACCCAACGTGCTGGTGAAATTATCCCGCTGGTTCACAGCAAATGGTCCCCACACAACACCGAGAAGCAGGGAAATATTATTCTGTGCATCCCACCCTGCTTACAGCAACGTTTGTTCCTCTCAGCACCTCATGCTGCCTCCTATGCGGGAGGCCAGGGCCTGTCACTGCCCTGCCCCTGCCTGCCCACACCGCCCGCTTTTCCGCTCCCGCCCCTGCCTGCCCACACCGCCCGCTTTTCCACTCCCGCCCCTGCCTGCCCACACCGCCCGCTTTTCCGCTCCCGCCCCTGCCTGCCCACACCGCCCGCCTTTCCACTCCCGCCCCTGCCTGCCCACACCGCCCGCTTTTCCACTCCCGCCCCTGCCTGCCCACACCGCCCGCTTTTCCGCTCCCGCCCCTGCCTGCCCACACCGCCCGCCTTTCCACTCCCGCCCCTGCCTGCCCACACCGCCCACCTTTCCGCTCCCGCCCCTGCCTGCCCACACTGCCCATCTTTCCACTCCCGCCCCTGCCTGCCCACACCACCCCTTTCTGCTCCTGCCCCTGCCTGCCCACACCACCCGCTTTTCCACTCCTGCCCTTCCTGCCCACACCACCCGCTTTTCCACTCCTGCCCTTCCTGCCCATACCACCAGCCTGTCTATTCCTGCCCCTCCCTGCCTACACTGCCTGCCTTTCTGCTCCTGCCTCTCCCTGCCCACACCGCCCCTTTCTGCTCCTCAGCCCACGTCCTACTCCAGGCGATCTGCAGGTCTCTCTACTCTGCCTGGGGTGGGGAGGTGGTGGGTGGTATGAGCCACGCCCTCCCCTTCAGGGACAGATGAGAGCTTCAGGGGGTGAAATACTCCCTCCACCCTCTTCCCTCTTGTTTCCTTTCCCTTCCTTTCTTCCTTCTCCCTGTCCTTCCTCCCTCCCTTGCTGGCTGCCTTCTTTCCTTCCTTCCTGCCACAAACATTTACTGCATATCTCCTTTGCACCAGCTACCTTTGAAGGTGCAGAGATAAATCCATGAGCAAAGTCCTTTCTTTTGTGTGACTTCCATCTATGTTAGAATAGATGGGAAAGAAACAATAAAACCATGAATGCACAGAATGTCTGGTGGTGATCGATGCTGCGGAGAAATAACCCAGGGTAAGAAGGACTGGGGGCTGGAGGACTGCTCCTTCATACGGCACTGCCAGAGAAAGCCTCGCTGAGAAGGTGAAGTTTCGGCAGAGGCCTGAGGAAGGTGAGCGTGGGCCTGGCGGGGCCTGGGAAGCTGTCTTCAGGCAGGAGTAGCAGTAGGCACTGACGCCATGGAGAGAAACTGCCTGGAATGTTCGGCTGGAAGAACAGACAGGAGGCCAGAGTGTCCAGAATGCAGCCCCCATGTGGAGAGTTCACAGTGATATGGGAGCACTGGGAAGGGGAGAGCTGTTCCCTTTAAATGATACAGAAGTGGGAAGGGAGGTGCTGCTTTGAGGAGGGCAGGTCCCTGGCTGGGACTCCATCCCCACGGACCTAGGTGAGGACAGGCACTCCTGCCTTCACCACCAAATGTTGCATTTCCCAAGACCACCCTGGCCCCTGCCACACCCTCATCCTGTGCCTATGAAAAGCCCCAAGATCCTCACAGGCACACACACAAGTGGCTGGATGTCAAGAGGAGCACGTTGGCAGAAGAGCAGACAGACAGACAGCAGCAGGCCATGTTTGGTCTTCTGCCAGTCCAGGTGGGATAAGAGTCCTGTGGTCACAGGCAGGGCATGTCACGGCAGAAACCTTAAGAGATCCACAGCCTTCTAGAAAAGGCAGCGTAACGCACATGTCATGGTGGAAACCCTAAGAGATCCACAGCCTTCCAGAAAAGGTCCACAGTCTTCCAGAAAAGATCCACAGCCTTCCAGAAAAGGCAGAGACACAGGCGTTCTCTGGAGTTAGCCAAACCTGGCTCAAGCTCTACCCCACCATTCACCATGGTTGGGACTCAGGGAACCCTGTCCAGCCTCTTCCAGCCTCAGGATTCCTCTGTGTGAAACTGAGTCAATAACTCCCATTCGAATGGGTTGCTGAGAAAATGAAATACAGTAAGTGTGCTGTCTACTACCTGCTAATGCTCAGTATTCATTGACAGGAAGTTGTGTCCCCTCTTCTAACATTGCTGTAACATTTAACGACTCAGAGAAACTCTCTCTTATGGCTGCTACGCATCCCTTTTCCTTTGACTCCCTTTGGTTCGAGTCTTGTTAAATGGATGGGAGAGCAGAAATACAACTGCCCTGAAATGAAACCTCATCTTCTTTATGGTAAAGACCAGAGAATAGGAGGCATTTTCAGTGGGCCTCTTAGAATCACCATAATAAGAAACATCCACCTTCAAAATGGAATAATAAAGTCCCATTCCAAAAATTACTTCCCCTCATCTGAAAAAGAAACTTTTTAGGTTATCATTAATGAAAAATAACTTTTAAAAAATCATAAGTATACAAGAGAAGATTCCAAGTCGCTGGGCAGCTTATGGGAGAACAGTTAACGTGTACTAGGAATCCTCTCCCTGTAACCTCTACAAACCACACACACGGCATTTTATGGACATGCTGAGTCAGCTCAGAAGCATCCACTACCCGCCATTTGAAGATGAAGAGAAATGAAGAAGAATGTTTTGCAGTGTCCAGTGAGCCCTGGTGGGTTGAAGAAGGGCTGCAGCACAGAGCACAGATAACAAGAATATCAAAGTAAAACATTGTGTTCCATCAACCACACCATGTAATTCTGCAATCTGGCCAGTTTATAATGACATTTTAAGTAGCTTTCAGTGCTCCAAGTAGGCTCTCATAAGGCAATTACACAAAATGTCAGGATATTAAATGTGTAAAGCCTGGAATAAGACATCAGCTCACATGACTCTGCATGCTCAACTGCCACAGCCCAGCCTACTGAAATTACATGTCATCCTAAGGTCTTCCAAACAAAACGGTACAAGCTTTAAAGAATCAGCAACAGCCTGCAGATAACCTCACCACAACACTGTTTTCACAAAGACAGTGGGAATCATGCACAACAGCTTTTGCTTCTAAGTGCCTTTACAACCATGTATACATGAAGGTACACAGCCACATCTGAACACCCACCATCACCATCAGCAGCAACACCATCATCACCATCATCATCGCTATCACCATCACTATCATCACCATCACCATCATCACCATCACCATCAACACTATCATCACCATTAACACCATCATCATTGCCATCACCATCAACACTATCATCACCATCATCATCACTATCACCATCAACACTATCATCACCCATCACCAATGTCATCATCACCATCACCATCAACACTATCATCACCATCATCATCATCACTATCACCATCAACACTATCATCACCATCACCAACGCCATCATCACCATCACCATCATTACCATCACCATCAACACTATCATCACCATCATCATCACTATCACCATCAACACTATCATCACCCATCACCAATGTCATCATCACCATCACCATCAACACTATCATCACCATCATCATCATCACTATCACCATCAACACTATCATCACCATCACCAACGCCATCATCACCATCACCATCATTACCATCACTATCAACACTATCATCACCATCACCAATGCCATCATCACCATCACCATCATTACCATCACTATCAACACTATCATCACCATCATCATCATTATCACCATCAACACTATCATCATCATCACCAATGTCATAATCACCATCACCATCAACACTACCAACACCATCATCATCACCATCACCAATGCCATTATCACCATCAACACTATCAACACCATCATCATCACCATCAACACCATCATCATCACCAATGCCATCATCACCATCATCATCACCAATGCCATCATCACCATCACCATTATCACCATTGTCATCAACACTATCAGCACCATCATCATCACCAATACCATCACCATCACCATCACCACTATCAACACCATCATCATCACCATCACCAACGCCATCATCACCATCACCATCATTACGATCACTATCAACACTATCATCACCATCACCAATGTCATCACTATCACCATCAACACTATCAACACCATTATCATCACCATCACCATCATTACCATCACCATCATCAACACCATCATCATCACCACCATCCTCACCATCACCGACCATCATGGGGAATGGACTGTGCTCCTTTGGTTTAGAGGACATACAGCCCATTTAATTGCTAGAGTCCAAAACTTGGGTATTTGCAGAGGATTCAGGTAAATTCAGTAGGAGCTCATTATTGCATTCTCTCCTTATCTGGGCTTCCACAGGGAGAAACTGACATAATCAGAGGCCAGCATGCTGTCTGTTTTTACTGGAAACAACACAGATGTAGTAAAATGTATGCTCCTTCCAATTTGAGGGGGTAACTGCATCACAGCTTAGTGGCGTGTATCTCTCCCTTACTAAAGAAAACTGCCCACACTGCAGCCTGGGAGGAAGCTTCTCCTGCACTGTCACACTGCAATATTTTGCACTCACAGGGCTCTGTATTCACCCAGTCTAATGCTTTCTCTATTGAATGCAATAGTGAGGCAAAGAAGAAGAAAATGTATCAAATTAGCTCTGGCATTAATGATGTGACTTCAGTGGGGTGTGGGGATTGGCAGTCAAATGGCTTTCTAAAGAATGCTTCCTTTAGGTTCACGTTAGTGTCAGTTTGCACACTCAGAATGTGAACTGACAGACGACAGGTAACGCAGCCCGCCATGGACTGGATGGCAGGTAAGACCGGAAGAGAAAATGTTTCACAGATGTTTCAGGGTTGGGACTTCGGAGCTGCCCACATTCGCTAAATGAGCTAAGCTGACATCTGTAGAAACGTTCTCTTAATGGGAACAGTTATCTTGAAAAGTTCTAGAAATGCCGGTGGAGAGGGCAGGTGAACACACAGCTACAGTCAGATGCTCGGCAAGATCAGACCCGAAGTGAACCAACTGCTACGCAGAACGCCCTGGAGCCTCGAGCCCCCAGTTCCAGCCTGTGACACACTCGCCTGCAGGAAGGGGAAAGGCTCCCCCAGTGCCTTCCCTGCACCTGCTCTGTGCCCTCAGAGGGGAAGCGTCACCATGTAATCAGTGGTCTCCATCAACCAATAGCGTTCAGATTGGAACTGGGGAGATTTGGAAAAGTGACAAGAAGGATGACATCATACGCGAAGGATGCTTACACAGCAGAGAGCACCCCTGTTCCATGTGGTTCTGGAAGGCCTCCCCATTGTGCTTACACAGCGGACAGCACCCCTGTTCCATGTGGCTCTGGAAGGCCTCCCCATTGTGCTTACACAGCGGACAGCACCCCTGTTCCATGTGGCTCTGGAAGGCCTCCCCATTGTGCTTACACAGCAGACAGCACCCCTGTTCCATGTGGCTCTGGAAGGCCTCCCCATTGTGCTTACACAGCAGACAGCACCCCTGTTCCACGTGGCTCTGGAAGGCCTGCACATTAGAGCCATGGCGGAAGGTGGTGGGAGGAAAACCTCAGGGGGGCAGTGTCAGTGAAGTGCCTCTAAGTGCCCTAACAATTCCCAGTCAGACAGAGGCAAATTTCAACCCAATTCTCAAAGTAAAAATCCTTCCAGCAGATGCAGCTGGCTTACAGCAGCACGGACCTGGCAGGAAAGCAGTGACCTCACAGGCGTTTAAACAGAGTCCGTAAGGGCATCAGCCGAACACTGTGGAAGAGATCACTTCTCACATGGGGGCAGAGCTGATGACTCTCTCACTTCTCCCAAATCTGAAAGCAGTGACTCTGCACTGACGCAGAAACCGGGGAGCTGCCTCGCCCTGGAAGAAGACATGAACTGGGCGGGGCTGAGCAGTGCAGGTCCAGGGCTGCCAGCCACACACGGCCGTTGCCACCCCGCACTGGGTGCATCCGTGTCAGGGCTGCTGAGCAGGTGGGTGTGTCCTCAAGGGGCAGTGAGAGGATCCCTACTCCGGCTATATAAGCCACAGCGTGACCCCTCCCCCACCAGCACCCCTGGGAGAGAGTGCGCTGCTGCTGCCTCCACGGTGTGCTGATGCGCAGGAAGAAAAGCCTCAGGCGGTGCACACTGAGCACGGGACTGTTTCGCTGGGATGAAAGGCGCTTTGATAACATAGGTGCCTTCTCCTCCTGCTTTGGAGGGTGCTCGTGAACTCCAGCCAGGGGCATGGATCTGAGATTAAGAATTTATCAGTGGCTTCCTCCTGGAGCAGCCTGTGAGAGGCGCCTCTGTGTGCCAGTGATTAGGTGGCCAATTCTCTTCTAATTTTTTTTTAAGCCAAGAGGCATGCTTGGGTTTAGAATACCAAGCAGCACTGGCCTGCATTCAAATATGAATGAATTTCTTCAAAAATGAAAAGGCAGCAGGTGCTTCCTTTCAAGTGAAAATGACCCCAAAAGTGTGGGCATATTTTCTCCAGAGTGACGGAAGCATTGGCGTCGTGTTTTCTGTATTACCGTCTACTGCTGTCACCGTGAAAAGTCAAAGCTTTGGGCACACACCCTTCTCGGTGAGGGTTTTCAGTCTGGGATTCCCACCACCAACACGACAGGGAAGTGGGCACCACACCGACCAACGCAGGACCTGAGGCTCACAGGAGGCTCGAAGGAGAAGAGGATCAGAACACGCTTATCTTGGATGAGGGGAGAGGACCGGGAGCCCGTGTGATTGGCCAGGACTTCGCAAGTGCTTTCTGAATGAATGAATGAACGCGGAGAATCAGAAGCTCCAGTGATTGGCCGGGACTTCACCAGAGCTTTCTGAATGAATGAGTGAACTCGGGAGAATCAGGAGCCCAAGTGATTGGCCGGGACTTCACAAGAGCTTTCTGAATGAATGAGTGAACGTGGGAGAATCAGAAGCTCCAGTGATTGGCCGGGACTTCACCAGAGCTTTCTGAATGAATGAGTGAACTCGGGAGAATCAGGAGCCCAAGTGATTGGCCGGGACTTCACAAGAGCTTTCTGAATGAATGAGTGAACGTGGGAGAATCAGAAGCTCCAGTGATTGGCCGGGACTTCACAAGAGCTTTCTGAATGAATGAATGAACGCGGAGAATCAGAAGCTCCAGTGATTGGCCGGGACTTCACCAGAGCTTTCTGAATGAATGAGTGAACTCAGGAATAACCACGCGAAGCTTTGCATGGCTGGAGAGTTGCATGGCCGGCGACAGAAACAAGTTCTTCCAGCTTCCACGTGAGTTTCCCAGTCTCTTCCCAAATGAACGCCACGGGCCCCACCTTAGAACAGCGGCTGGCTGTGTGGAGACCCGTAATTACCTTGGCCATACAAGTGAGAGTATAATAAGATGCCTGAACAGAAGAAATACCAGGTTTGTTGGGAAGAGGTTGCAATGTGAAATTCAGAATCAAAAGTCAGCCGTCATGATGTGAATTAGGGTCTTGTAATTCCCATTCAGGCTCTGGAGGGCGCAGAACCAAGATGATGAAAGAAAGCATTCTAACAGGTTGGTTACCGGTGTTGTTTCCTGTTCAGTGTGGCTGGTGTTTGATCAATGAGCAAGGATTACAACAGTGGACACCCCACACATTATTTGTCATTGGTTCATTTAGAAAACGGTGCCTGATGCATGTCCCAAAGTGATTTTCAAAATGCTTTCACTGTCATCAGAGTCTTGAGCTGAAAGAATGGCATTACACAAGTACTGTATCTACTTGAAAAAAAAAATTACAGGACTGATGAAAGAAAGCAGAAGTAAAGAAATGGAGAAACAGTGTATAAATATCGTATGCTCACGGCTAGCAAGACACGGGTTTGGATCATAATCTCAAAAGAAACAGTCCCAATTGCCATAATCCCAAATAGTGAAATCCTCAAATCTCTGAATATCAAAATCTCTAAACAGAGTCTAAATCCCAAAAGTCTAATGTTGCTAATGTTTAAAATCCCCTAAATGATAATCACAGAAGAGCTGCATCCTGCTGGGTGGAGCTATTACCTTGTTATTGTCTTTATTTGGAAATTAAGCATAATTTAAGGAGTTGTGTGCTAAGTTGATAAGGAGTTGAAACTGTGGACTTAGTTTTAAGTGTCAACTTGACTGGGTTAAGGAACACCTAGAAATCCAGTAAAGCTTCATTTTGGGTGTTTCTGGGAGGTGTCTCCAGGGAGACAGGGTGGAGTCTGAGTGGGATGGGGGAAGGTCTGCCTCAGTGTTGGTGGGCAGGCACCATCCAAACAGCTGGGGCCCAGAGAGAACAAACACGGAGGGTGAATTAGGCTCCCTCTGAGCACTGGGGCAGACTTTCCTTCTGCTGCCCCGGACATCAGAGCCCCAGGTTTGCCGGCCTTCGGACTCCAGGACTCACACCAGCCGTCCCTGGGTCCTCAGACTGAGGGTTACACCATCAGCTTCCCTGGTTCTCATCGTAAAAACACTGCAACTTCCTCAACAAATGAAGAATGTCCTTTTCGTACATCTTCATTTGTGAAAGATACAATTTCTTGAGATCTCAGCTCTTCGACTGTTCATGCAGCGGTGACCCACCAGGGTTTTTGACTGATCTCGTCAACAGACTTAGGCTGTTCATCAGGGTATTTCAGACGCCTGCAGTTATACAGCTGGGTGCACACAATTACCAAGCAGAGTGTCGCTTTTATACATCTCCCTTCCTGACCTACGTCTTCACAAACACGGTTCATCTGCTCATAACTGCTATGCCCACGCAACTGTCGTCAAGATATCTGAGGGCTCGTGCCTGCAAAAATACGAATGTTATTATCACTTATTTTATTGTGCAAAATGGCCTATGAAGTGTTTTGTCATGATTTTATATGTTTTGCAAATAAATTCCCTTTTAAAAATGTAAATAAATGTCTTTTAAATAATTTTTTCTAGAATTACATTTTTGGGATTTTGATATTTTGAGACTGTGAGTTTCGGGCTTTTAGGGACCTTAGGGATTTTGATATTTCAGGATCTTAACATTCAGAATTATGGCATTCAGGACTGTATCTTTCAGGATTACGACTGGCTCCCAAAGACTCAATATTGTCAGCATGTCAGTCCTCCAACTTGATCTATGCATTTAATGAAATCGCAGTCAAAATCCCAGCAAGTCATTTTTTGGATACAAGCAAATTTATTCTAAAGTTTACATGGAGAGGCGAGTGACCCAGAACAGCCAATACAATACTGAAGAAGGACAAAGGTGGAGGACAACACCACCCATCGTTAGGACGCACTACACCTGTCGTTAGGACGCACTACGCCTGTCGTTAGGACTCACTGCACCCATCGTTAGGACTCCCTCCAACTCCACAGGAATCCAGGCAGGGTGGGGTTGTTGACACAGACAAACAGATCAATGAAACAGAACAGAGAGCCCAGACACGGGTCCACAGACATGAGGTCAGCTGAGCTTTGAAAAGAAGCAAAGTTGATGCTATGGAGAAAGGATCGCCTCTTAACAAATGGTGCTGACAACTGGACATACACATGCACAGAAACAATTCCAGATGCAGACCTCACACCCTTCACAACTAACTCAGAATGGATCACAGAACTCATTACAAAATGAAAAACCATAAAACTCCTTAAAGGTAAGAGAGGAGAAACTCTAGATGACCTTGGGTTTGGTGATGACTTTTTAAAATCCAACACCAAAGGCAAAATCCATGAATAAAATAATTGGTAAGTCGGACTTCATTAAAATAAAAACTAATGCTCTGCAAAAGACGCTGTCAAGAGAATGAAAAGACAAGCCACAGACTGGGAGAAAACGTTTACAGAAGATGTATCTGATATCTGATAAAGGACCAATATCTAACATACTCAAGAACTTTACAAACTCAACAATAAGGAAACAAACAGCCTAACTAAAACACGGCCCAGACACCATCACAGACACCTCACCAAAGAAGACACACAGAGGAAAACAAGCATGTGGAGATGCTCTGCTTCCTCCATCATCAGGGAAATGTGAATGCAAATGATGACGAGACACCACCACACACCTCTCAGAACGGCCAGAACCCAGAACACCGATAACACCCAATGCAGGCGAGGATGTGGAGCAACAGCAGCTCGTTCACTGCTGATGACACGCAGAACGCAGAATGCCACAGCCACTGGGGAAGACAGTTTGGTGTCTGTCTCCAAAACCAAACATTCTCTTACTATGTGATCCAGTGATTACACTCCTTGGTACTTACCAGTAGAAGGTGAAGACTGACACCCACACAAAAACCTGCATGAGGGTACTGATGGCAGCTTTATGAATAATCGCCAAACATGGAAGCAGCCAAGCTGTTCCTCAGCAGGCGAATAAACTGTGGCCCATCTATACAATGGAATGTGATGCATTATAATGTAATAATACAACATTATTCAGCACTAAAGAGAAATAAGCCATGAAAAGACGGGGAAATCTTGAAGGCATGTGACTGTGAAAAGGCCACATATTGTACGGTTCCAACTCCAGAACATTCAGGAAAAGGCAAACTATGGAGACAGCAACGAGGTCCATGACTGCCAGGTGTCAAGCGGGGAAACTGGAGATGCTGAACTGGACGAGCCCCAAATTCCTTCACTGGCCACTGCATGTCACCCGCTGTCCTCCCCGTCACCCCACCTTAGATAGGCCTTCGATTGAACCTGCTTTAAAGCTCTTTGGAAGCAGACCAGATGTGAATTACGAATAAGTGACGGAAGAGAGTCTCTTTTTAAAGCTTTTACCAGGTGAACTTTTGTCGTTATGTGTGCAGCCTGCAGCCTCGTTGACTGACTGCTTCTTTGGGAGCAGGTACGTGGAGGTCTTCCCTCCCACTCTCTGAAGACTGAACAGCCAGGGTCTCATGTTGGACCCGACCGTGCAGCAGGAGGGTGGCCCTGCTCTCTGACCTGTAAAGAAGTTTTCTGTTCTCTGGCATCATCGCAGGGTCCTCCCTTCCTGCTTGGGTGCGGTTGCTCTTTGTGTGTTGAGAATGTCTAACTAGCTAGGGCCTCTCATCTTGAGACATCATTCCGTCTGGATTTGCTTTCGAATCATCCCAGGGCAGAGCAGGAGGCTGTCGTGGGTGCAGAGGAGCATCAGGAAAGCCTGAGAGTCACCATTGGTGGCAGACAGGTGATGCCTGTATGGGGTTCTCAATATTCTGTGTGTTTCATAGGAGATGCCTGTACATGGTTCTCAATATTCTCTGCATATTTCATAGGAGATGCGTGTACAGCGTTCTCAATTCTCTCTGCATATATCATAGGAGATGCGTGTACAGCGTTCTCAATATTCTCTGCATATTTCATAGGAGATGCGTGTACAGCGTTCTCAATTCTCTCTGCATATTTCATAGGAGATGCGTGTACAGCGTTCTCAATATTCTCCGTGTATTTCATAGGAGATGCGTGTACAGCGTTCTCAATATTCTCCGTGTATTTCATAGGAGATGTGTGTACAGCGTTCTCAATATTCTCTGTGTATTTCATAGGAGATGCGTGTACAGCGTTCTCAATATTCTCTGCGTATTTCATAGGAGATGCGTGTACAGCGTTCTCAATATTCTCTGCGTATTTCATAGGAGATGCGTGTACAGCGTTCTCAATATTCTCTGCGTATTTCATAGGAGATGCGTGTACAGCGTTCTCAATTCTCTCTGCATATTTCATAGGAGATGCGTGTACAGCGTTCTCAATATTCTCTGCATATTTCATAGGAGATGCGTGTACAGCGTTCTCAATATTCTCTGCATATTTCATAGGAGATGCGTGTACAGCGTTCTCAATATTCTCTGCATATTTCATAGGAGATGCGTGTACAGCGTTCTCAATATTCTCCGTGTATTTCATAGGAGATGCGTGTACAGCGTTCTCAATTCTCTCTGCATATTTCATAGGAGATGCGTGTACAGCGTTCTCAATATTCTCTGTGTATTTCATAGGAGATGCGTGTACAGCGTTCTCAATATTCTCTGCGTATTTCATAGGAGATGCGTGTACAGCATTCTCAATTCTCTCTGCGTATTTCATAGGAGATGCGTGTACAGCGTTCTCAATATTCTCTGCATATTTCATAGGAGATGCGTGTACAGCGTTCTCAATATTCTCTGCGTATTTCATAGGAGATGCGTGTACAGCGTTCTCAATATTCTCTGCGTATTTCATAGGAGATGCGTGTACAGCGTTCTCAATATTCTCTGCATATTTCATAGGAGATGCGTGTACAGCGTTCTCAATTCTCTCTGCATATTTCATAGGAGATGCGTGTACAGCGTTCTCAATATTCTCTGCATATTTCATAGGAGATGCGTGTACAGCGTTCTCAATATTCTCTGCATATTTCATAGGAGATGCGTGTACAGCGTTCTCAATATTCTCTGCATATTTCATAGGAGATGCGTGTACAGCGTTCTCAATATTCTCCGTGTATTTCATAGGAGATGCGTGTACAGCGTTCTCAATTCTCTCTGCATAGTTCATAGGAGATGCATGTACAGCGTTCTCAATATTCTCTGCATATTTCATAGGAGATGCGTGTACAGCGTTCTCAATATTCTCTGTGTATTTCATAGGAGATGCGTGTACAGCGTTCTCAATATTCTCTGTGTATTTCATAACTGATACCTGCATGGGGTTCTCAATTTTCTCTGCGTATTTCATATTTTCCGTTCTACATGATGCTTTTGTAAAGCACACAGTGCAATTAGGAAGACAGTGTATGTCAGAAGATCACCGGCATTGCAGGGTAGCTCAGGAAGAATGCCAGGCACATTGTGTAAATCGCAGGGATCACGGGAGAGTGGAGCACCACGTTCAGGACACTTTTTCCGAAGATCCACACCCTGGGGTGTGGGAGGAAGGAGAAGGTGCCAAGGCAGAGAGGCGAAGCTCGCCGGACGCATACGAAAGGCGCGCAGAGCAGGAGCGCGCGTAGGAAGGGCGCGCACAGCCGCAGCACACCCTATTCTCTCTGCGAGCTCACCCACACTGGGCTCTCCAGCTGGGTTTCCCTCCCTTTGATGGGGGAGGATGTTTACTGCTTTCTGTTCCCAGTAATGAGGACAGAGGTGAATGGGGCTTTTTAAGTTGTGGGAGACGGGATAGGACAGACAGAAGGGAGGTTAGAGAAGCAAGAGGACGACCCAACGTGACCCCACTAGAAGCAGCGCAGAGGCGGAAGAATGCAGGTGGAGGGGCAGCCGGCACCGGGGAGGGCCACGGAAGGCTGAGACGAGAAGCTGAAGGTCACCTCAGCCGTGTGGCCAAGGGCTGAGGCCACACTGAGCTGGAGGAGAACGGGAACCTTGGCAGCTGCACGGAACCCAAGGTCACAAGTGAAGACCCCCGATAGCGTCCAGTACCCACGAGTGCACAGCAGGCGGTGAAGACCCCCGATGATGTCTAATACCCACGAGTGCACAGCAGGCAGTGAAGACCCCCATGGTGTCTAATACCCACGAGTGCACAGGAGGCGGTGAAGACCCCCATGGTGTCTAATACCCACAAGGGCACAGAAGGCAGTGAAGACCCCCGATGGTGTCTAGTACCCACAAGAGGCAGTGAAGGCCCCCTGATAGTGTCCAGTACCCACGAAAGCGCAGGAGGCAGTGAAGACCCTCGATGGTGTCTAGTACACAGAGAGCACAGGAGGGAGGACCATCAAGAAAAGGGGTTTCTTGGAATAGAGCATGACTTAGAACAGAGGAGACGTAGCCCCAGAGGGAGAGGTGCTGGAGGGAAAGTGGCCACTCCAGGCGGGCAGCTCCCGTGGCAAACAGCACCATGAATGCTCCAGCAGCGCTCACTCAAGTGCAGCATTGGCCTCCTCCGCCGTCCTTCTCCTCTAAGACAGGAACAAGGAGAAAGCACTGGTAATGGTCACACGTCCTTCCCTCTAATTGCAACTTCACATTCCTTCTATTTAAAAACTGCCATAATGGCTGCATGAACAAAGAAAGAGCGAGGGCAGGAGAGCCTCCGGCTGCAGACAGCAGAGAAGCTGACGCTCGCTCTCAGCGGCTCCCATTCAGCCTTCACTTAAGGAGCACGGAGCACTCACATAACGCGATGCTCAGGCAATGTTTGTGAAAACCGTTATCTACTTGATTTTAGTGTTTGTTACCTCCAAAGGGGAAGTCATATTTTATCACAAGCCACTGCAGGATGGTCTTGGGAAAAGGCTGTTGGGAAATAAATGGGTCAGAACCTTCTCCATATCACAAAGCCACAGGAACCCACAAACGCCCTTCTCCCCCGGGCCTGCCCTGACGTGGGTTAACTCAGGTAGCGACACCGGAAGCCACGGTCTTGGCACAACAGTCATCTCAAGGCCGACAGTGTTCACCCAGCCCATGGTGAGCAGCACGAAATCCAGATGGGGCTTCGGAAGATGCGGCAAACTGCCATAAATACGGGCCAGGGCCACATGCTGGGCCACAGGAGGGGTGAGTTCAGCGACAAAGGACACTGGACTTAATGTATTCAATTTTCCATAACAGGACAACAAAAGCTGTGGGCCAGACCCATCCTGCAAGGCAAGTTCCCCACCCCATCCATCAGCTTCAGCAGTAAAATTGTGAAATCGTAAAATCTGGGGAAGGGATGAACGAGAAGTGAGAAGGGAACACACACTGTCCCCAGACCCTCAGGAGCAACTCCCCCTCCCACCAGCTGCTGCGTTCATCATCCCTAGACCCTCAGGATCATCTCCTCCTCCGCCCGCTGCCGCCTTCACTGTCCTCGCACCCTCAGGATCACTTCGCCCTCCCACCGGCCGCCGCGTTCACTGTCCTCGCACCCTCAGGATCACTTCGCCCTCCCACCGGCTGCTGTGTTCACTGTCCTCGCACCCTCAGGATCACTTCGCCCTCCCACCAGCCGCCGCGTTCACTGTCCTCGCACCCTCAGGATCACTTCGCCCTCCCACCGGCTCCTGTGTTCACTGTCCTCGCACCCTCAGGATCACTTCGCCCTCCCACCGGCTCCTGTGTTCACTGTCCTCACACCCTCGGGATCACCTCCTCCTCCCCCCACTGCCGCCTTCACTGTCCTCACACCCTCAGGATCACCTCACCCTCCCACCGGCTCCTGTGTTCACTGTCCTCACACCCTCAGCAGCGCCTTCTCTGTCCCACCCTCAGGATCACCTCCTGCCTCTCGCCGACCACTGCATTCCCAGGGCTTGAAATGACCACATACTCCTTCCCAGCACAGAGAGGGTATGAGGGCCGAAGGGACCCTTCCCCACATCGTGCCCCATTCCTGCTGCACGTCCTCAGGGGGAGTGTGGTGTGCAGACCCCACGTGTGGGAAGAATGTAGTGCGTCTGTCTCTAGGAGGGGCCGGACAGAGGACAGTCAGCAAACAAGAAACACCAAGCAGGCTGGCTCACCTTCCCCTGTGCTGGGGGGGTCTTCAGGATCTCCCAGAGGCGAAGGCCACTTCTGGGGGATGGCTGGTGACAACAAGGGCCTGGGCATTCTTGACGGTGCACGCAGAAGGTACTGTGGCTCCAGGCTGCCCTTCCCAGGGGGAGCTGGGGACCTCTGGGCAGCATAGGCACCAAGGGCTGCCATCAGATGGTGTCTCTCCACACTGCTGTCCACCTTAGGGCTGAGCTCGTCCGGCTGGAGCTGGCTGAGGGTCTGCGGCAGGAGGTCCTCGGGGAGCTGGGCCTGGGGCCCAGGAGGGTAGGTCAGCGCAGACGTGTGGGCCACATAGGTCAGGATGCTCTTGGAGAAGCGGTCGTCACCCTGGAGGGGCAGGGGAGCAAAACAGAGCAAGAGTCGCATTTCCATCATTAGCCGGGGGCACCAAGATGCCCTTCAGTCTCAGTTTTCAAGGTCCTACACAGCCCTGGGGGTACCAAGATGCCTTTTGGTCTCAGTTTTCAAGGTCCTAAACAGCCCTGGACATCTCTGAAATGTAAAGCCAAAACAGGACTCTCATTTTCACTCTGACCAACTCAGGTCCCTATTTCATATTTGTTCCTGCATTATTTTTAATAACAGCTTCATGGAGATAATTCACTCACATCAGCAGTTTTTAGTGTATTCACAGAGTTGTGAAACATCACTGCTAAGTCCAGAACATCCGCATCACCTGAAAAGAGACTTTGCAGTGTCCCTGTTCCTCCCTCCCACCCCGACACTGCTCATTCACTTTCAGTCTCAAAAGACACTTTGCAGTGTCCCCATTCCTCCTTCCCACCCCAACACTGCTCATTCGCTTTCCGTCTCTACGGATGAGTCTCTTCTGGACGTTTCGTGTAAATGGAATCACACCACGTGTGGCATCTGTGCCTGGCTCGTTTTCCTCAGCGTAATGTCCTCAGGTGCACCCATGCCGATGCCGGGGCACGGGCCCGGACATCCTTCCTCTTTACGGTGAGTACTATCCCACTGCATGTATATCTCACATTTTAAAAATTCATCGATCAGTTGATGGACATTTGCTTTTTTCCACCTTTTGGCTATTTTGAATAATGCTGCTCTGAGTATTCATTTATGAGTCTTTGTATAAATGTGTTTTCAATTGTCTTGGGTTTATTTGAGGATGTTACATGGTAACTCGACATTTAACTAATAGAGGAACTCCCAAGCTGTTTTCCAGCACAGCGGCACCACGAAAAAGCTCACCAGTAATGGATGCAGATCTCAGTTCCTCTGCATCCTTGCCAACACTTTCTACTGTCCTTCTGCTTTTATTATGGTCATCCTGGTGGTTGGAAAGCGAAACCGCACTGTGTCATTTGTATAATGCGCTAAGCCGAGTATGTCCTGCACCTGGAGCCTCCAACTCAGCTTTAACTAATGGTCCTTTGCACGGCAGCTCGGGGTTACTGCTTTCACAGCAATGACGGGAGCCGCTCCCAGGCACACTCGTGAGGCTCGGCAGCGCCTCCCTGGTGGCTAATGATGCTGCCTCTTGGCATGCCCTTATTGACCACTCCTACCTCTTCCTGAAGAAATGTCTGTTCGTATTTTATGCCTGCACTGGTCTTTACTTTAACCCCGAAAAGCTGCTCCCCAATACCTGAATCTCTCTTTCAGCAACCCTCAGCAGAGGCCTCAAGTGCCTTGTCTGGAGGCCTCTTCATTCCAACTTCTTCACTGATGACTGGAAACATGCTTTGCCGCCTGATCTTGTAACTGCAATGTTCTGCAGCTGGGAAGATGCCAGCGTGTCTTGTTCGATAATTACCTATCACATCATTTACTAATCAATGCCCTGGCTAACAGTCTTTCATGGGATTTCTGTCTATATTTTCTCCTCACTCATTTAGTAAAACTCCCCAAGAGGACATGTCCTCGTCACACTTTGTGTCACTAGACAAACCAAGGCCCAGTTATCCTCACCTCTGGGGCAGCTGTAAAAATGTGAAAAGTTCCCATATTCTACCTCAGACTTGGGCTTCATCAAAATGTCATGGACAAGCTGAGTATGAATAATTTTCAGCTTAGAGACTTTCGAATCCTGGACATACACGCTGAGCTCCCTGGGGGCATGCATGGGTGTGTGGACAACAAAGTTTAAATCCCATCCATTCACATTTTCTACTTGCACCTCCTTGGGGCACATGATCAATGTCATGTCAGTGGAGGTGGACACCTCAGCATCTAGCTACAGGTGTGCAGCCTCCTGAGTCTGGCTATTTCTGAAAATATTTGGGTTCATTCTCTGGGTTAGATTTTTGAATAGCAACCTGGGAGTTGGGAAATGGGTTGATACAGGTTGGGTTTTTTTGTTTTTTTTTTTTTATGGTATTTTTTTTGTTTTGTTTTGCTTTTTGTTTTTTGAGACAGAGTCTCCCTCTTTCACCCAGGCTGGAGTGAAGTGGCGCAATCTCAGCTCACTGCAACCTCTGCCTCCTGAGTTCATGCAATTCTCATATGCCTCTGCCTCCCAAGTAGCTGGGACCACAGGAACACAACACTATACCTGGCTACTTTTGCGTGTGTGTATGTTTTAGTAGAAATGGGGTCTCACCATGTTGGCCAGGCTGGTCTCGAACTCCTAGCCTCAAGTGATCTGCCTGCCTCAGCCTCCCAAAGTGCTGGGATTACAGGCGTGAGCCACCGCGCCCAGCCAGTTTGAATCAGGTTCTAATTTTGGTTCTCATATATGAACTTGGGTAAATCACTTGCCCCCTAGAGACTCAATTTGCTTCTGTCAAAAAAGGAAATCAGACATTATCCTAAGATTTTTTTTTTCTTTTGAGATGGAGTCTCACTGTTGCCCGGGCTGGAGTGCAGGGGCACATCTCAGCTCACTGCAACCTCCACCTCTGGGGTTCAAACGGTTCTCCTGCTTCAGCCGCCCGAGTAGCTGGGATTATAGGCGTGTGGCACTGTGCCCAGCTAATTTTTGTATTTTTAGTAGAGATGGGGTTTTGCCGTGTTGGCCAGACTGGTCTCGAACTCCTGACCTCAAGTGACGGGCCTGCCTCAGCCTCCCAAAGTGCTAGGATTACAGTCATCAGCCACTGCACCCAGCCATTATCTCTAAGATATTTTAATTATTATTTCTAAAGTGCTGGGACTTTAGCTATCATCCAAATTGTTTAATTTTGTCCAAGGACTAGCTGAAATCAACTATTCTTCCCTTAAGAAAGAGAATATGTGAGAGAGCAAGAGCATGAGAAAGAGCGAGGGCGAGCAAGCGAGAGACAGTGAATGCCACCACAACAAACAGCCCCTCCAGCAATTTCCCACAAATTGGGTGTAAGTGTCAATCTCCAGCTCAGCCTGCACTCCCTCTTGCACAGGCTGTCTCTGAACACCTGGTCAGCCACTGTGCTGGGGGCTGGGGATCTGCGTCCAAACCCCTCGTTATGTGTCTGCAAGCGGCTCTCCCCTCATTGCTATGAATGCAGTCACCTGGAGCTTCCACTCAAAGGGCCTTTAATTAAAGTTGAGTTGGAAGCTCCAGGTGCAGGACTGACTAGGTTCAGTGCGTTACACAATCACAGCAGAGTGTTATCTGTGCAGTAGACTTGGATAAACAATCTATTTTTGGTTTATGTTCTGAATCAAATTAAGGTGAAGAGGAAAAAGAATATTTCAGTAGTTAGCACAAACAACAGAGCCTGTAGAAATAATAGCAAACATCGGTTTTCACAAGCCACTCCGGCAACTCAGTAGATGATTGCAGACGCTGCGTGTTCCTCACCAAGGTAGTGACCATCCCATAACCAAGAGGACCTGAGAGTTGGGAACATGGGCAGTGAAGAAAAGTATTCTCCCGCTGACTGGCTGTTTTGTGGTTTGAGGTCCCCAAGGAAAGGGAACTGGCTCTGGAGCTGCCTGGGTTTAAACTACCACCAATGCTACGACTGTAGTGCTTCAGCACTTTATTTAGGTCATCTGTAAAACAAGGGTAATAATAATAGTATCTGGCACAGGAGGGTTAATGGCTATGACTACTACTATTATTACTATTATTTACTTTACCTTATTATACCTTTATTGTTTGTTATTTTGTTTGTTTGTTTTTTTGAGATGGAGTCTCACTCTGTCGCCCATGCTGGAGTGCAATGACGCGATCTCAGGTCACTGCAACCTCCACCTCCTGGGTTCAAGTGATTCTCCTGCCTCATCTTCCTGAGCAGCTGGGATTAAGGCACACATCACCATGCCCAGCTAATTTTTTTGCATTTTTAGTAGAGACGGGGTTTTACCATGTTGGTCAAGCTGGTCTCCAACTCCTGACCTCAAGTGATCCTCCCGCCTTGGCCTCCCAAAGTGCTGGGATGACAAGCGTGAGCCACCATGCCTGGCCTATACCTTCATGTTCTTTAAAGCAGTCAGGAAATCCATACCTAAACTGAGGAGGAACTATCCGATTAGACTTTTTCTTCCACTCTCAGCTCTGAGTTTAAAATTCTGTGACTCATTTTCAAACGCCCAATTGTGAAGATGTTTTCAGTCTCAGTTCAACATACCAATGATGGGAGGTTTCCAAAGACAATGTGGAATAATTTTTAAGACCATAGGTGACCAAACCTGGAAATTAGCAGCCTAAAGGCATGGACATGGGCCAATTTCCAGCACATGCGATGGACATTCCTGTGCATGAATTCTTCAAACTACGTGTAAGAGAAATCCGGCTGAGCATCTCTGGGGTAGCCCAGCTGTGGGTATGAAGCATTCGAGAGCTTCTGCCAAAGTCTGCTAATGTTTAAGCTGACATGATATTCTACTGGGAATATTCTTCAACCCACTGCACTTCCATACGTGGAGAAGTAGAACCCAGTCGCCCACACAATGAAAAAGCCAGCAGGAAAGAAGGCTCACTGAGAGACTGGCCTGATCCTGTCAGCTCTGTGTAAACTGTGTAAAATTGAAGCCTCACTTTCACCACCTGAAAAACTAGAAAAATAATTCTGTTTTCTTTAAAACCTGCTGTGAGGATTAGGGAGAGTACAGGTAAAAGTGCCTTGCTCAGCACACAATTCAGAGGAGGAACTTGACAAATGGCAGTCATCAGCAGTATCATCATCACCATTAGTGTCAATGCCACCATCCACAGCAGCATCCCCACCGTCATCACCCTCACCATCAGCATCATCCCACCATCCACAGCAGCATCCCCACCGTCATCACCCTCACCATCAGCATCATCCCACCATCCACAGCACCATCCCCACCATCATCATCTTCACTATCCACAGCACCATCCCCACCATCATCACCTTCACTATCCACAGCACCATCCCCACCATCATCATCTTCACTATCCACAGCACCATCCCCACCATCATCATCTTCACTATCCACAGCACCATCCCCACCATCATCACCCTCACCATAAGCATCATCCCACCATCAATAGCAGCATCCTCACCATCATCACCTTCACCATCAACAACAACATCTCCACTATCTCCACCATCATCACCAACATCCCACCATCATCACCCTCACCATCAACGACAGCATCTCTACTATCTCCACCATCATCACCAGCATCACCACCATCATCACCCTCACCATCAGCATCATCCCACCATCAATAGCAGCATCCTCACCATCATCACCTTCACCATCAACAACAGTATCTCTACTATCTCCACCATCATCACCAGTATCACCACCATCATCACCCTCACCATCAGCATCATCCCACCATCCACAGCAGCATCCCCACCATCATCATCTTCCACCATCAACAACAGTACCTCCACCATCAACACCTTCACCATCATCATCACCCCATCATCAACAACAGCATCTCCACCATCAACAACTTCACCATCATCATCACCCCATCATCAACAACAGCATCTCCACCATCAACACCTTCACCATCATCATCACCCCATCATCCACAGCAGCATCCCCACCATCATCACCCTCACCATCAGCATCATCCCACCATCAATAGCAGCATCTTCACCATCATCACTTCCTATCGGGGAACCAGCCCCCAACATTTCAATGTAGGTTCTTTTCTATTTTCCCTAAGTGTTGGCCAGTCTGAGAAATAAAGAGAAAGAGTACAAAGAGAGAAATTTTACAGCTGGGCCTCCGGGGGTGACATCACATATCAGCAGGTTCCGTGATGCCCACCTGAGCCACAAAACCAGCACACTTTTATTAGGGATTTCAAAAGGGGAGGGGTGTATGAATAGGGAGAGGTCACAGGGATCACATGCTTCAGAGGACAATAAAAGATCACAAGGCAGAGGGCAAAATTAGAATTACTGATGAGGTTCCATGTCCTGCTGGGCACGCATTGTCTTGATAAACATCTTAACAGGAAACAGGGTTCAAGAGCAGACAACCGGTCTGACTAGAATTCACCAGGCTGGAATTTCCCAATCCTGGTAAGCCTGAGGGCACTGCAGGAGACCAGGGTGTATTTCATCCCTTATCTTCAACCACATAAGATAGACATCCCAAAGCAGCCATTCACAGACCTACCCCTGGGAATGCATTCCTTCCCCAGGGTTACTCCTTGCTGGGAAACTAATTCAGCAATATTTCTCCTACTTGCTTTCTTCAAGAAGAAAAATATGGCTCTATTCTGCCCAACCCCTCAGGCAGTCAGACCTTTAGATTATCTTCCCTTGTTCCCTGAAGATTGCTGTTGCTCTGTTCCTTTTCAGGGTGCCCTGATTTCATCTTGTTCAAACACACGTTTTACAAACAATTTGTACAGTTAACACAATAATCACACGATCCTGAGGTGACATACATCCTCAGCTTACGAAGATGACGGGATTAAGAGATTAAAGACAGGCATAGAAAATTATAAGAGTATTGATTGGGGAAGTGATAAATACCCATGAAATCTTTACAATTTATGTTCAGAGATTTCAGTAAAGACAGGCATAAGAAATTATGAAAGTATTAATTTTGGGAACTGATAAATGTCCATGAAATCTTCACAATTTATGTTCTTCTGCTGCGGCTTCAGCCAGTGCCTCTGTTTGGGGTCCCTGACTTCCTGCAACAACTTCTACCATCAACAACAGCATCTCCACCATCTCCACCATCAACAGCAGCATCCCCACCATTATCACTTCCACCATCAACATCATCCCTGCCATCATCACCTCAACTATCAACAGCAGCATGCCCACTATCATCATCCCACCATCACCATCAGCAGCAGCAGCAGCACCATCATCACCTCACCATCCACAGCAGCATCCCACCTTCAGTGTCACCCCCACTGTCAGCAGCATCAAACTTCTACTGCTGCTGTGTGCCAAGCCCTGGACTTCCATGAAGGAAGAATAACTCAGACATGGCCCTGTCCCCACACATCTTGCAGACTGAAATAGGAGTTGAGTCACAGATGTTAACAACCGTAATTGAAAGAATACTATTATAGAGGTTCAGAAAAGCAATCCTGGTTTTGGAAGAATGTGATCCTCTTCAGCTGGAGGAAATCAGAGCTGCTTCCCGGAGCCAGCTGATGCAGTGCGTAGAGCCACGCCCTGCACTGTACCCCTCACCTGCCAAACAGTGGCACCGTTGAGGAAGTGACTCTCCTCGATCCCAACTTTACTGGGGCCAGGGGTACCAGAGCTAAAAATCAGGCCTCTTCCTTTGACAAACATGTCTCCCCTGGAGATCCACCCAGCCCAGTCTCAACGGCACAATTATGAGTTCAGGCTGACAGGAAGGCCAGGAGGTCTGGGGAGTCCCACACGGCGGGAGACGCTGAGTGGAGGAGACTCCTGTGTGCACATTGGTCTCTGTCCGTGCTCATCAGCTGTTCTCCTGCACCGAGGATCCAAAACAAATTAGGAAGCCCAAGTCGGGACATCTTTTGACCACATAACACACATTTTCTCCCTGTCTCACCACCCGCAGGCAGTGCTGACAGGCACATTGATCACGGCGTGCTTGCTGCCGGCCTGACAAAGCACAGGGCCGCAGCGCTTTCGCCGGCTTCCTAATGAGCTGGCACTGGATGCGGCCAGGTTTGGCTGCTGAGGAGGGAACGCTGCAGCTCCGGCTCCGGCTCGTGAATGTGGGTTTGGGATGACTTCACCGTGCCTCTGTCTCGGGCCTTAGAGAGGCGATTCTGGCAGCTCATTTATTTTCTCTGTCTCTCTCTGTGTCTCTGTCTCTGTCTCTGTTTCTGTCTCTCTGCGTGTCTCTGCCTCTGTCTCTGTCTTAACACAGTAGAAAGTGTCAGTGTTTAACAGTGCTCAGGCTCTAAGTGGCCCACTCATGTGGAGGGGAAATAATGGTGGTGTCATTCTTACCGACAGCGCTGTCTCCAAGACAAAATAACATTTTTGTATTCAGGGAAGCAGTGGGGTCTCACACTAGCATATACTGTGCTGTCTCTGCAGCCAAGGTATAGAGCTCTCAGATTGAAAAACACGACCCCGCACAGTTTTTAGAGTTCACAAAATCTATGAGGTTGAACAGGGTAAGTCCTAAACAACTTAGGATCAACAAATTTGTAGCGAGTTGACAGTATCACGAGGCACCAATGTGAACGCCTGGATATCTGCTAATGACGATGCATTCTGCGAGTCTGGAATTATCGGAAGACTCACGACGCCATGAGGCCAGCGCTGCTCTCACCCCGTCCTGCTCCGAGACTCACGATGCCGTGAGGCCAGCGCTGCTCTCAGGCCACCCTGCCCGCCCGCCACTCTTCCTTCTGTCTCCTGTTTGCATTTTGGCCTTTCCAGAAGCTGCACCCCCAAAGCCTCCTACCTGGCAAGTGAAAAGCACAGGGCATGATGAAAGCAGCGAGTTCCAATCCATATCCCATCCACCTTGGCCTGGGATTAGAGGTCAACTGACTCAGAACCACCCGGAGGATGGAGGGACAGGCATCGCCATGGGGCTCTTATTCACTGAGTGCTACACCAGGCTGTTTTCGGCTTTACATGCCTTAATTTTCTCTAACTCTCTCAATGACTCGATGGTACAGACATGATTATCCACATTTTGCATATGAGGAAAGAAGATCCTGCAGCAAGGAGAGGGCAGAGCTAAGGCGCAGCCCTTCTCCCCAGCCTCTGTCTGTCTGTCACATCTCAGACACCCAACACGCCAAGTGAACAGAGGAACAGCGAGCAGGCCAGCTTGCATGGAGCACAGGTCTGGGCGTGGAGGGGCTGCTAGTGCAGGGGGGTGGCACCTGTCACTGCGAGTGCTCAGTGGAGGGCAGGGACAGGACTGTCCGGGAGGAAACCAGGGTGACAGTCAGGACGACAGTGGCCAGCATGCATCAGCCTGCTCTGCCTCAGACACTACCGTGTATGCTGGGAGCAGAACACCACGCCCTGGGGCCACCTTCCACCAGAGTTCCGCTTCCCACTAAAGGTCTTGAGAACAATCGCATGAGGGGGTAAACTTGAAAAACTCAAATGAACATCGTGAATGTGGCATCCAATATGTGGAGGCCACGGTCCTCATTGCTGTGTGCCTCTGCACCTGCTCCTCCAGGTGGCATGGCTAAGCAGAGGGCTGTGAGGGAAGCTGTGTCCCCAAACACAATCCCCCATGGTGGCCCCCCTCCAGAAACAGGGACAGGGGAAGGTGGGCTTGTTTACCGCATCCGGGTGGTGACAGTTTGGGGCTGTTCTGGATGAAGCCACTGTGGGTAGTCATGGGCCAGCCTTCCTGTGAATGCAGGCGTCCCTCCTCTTGGGTAGACATCAAGAAGGGAACTGCTGAGTCCAAGGACAGACATATCTTTAGCCTTCAAGCAGCTTCCAAACACAGGTTATAACAGCTTGCATTGCATTCTCACTAATTTGAGAATTTCTGTGTCCTCATCAAGAGTTGGTTTTATAGATTTTTTTTTTTAATTTTAGCCAATCTAGTGACATGAAGTAGTCGTTCTTTATGGTTTTGTGAATAAGGATGCTCAGCACCTTTGATGCCTTCATTGGCCATTTGTATATCTTTTTATGAAGTATCTGTTCAAAGTTTTTATACATTTTTGTGTGGGGTTACTTGTGTCTTTTCCTTTTGCAGCGCTATTTAAGTATAATTGACATACAATAAACAGTACAGGAAGCATGACAAGGAACACATCCATCACCCTGAACACGTCCCGGTGCCCTGGAGACACTGCCCTCTCCCATCCCTGTCCATAGCTCCAGGCAATCCCAACCAGCTTTCTGTCCCTTATAATCGAGTTTGCATTTTCTACGGCTTTCCAAACTGGAATTACAACAATAGGTCCTCTTTTGTCTTTTGGTCAACAGAAATGAGACTCACTGTGCTGTTTTGTGCATCAACAGCTCATTCCAGTGTCTTACTGAGCAGCGTTCCACTTTGTGGGTCAAACAAAGTTTCTTTGTCCATTCACTTTTTGATAGACATTTGGGTTTTTTCAATTGTGGGCATTTACTATGAAAGCTACCATGAAGATCCGTGTGTACATCTTTGCCCACATGCTTTCACTTATCTTGAGAAACGGGACTGAAAGTTACAATGAAGATTCGTGTGTAAATATTTGAATACGCACATGCTTTCGCTTATCTTGAGTAGAAGTAGGATTGAAAGCTACAATGAAGATTCGTGTGTAAATCCTTGAATGCACACATGCTTTCAATTATCTCGAGTAGAAGTGGGATGGAGGGATCACAGGCAGGTAGACACTTCACTTTTGAAGAAACCATCAAGACGTCTTCCAAATCGTTGTGAATGTTTTACGTTTCCACTGGTGGCATATGAGAGGTCCAGCTTCTCCACCTCCTTGCCAATACATAGGATGGTCAGTTTTGTTTTGTTTTGTTTTTAATTTTAGCCATTCTTACAGGTTTGTAGTGGTATTTCACTGTGATTTCAATTTTCATTTCCATAACGAGGAATGATACTGAATATTTCACACTAAATTGTCACTCATTTGTCCTCTTTGGTGAAGTGTTTATTCAAATCTTTTTGCCCATGTTTTTAATTTCAATAGCTTTTGGGGTATGCATGGTTTGGGTTACATGAATGAACTGAATAGTGGTGAAGTCTCAGATCTTAATGCACCCATCATCCAAGTAATGCACATTGTACCCAATATGTAGTTTTTAAAAATCCCTCTCCCCTCCCATCCTCCCACTTCTGAGTCTCCAAAGTCCATTAGATCACTGTCTGCCTTTGCATATGCATAGCTTGGCTCCCACTTACAAGTAAGAACATAAGGTAATCAATTTTCCTTTCCTGAGTTACTTCACTTAGAATAATGGCTTCCAGCTCCATCTAAGTGGCTGCAAGAGACATTATTTCATTCTTTCTCATGGCTGAGTAGTATTCCATGGTGTATATATATACACTACATTTTCTTTTATTTATTTATTTATTTTTTTGTTAGATGGAGTCTCTGTTGCCAGGCTGGAGTGCAGTGGCACAATCTCGGCTCACTGCAACCTCCACCTCCCAGGTTCAAGTGATTCTCCTGCTTCAGCCTCCCAAGTAGCTGGGACTATAGGCACCCACCACCACACCTGGCTAATTTTTTGTATTTTTAGTAGAGACAGGGTTTCACCATGTTGTCCAGGATGGTCTTGATCTCTTGACGCCGTGATCCACCCGCCTCAGCCGCCCAATATGCTGGGATTACAGGCGTGAGCCACCGCACCTGGCCTACATTTTCTTTCTTTATCCACTCATCTGTCAATGGGCACTTAGACTGGTTCCATATCTTTGCAATTGTGAATTGTGCTGCAATAAACATATATCTACAGGTGCCTTTTTGATATATTGATTTCTTTTCCTTTGGATACTCAGTAGCGAGATTGCTGGATCAAATGGTAGATCAACTTTTAGATCTTTATGAAATCTCCATACTGTTTTCCATAGAGGTTGTACTAATTTACATTCCCACCCGCAGTGGATGAGTGTTCCCTTTTTACCATAGTCATACCAACTCTATTGTTTTGTGACTTTTTAATAATAGTCATTCATGCAGGAGTATGGTGGTATCTCACTGTGATTTTAATTTGCATTTCCTTGATGATTAGTGATGTTGAGCATTTTGTTCATATGTTTGTTGCCCATCTGAGTATCTTCTTTTAAGAAATGTCTATTCATGTCATTTTTCCACTTTTTAATGGGATTTTTTTTTTCTTGCTAAATTGAGTTCCTTGTAGATTCTGGATGTTGGTCCTTTGTCAGATGCATAGTTTGCAAATATTTTCTCCCATTTTGTGGGTCGTCTGATGATTTCTTTTGCTATATGAAGCTTTTCAGTTTAATTAGGTTCAATTTATTTTAGTTGTAGTTGCATTTGCTTTTGGGGTCTTACCCATGAACTCTTTGCCTAGGCCAATGTCCAGAAGATTTTTTCCTAGTCTTCTAGAAGTTGTATGGTTTCAGGTCTTAGATTTAAGTTGTTGATTCATCTTGAGTTGATTTTTGTATAAGGTAAGAGATAATGAGGTAGGAGGCAGGACTCAACTTCAGAGGCAGGGCTTGGTTACGGAACCAAATTAAAGACTAGTTAAAACAGAGCTAAGGTGGAACCAGCTTTCCATAAGTCACACCCACCAATATGCCATGTCAGTTTACCCTTACCATGGCAACACCCAGGAGTTACTGCCTCTTTCCATGGCAATGACCTGATGACCCCAAAGTTACTACCCCTTCCCTAGAAATTTCTGCATAAACCACTCTTTACCCTCATGTAATTAAAAGTGGCTATAAACACCACTGCAAAGCCTCCTTGAGCTGCTACTCTCTGCCTATGGGGTAGCTTGGCTCTGCAAGAGCAGTCACAGAGCTAAACCACTGTCAGAGCTGTGACACTGCCTGTAACAACAATATTGTTGCTTTCTTCTATCTCCAGCTTGACCTTGAATTCTTTCCTGGGCAAAGTCAAGAACCCTGGTGGGCTAAGCCCCACTTTGGGGCTCCTTACCCTGCATCAATAGAGATCCAGTTTCATTCTTCTACATGAGGCTACCCAGTTTTCCCAAAACCATTTATCAAACAGGTGTCCTTTCCCCAGTTTATGCTTTTGTATGCTTTGTCAAAGATCAGTTGGTTGTAAGTGTTTGGGTGTGTTTCTGGGTTCTTTATTCTGTTCCATTGGTCTATGTGTCTACTTTTCTACCAGTACCATGCTGTTTTGGTAACTCTAGCCTTGTAGTATAGTTTGGAGTCAGGTAATGTGATGCCTCCAGATCTGTCTTTTTTGTTTAGGATTGCTTTGGCTATTTGGGCTATTTTTTGGTTATGTATGAAAATAATGTTGGCATTTTGATAGGAATTTCATTAAATGTGTAGATTGCTTTGGGCAGTGTGGCCATTTTCATGAAATTCTTCCAATCCATAAGCATGGGATGTGTTTCCATTTGTTTGTGTCATCTACAATATATTTCAGCAATGTCTTGTAGTTCTCCTTATAGAGATCTTTCACCTCCTTGGTTAAGCGTATTGATAGGTATTTTATTTATTTTTTGAAGCCTTGTAAAGTGGATTGAGTTCTTGATTTGATTGTCAGCTTAGTCATTGTTGGTATATAGCAGTGCTACTGATTTGTGTACGCTGATTTTGTAACCTGAGACTTTCCTGAATTTGTTGATCAAATCTAGGAGTCTTTTGGAGGAGTCTTTAGGGTTTTGTAGGTATATGATCATATTACTGGCAAACAGCAATAGTTTGACTTCCTCTTTTCCAGTTTGGATGCCCTTTATTTCCTTCTGTTTTCTGACTGCTCTGGCTAGGACCTCCAATACTATGTTGAATAGAAGTTGTCTTCTTTCAGTTCTCAGGGGGAATGCTTTCAACTTTTCCCCATTCCGTATGATGTTGGTTGTGGGTTTGTCATATATAGCTTTTATTATTTTGAAGTAATTCCCTTCTATGCCGAGTTTGTTGAGAGTTTTTATCATGAAATGATGTTGGGTTTTATCGAATGCTTTTTCTGCATCTATTGAGATGATCATATCTCAATGTTTGTTTTTAAGTGTTTATGTGATATATCACATTTATTGACTTGCATGTGTTAAACCATCCCTACATCCCTGGGATGAAACCCACCTTATCATGGTGTATTATCTTTTTGATGTGCTGTTGGGTACAATTAGCTAGTATTTCGTTGAGGGCTTTTGCATCTATGTTCATCGAAGGTATTGGTCTATAGTTTGCTTTTGTTCATTATTTTATCCTTGATTTTAGTATCAGAGTGATACTGGCTTCTTAGTTAGGGAGGATTCTCTCTTTCCTGATCTTTTGGCATAGTTTCAGTAGAATTGGTACCAATTCTTTGAGTGTCTGGTATAATTCAGCTGTGAATCCACCTGGTCCTGGGCTTTTTTTGTTGTTGTTGGCAATTTTTAAGTTACTGATTTGATCTCACTGCTTATTATTGGTCTGTTCAGGGTTTCTATTCCTTCCTAATGTAATCTAGGAGGGTTGTATGCTTGCAGGAATATATTCATGTATTCATTTCTTCTAGATTTTCTAGTTTGTGTGCATAGAAGTGTTCATAGTAGTCTTGAATGATCTTTTGTATTTCTGTGCTGTAGTTGAGCTTATTTGAATCTTCACTCTTCATTTCTTGATTAATCTTGCTAATGGTCCATCAATTTTGTTTATATTTTCACAAAACCAATTTTTTGTTTCACTGATCTTTTCTATTTGTTTCTTTCTTTCAAGTTGATTTAGCTCTGTTCTGATCTTTGTTATTTCTTTTATTCTTCTAGCTTTGGGTTTAGTTTGTTCATATTTCTCTAGTTACTTGATGTGTGACATTAGGTTGTCAATTTGGGCTCTTTCAGACTTTCTGATGTAGGCATTTAGCATTGTAAACTTACCTCTTAGCATTGCTTTTGCTGTATCCCAAAGGTTTTGATAACTTGTGTCACTATTATCATTCATTTCAAAGAATTTGTAAACTTCCATCTTGATTTCATTGTTAACCCAAAAATCATTGAGGAGCATATTTTTTGATTTCCATGTATTTGTATAGTTAAAAAAATTCCTTTTGGAGTGAATTTCTAGTTTTATTCCACTGTGGTCTGAGAAGATACTTGACATAATTTTAATTTTTAAAAATTTACTAAGACTTGTCTTGTAGCCTAGCATATGGTCTTTTTTTGTTTCATTACTTTTTCTTCTAAAAAGATGGGATACATGTGCAGAACATGCAGGTTTGTTACATAGGTATACGTGTGACATGGTGGTTTGCTGCACCTATTGACTTGTCTTCTAAGTTCCCTCCCCTCTCCCCCGACCCCTCAACAGGCCCTGGTGTGTGTTTTTCCCCTCCCTGTGTCCATGTGTTTTCACTGTTCAACTCCCACTTATAAGTGAGAACATGAAGTGTTTGGTTTTCTTTTCCTGTGTTAGTTTATTGAGGATGATGGCTTCCAGCTTCATCCATGTCCCTGCAAAGGACATGATCTCATTCCTTTTTATAGCTGAATAGTATTCCATGGTGTATATGCACCACATTTTCTTCATCTAGTCTATTTTGGAGAATGTTCCATATGTTCATGAGGAGAATGTATATTCTGCAGTTCTTGGTTAGAATGTTCTGTAAATATCTGTTAGGTCAATTTGTTCTAGAGTGTAGATTAAGTCCATGTTTCCTTGTTGACTTTCTGTCTCAGTGATCTGTCCAGTACTGTCAGTTGAGTATTGAGGTTCCCCAGTGTTGGCACGCTGCTACCTATCTCACTTCTTACATCTAGCAGTAATTGTTTTATGAATCTGAGAGCTCCAGCATTTGGTGCATATACATTTAGAATTGTAATATCTTCTTGTTGGATTGGCCCTTTTATCATTATTTAATGACCTTCTTTGTCTCTTTTTACTGTTGTTGTTTTAAAGTCTGTTTTATCTGATATAAGAATGTTCCTGCTCACTTTTGGTTTCCATTTGCATTGAATACCTTTTACTACCCCTTTACCTTAACTTTATATGCATCTTTATGCATTAGGTGAATCTGTTGAAGATAGCACATATTTGGTTTGTGTCTTTTTATCCATTCTGCCAATCTGTTATCTTTTAAATGCAGCATTTAGGCCATTTACATTCAACACTAATATTGAGATGTGAGATATTGTCCCAATCAGGAAGTGTGGCTTTCAGGTCACATCTATCCCAGTCCAGTAGCAAAGCCAGGTGCCAGATTCTGTGCTTGTGGCTGCAGCGTGCTTCCCACTCCCTGCTGAGTTATGGCCAAAGGATTTTGTCCCTACTAGAGATTAGATTGCAAATTTTAGTTGGGAGCTTCTCTCAACCTGTGGCCACTGCCTGAGTTGGCTGGCAGACTTCCACACAGTCCCCTGTGAGGCAGAACGGCTTCCCCAATCCATGCTGGAGACTGGGAATGCACACAGGGATCTTCCTGCTGCTTCTCCTACTTTATATTCTCCACTGCTCCCTAAATCAGTTCCAGCACTGGGTTAAGGTCCCATCCCCATGGGCTGAATTCCCCAGTGGGGGTGCATATCTCAGAGCCAGTGTCTCCCCCTCACACTGTGGGGCTTACAGTTCTCCACTTAGTTCACAGTGTCGGCTGCAGCCTGCCACTTCTTTCAAAGGCTCTGTGGTTTCTTTCAGTTTTCCTGTCAAGTTCTGGTGTTGCTGCTTGGAAAAAAGTTCACAGTGTGAATCTTTACACACTATTTTGTCTTTCCAAGTGGGAGAGGCATGCTAACATTGCTTCCAATCCACTGTCTTGGAAAAAAAATGTCCATTTTTAATGTGCTGCTTTTTATTTTAGTTTTTAAGATTTTTATACATTCTGATATTCTTTTTTTATCTTAAAAAGTACTATTTGCAAGTATTTTTCTAAGTCTGTGGCTTTTCATTCTTTTGTGTGTCTTTCAAAGAAGTGTCTTCTTTTGAAGAAGAAAATTTTTAAATTTTGACAAAGTTCTAGTTATCAATTTTTTTAAGGATTGTGTTTTTGTGTCATATCAATACCAATTTGGAGGTAATTTCCACTTTAATACTATTGAGTCTTTAGACACATGACCATGCATATATTGCCATTAATTTGTCTTATTTAATTATTCTCATCAATGTATTGTAGTTTTGGTTGTACATTGTCTTACACATATTTTAGATTCAACCTTAATTATTTCATAATTTTATGCTACTATAAATGATTTTTTAAAATTCATATTTAATTGCTGCTAGTGTACAGAAATAAATTAATTTTTGTGTGCTGACTTTGCACTCTACAGCATTGCTATATTTACTAGTTTTAGTAGTTTTTATGTAGCTTCCACCAAATTTTTGACAAAGGTTATCATGTAATCTGAATGCCTCTCGTTTCTTCTTGTTTTATTGCACTGGCAAAGATCTTTAATGCCACAGGCAGGTGGATCACCTGAGGTCAGGAGTTCGAGACCAGCCTGGCCAACATGGTGAAACCTAGTCTCTACTAAAAATGCAAAAATTAGGTGGGCATGGTGGCGGGTGCCTGTAATCCCAGCTACTTGGGAGGCTGAGGCAGAAGCAACACTTGAACCCAGGAGGCAGAGGTTTCTGCAAGCTGAGATCACGCCACTGCACTCTAGCCTGGGCAAGCAGAATGAAATTCCATCTCAAAAGAAAAAAAAAAAAAGATCTTCAATGCAATGTTGGATAGAAGAGGTAAGAGCAGACATCCTTGTCTAATTCCAGATTTTAAGTGGAAAGCTTTCAGCCCTTCACCGTTTGGTGTAATCTTAGATGGAGGTTTCCATCAAGGATGAATGCTGGGTTTTGTCAAATGCTTTTTCCAGTATCTACTGAGACCATCACATGGTGTTTCTTTCCCTTGTTACTATGGTGAGTTATGTTGGTTGATGTTCAAATGTTTGACATACCCTGTATATCTGGGATAAATCTGCCTTGATTATGATGCAGTATTCTTTTTTATATATTGTTGAATTTAATTTGATAAAAATTGTTTAGAATTTTTGTTTCTATATTTCTGAAGAATAATAATCTGCAGTTTTCTTTTAAAATCTTTCTCTGTATGATTTTGATCTGTTGACATTTATTGAGACCTATTTTATGACCAGCATTTGATCTAGTTTGGGAAATATTCTATATAATATACTTAAAAAGAATGTGTGTTTAGTAGTTTTTAGGTATATCATTCTATAAACATCACTTAGCTTATATTGGTTAATGTGGTGGTTTAAATCTTCTCTATCCTTACTGATATTTTATCTATTTGTTTAATCAGTTACTGAGAGAGGAGAGTTTCAGTCACTAATGCTCATGACGGACTTATATGTTTCTGTCTTTAGTATTCTCTTACGTTTCCTTTATGTATTTGAAGCTCTGAAATTGGTTCATAAAATTTTTCTGTAGCATCTTGATGAATTGACCATTTAGTCATCATAGAGTGTCTCTATCATGAATAACACTATTAGTCTTGAAGTCTACTCTGTCTAATATTAACACGACCATACCAGCTTTCCTGCCTTTCGAGTTTCCATTGTACACATTTTCCATCCTTTGGGTCTTAGTTGCCTTCTTTGCCTGTGGTTGGGTCTGGGCTCCAGTGAGACTCGAGATCCCTTTATGCTCCACACTCCGCCACCAGGCTTCTGAACCTCAGGGGAGCTCTCTCTGCTTTATGGTCCAAGTGTCAGTTTGTGAGTTTCTGAAGCTTCTCTTCCCTATTGGTCCCACCCTGGCTTTCTGCATCCTCAGAAAGATGCAACCGATGTTTTTCCACCATGCTTTCTTGCCCCCAGCCTTCAGAAGGCCACCTCTGTAGAGGCTTGGCGTTCCTTGGCAGGATTTCTCCCAGCCCCCTCCCTCCTCCATCCCTGGTGCCCCAACTCACGTACTCAGTGAAAGCCCACAGGAAAGAGGTGGGGGTGCAGACACTCACTCTGTGCAGCCTGTCTCTCAAAGAGCTTCTTAAAATTTAGGCCGAATTCTCCCCGCTTCCTGTGACTGGCTCCCACTTCTTCCATTCCAATGCGCATGAAAGAAGCTGCGGTCTCCTCTCCCTGGTGTGAGTTCATCACTTTCTGAATGCAATCCTCTCCCTGGAATGGGTTCATCCATCCCCCTCTGAATGTAGTTCACCCTCTTTTCCTGTGTCCTCAGCTCTGGCACATTTCTCCCGGGGCTCACTCATGTGGTTGGGGTGGGAGGGGAATGGGCTCCTGACACTCTGTACCCGACATACATCATACACCTGCAGGAGGTGCCTCCTGGTTGTCCTCCAAGGTCGTCCTCTCGGAAGCCCGCCTGGGCCACCTGCCCCCTCTGGCATGACCACGCCTGGGCCCACCTACCCCCTCTGTCAGAAGCCTGCCTGGGCCACCTGCCCCCTCTGGCATGAGTGAGCCTTTACTTTCTGTGTTCCCTGCATCACAGAACTTGCTTTAATTTTTTAACTGTATTTTTTGCTTGTTTGTTTTCTCCCTCCTACCCAGTAAAACCATAAAATCCTAAAGGGCATAAACTAACTTTCCTTAACCATTTCCTTAACCCAGCACCATTTCTTTTATGTTAAATATGTTTTTTAAACATTTCCAAAATAAATCTGCTAGTTAATGGTATTGGTAAGCAATGAATTTCTGATTAAACCTCCTCAGTAACACGGAGTGGACAGGGAATTTATGGTGTTCTGCATGATGAGTACAAGTACTGTGAGCCGGTGCCACCATAGTCAATAAAACAGGAAGCATTACCACCCTAACAATGCAGAAGTCATAACGACACCTTGATTTAGCGATCAGTAAGCGCTCAATTAGTGTTTAAACGAGAAGAAAGCTCTGAGTCATCTCGCTAATGAACAAAGAGAAAGAGCATGATTTTATTCCCAGTGGCTTCTGTTATGACGTCACCGGCATGAAGGTCCTGAAAGGCAATATGTTTAGGACATTTCTCCATCACTTTTGATGATGGATACATAGAAAACAATGATTTATAAAATAATTCACAGGAAGTTGATTGTACCTTGAAAGGTCATCAGTATATAAAGCTTAAATTTCCAATTAAAATATTTCAACAGCTGAGAGAGGCGGGGAGAAGCCGCGGCCCAGATCTCTAAGTCCCTATATTCACGGGGCAGCAAATCTGCCCGGCAACACTGCAGCCTCCGGTCACGCACTTCCTGCACTTATTCAGTCTTTGTTCATTAGTGAGATGACTAACAGCTTTCTCCTCATTTAAACACTGGACAGAAAAGAAAATGAGTTCTGGGTTTTCATGCATTTTTTTAAATACTGAGAAGCATCCATCTTAACAAAGAAGAAAAATACCTAAGCCAAAATGCCACCAAGTGCTCATTTTCTGAATAACCGTTTGACGGCTGTGCTAAATGTCTGTGTGCCAGAATGACCACGGAACTCATTAATTCAAACTGGGACACCTCCAAAGGGGAAAGAATGACTTCCTGATAATTATGCTGAGGAACGGTAGAGACCAGCACTGCGAGGCCGACCACGGAGTGTGGGAGGTTCCAAGGTGACAGAGCCAAACTTATCAGAAGGTGGACCCTGGCTGCTGGTGGAATATTTGACATGACTGGTACCCACGCCCCTCTCTCATTTCTGTTTCTTGAAATGGAGAGCAGGCCAGATGGGGGCAGTGGTGGAAGATGCTCCTCTCCCGTGCACCTAGCGGCCCTGGGGAGTGGCAAAGCCGGGGGATGCACCCCAAGAGATCAGCCCCAAATGGACCATCACAAGCTCCCAACGGAGGGGTGTTCTGGTGCAGAGGCAGCCGCCACGCTCGCCCCGGCATGGGGAAGGCCTCCACGCTCACCCGCTGCATGGGGAAGGCTGCCACTCGCCCACTGCATGGGGAAGGCTGCCACTCGCCCGCTGCATGGGGAAGGCCGCCACCCTCGCCCGCTGCATGGGGAAGGCCGCTTTGAGAGCACTCTGGGGCGTACGTGGAGAATGCTGGTGCTGGAATCCTAATGCAGTAAGTCAGGAATGGAAAGACTTCAGTAAATACGACTGGTTAGTGTGACCAGGCCTGATGAGCACTGAGCTGCTGAGTCCGGCAGAGCCACTGAGCACCTGGAGAGCGTCCCAGGACATGCAGCACACTGTGCTCCGCCTAGGAAGGCGTCCTGTCTGTAGCAGGAGCTTGCTTTCCCCAGGAGCTGCTATGAGCCAACTCACAAGGCACCACTACGATGCCTTCCAATGGTTCATAGCACGAATTGCTCAATATCTACCAAAGACCTTCACTCTCAGCGAGTTTCTGCAACTTGCTAGTTTGTTTCTAATGCATGGATGTCGCTGCTGCGTGGCCGACCTCACATCTGGCTGCCTCAGGCACTCAATTTACCCTCGACGAGAATCTATGCTGTGCCTTGTCCCACAAGCAAATTCCATTCTAACTCTGACTCTTTTATTTTAGTGCCGCGGCTATTTATAAAATAACTGAAACTCAAGGAGGGGCATGATGATGGGTTCAAAATGGAACAACTGAGGCTCCCATTGAATGAAACCCAGTGCTGTTTGCAGGTGACACCCCGCTCACTGGCCCGTCTGAGGCCGGCGGGTGAGCCTCCAAGGCTATGCTCCTGCCTTTCTCTATTCAGAAGCCCGTGAAGAAGGCGCTTGGACGTCAGTCTAGGTGAGCATGCCACCGTCAAGTCAGGGGGAAAAGACGGGAAACCGCTTCACGGAAAAGTGTCAACTGATTTCCTTTCAATCCAACTTCTTCCGAGTCTCTGAAACTTTTAATGACGCCCCGCCTTTCCCTCGTATGTTACTAAAACCATCTCTGGACTGCACGGGGGTTACTTTACTGATTGTTCACTTCCAGCGTCTGGGGACGTGATGTGACGGCCCCGTTACAGAAACCTGAAATCTCACAGCAGCAGCGGAGGCACAGCACGGGGCCCCACAGCCCTTCCGATAAAGACACAAGGGGGCAGAGGAGGAGCACGAAGCAATCATTTCAGAGCTGGAGGTGCTAAATTACCAACGTTCAAGAGAGTGGGAGAAATGCCAGTTTCCATCATGCTGTGCTGAGACCTGCTCTGCAGTGCTGAGGTGCGGGCACACCAAGGGAATGTTTGCCAGGATCCCGGTGCCCTCTGATTCCCCTCATCAGAGTCAGAGACTTCCACTGAGCCCAGTTTCAGACTCTCGACCTAATTTCCATTTCATTTTTTAAAGATTATTTTATCAACGATAGTTATGGTTACAGCTACTGACTGGGCACTCCATGAGGAGCTTCACACGTGGCCCTCATGACACCCGCAGGGCCACTACCCCTCGTTTACAGCTGAGGACTCGGGGGGCACAGAAGCTGAGCAGCCCCTTGGCCCCAGAGCAGTGGGTGGAGGAGCCTCTGACCCAAGGACAGAGTTGCATGAAATCCACCTTCTGCACCCACAAAATCCAGCAGGATGTCCAATGCACCAAAGGTGCTTAGTTGGTCTCAGTTAATGAATAAAAAATGTAAATTTAGCATGTTTAAAATAGCCTTAAGTGGACCAGACCCTCTAGGGGTAGGCTCACACAGAAAGGCTCCTGCAGGCTCCTGGAAAGGCTTTAGGGAATGTTTCTCCGGACAGCCAGTGGTCCTGACGGGAGGTGGGCCTGGCACAGAGCAGGGCTGGGATTGGCCTCTCATTGTGAGCCTAACCCTAGAGGGATACCTGGGGCCTGCAGTGCCTGTGACCCTGCACTTCCACGAGGTCTGAAGGCCCCCAGCCTCCACCATGAGGAGTGATTTCGACCAATCAGGAAACACAGTTCGTGATCAGGAAAAACACAAATATGGCCCAGGTGCCACTGGGCCCCCCTTGAGCAGCCTCTTAACTGTGACCTGTGGGTCTGGCACACCGTGGCCCCTGCATGGCTCTGGGCCAGCATCAGGGCCCTGTTTGGCGGCTGTGGACAGCCTGGCTTCTGCATTCAAACATTATTGTGACATCCTCCTGAGCAGAGGCAAGGCCACAGCAAAGACGGCTGCCCAGGAGCTGCCCTCAGAAGAGCTTCAGAGAACCATGGGGCCAAGGCCAGGCCTTCCCCAGGCACCACCTACTAAGATGCAAAAGTGCCTCAACTTCCTCACCTGCATGCACCGAACATGCCGCCCTATGGGGCCACCTTCTGTGGAAACTCACCCTGTGGTTCCCACGCTTGGAGCAAGGTTCCAGCAAGCCCCTCAGCTGGCCTGGGATTGAGCTTAGCGGCCACGTGTCCTCTGGGAGGACTCTGCCTTTCAAGGTCTGTGGGGGTTGCCCAGTGTTAACTTAAGTCACTTCAATGGCTCAGTGGCAGGAACATAATAGAAACTGGGCCCACATTGCTTCCCACACACATCCCAGGGCCACAGCTCCTGGTGGGATCCCAGTGGAGTCCAAGAGAATGCAGAAGGTCCTCAGACTTCCCTGTCTCACACCAGCACAGCTTCCATCTTAGAAAGGAGTGTGTCAAATTAGAGGTGATGTAACTAACGTTTGGCAGAAAAGGAGTGTGTGAGCATCACCAACAAACCCCCAAGGTCCCCAGGGCCATCCTGGGCCTCAACACCTGGTCCAAAATCCTATCCCAGGGAGCTGGCCAGGCTGTGGCCTCCGAAGGTGATTTCTGCAGCTCTCGTCCCTCCCTCCCTCCAGGCAATGCAGGACCTGTGAACTCTGGCCTAACCAGTCGTCATAAAAATCATGCCTGCTTTTCCATTTACAAAGTTTACCGAGATTCCTAGTTCCGTGTCCTTACAATGTTGAGTGGGCTTTGCATGTTGAAGGGCATCGGAGGGCTCTGGGCTTTGCATGTTGAAGGGCATCGGAGGGCTCTGGGCTTTGCATGTTGAAGGGTATCAGAGGGCTCTGGGCTTTGCATGTTGAAGGGCATCGGAGGGCTCTGGGCTTTGCATGTTGAAGGGTATCGGAGGGCTCTGGGCTTTGCATGTTGAAGGGCATCGGAGGGCTCTGGGCTTTGCATGTTGAAGGGCATCGGAGGGCTCTGCAATGCGGGTCCTTGCAGCTCCCACTGGCCCTGCATAAACACTCCTGGGGTTCGCCTCCGAGCCTGTCTGGGCTCTCTGTGCCCAGGGCGTCACCTTGTGTTTTGGTGCGAGACCCTCATGCCTACAGGCAGACAGAGCCCTTATGCTGCCCTGGGCTGCCCCCCCGGGTGGGCTTGCTGGGGAGCAGGAACTTTCCTCAGACGCAGTAGTTGCACCTGGTGCCCCTAATTCCAGCCACGTTCAGGGCCCTTTGGTCTCCCTCAGTCGGGTTGCAGTGTCCACTGCTGTCCCAGGTCCCTTCCCAAAGGGTGAAGAGCAGCCACCTACCTCCTCTACCTCCCTGGTGTGCATCTGTGGTTTACATGGTGGGCTTTCTGGAGTCACACTTTGTCCCAAGAACGATCCTACAGAGCCTCACCCTGAAGACTAAGCATTTGCGGTGGGGGCTGGACTGGGGGCAGATGTTGCTTAAGGAGCCCCAGGAACACTGAAGCCCTGTTCACAGGCTGCCCACTGGCCGGGGACACAGGCGTGAAGCCGAGAGGAAACCCGTCCAGGTACCCACACCCTAGAGGAAAAGCCAGCCCCGGCCCGGGGAGGAAGTGGAAGGGTCACCTCAGCACGGGGTCTGTCCTGCGCCATCCGGGTCCTGGCGAGTGCGTCTGAAGCTGGGGCCTGGGACAGGGCCTCCAGGAAGGGCAGGTGGCGTCGGAAGGCCTTGGCCAGGGCAGCGCCGCCCTCCTGACTGTACCTCCTCTCATTGCCAACGCTGTGTTTTGAGGGCCTGAAAAAGCAAAAGAAACCAGACATCAACCGCATGTTTGCTGGTGCACGGAGCTGCCCTGTCCCGTGGTGCCTAGGTGCATGCGAGGGGGCCAGGAGCCCGGCTCAGTGGCCGGCCTGGCCTTGCTGCTCTGTGACCATGAGTTTGAACTTCTCCTGGACCCCCGAGCCTGTGTCTGGACGAGGATGGCTAACAGCACCTGCCTCATGGTTGTGAGGATGGACGAATGACCCCTCCTGAGAGCTGAAGACAGGGAGTAAAAGTAACACGCAGGAACCAAGGGGTGAGGAGAAAGGGAGGAGGCTGCAGGTGCTGGTTGCAGGTTCAGCAAGAATTCTCCAGGAGGCAGAGGCAGCCAAAGGCCGGGTGGGCATGGGGGGCCTGAGGCTTGGCACAGCTTCTGCTGAGTTTGTGGGGAGACCAAGGAAGGCAGCCCAGAAGCTGCAAAAGGCGGGAACCAGGTTCTCGCCTCATAAATGTGCATTGTTTTAGGCCTCAGGTTGATGTACTTTGCTGCAGCCTCCGGATGTCCATGCAGTGCTCTCGGCCCCTCCACTGCAGTCCCTGCTGTTAAATAGTGATGCACACAGACCACGCAGGGCAGGGATGCCGGAGGCTAGAAGGACAAACACATAAGACACTTCCTGTGGGCTGACACACGTGGTGCCCATGCTGCTGAGGGTGGCAGGGGTAGGGCCGGCGAGGACAAGGCCAAGAGCCAGGCACAGCTGGCAGGGGCCCCGCGGAACCAGGCACGGCTGGCAGGGGCCCCGCGGAACCAGGCGCGGCTGGCAGGGGCCCCGCAGAACCAGGAAGGCTGGCAGGGGCCCCGCGGAAGCAGGTGTGGCTGGCAGGGGCCCCGCGGAACCAGGAAGGCTGGCAGGGGCCCCGCGGAACCAGGCACGGCTGGCAGGGGCCCCGCGGAACCAGGCGCGGCTGGCAGGGGCCCCGCGGAACCAGGAAGGCTGGCAGGGGCCCCGCGGAAGCAGGTGTGGCTGGCAGGGGCCCCGCGGAACCAGGCGCGGCTGGCAGGGGCCCCGCAGAACCAGGAAGGCTGGCAGGGGCCCCGCGGAAGCAGGTGTGGCTGGCAGGGGCCCCGCGGAACCAGGAAGGCTGGCAGGGGCCCCGCGGAACCAGGCGCGGCTGGCAGGGGCCCCGCAGAACCAGGAAGGCTGGCAGGGGCCCCGCGGAACCAGGAAGGCTGGCAGGGGCCCCGCGGAAGCAGGTGTGGCTGGCAGGGGCCCCGTGGAACCAGGCGCGGCTGGCAGGGGCCCCGTGGAAGCAGGTGTGGCTGGCAGGGGCCCCGTGGAACCAGGCGCGGCTGGCAGCGGCCCCGCGGCACTGCTGTGTGCTGAAGGTATAAATCCAGCAGGCAGCTGGACATGTCAGCCACATGTGGCCCCCGCTAATGATACTCAGAGTCCCTGAGAGAGTGGCCACTTCCCAGCGGGGCCCCCAGCACCAGCTTATGCAGCCACATGGAAAGGAAGAGCAGAGCCAGGGAGATTTGCTGGGAAAGCGGCAGTAACGCCCAAGCTCATCCCCACTGTTCCGCAGCTCATGCCCCACTGCCAGCACAAGACTCAGGCCTCCCCCATAACAGGCTTTGCAGGTGCGGTCGGCTGCCATCTGCTTCTCTCAGGCCAGGGAGAAGCTAGGCCCAAGCTGGAGACACAGCCAGGACTCCCCACTGGCCCACGTGCAGCCCTGGTGGAGGCCTGGGCGTGGTGGGAGGACGTCCGTGGCCCCCGGAGCCTGCGCCCTGTCCCCCTTTACCCTCAGCTGCGGCGGAGAGTTCGCCTGAGCCATGGGGCAGCGTCTCAGCCCGAACACGATGGGCATGGCCTCCCCACCTGCCAGCTCATCCGCAGACTCAGCCGCCCAGAGCGTCGCAGCCCCCACGGAGGCCTCTGCTTTTTGCGTATGACCAAAAGGGCCCAGAGCATGCTCCTAAATGAGGAAGAGAATTCCCACAGGAGATGCCTCTACCAGCCAGGATTAAGAACACCTGCCTGAGTGACTACACCCCACCCCCACCTTCCACTGAGGCCCCACCTCAAAAATATATATATATGTGTGTGTGTATGTGCATATATATATACACACACACACACATATATATATAGTGAGGCTGGCATGGGGGTATAATCCGCTATATAATCCCGGCACTTTGGGAAGTGGAGGCAGGAGGGTCACTAGAGCCCGGGAACTTGAGGCTGCAGTGAGCTACAAAGGTGCCGCTGTGCTCCAGCCCCAGGCAACAGAGGAAGACCTTGTTTCAAAAAAAAAAAAAACAAAAAGAGTGTATGTGTGTGTGCGTGTGTGCATGTGAGTTTGTGTGTGTATGTAAATGTGTGTGTGTGAGGATGTGTGTGAGGGGTGTGTGAGTGTATGAGAATGTGTGAATGTGTGTGTTAGTGTGTGCGTGTGTGTGCATGTGTCTGTGTGAGTGCGTGTGTGTATGCACGCACACACCATGCTTCTAATAAAAAGATTTCATAGACATGGAGTTTAGACACAGACCAAAGAGCTTTCAATTCTGATTATTTTTAGTTTTTATAATTAATTGAGTGCCTCATTTATGTCTATAAAAGAATGGGCATCACCATTAAAAAGATGGGCCAGTGTGGGGGCCTTGCTGCTCGGCTCTGCTGCCCACAGACAAGGGCAGGGCCCTCCGTGAGCCTGCTGCCTCAGCAACGCTCCCAAATCCCCTTCCCCCTGAGGGCCATGCTCAGTGATGACCCATCACTTCAGGTCCGAATTGTGCTGCAGTGGACGGTCCAGATGCCACAAGCCCCCGTGTCATGTCCCACTGCCAGCACAAGACTCAGGCCTCCCTCATAACAGGCTTTGCAGGTGCGGTCGGCTGCCATCTGCTTCTCTCATGGCAGAGAGAAGCTAGGTTCAAGCTGAAGGCAGGCACTTTCCTGAGAGCCCAGGCACTGGCTGCCTCAGAGCCCTGGGGCATGGCTCCACCGTGGCCTTCTCAACACCTAACTCTAGATCCTTGTTAGCGCAAGAAGACAGAATTATGGCTAGTGTATGAGAGTCACGTTTAACTGACCACAGGTTGCCTCCAAGTGACCTCACACCACTTAACATACGAAATAGGAGGCTTAAATAGATACTTGCAAGTCTCCCTCCAACTCTGATGCAGGTGTTGACATGAATTCTGTTGACAGTTGTGTTATCAACCTCACAATACACTTTCATCATTTTTGTTTAAACAATCAACTTCTTTAAATGTGATTTAAGTGATAGGAAAACACCATCTATCGATTGATGCAGTTGCCTTCATGTGCTCTCTGGTGTGTTTCCATTGGGCACCTTTCCCTTCGGCCAGAATGGCGGCTTTACCAGCCCTGGCCATGGAGCTCTGCTGGGGATGACGTCCTTCAGCATCTGTATTTCTGAAACAGCCATAATTTTACCTTTGTATTTGAAGGATACTTCCATGGGATATGGAACTCTGGGTTGATTTTTTTTTTCCTTTCAGTACTTTAAAAACGCTTTCCATCATCTTCTGGCATGGAGCATTCTCAAGGAGAAACCTGCAGTGGCCTTCATCATCTCATCTCTCTATGAAATGTACCTTTTTCTCCTCTGTCTGCTTTTAAGGTTGGCTTTTTATCACTGGTTTTGAGAAATTTGATTACAATATTTCTTGGTCTTCATGTTTCTTTCTTAGCTCATTGAGCTTTCTGGATCTGTGAGTTTATTATTTTTATCATATTGAAACAATTTTGGTCATTATTTCTTCAAATGATTTTTCTGTTCCTGTCTCTCCCCCCTTGGGACTCCAGTTATACATATATTTGGCCTTTAGATGTGTCCCATAGCTCACTGGTGTTCTTTATTTTTTTAAATTATCCTTCCTCATTTCCTTAGTTCCTATTGCTGTTTCTTCAAGTTCACTAATATTTTCTACCACAATGTCTAATCTGCTGTTCACTCCACTCATGGTTTTTTCCTGTCTGCTACTTATTGTGTGTCAGTTCTGTGTCTACATGGATGAATTCTATGAGTTGCATTTTCCTGCTCCTTTTCATGCCAGATAATCCATGTCTATATATTCACATTGTGAATTTTACCTTATTCGGTGATGGATATTTGCATTCCCATAAATATTATTTACCCGTGCTCTGGTATTCAGTTAAGTTGCTTGGGACCAGTTCAACCCTCTTGGGTTTTACCTCTAAATCTTGTTTGGCAGAATCAGAGCAGCAATTATCTATGAGAAATTACTCCCCACTACTGAGACAAGACTCTATGGGCACTCTAGCCAATGATCTGGGAATTATGAGGTTTGCAAGTCTGAGAGGTGTGAAGAGGCACTAGGTCACACTCTGTGTGAATGTCAGGTACCGTTTGCTCTCATTTTTTGGATGGTTCTTTTCCCTCATAGACACAAGATCATCAGTCATCTACCAAATCCTCAGCAGTGACTGAAAATCTCCAGGGCTCTCTGTGCACTCTTCTCTCTTATACTCCAACCTGTGAACACAAGCTGCCTTGGTTTCCCCAGACCTTCAGCTCTGTCTTGTCAACTCTGGCAGTCCACTGAGCACCACTGTCCCTGAGGCAGCTGGGGGCAAGTGTCATCACCACACAGCTGTGTCCCCTCCCAAAATGGCCCTCCACCATGGGGGTCTGCCTCACCCATGTTTATACCCCATCGGGGGAGGTCTGCATCCCACACTGGTCCCTAGCCCCTGAGGAGGGGTCAGGGCTCCAGAGGTCTCTGTCATGACCACACTGAGTCCAACCTCTCCTCGGCCAAACTCATCTCTTCACTTCCCCACGATGGGTCTTCCCAAGACCCTGCACTCGGACTTCAGAACCACAGAGTCTGCCGTCCAGACAACCAAGATGTAGCTCCCCGGGAACCCCTGGGGCCCTGCCCATGGCCAGTGAGGAACTTGGAGGACTTGACTCCAGCGGCCCCGATGCCAGCGGAAAGGCGACTTAGATTTCTCCTTTAAACCTGGAGAAGTGCTCCAGGCCAGAAGACAATGGAAAACATTTTTAAAGTAGTGAAAGAAAAAAAATTAACCCAGAATTCTATATCCCATGAAAATATCCTTCAAATACAAAGGTAGACTTATGGCTCTCTTAGAAATACGATGCTGAAGGACATCATCCCCAGCAGAGCTCCACAACGAGGATGTCAACAGCCCAGGCACCCCAGGCAGGCACAGGAGGTAGATATAAGCCAAGAAGCACCTGTATACATATATATGTATATACATGTATGTGTGTGTGTACGTGTGCCTGTGTATCTCCTTTCACAGAATGTGATGCTACATTCTGAACAAAATCATATTCAGAAAAAGTCTCAGTATGTCTCCAAACACAGCGCTGTGGCATCACCCAACAGCCTGAGGGAGGTGCAGCTCAGACTCTGCAGGTGCTGAGTGAGGCAGTATTACTGCAAATAGAACACACGCTTTGCTAAGAACAATTTCCACTTCTGGGTATCAGGAAGAAGTGTCTTCTATCCAAATATGACCATCTGGTACTTGTATATGGGTCTTTACTGTGATTTAGAAACACTTTAGGAAATACACTGGGGCTTGAGTGGATGCGGAACTCACTATATATTTCCCACATACAGTAATGGAATAGGTTTCCAGGTACTGTTTCCATGTGGGATGTTGATTTTCAAGAACAGATCCCTAACATTAGGTGTGTGATACCTGCATGGGGCTTATTTTAAAATCCCATTTTTGCTTGATTATCTCAATTGATAAATACACCATGGTTTTATTTCTAGTGCCTTTTTGTATTACTTTGTTCCCACACTGCTGATAAAGATACACCTGAGACTAGGTAATTTATAAAGGAGAGGTTTAATTGACTCACAGTTCAGCATGGCTGGGGAGGTCTCAGGAAACTTACAATCACAGCAGAAAGGGAAGCAAACACACTCTTCTTCACAAGGTGGCAGGAGAGAGAAGTGCAAGGAGCAAAGGGGAAAGAGTCCCTCATAAAACCATCAGATCTTGTGAGAACTCACTCACTATCGTAAGAACTGCATGGAGACAGTCACCTCCATGATTCAATTACCTCCCACTGGGTCCCTCCCACGACACATGCAGATTATAAGAACTACAATTCAAGATGAGATTTGGGTGGGGACACAGCCCAACAATATCACTTTTCAAGTTACCCTGATACAGATGTAGTAGACATATAAATTACCAAGGCCTTCACAGTTCTTTGCATCTCAAATCATGGCTATAGTTTCCTTGACCATTATTTAATAGATGAGATTTCATGTTCTACGTTGTCAGAGTGTAATTTAACTGCAGTTAATTTACTTTTCTGGTATTTTGTCTACTTTTCTCACTAATTGCTAATCAATGCAGATGGAACCACCTCATAAATGTACCTTTAAATTGTCATATTCATCTTTGCTTTGCCTCTGCCCATGCCTGGGGACTTGTTTGTGACACTGCAATATGTCACAGCAATGAGAGTGTTTATCATTATGCTGTGTGGTGGTGTAGCAATTAACTCGCACATTGACTTTTGCTTTGTTATCCAGCTTGAAGTAGGTCAAAACTTCATACGTATGGATTTTGTACTTCAAAAAGATGAAAAATGTTTTACACTTAGTAGCTATTCCCTTCTCCACTTGCACACACTGGACTTAGGCTCATGATAATATGAGATATTCTAGATTGTTACCCAGTTTGTTAAAGGAAAAGATTCCAAATTACAGGCCCATCTTATATTTTACATCCAACCTTCATGGCCACCCAAAGTTCCCTGTGAAGTCGTCCGTGCTTACATACACAGTTGGTATTCTTTGTCCCTGTTCCTGCCTCAGGAGTCTTTAGCATGTTCCCAGGTTCTCTTTAGCCATTAGCATGTTCCCTGGTTCTCAGGTCCTTCTTAGCCCTTAGCGTGTTCTTCTCAGGTTCTGACTTCTCAGGTCCCCCTTAGCCCTTACCATGTTCCCAGGTTCTTGGTTATCTTAGCCCTTAGCATGTTCTCAAGTCCTCAGTTCTCAGGTTCCCCTTCCTTGACTCTCTTAGCCCTTAGCATGTTCTCAGCTTCTCCTTATAGCATGTTCTCAGGTTCTCTTAGCCCTAAGCATGTTCTCAGGTTCCTGGTGACCCCTTAGGTGCCAGCTCTGTTCCTCACACTGGGCATTCATACTTACTGCTTTGCTGATTTTCCACACTACGTCTCTTTCGGGCTTTCTCTCTTGGGGCTTACTCTGCTTGAGGGACCTCGTGTGTGTGAAGAGAAGAACCAGCAGGAGAAATTAGCTTGTGGTAAGCCCAAAACGGGGCTGTGAATTCTGAAGACTTCATTCTAATGTCACTTTATTTCATGAATGGGTAATTGGTTTTCGGCAAGTAACTCAATCTCCTGAGATTAACTGCCTCATGTGAAGAACACCAGCTACTATGTCACTGGCCTATTGTGGATTCCTGTTCAGCTGTGAAGCTCAGAATGCTCTGAACACACATGAACTGGAGAAATCCAGGCGACATTCTTGGTTAGTGTTGCTACCCATGCAAGAATTCAAAGGCATGGGCAGATCACGCATTCTGTCCTTCACCACCGTTTATCCAGCAAATGCTGGCCCAGGGTCCATCTGGTGGAGGGCACAGGCAGGCACTAGGGGAGCCTGGTTAGAAGCAGCTCCTGGGAGTGGGGAGTGAGGACACTGAAAGCCAACAGGGCTCCTTATCACGCAGCAGGAATCAGAACATGAGGATCCCTTTAACAAGGAATGAAACAAATCCTTTACTTTAAAATCGCTTGAAAATCTAGAGGCGAAGGCCACAAATTAAATCTAAAATAAGAAAAATTTATAAATACTAAAGAAGAGGGGAATGAGCCACAATCCACGTATGAAGAGGAGACAAACAAGCCACAATCCACGTATGAGAAGAAAGAGCCCCAAAGAGGAATCGGTACCCTTGCTGCTATAACCCGTCCTCCGACCTGACCCAAGGGGCTTTGGAAACACCACTTGACCTTATAAAAGCTGAGTTTCAAACAGAAACAGTCCCAAAGGCCAAATTCTGAAGATAGCCATGGATTAACCAGGCAACAAAAACAAAGAGGAAGCAGGAAAGGCCCTATTCATCTAGGAAAATGGAATCCAAGACAAGCATTAAGGGAGATGCAGGCACCATTTACACAACAATCCGCCAGTGATGGACGCAGCCCCGTGTGCTAAGCAGCAGAGCCTCAGAGCCTATGAAGCTAAACACGTCAACCCCCAAAGGAAAACTCACAGAAATACTATCTTTGTCTGAGAAATTTCAGAAAGTCACAATATAAGTAAGGACATGTTGATCTGAAGTAATACAATTGACACATTTTTACCTAATTACACATCATATATATATATATAAAATTATAAACTATTTGTAAAAATCTGTATCCTGCAAATAGTTAAACGAATATATTATTGAAGCGCCAACTGGAGATTAAATATGGTTCCAATCAGGCCAAAGAAATCCTCAAAATTACCAAAGAGCAAAAGTTGAACAAAGTCACATTCTGACCAAAATGCAGTAGAATTAGACACTAATTTAAAGTTTAAAAACAACACATAAATATGAAAAAGTAGAAAAGCCTACCAAACACTTATTGTTTCAAAAGGATATAAAATGACAATTACTGATAATTTAGAACAAAAGCAAGTGAGAATTCGTCAGTTACAGAATGATGTTAAAATTATGCTCAAAAGCAAATTAATCAATTTATGTGATTTCATTATTTTTAAAAAATGAATAAATAGCATAAATAAGCTTTACTGAAGAAGCTTTATTTACGAGAATAGCAAAAAGAAAATCTGAGAGATAATTCTTTTTAAAAATTGTGTTAAAAGGGTGAACAAAAGTTTTTTTTTTTGAGCCAGGGTCTCACTGTCTCCCAGGCTAGAGTGCTGTATGTGATCATGACTCACGGCAGCCTTAATCCCGGGCTCAGGTGATCCCTCAGCCTCCTGAGTAGCCAGGCACCACCACACCCGGCTAAAGAAAAAGTGAGTTTACAATGGCAAGGGCAGATAACTACATATGTGCTGAGTAATTTTAAAAATCATAACATTGAGGACTAAGCTCTGATTTTTTTTCTCTTGCCCAAATTCCTGTCTAAGAGGTCTGGGGAGTCATGCCCTACAAACCATAAATTCTCATCAGAGGGTTTTATTTGACCCTATATATCGGGACTTACTTTTCAGTCTGACTCTGGCAGAACATTACCAGGCAAGGAAAAAAATCAAAATATTTAACCCTAAAATATATTTCCTTGCAATACCTTGAAACTGCTCTGCAAAGTCTCTTGTGGAAAAAATCCACATTCTATAGGGATCCCCTTCCCCCTTTGTTTTCCTTTCTTCCTTACCAGATCCCAGGAGATAATCAACCAAGAGCTAGGCACCCTTTTAGGTCCAATAAGCAGCATCTTACAACCTGCTCTCTCTGAAGTCTGCTATCTGAGAGCTTCCTCTGCACAATAAAACTTGTTCTCCACAATCCTTTATCTTAACCTGAACATTTCCTTTCTATGGATCCCAGGGCTTCAGATAAACTCAACCAGTTGTCAACCAGAAAATGTTTGAATTCACCTATAGCCTGGAAGCCCCAGCTTTGAGTTGTCCCTCCTTCTGAACCAAACCAACATATTTGATTGATGTCTCACGCCTCCCTAAAACCTATAAAACCAAGCTGCACCCCGAGTACCCTGGGCCCATGTGCTCAGGGCCTCCTGAGGGCTGCGTCACGGGCCACGGCCACTCATATTTGGCTCAGAATACATCTCTAAAAATATTTTACAGAGTTTGACTCTTTTCATCAACAGGAGAAGAGCATCCACTACACTGCGTTACCAAATGTGAAATAGGTATTAAAGGATACTTTTAAATACCCCAAATCACACAACAGTGTAAGCATGTTTTACCAATAATCTTGGAAGACAATGAAAATGCCCTATAAATGAAGAGCATTCCTAAAAATTATACTAGAAAGTAGATCATTTCAATGGTAAAAGAAGTTTTCCAGAAATTTTAGGAAAAAAAGAAAAACGATCACATTTCCATGAGGATGATAACTTTGTGGGCAACTGTTGAGGAAGATGAAGGGCCACACTGTTTCTTATTCTCTCCTGGGCAGGGCCTCGTGGGAACCTCCCTCAGTAGATGTCAGAGTCGGGCACGAGGAAGGCGCCGCCATGGGACTGAGGAGGCCTTTGGGTCAGCAGGAGGGACAGCATGAGAGGGGGTGACTGTCCCAGGCAGTCATGCCTGGGCTTGGGGAAGAGCTGGGGAATGTGCCCAGACTCCCCTGCCCTCCACGCTGGGTGCAGCTTGTTCCAAACCCCACCAAAGCCAGAGCCCCAGAGGACCCGATGGAGCCTACAGGCATGAAGCCCATCGCAGGGCAGGGGAGGGGAGTGGGGAGGAAAGGAGTCTGGAGAATATCCAGCCAATGCCTCCCTAAATGGGCCTCTGTTTTGGGGGCAGGTATAATTGGTCTTGCCTGGGTTCAACACTCACAAAGAAAGAATTTAGAAATCCAACCTACAGAATGGTAAGAGCTCTCTGGTTTTAGTTGCAACCATAGCTAGTGCCATCTACGTTCCAGGCCAATAAAAATATTTTTACAAAATATAATATGTGAAAAGTTACTACCCTGAAATGTAAAGAATCTATAATACAAGGAACAAACAGAAATATACAAAAAGTCCTTTTTATACAGACAAAGACATATACAGGAAATTCACAAAGAAAACTCCAATCTTGGCCAGATGTGGTGGCTCATGCCTGTAATCCCAGCACTTTGGGAGGCCAAGGTGGGTAGATCACGAGGTCAGGAGTTCGAGACCAGCCTGGCCAACATGGCAAAACCCCGTCTCTACTAAAAATACAAAAATTAGCCAGGCATGGTGGCGCACACCTGTAGTCCCAGCTACTCAGGAGGTTGAGGCAACAGAATCGCTTGAACCCAAGAGGTGGAGGCTGTAGTAAACCGCGATCACGCCACTGCACTCCAGCCTGGGTGACGAAGCAAGACAGAGAAAAGAAAGAAAAGAAAACAAGAGGAGAGGAGAGGAGAGGAGAGGAGAGGAGAGGAGAGGAGAGGAGAGGAGAAAGAGAGAGAGAGAGAGAGGAGGAGGAGGAAGGGAGGGAGGGAGGGAAGGAAAGAAGGAAGGAAGGAAGGAAGGAAGGAAGGAAGGAAGGAAGGAAGGAAGGTAGGTAGGTTCCAATCTCAAAGTTTATGTATTTAAAACAAAGATAACATACCATTTTTTCATAATAAAACTGGCACTGTTTTAAATAATAAAAACTGGCAATTTTTTTCAAACGACCACGTTTAACGTTTAGAAGGCACAAACCAGGTGCCTCTCCAGGGATGCTGCTGAGTTTCATTTCTCAGAGGCAGGTCGTCCCTGGATTCTTCTCTCGGTGGCGCTCCTTTCCTCCCACGTTGGGCAGCTTCTGTTTGCCCCGCTCTGCACCCCCAGACTGAGGAGGAGCCATCCCCTGCTTGGTGCTCCCAATTCTTCAGCCCTCTGCTGCTTGCCCGTCTTGGGCCGCCCAACCCATCCCTACACTTGATGGAGTTCAAGGTCCCTGGGGCGGTGCACAGCGCCCCCAGTGGAATTTAGAGGGGAGTACAAGGAGTTTGAACACATCCAACATGAACATGGAAATTCAACACAGCTCAAGTTGAAAACATTTTGGTGGGTTTTTGTTTGGTTTACTACAGGAAAGACCTACAGAGTATAACAGCACATTCTCTTTGATAAAGGAGGTATTAAAGGTAGATACACCAGGCACAGAAGCACAAAGACGGGGCCCCTGCCCTCAGTGTGCGCCGCGTGCTGGGGGTCGGTTACCAGTTCTCCACACCTTCTCACTCTTTTGATCCTGTCAGGACACTTAATTGTTTTCCGTATCAGATGGACATGGGCATGAAAGCTGCTATCTAAATTTTGTGTTATTGGAATCTTTCTGACTAAAGACTATGGCTCTAGAATAGTCTCTCTGTCAGGGAAAAATGGACTTTTCAAACTAAACCTTTAGGAAAGGTCATTTTCATGTGTTCTTTAATTTTTTTTTTAACATGAAAAATAGCACAATGGCTCAGGAATCCAACAGTGCCAGCTTTCTTACTGTGATTTGTCTTTAAACTAATTTTTTAACCTCCCTATGTCTCAATTTCCTCACTTTCAAGAATGGGTATGACATTAGTACATGGTATGTATGACATTACCGGATAGTTTATATGACATTAGTAATTGCCACATAGTTTGAGTACAAAATAAGAGAACATGGAACAATATATTTAGCTCAGTATAGGTTGCTACGCTCTGGGAAAGGACGATAAAGACTTTCACAATTTAATTCTACTTTTTGTCTAAAGCAAAAATAATTTCTTAGAAATGGGAATTCTCAACTTACCTGCTTTTGATCAAGGCCTTGAAGATGCAGGATTTCTCTAAGAGTCTCATGGAAAAATGAAGAACCCCTGGGCATGTCTCAATGAAAATGGCACCTCACTGGAGGGTCACCCCAATATCTCTTTCTTTCATGGGAACCAACCTTTTCCTTACAGGTATCCTAACTTTCTGAAACATCTGCACCAGAAAGATAGTGGGTTCTTTAGAGCTACATTAAAATAAACGAACAAATCCTAAGTGTAATGGCTATGGGCTGTGTCCTGGGAGCAAAGGGCAGTGAGCCACACCCACACTTACCTGGCTGGGCTGGACGCTTCAGGACGCCTCAGGTAGGTTTTGGGGAGGTCTGCAAGTTCCTGGCCCATCACATACTGAGTATAGTCATCCTGCCACGTGAAACCTGTGGACAAAAGTTGCAAAACCTCTGTCATCATTTTGGAAGTTTAGCCAAAGCTCTTGCTTCAGTCTCGTAAGTAGTTGCATTTCACCATCACGATGACGGTCCCATCCGCAAAGTAAGGCTCCCTCTCACTGCAGTTTATCAAGAAGATCTTCTCCTTACAGAAATTCCCACTTTCTGAAACTTCTAGGCCAAAAAGAAAACTGATGCTCTGCTGCATTAATAATAATAATACAAAGACTTGGGTGAGCGTGGAGAAAGATGGCCAAATAGAAGCCTCCAGTGATCATCCTCCCTGTAGGAACACCAAATTGAACAACTGTCCACACAGAAAAGCACCTACATGAGAACCAAATTTCAGGTGAGTAGTCACAGCACCTGGTTTTAACTCCATATCATTGAAAGAGGCACAGAAGAAGGTAGAAAAGATCATTTGGAATTGATGATGTCACCCCGCACCCATCCCCCTGCAGTGGCTGTGTGCCCCAGAGACAGAACACATAATGCACTTGGGGGAGAGAGCACAGTGATTGTGGGACTGTGTATTGGAACTCAGTGCTGCCCTGTCACAGTAAAAACAACACGCAGAACTCAACCAGTGCCCATGGAGGGAACGTTTAGACCAGCCCTGGACAGAGGGGTGCCACCCATCCCAGTGGTCAGAATCTGAGTTCTGACAAGCCTCACCACCATGGGCTAAAGTGCTCTGGGGTCCTAAATAAACTTGAAGGCTGTCTATGATAGAAGGACTACAATTCCTGGGCAAATCCTGGTGCTGTGCTTGGCTTGGAGCCACTGGACTTGGGGTGCACACAACCTAGTGAGGTATCAGCTGGGGCAACTAAGGGTGCTTGTGTCACCCCTCCCTCAACCCTAGGCAGCACAGCTCACAGCTCCAAAAGAGACTCCTTCCTTCCATTTGAGGAGAGAGGGAAGAGTAAAGAGGACTTTATCTTACAACTTGGATAACTGCTCAGCCAAAGTAGGATAGGGCACTGGGCAGAGTCATGAGGCCCCCATTCCAGGCCCTACCTCCCAGGTGACATTTCTAGACACACCCTGGGTCAAAGGAAAATCCACTGCCTTGAAGGAAAGGTCCTAGTACTGGAAGGATTCATCATCTCCCGACTATAGAGCCCTTGGGCCCCAAATAATCAACAGTGGTACCCAGGCAGTACCCCATGGGCCTTGGTTGAGACTCAGAGATGTCCTGGCTTCAGGTCTGATCCAGAACAGTCCCAGTGGTGGTGGCCACAGAGGTGCTTGTGTCACCCCTCACACAGCTCCAGGAATCTTAGGACAGAGTGAGAGAGAGACTCCGTTTGTTTGGGAGAATGTAAGAGAAAAAAAAAAGTCTGCCTGGTAATCCACAAAATTCTTCTGGATTGTATCCAAGACTATCAAGGTGGTACTTCTATGAGTCTGAAAGAGCCATGAAATTACTGGGCTTTGAGTGCCCCCTAAAGCAGATATGGCTGCAGGGATTAAAAACTTAGATCACAACACCAAAGTCCCTTCAATTACCTGGAAAGCTTTCCCAAGAAGGATGAGTACAAACAAGCCCAGATTTTACAGACTTCCATAAATACCTAACTCAGACACCGACAAACATCCAAGAGCATCAAGACCATCCACGAAAACATGACCTCACCAAATGAACTAAATAAGGCACCAGGGACCAATCCTGGAGAGACAGGGATAGATATGTAACCTTTCAGACAAAGAATTCAAAATAGTTGTTTAAAAAAAATTCAGTGAAATTCAAGATAACACAGAAAAGACAAATAGAATCCTATCAGATAAACTTAACAATGAAATTGGAACAATTAAAAACAATCATGCAAAATCTCTGGAGTTGAAAAATGTAACTGACCCACTGCGGAATGCCTCAGACTCTCTTGACAGCAGAGTTGACCAAGCAAGACAAAGAATTAGTGAGCTTGAAAACTGGCTATTTGAAAATATGCAGTCAGAGGAGACTAAAGAAAAAAGGATTTTAAAAAATGAAGCACAACTGCATTATCTAGAAAATGGCCTCAAAAAGAGAAATCTAAGATTTATCACCCTTCAAGAGGAGGGAGAGAGAGAAAGAAAGGGGGAGAAAGTTTACTCGAAAGGAAAATAATGAGAACTTCTCCAGCCTAGAGTAAGACGTCAATGTTCAAGTGTAAGAAGACTATAGAACACTAAACAGATTCAACTCAAATAAGACTACCTCAAGACATTTAATTATCAAACTCCCAAAGGTGAGGAATGAAGAAAGGATCCTAAAAGCTGCAAAAGAAAAGAAACAAAGAAAAAAACATACAATGGAGCTCCAGTACATCTGGCAGGAGACTTTTCAGTGGAAACTTTACAGGTCAGGAAATAGTGTCATTGTTATTTAAAGTGTTAAAGGAAAGAAATCCTTTTATTCTGAAATTGGATATCCAACAAAAATGCATTTCAAATATGAAGGAAAAATGCCTTCCCAGACAAACAAAAGCTGAAGGATTCCAACATCACCAGACCTGTCCTATAAGAAATGCTAAAGGGATTTCTTCAGTCTGAAATAAAAGAATGTTAGTGAGCATTAAGAAATCATCTGAAGGTACAAAACTCACTGGTAGTAGTAAGTACACAGAAAAACACAGAATATCATAACACTGTAATCGTGGTGTGTAAACTGCTCATATCTAGAGTTAAAAGACTAAAAGATGAACTGATCAAAAATAACTCCAACAACTTTTCAGATATAAAGATATAAATAGAAACAACAAAAAGTTAAAAAGTAGGGGGATGAAGCTAAAGTGTAGAGTTTTTATTAGTTTTCTCTGTGCTGGTTTGTTAGCTTGCTTATGCAATCCATGTTAAGTTGTCATCCATTTAAAATAATGGGTTATAAGATGTTATTTGCAAGTCTTATTGTAACCTCAAATCAAAAAACATAAAACAGATACAACAAAAAGTAAAAAGTAAGAAATTAAAACATACCACCAAAGAAAATCACTTTCACTTAAAAAAAACAGTAAGGAAAGAAATAAGAAAGAGAAGACCACACAACAATCAGAAAACAAATAACAAAATGGCAAAAGTAAGTTCTTACTTATCAAACATAACTTTGAGTACACATGGACTAAACTCTCCAATCAAAAGACACAGAGCGGTTGAATGGATTTAAAAAAAAAAAAAAAAAGACCCAATCATCTGTTGCCTACAAGAAACACACTTTACCTATAAAGACAAACATAGACTAAAAAAATACAGGGATGGAAAAAGATAATCCATGCACATGGAAACCAAACAAGAGCAAGAGTAGCTGTACATGTATCACACAAAATAGATTTCAAGACAAAACTACCAAAAGAGACAAGGTCATAATGATAAAGGGGTAAATTAAGCAAGAGGACATAACAATTATAAATATATATGTACCCAACACTGGAGCATCCAGATATATAAAACAAATTTTATTAGAGTTAAAGCAAGAGACAGACCCCAATACAATAACAGTTGAAGACTTCCACATGCCACTTTCAGCACTGGACAGAGATCATCCAGACAGAAATTCAACAAAGATATATCAACCAAGCTGCACTATTGACCAAATGGACCTAATTGACATTTAAAGAACATTTCATTCAATGGCTATGAAATCCACATTCTTCTCCTCAACACATAAATAATTCTCAAGAACAGTCCATACATTATGGCAACAAAATGCATCTTTAAAAATTCAAAAACAAACTGAAATTACATCAAGTATCTTCTCTGACCACAATGGAATTAGAAATCAATAACAGGGAAAATTTTGGAAACTATACAAACACATGGAAATTAAACAATACACTTCTGAATGACCAGTGGGTCAATGAATAAATTAAGAAGAAAATTTAGAGATTTCTTGAAACAAATAATAATAAAAACACAACATACCAAAAACCTGTGGGATGCAGCAAAAGCAGTACTAAGGGGAAAGTTTATAGCTATAAACACCTACATCAAAAAAAAAAAAAGAGAGAAAACCCTCAATCTATTGATGCATCTTAAAGAACTTTAGAAAAGCAAGAGCAAACCAAACCCAAAATTAGTAAACAAAAAGAAATAATAAAGATCAGAGCAGAAATAAATGAAGTTGGAATGAAGAAAACAATACAAAAGATCAATGAAAACAAAAAGTTGGTTTTTGAAAAGATAAACGAAATTGATAAACCATTATCTAGACTAAGAAAAAAGGAGAAAAGAGCCAAATAAAATCAGAGATGAAAAAGGAGACATTACAACTAGTACTGCAGTAATTCAAAGGATCATTAGAGGCTACTATGAGCAACTACATGCCAGTAAATTAGCAAACCCAGGAGAAATAGATAAATTCTTAAACACATAGAACCTACCAAGACTGAACCACGAAGAAATCCAAAACCTGAACAGATCAATAACAAATAATGAGATTGAAGCTGTAATAGAGTCTCCAAGCAAACAAAATCCTGGGACTTGATCACTTCGCTGCTGAATTTTACCAAATATTTAAAGAAGAACCTTACTCAAACTATTCCAGAAGATAGAGGAGGAGGAAATACCTCCAAATTCATTCCATGAAGCCAGTATTACCCTGATAACAAAACCAAAGACATATCAAAAAATAAAACTACAGGCCAATATCCCTGATGAATATTGATGCAAAAATCGTCAATAGTCGTCAACTGTCCTGGGGACAGGACAGTCTCTTCAGTAAAAGGTGCTGGGAAACTAGATAACCGCATGCAGAAGAATGAAACTAGACTCCTATCTCGTCGTATATAAAAATCACATAAACATGGAGTAAAGACTAAATCTAAGACCTCAGACTATGAAACGACTACAAGAAAACATTGGGAAAACTCCCCAGGACATTGAATAGTGTAAAATTTCTTTAGTAATACCCCATAAGCACAGGCAGCCAAAGCAACTTGAGTAATGCCCCACAAGCACAGCATTGGACACAAAATTGGACAGACGGGATCACATCAAGTTTAAAAACCTCTGCACAGCAAAGGAAACAATCAACAAAGTGAAGAGACACCCACAGAATAGGAGAAAACATTTGCAAGGTATTCATCTGACAAGGGATTAATAACCAGAATATATAAAAAGCTCAAACAATTCTGTAGAAAAAAATTTGATAATCTAATTTAAAATGGGCAAATAGATATAGCTCTGAATAGATATTTCTCAAAAAAGACATTCAAATGGCAAACAGGTATATGAAAAGGTGTTCAACATCACTGATCATCAGATAAATGCAAATCAAAACTGCAATGAGATATCATCTCACCCCAGTTAAAATCGTTTTTGTCCAAAAGACAGGCAATAATAAATGCTGGGGAGGATATAGAGAAAAGGGAACCCTCATACACACTGCTGGTGGAATTGTAAATTAGATTGGAGAGCAGTGTGGAGGCTCCTTAAAAAGCTGAAAATAGAGCTATAATATAATCCAGCAATCCCACGGCTAGGTTTATATCCACGGCCAGGTTTATACCCAAAAGAAAGGTAATCAGTGTATCAAATAGATATCCACACTCCCATGTTTACTGCAGCACTGTTAACAATAGCAAACATTTGGAAGCAACCTAAATGTCCATCAACAGACAAATGGATTTTTAAAAATGTGGTACCTCTACAAAATGGAGTACTATTCAGCCATAAAAAGGTAAGATTCTGTCATTTGCAACAACATGGATGGAACTGAAAATCATTATGTTAAGTGAAATAAGCCAGACATAGAAAGACAAATTTTGCATGTTCTCACCGATTTGTGGGAACTAAAAATTAAAACAACTGAACTTATAGAGAGAGAGAATAGAACAATGGTTACCAGAAGGAAGTAACCATTGTTACTGGGAAGGAAATTGGCAGGGGGTGGGAGGTAAGTGGGAATGGTTAATGAGTACAAAAATACAGTTAAGTAGAATGAATAAGATATGGTACTTGATAGCACAACAGGGTAACTGCAGTCAATAATAATTATTGTACATTTAAAAATAACCAAGAGTATAACTGGATTATTTGTAATGCAATGAAAGGATAAATACTTTAGGTGATGAATATCCCACTTACCCTGACGTGATTATTATGATTGTATGCCTGTATCAAAATATCCCATGTATCCCATAAATATATACACCTCTGTACCCACAAAAATCAAAAATTAAAAACAAATAGAGGGAGAGACTTAATGGGTGCTGACTATGGCTGGACAGCAAGGAGTCTTACATGAAATACAAGTTTAGTCAGAAGACAGATTTTTGTCTATTATGAAAAATGGAGACATCTTCCATCTACATGGAAATACTGTGGTCACAGCAAAGATACTCCTCATCCACAATGAGCACATAGTACCCGCCACTCACCACTCCTCTAACTGCCCACCACTGTATCTTAGGTATTTTGTTCTTCCTAACAAAATCTTAAAAGACAGCAATTGGAATGGAATAAGGGGTACTGTTACCGTGAAAGCAATTATCATGGGGCTTAATGTACTGTATCCGGGAGCCAATTACATTATATTTATACTCAAATGTTATGACAAAGAGCTTCATAACAAGGGTGAAGTAGTTATGAAGGCAAAATCCATGTGATTATGCGTTAATTACATGCACTGTGGATCACATGATAATTATGCTCAAAATTACCAAATAACTCTCAAGAATAATTATTATGCAATTTGTACATTTTAGATCTTATGGTAACACTTTAGCACTTAGAACTATCCCATGCAATTATCCATAATTATCTAATCACTAAATATCATGTAATTACAGAGATATATTTTTATGCCCTGTACAAAAACACATTACCAAAATCTTCAAATCAGGATGGCTCTGTGCTTGTGTGTATGTGTGTGTGTGGCATAGGAAGTCCAGAACATGATAAGAACCACATATTCTGGAAGGAATTAAAAGAGCTCAGTAGGCATAAGCTATTCTAATGAACACACAATTTTTTTTCCACATGCAAATCTAGATTTTAACAATTTTTAAATATTATAGATGGCAAATTAAAGCAATTGTTATATTTCTAAATCTCAAAAGCCTAAATGGCATTACCTGAAGTGAAGAATGATAGGAAAATTCACCATTAGGATGGCCTCCAACTTACTCTAAGCCGCTCCAGTTGGAATGTATCACTTAGAGAATAGGTCACTGAGAGAAGAGGCCCCACACTCACTGTTACCCAATTTAGGATTAAATGTACTTAATAATAACCAAGTTTGTCCCATTTGCCAAATCAACTTAAAAACAGCCACTATGAAATGTACTTTTTATATAGCTATTTCTGATCCATTCTCGGGAGTATCCTCAATTGAAAGCACATTTGCAATGTTAGTATAATATCTATTATTGTGGATTTAGAAAATAAGGATATTTTAACCATGCCATTCCTAAAAAGGATTGTCTTAATATTAATATTTATCAGGAAGCAGAAAATCAATGGCACAAAAAGAACTTTCCATGAAAAAAATCATTTATAAAATTTAAATAACTTAAATTTACAATTTTTATCTGAAAAGCATGTAAGTCTGAGTTATGTCAACTTTGGGATCTATGATAAGGGCTCAGTTCTTCCAGAACAACAGTCGGTCGGCTACTCAGAATCATCTGTACTGAGCAGTCTGACAAGGGCTCAGTTCTTCCAGAACAACAGTCGGTCAGCTACTCAGAATCATCTGTACTGAGCAGTCTGACAAGGGCTCAGTTCTTCTAGAACAACAGTCGGTCAGCTACTCAGAATCATCTGTACTGAGCAATCCCACAAGGGCTCAGTTCTTCCAGAACAACAGTCGGTCAGCTACTCAGAATCATCTGTACTGAGCAGTCTGAGAGGACCCTGTATCCCTTAGCCCAACCATCTCAGCCTTCCTGGAAGTCAGAAGAAACTGTGCTCCTAGATATAAAAAACAAACACAACAATGCATAGATATGGGAGTTTAAGCATCTCCTATGAACTTCTGTCTGTGGCATATCTTGGAGAAAATATAACCCTGGGAAGAAGGTATCCACTTCTAGAGATGACATACTTCTTCCCACTAAGTACAACTAGAATCTCTGAGCATACGTAAAACAAGCATAAGACTCTGAAGGATGGCAATAAGAAGGAAGAGTAGAGAAGGACACGGTGGTGGATTCCCTGGGTTTTCTTTTTGCCTCATGTACCTCAGACTTGGAGTTAAAGAGGGCAGCAATCTGGAAACACCATGTATACACATACACACACACACACACACACACACACACACACAACTAAAGCAGCCTCTCTCTAATCAAGGAGTCAGGAAAGAATCAACTCAGCAAGACAGAAAAATATTAGATATTAACAGCTCTACTCCAGCAAAACACCACAGAAAAAAGTATAGCCTCCCCCTACCCATGCCAACAAAGGCTAAGTGGGAGTCTAGACTTCCTCTTTCATGAGGCTGTAATAAGGCCTCCCCCCAGGTAGTGTCAGAGAAGGCCAAGTAGGGATCCAGAACTTTCATCTCCATTGGGTTGTAATTACCACAACCCCTACAGTGTCAGCGGAGACCATCTGGGAAGTTGAAACTTCCACCCCTCTCCCTAACCAAGCAGTGAAAAGACCCCACCCTCAGGTATCAACAGAGGCCTCCTGGGGAATCTAGACTTCCATCTCCACATGTCAGTTACAAGGAATTACCATCACCACCCCCTACCCCCAGAAGAGCAGTGTCCAAAAAGAGGCAGTTAAAATGCAAGGTTTAAATAAGATCCAGAATCATGACATAATACAAAAATGTCCAGATTTCAACAGAAAATAACTGGTCATACAAAGAGCAAAGAAGATGACAAAATAAATAGAAAAGAGACAATCCACAGAAACCAACGCTGGGATAACCGAGAGAGATTGATTTTAATGCCTGAGAAAGATTTTAAACCAGCTATGATAAAAATGCTTCAATGAGCAATTATGAACACACTTAAAACAAATGAAAAAGTAGGATGTCTCAGAAAATAGATGATATAAATAAAAGCCAAATTGAAATATTATTACTGAAAGATACAATAACCAAAATAAAAAACTCAGTGGATGCTCATAACAGAAGGATGGAGAGACAGAGGAAAGAATCAGTGAACTGAGGATAAAACCATAGGAATTACTCAATGTCAACAACACAGAGAAAATAGTAGAAAAAATTGATAAAGCTTCAGCAACTGCAGGGCTATAACCAAAGATATAATATTCATGCTATCAGAGTTTCAAAAAGAGGAGAGAAAGAAGACAAGATGACAGGTGTGAAAAGGTATTCAGAAAAATAATGGCTGAAAACTTCTCAATTTTGGAAGAAACATGAACCTAAAAATTTAAGAAGCTAAACATACCCCAAACAGGGTAAACCCAAATCTCCTCCAAGACACAAAATAATTAAGTTTCTGAAAACCTACAAAGAAAAATCTTGACAGTAGCCAGAGAAAAATGACACCTTACCTACAAGGAAAACACAATTCAAATGACAGGGGATTTCTTATCAGAAACGATGGAGGCCACAAGGAAACAGCACATTTTTCAAGTGCTGAAAGAAAAATATGTCAACCCGGAATCCCACAAGTCTATCAATCCAGATACCCAGTGAAGGTATCCTTCAGGAATAAGGGGGAAATAAAGATATCCCCAGATAAAGGAAAATTGTGTTTTTCACCAGACCAACTCTGAAAGAATAACTAAATTTATGTCTCTATGTAGAAGAGAAATATGAAAAAAGGAATTTTGGAGCATCAGGAAGAATGCAAGAACATGACAAACAACAGCATGAGTAAGTACAGTAAGCATTCCTTCTCTTGAGTTTCATGCTTGACAGTTCAATCAAACATCATACCACCATCTGATGTCCTTTCAAATGCACATAGAGGAAATATTTAAACAATTACAATATAAATGAGGGGGATAAGTAAAATGTCATAAAGGAAAGAAAAGTTTCTATATTTCACCCAAACTGGTAAAATTATGACATCAGTAAACTTTAATAAGTTACGAATATGTATATGAATATTATATCTAGAACAATAACTAAAAGAAAACTATCAAAGACATACACTCAAAAACACTATAGATAAAGCAGATTTCCAAAAACATTAACTCAAAGGAAGGGAGGAAGAAACAAAGAAACAAAAAATACAGGAACAAGTAGAAAATAAAAAGTTAAATGAGTTTTAAATCCTAACATATTAATAATTACATTAAATGTAAATGGGCTAAATATGACAACAAAAACACATTGGCTGAGTGGGTTTTTTTTAAAAAAGACTCAACTATATACTATATGAAACTCACTTTGAATAAAATGATATAGGAAGGTTGAAAGTAAAAATATTTTTAAATATATATCATGTAAGTATTAATCAAAGGACAGAAGCAATGGCTATATTAATATCAGATAAGTTAATATTTACAGTAAAGAAAATGGCTGCAGAGAAGGGTATTACAGAGTGATAAATAGGTCAACCCACTAAGAAGATACAGCAATCCTATATATGAATTACACAGATAGAGCAACTAAAAGAAAAATCAACAAAGATAGAAAAGAACTCAACAATACCACTAATCAACAGGACCTAATGACTATTTATGGAACACTGTACCCAACAAGAGCAGAGTATATGTTCTTTTCAATTACCCATAGAACACATACCATGATAGACTTAATGCTGGGCCATAAAACATACTTTGGCAAAATTATAACCATTCAGAGTGTGTTCTCTGACCACAATATAGTCAAGGTAGAAATCAATAACAGAAAGATAATAGGGAAATATCCAAACACTTGGAAATTAAACAACATGTTATGAAATAATCCATGGGTCAAAGAGAAGATAATACATTACATGTAATTCACATAAAAGCACAACATATCAAAATTCATGGCACACACAGTTAAAACCGTGCTAAGTGAAATTTTTAGCACTAAATGCTTACATTAAAAAAGAGGGCCCTACTGGAGCACTTTTGCCAGTGGCCCCCACCACTCTGCCAGGGCACTTTTGCCAGCAACCACCAATGGGGCAGTTTGGCTGCTGGCCCCTGATGGAGTGCTTTGGCCAGCAGCCTAGCTGCACCTTGACCTCCCAGTGCAGCTGGTACTATACCTCAAGGGGCCAGAGGACACAGCCACAGGCCTGGTCCCAGCTCACCAGGGTTAGGGCATACAACTTAGGAGTGCTGAGCTGAACCTTGGCCCTATGAAAAAATCAGAAACAAAGCCAATCAACTATATCCAACTTATACAACAGCAAAACTCTTATGAGAAATAAGGAACATAAAAACAAAAAGCCCCATCCCCAGGAGAGCAACTTCAAAAGGATAAAAGAACATCAGCACTCACAGATGAGAGGAAAAAAAACAAAAGAAAAACACAAGAACTCTGGCAATTCTAAAAGCCAGAGTGTCTTCTTGCCTACAAATGAACACACTAGCTACCCAGCAATGGTTCTTAATCAAACTGAGATGACTGAAATGACAGACATAGGATTCAGAGTCTCGATGGCAAGGAAGCTCAATGAGATACAGGAGAAAGTTGAAACTCAATCCAAGGAAATGATTTGAGAGTTGAAAGACAACATAGCCATTTTAAGAATAACCAAACTGAACTTCTGAAATTGAAAAATTCAATATAGGAATTTCATAATAAAATTGGAAGCATTAACATCAGAATAGACCAGGCTGAGAAAATAATTTTAGAGCTTAAAGGCAGCTCTTTCAAATCAAGACAGCCAGACAAACATAAAGAAAAAAGAGTGTTAAAAAATGAATAAAACCTCTGAAAAGTATGGGATTATGTAAAAAGACCAAACCCATGACTCACTGGCTTTTCTGAAAGAGAAGGAGAGAGAGTAAGCAACTTGGGAAACATAGTGCATGAAAACTTTCCCAATCTGACTAGAGGTTGACAGGATATTCAAGGAATTCAGAAAACCTCTGTGAGATACTATATAAGATGACCATCCCCAAAGCACATGGTCATGGATTCTCCCAGGTTGATGTGAAAGAAAAACTCCTAAAAGCAGCTAGAGAGAAAGAGCAGGTCACTTAAAGAGAGAACATTTCAGGATAACAGCAGATATTTCAGAAAAAACCTTACAAGTCAGAAGATACTGGGGTCCCTATTTTCAGCATCCTTAAAGAAAAAAATTCCCAATCATGAATTTCATATCCCACAAAACTAAGCATCATAAGCAAAGAAGAAAAAATCCTTTTTAGACAAGTGAACACTAAAGGAATTTACTATCATTAGACCTGCTTTACAAAGGTCCTTAAGGGAGTGCTAAACACGGAAACTAAAGAAAGATAGCTGCCTCCACAAAAACACAAATACGTAGCTCACTTGCACTGTAAAGCAACTATACAATCAAGTTTACATGAAAACCAGCTAACGACACAAATGACAGGATTAAATCCTTACATGTCAATATTAACCTTGAATGTAAACAGGCTAAACCCACTTAAAAGGCACAGATTTACAAGTTGGATAAAGAAGCAAGACCCAACTGTCTGCTGTCTTCAAGAATCCATTTCACATGTAATGACACACTTCGGCTCCAAGTAAAGGGATGGAGAAAGATCTATCTTGTAAACGGAAACCAACAAAGAGCAGAGGTTGCTATTCTTACTTCAGACGAAGCAGATTTTAAACCAGCAACGATCAAAAAGAACAAAGAGGGGCTTTGCATAATGAAAAAGGGTTCAACTCAACAAGAAGACTTAACTACCCTAAATATTTATGCACCCAACATTGGGGCACCCAGATTCATAAAACAAGTTCTTAGAGACCTATGAAGAGACATAGATAAACACAATAATAGGGGGAGACTTCAATACCCCACTGACAGCATTAGACAGATCATAGAGGCAGAAAACTAACAGATATTCTGGACTCAAACTCAACCCTTGATCAACTGGGTCTTCTAGATGTCTACAGAATATCCAACAACAACAGAATATATATTCTTCTTATCTGCACATGGCACACACTCTAAGATCAGCCACATGCCATAAAGCAAGTCTCAGAAGCATCCAAATAAAATTGAAATCATACCAACTACACTCTTGGCCCACATGTAATAGAAATACGAATAAAAAACAAGAAGATCTCTCAAAACTATCCAATTACATCATAATTAAACATTTTGCTCCTAGATGACTTTTGGGTAAAGAATGAAATTAAGGCAGAAATCAAAAAATTATTAGAAACTAATGAAAACAGTGACACAACATACCAGAATATTTGGGACACAGCTAAAGCAGTGTTAAGAGGAAAGTTTATAACACTAAACAACTACATCATAAAGTTAGAAAGAACTCAAATTAACAACATAACATTACACCTGGAAGAACTAGAAAAAAAAAAAAGAACAAACCAATCCCAAAGCTAGCAGAAGAAAAGAAAAAATCAAAATCAGAGCAGAACTGAATGAAATTGAGACACAGAAACACATACAAAGTTCATTTTTTGAAATAATAAAGTTGGTAGACCACTAGCTAGATTAACAAAAATAGAGAGAATACCTAAATAAGCACAATCAGAAATGACAAAGGTGATATTACAAGCAATCCCATAGAAACACAAAGATCCTCAGAGATTGTTATAAATACCTCTATGCACACAAACCTAGAAGAAATAAATAAATTCCCAGAAACATACACCTCACAATATTGAACCAGGAAGAAATTCAAATCCTGAACAGATGAAAAATGACTTTCAAAATTGAATTGCTAATAAAAAAAAAATCCTACCAACCAAAAAAGCCCTGATAAATTCACAGCTGAATTCTACCAGACATATAAAGCAGAGCTAGTACCAATCCTACTAAAATTACTTCAAAAAGCCAAAAAGTAGGAACTCCTCCCTAAATCCTTCTATGACACTAAACAGAATTGAAAACAGAAACCATATGATCATCTCAATAGACACAGGAAGGGCTTTCAATAAAATTCAATGTCCCTTCATGTTAAAAAAGCCTTCAGCAAATTAGGCATCAAAGGACTAAAGATAAAAGGAATATGCCTCAAAATAATAAGATCTATCAATTACAAACCCAAAGGCAACATCAGATTGAACAGGCAAAAGTTGGGAGCATTTCCTGTGAGAACTGGAATGAAACAAAATGCCCACTCTCACCACTCCTATTCAACATAGTACTGGAAGTCCTAGCCAGAGCAATCAGGCAAGGGAAAGAAAGAAAAGGTATCCAAATAGGAAAAGAGGAAGTCAAATTATATTTCTTCATAGATGATACACTATACATAGAAATCCCTAAAAACTCTGCCAAAAGACTCCTAGAACTAATAAATGACTTCAGTAAAGTTTCAGGATAAAAAATCAATGTATAAAAACCAGTAGCATACAAGTCACTGACCCTTAGAAAACAAAAAACAAAAACAGAAACCAAAAAACTAATATCATTTCTATACATCAATAATTTCCAAGCTGAGATCCAAATCAAGAATGCAATCCCATTTACAACACGTACAAGAAGAATTAAATATCTGGGATTACAGTTAACCAAGAAAGTGAAAGATCTCTACTAGAATTAAAAAACACTGCTGAAAGAAGTCAGAGATAATACAAACAAACAGAACAACATTCCATGCTCATGGATAGGAAGAATCAATATTGTTAAAATGGCGACATTACCCAAAGCAATTTGCAGATTCAATGCTATTCCTATCAGACCACCAGCATTATTTTTCACAGAATTAGAAAAAAAAATTATAAAATTCATATGGATCCAAAGAAAAAAAATCCTGAATAGCCAAAGCAACCCTAAACAAAAAGAACAAAGCTGGAGGAATCACACTACCTGACTTCAAAATATACTATAAGACTCTCGTAACCAAAACAGCATGGTACTGGTACAAAAACAGACACATAGACCAATGGAACTGTTTAGAGAAACCAGAAGTAAAGCCACACACCTACAAACATCTGATCTTCAACAAAGTCGACAATAACAAGAAGTGGAGAAAGGGCTCCCTATTCATTAAATGGTGCTGGGATAGCTGGTTAGCCATATGCAGAAGATTGAAACTTGACTCCTTCCTTTGATTGAAACTTTGACTCCATCCTTAAGATTGAAACTTAAGATGGCTTAAAGATTTAAACGTAAGACCTAAAACCATAAAATCCCTAGAAGAAAATGTAGGACACACCACTCTGGACATAGGCCTTGGCAAAGATTTCTTGATGACATCTCCAAAAGCAACTACAAGAAAAAAAGACCAAGAGGGACCTAATTAAACCAAAGCACTTCTCAACAACAAAAGCAACTATTAACAGGTAAATAGACAACCTACAGGGTAGGAAAAAATATTTGCAAACTATGCATCTGCATTAGTCTGTTTCCACACTGCTGATAAAGACACACCTGAGACTGGGTAAATTAAAAGAGCAAGAGGTTTAATGGATCCACAGTTCCATGTGGCTGGAAAGGCCTCACAATCATAGTGGAAGGTGAAAAGCATGTCTTACATGGCAGCAGGCAGGAGAGAGAATGAATGACAAGTGGAAGGGGTTTCCTTTGGATCCATCAGGTCTCATGAGACTTATTCACTAACATGAGAACAATATGGGGAAACTGCCCCCATGATTCAATTATCTCCCACCAGGTCCCCTCCCACAACAGGTGGAAATTACGGAAGCCACAATTCAAGATGAGACGTGGGTGGGGACACAGCCAAACCATATCAGCATCCAACAGCAACTTAATATCCAGGATCTGTAAGGAACTGAAATTATTCAACAAGCAAAAAGCAACCCCATTAAAAAATGGGCAGGAAACATGAACAGACACTTCTTAAAAGACAACATAGAAGTGGCCAAGAAATGTAGGAAACATGGTGATCATTACTAATCATCAGAGAAATGCAAATCAAAACCAAAATGAGATACTATTTCACATGAGCAAGAATGCATATTTTTTAAAAGTCAAAAAATAACAGATGTTGGCAAGGTTGCAGAGAGCAGGGAATGCTTATACACTGCTGGAGGGAATGTGAAGTAGTTCAGCTGGTGTAGAAAGCAGTTTGGAAATTCCTCAAAGAACTTAACACAGAACTACCATTCGACCCAGCAATCCCATTACGGGTATACAGCCAAAGGAAAATAAAGCATCCTACCAAAAAGACACATGCACTTGTACATTCATCACAGTATTACTCACAATAGCAAAGACATGGAATCAACCTAGATGCCCATTGACGATGGACTGGAAAAAGAAAATACGATACACATACACCATGGAATACTACACAGCCATAAAAAGAATGAAATCATGTCCTTTGCAGCAACACAGATGCAGCTGTAGGCCATCATCCTAAGCAAACTAACATAGGAACAGAAAACCAAATACTGCAGGTTCTCACTTAAAAGTGGAAACTAAACACTGAGTACACACAGACACAAAAATGAGGATGACAGACAGCGAGGACTACGAGAGGCAGAGGGTGGGAGGAAGACGTGGGTTGAAAAGCTATGAGGGACTAGGCTCACTGCCTGGGTGGCAGGATCGTTAGCACACCAAACTATAACAACACACAATTCACCCATAAATATGTACCCTCAAACCGAATACAAAAGTCAAAAGAAAAATGAAAGAAAAAGTCTCAAATCAATAATCTAAATTTTTTAAGAATCTGTAATAAAGGAGAGCACAATAAACCCAAATAAAGTAGAAGAAAATAAATAACAAGGGTAAGAAAAGAAATCAATGTAATTTAAGTGAGAAAAAAATAGAGAAGATAAATGACAATGAAAGCTGGTTTCTTGGAAAAAATCAGTAAAATTGACAAATCTCTATCAAGACTAACAAAAAACAAGAGAGAAGACACAAATTATCGATATAAGTAAAGAAACAGGGGAAGTCACTACAGACTCAGCACACATCAAAAGGATAATCAGGGAATAAACAACTCTACACACATAAACCTGACAACATAGATGAAATGGATCAATTCCTTGAAATCCACAAATTACCTCCGTTCATCCAATATGAAATCAATAATTTGAATAGTTCTACACTATTAAGGAACTTGAATTAATAATTAAATATTTACCCAGAAAGAAATAATCAGGCCCAGATGGTTTCACCAAAGAATTATACCAAACATTTAAAGAAGAATTAAAACAAATTCCACAAACCTATTTCAGAAAATAGAAGGGGAGGAAACAGCTCCCAATTTATTTTATGTAGTTAATATTAACCCAATACCAAAAGCAAACAAAGACAGTAAAAAGAAAGAAACCTATAGACCAAAATCACTCACAATTATAGACACAAAAATCCTTTACAAAATAAGCAAAAAAAAATCCAGCAATATATGAAAGTAATTATACATCATGAGGTTTATTCCAGGAGTGAAAGGCTGGTTCACTATTTCACAAAAAAAATCAATGTAATCCACCATATTAACAGGCTAAAGTAGAAAAATATCAGGATTATAGCAATCAATGCAGAAAAGACATTTAAAAAATTCAACACTCATTCATGATGAAAACTTTCAGAAAAATAGAAATCAAGGGGAACTTTATCAAGTTGAATAATAAACATCTACCAAAACCCACATTTCACTATACTTAATGGTGAGTAACTAAAAGCTTTCATTAAAGATTAGGAACAAAGCAAGGACATCTGCTCTCACCAATCTTATTCAACACAAAGCTGCAAGTTCCAGCCAGTGTAATAGGGCAAGCTAAAAAAATAAAAGGCACGCAGACACAAAGGAAGAAATTAAACTGTACCTATGTCCTATTTCCTGATTATCTACATACAAAACCCCAAGGACTCCACAAAAATAAAAATAAAAACCTCCTAAACCTAATAAGCTCTTTTACTATATACTAACAATGAAGACATGAAAACTGAAATTAAAATACTCTTTAAAACAACTCAAAGAATACTTAGGTGTAAATTTAACAAACCATGTACAGGACTTATCTGCTGAAACACACACACAATGGTGATGAAAGAAACCAAAGATCAAAACAAATGACAGACATACCATGTTGCTAGACCAGAAGTTTCAACATAATAACGATGTCAACTCTCCCTAAATTGACACAGAGGTTTAACATAATTCCTATTTAAAATCCCAGGGATATACTTTGTAGATACAGAGAAGCAAGTTATATGGAAGAGCAAAGGAACTAGAGTAGCCAAAACAATTTGGGAAAATAAAAATAAAGTGGAAGGAATCATCCTACATAATTTCAAATCTTATTATATAGGTACGGTAATCAAGACTATGTAGTATTGGTGAAGAGATAAACAAATAACACAATGGAATAGAAAACCCAGAAATACATCCACAAAAATATGTCCAAGTTATTTTTGACACAGGTGCAGAAATAATGTATTGGTAGGAATATTAGCCTTTTCAACAAATGGTTTTGGAGAGATTGGACATCCACAGGCAAAAACAGGAACCTCTGCTTAAGCTTCACAGTCTACACAAAAGCAACTCGTGGACATAAATGTAAAAATGCAAAACTATAACACTTTTAGAAAAAAGACAACGGAAAATCTTTGGAAGCAAGAGCTAGGCAAAAGGTTCTTAGACTTGACATCAAGTATCTTCCATGAAAAGAAAAATTGACAAATTGGCCTTCATCAAAATTAAAAACTTTTGGTCTGTGGAAAGCCCCTCTCAAGAGCATGACAAAATCAGTGCAGAGCCGGAGAAAATACCGGCAAACCACGTGTCTGACAAAGGACTTAGTATCAGGAATATACACAGAACTCTCAAAGCTAAACATTAAAAACATTCAATTAGAAAAAGGGTGAGAGATGAAAAGACATTTCGACAAAGAGGATCTGCGGATGGCAAATAACCACACGAAGAGATGCTGACCGTCATTAGCCATCAGGGAAATGTCAGTTACACCCACAGTGAGATGCTACCACGCACCTATCAGAAAGGCTAAAATAAAAAACAGTGACAACATCACATGCTGGAAAGGACTCGGGTTCAGAAAAACTGTGACACTGGTCACTGTTACTTTTTTTTTTTTTTTTTTTTTTTTTTTTTTTTTGCTGTGAATGTAACATGTTATTCTGGAAAATGGTTTGAGAGTTCCTTTAAAAACTAAACATACACTTATCATAAGACACAAAAACTGAACCCCTGACCATTCATCCCAAAGAAATGAAGACTTATGTTCCCACGAAATCTTGCGTATGAATGTTCACCAGTTTTACACAGAGTCCCTTGGCAGATGGATGGTTACCAGGCAGCACCTGTACACCACGGAGCACCACTCGGTTACGAAGGAAAGAACAATCAGTACACACCACAGCCTGGATGAATCTCCCCGGAACTGGGCTGGGTGAAAAAGCCAATTCAAAAAGGCTAGATGCTGTATGATTTCATCTACACAACACCTGCATAACCAATTCTTGTGTCCTATGGGAAGCACATACGGTGTGAGGGCAGCCACAGCCCCTGTCTTCCTCAAGTTTCCAGTCTAGCGTGGAATGCAGGTACGTAATTAGCTAAGATCCAAGTTGGAGCGCAATCATTATATAATGAAGCTATGAGCAAACTGCTAAGAGAATAGAGAAATGAAGAGGTGAATTTGAGTTGGAAAGCTAAGAAGGCTTCATAGAAAAAAGTGATATTTGAACTAAGACTGGAAAGATAAATAGAATTCTAACAGGTAGGGATGGATTGGGGAGGAACTCTAAGATAACAGAGTAGCATGGGAAGGGATGTGGGACTGTGGGGCTGAGTGGTGCACTCAGGGGATGGTGTACGACATGGGCGGGAGGTGGGGGCAGTGCAGGAACAGAGGGAGGGGGGTTGTACAGTCTCAGGAGGATGTGAAAGCCACATCAAGAAGCACCGGTGCATCTGCGCACAGTGGGGAGCAGTAAAAGCTCCACATCAGACAGAAATATCATCCAACTGTGTCCTAGAAGGAGGATAAAAATAACAATATTAAAATTTAAAAAATTGAAGATACATAGCAGTTTCTATTTGCTGAGCCTTAACTATGAGCCAGCACTATTCTAAGTCCTTCCTATTTTAATCCTCAGGATTTGTGAATAATGAATTAAAGATAATAGGGAGAAGGGAAGGCATTCAGTAAGAGTTATAAAATGGTTCATTAGAGAGATGATAAGGTTGTAAACTCAGAGAACACTAGTGTGGATAGTTTGAGAAGCAGAAGTGGCAAAAATTAATAATCGGTATATGCAGGATTAAAGGAGAACAAGGTGTCAAGGTTAACTGCAAGAGACGTTGGCAGGGTCACTGGGGAAGAGGAAGTCACAAAGAAGGCAGGCTGGGAACACACCAGGTTTGTGGGAGGGGACAACATTGGTTTCTTCTGCAGGCTGAACTATGTGGCAGAGGAGACCCCTGAGGGAGGGGCAGGTGGAGAATGCTAGGGACAGACTGCTGAGAGGGAAACGGAGGCGGCAGAGGCAAGTGGTGGCAGCGTGTGTGGTGGTCCGGGCTTCCACGCAACACATCAATACAGAAGCAGGCAAGAGCATACTAAGGACAGAAACCAAGGTGCACACTGCATATGAGAAACGAAGACAGTGTTTCCCTTCTTTTTATTTTTTATTTTTTGGTGGTATCCAAGAGTAAGATATGCATCTTGAAGTGAGACCCGGAGAAGTCCCACAAGACAGCACTTGCCCTCATTGCGTGGGAGCCTCTCACGTATCGCTGTGTCCTATTACCTCAGATTTATTCTCTTCTCTCTCACTTTTTTAAACTTCTGGCTGCAACACCCTAAAACTCTTTCAGGGTCATTAATGGGCTGTGGCTTGCAGTTTCAAACACACTGGATCCAGGTGACAGGCTGTTTGGAGGGAGGGAGCCAGGCTGAGGAACAGAGATGCAAAGGGTTGGGGGTGAAGCTGAAGATGACTGACTGCCAAGCTAAGCTCCAGTGGCACCAGCTCCAGGAGGGGACCCTGGGTCACAGGACAAACGCAGGCCTCAGAGCTACTCATCAGAGAGTGTGCTGTGCGTGGATAACTGGGAGGAGGGAGGTCAGCTGGGAGAAGAGGTATGAGAAAATGCAACAGTAGAAAATCTGTCAAAGTAAAGAGGATGGGATAGATCCTCCATCTGTTTTGGGAGAAAAGCAAGAAAAAAGAGGTGCCGAGCCGAGGAGCAAAATCGAAAATACAGACAGCCCAAGGTCACGTGCTGAGGAGCCCGGAGAAGAGAGTTAGCTTCCAGGGCGAGAGAGAGGGGTTATTCATCTCAAACGCAGTAATACAGAGAGATAAATCAGAGTGATAAGAATCAGAAATGAAATCTATTAGCATGTTACTTTGCCTACAGGAAAGCTGTAAATGAGAGGCTGATTTCAAAATGTGAACATGGTCAGGGTTGAAATGGGGCTGGGGAGGAGCCCCTGGTGTGTGAAGGGAGGACCCCAGGCGGCGAGGAAGAAGCGTCGCGGAAACGCGGTGATGAGCACGTTGCAAGATCTGGATTTTACGAGTGGAATTCACGACTGTATAAAAAAACACAGCGGCGCTCTAATCAGCGGTAAACTCCGGCTCAAAATGCTCTTCACAGAGGATGAATGTGCAGCTTCCCCTCACACCAGCAAGGAAAGGGCTGGTGAGCAGACTGTTAAGGATGACACCACGCAGGAGGCCTGTAGGCTTCGTGAACTGGGAGGAAACACTCTGTAAGAAGATGACGTGAAGTCGATTAAAGGGATCAAGTGGGCTCTCCTTCCCAGAGAAGATGGGGTTGTAGTTCCATTCCGGGGGCTGGTCAAGTGTGCACAGAGGGGGTGCCTGCCCCAGGCCTGGTCAGGGCCAGCACAGACTCCTTGACATGGTTTTAACTCACATTTTCACAATCCCTGGAAAAATTCAAAGCATTCCTATAAAGTAGTTAAGACTTTACATATACATCCAATAGAAATGGAACCTATACATTCAAGACATTGAAAAGCTCTATGTGTATTCAAAGGTGGCAGCATTGTTGGTGATATTTTATATGTCTCTTTGGAAAACATTTACAAAGACAGGTTAGAAACCAGACAATAAATCAGTCTTGTGGTTATAGGTTCACACTTCACTTTTACATTGAAACCAGTGTGACAATCAACTTAGTCATTGACTAGGATGCAAATAACTTATTTATCCCACCTGGTATCACCTAACTTTATGCCACTTCCTCATACATCTGCCTTCAAAGAGAAGAGTCACCATTGTTGAGAATGTTCAGAGATCGCCCTCTACCAGGTTACTGAAGGAAGATCCCAAAGAAGAATTTTAAACTTTTGTGAGCAACAGCAGAAGCTTTCCAAGGCGAAATTTTTTAAAAGAAAATATTTTATCCAGATACATTTCATATTCCACTACACCTGTTTGAAATTTCTACTGGGAGGGACTTCTGGTCCCAAAATGGTGGTGCAGTAGAAGCAAGGTGACTTCACTCCGCTCCACAGAGAAGCAAAAATACACATAGCACTGACACAATCCCAGCAACGGCCACACACTCAAATACAAAAGGAGACAGTTCCCAGGAACACAGAAAAGTGAAAACACGCCAAGCAGACAGCAAAAGAATCAGACCACCATGTCTGCACCATCCCTCCCCCAATCTGTTTGGCATCAACAGTATGGGAAATTTCCCCTCAACTCATAGCTACTATGCTGGAAAAAGTGAGGGGGAGGTGGACAATCAGCTTCTCCACCCTCTTGGAGGCCCTGGCAGGAGACCTGTTCCTGCTTCAACCCATAGGAAGCACTGCAAATGTGTGAAGGGAAACATCCCTGAGGACAGCCAGAGACAAAAGGGGGACATGGGACTACCGTCCCTAGCCCTACAAACTCTACTCTGCAACTCAGTGGAAGAGGTGCTCCACCAGAATGGCTGCTCACAGCACCACACTGTAGCTGGAACGCTCCACAGGCCCCCTCAGCACCAGCCCCCAGCCAGCCTTCTCACACTGCTGGGATATCCCCTTTGGGACTTCTCCCCCTCGGTACAGGCAGCACTCAGATCTTTAACTAGAGCCAAGGTAAACCTGGGCTTAAGGTGCCATCTAGTGCCCAAAAGGAGGCAGGGACCTAGAAGGGGGAGAGAAAGAAATTCCACAGGTAAATTCTGTGGCTCTCTAAGCAAATGTATCCAATAAAAACTGGAGACAAGACTGGAGTAAATAAATAATCCTTCAATGCAAGGACACAGGCACACATCAACAAGAAACAGCAGCAAATGGGAAACCATGGCCTTCTCAAATGGACAAAGTAAGGAACCAGTGATTGGCCCTAATAAGATGGCAATATGGGAGCTCTCGGACCAAGATTTCAAAATAGCAGTTTTAAGGAAACTCAGTGATCTCCAAGATAACACAGAAAAGCAATTCACAAATTTAACAAAGAGATTGAAACCATTTTTTAAAACTCAAACAGAAATCTTGAAACTCAGAAATACATTTGCTGAACTGAAAAATTCATTGCAGCCTCTCAACAGCAGAATGGATCAAGCAGAGGAAGGAATCAGTAAGCTCAAAGACAGGCTATTTGAAAACACACAATCAGGGATGCAAAAGAAACAAGGAACGAAGAGGGATGAAGACCACCTGCAAGACAGAAGATTACCTCGAAACATCAAATCTAAGAATTATTGATGTTCAAGGGGAAGCTGAGCAAGAACAAGGGGTGGAAAGCTTACTCAAAGAAACAATAACAGAAAATTGCTCAAAACTTGAGAAAGACATAAACATCTAGGTACAGGAAGGTCAGAGAACATCAAACAGATTTGACCCAAATAAGACTGCTGCAAGGCATATAATAAACTCTCCAAAGTCAAGGACAGGTAGAGGATCCTAAAAGCAGCAAGAGAAAAGAAGCAAGGAACATTTAAAGCAGCTCTCATTCAGCAGGCAACCAACTACTCAACAGAAACCCAGAAACCATACAGGCCAGGAGGGAGTAGGATGACATTTGCAAAGTGCTGGATGGAGAAAAAAATTAAAACCTGTCATCCAAGAATACTATATCCAGCCAAGCATTCCTTCAAATATAAAGGAGAGATAAAGTCTTACTCATAAAAACAAAAGCTGAGATAATTCACCACTACTAGACCTGTCTTACAAGACATGCTAAAGAGAGTTCTTCAATCTGAAAGAAAAAAAGTAACATGCAAAAAGAAAATATTTGAAGGTATAAAACACACTGGTAAAAGTAAGTACTCAAACTAACCCAGAATACTCCAATACTGTAATTGTGGGGTGCAATCCACTCAAAGCTACAGTATGAAGCCCAAAAGACAAATCTATCAAAAGCAATAATAGCTGCAGCAGCCTATTAAGAGACAGGCAGTATACACATATGTAAATTGAGACAACAGGAAGTCAAAGTGTAGGGGGATAGACTTAAAATATAGAGGTTTTAGTTTTTTCTTTGTTTCTCAGTTGTCATCTCTTTAAGATAACTTGTTATATATTTAAGTTGTTTTTGGTAAGTCTCATGGCAACTACAATGAAAAAAACTATAATAGATTCACTAAAAATAAAAAGCAATGAATTAAGACATACTAGCAGAGAAAATCACTTAACCACAAAGACAGACAGCGAGCAAGCAAGGCAGCAAGAATGAGGAGTTACAAAACAATGAGAAAACAAGCAACAAAATAGCAGTAGTCAGTCCTTATCCATAACACAGAATTTAAATGTACACAATTCTCCAATTAAAAGAGATAATGTGGCTGTATGGATAAAGAAACAAGACCCAACTATAAGCTGCCTACAATGAACCAGCCTTACCTATAAAGATGCACATGGACGGAAAGGAATAGAAAAAGATACTTCAGGCTGGGCACAGAGGCTCACACCTGTAATCTCAGCACTTTGAGAGGCCAATTTGAGAGAATCGTTTGTGTCTGGGCATTCAAGACTAGTCTGGGAAATAGAGAGAGAGTCCATCTCTACAAAGAAATAAAAAATTAGCCAGGCATGGTGGCATGTGCCTGTGGTTCCAGCTACTTGGGATGCTGAGGTGGGAAGATCACTTGAGCTCGGAAGGTCAAACCTGCAGTGAGCCATGATCACACCACTGCACTCAGCTGAGATAAGAGAATGTGACCCTGTCTCAGAAACAAACAAACAAAAAAGACATTCCATGCAAGTGGAACCCAAAAATGGGCAGGAGTGGCCGTACTTATATCAGATAAAATAGACCGCAAGTCAAAGACTGTAAAAAGCAAGAAAGAACATCACTAAATAGTGATAAAAGGGTCAATCAGCAAGAGGATATAAAATTATAAATATATATGCACCCAACAATGGAACACTGAAGTATATAAAACAGACATTAATAGATGTAATGGGAGAGATAGCCCGCAATACAATAATAGTAGGGCACTTCAACACTCCATTCTCAGTAATGGACAGATCATTCAGACAAGAAATCAACAAAGAAACTTCAGAGTTAAACTCTACACTACACCAAATGGGCCTGACTGACATTTAGGGATCGTTTCACCCAACCGCTACAGAATACCCGTTCTTTTCATCAGAGTAAGCAGCATTCTGCAGAATACACCACATCTTAGGCCACAACACAAGCCTCAACAGAGTCAAAACAGCAGAAATCGTATCAAGTATATTTTCTGACAACAATAGAATAAAACTAGAAATCAATAACAAGAACCCCAGAAACTACATAAACACAGGGGAATTCAACCTCCTTCTGAATGGCCAATGAGTCAATGAAGAAGTTAAGAAGGAAATTTTAAAATGTCTTGAAACAAATGAAAGTTGAAATATACCACAATCTATGGGATACAATAAAAGCAATACTAAGAGGCAAGTATATAACAATAAATGCTTACATCAAAAATGTAGAAAGACTTCAAATAAACAACCTAACCATGCACCTCAAGGAGCAAGAAAAGCAAGAACAAGCCAAACCTAAAATGAGTAGAAGGAAAGAAATAATACAAATCAGAGCAGAAATAAATGAAATTAAGATAAAGTATACAGAAAAATCAATAAAACAAAAAGTTTTTTGAAAAGATAAACAAAATTGATAAATCTTTAGCTAGACTAAGAAAAAAGGAAAGAAGATCCAAATAAATAAAGTCAAAAATGAAAAAGGAGACATAACAACTGAGACCACAGGAATAAAAAGAATCGTTAAAGACAATTAAAAACAACTGCATGCCAAGAAATGGGAAAACCTAGAAGAAACAGGTACATTCCTGGACACTGCCAAGATTGAACAACGAAGAAATAGAAAACTTCAACAAACCAATAACAAGTAACGAGATCAAAGCCATAATAAAAAGTTTACCATCAAAGAAAAGTCTAGGACCTGATGCCTTCACTGATGAATTCTACCAAACATCTGAAGAAATAATACCAATTCTACTCAAATTCTTCAAAAAAAGTGAAGAGGAGGGAATACCTCCAAACTCATTCTATTAGGTCAGTGTTACCCTGATACCAAAAGCTGACAAAGACAAGACCAAAAAAAAAAAAAAAAAGACACAAAAATCTTAAAGAAAATATTAGCAAACTGAATTCAAGAACACATTAAAAAGATCATTCACCATGATCAGGTGGGATTCATCCCAGGGATACAATAACGATTCAAAATTTGCATATCAATAAACATAATACATCACATTAACAGAATTAAGAACAAAACTACATGATCATTTCAATAGATGCTAAAAAAGCATTTGATAAAATTCAACATCCCTTTATGATAAAACACCGCATCAAAATGGGTATAGAAAGCACATACCTCAAAATAATAAAGGTTATATATGACAAATCCACAGCTAACATCATAATGAATGGGGAAAAGTTGAAAGCCTTTTCTCTAACATCTGGAACAAGACAAGGATGTTCACTTTCACCATTTTTATACAACATAGTACTGAAGTCCTGACCACAGCAATTAAGCAGGAGAAAGAAATACAGGGCACCCAAATTGGAAAGGAACAAGTCAAATTAGCCTTGTTTGCAAACACCATGATCTTATCATATTTAGAAAACACCAAAGACTGCACCAAAACACTGTCAGAACTGACAAATTCAGTAAAGTTGCAGGATACAAAATCAACATACAAAAATCAGTGGCATTTATATACGCCAACAGCAAACAATCTAAAAAACAATAAAGTAACCCTATTTCCAATAGCTAAACATAATATAAAATACCTAGAAATCAATTTAACCAAAGAAGTAAAAGATCTATACAAAGAAAACGATACAACACTGAAGAAAGAAATTGAAGAGGACACAAAAAACTGGAAAGATATTCCATGCTCATGGATCCAAATAACTAATACTGTTAAAATGTCAATACTACCCAAAGCAATTTAAATATTCACTGAAGTCTCTATGAGATGAGACAGGGTGGGCGTGGCTGCAGACATCAACGCAGTCCCTATCAAAATACCAAAGACACTTCACAGAACAAAAAAAACAAAAAAACAAAAAAACCTCTAAAATTTATATAAGCTCACAAAAGACCCTAAATACCCAAAGCAATCCTGAGCAAAAATAACAAACATGGAGGTCTCATACGACCCGACTTTAAAATATGCTGCTAAAGCTACAGTATCCAAATAAGCATGGTACTGGCATAAAAACAGACACACAGACCAATGGAACAGAATAGAGAATCCAGGTATAAATTCACACGTTTATAACCAACTCATTTTTCACAAAGGTGCCAAGAGCAGATATTGGGGAAAGGACAATCTCTTCAAAAAAATGTTGCTGAGAAACCGGATTTCCATACACAGAAGAATGAAACAAGACTCCTATGTCTCACCATATGCAAAAATTAAATCAAAACGGATTAAAGATTTAAATGTAAGACCTGAAACTACGAAACTACTAAAATAAAACACTGAGGAAACACTCCAGGACACTGATCAGGGCAAAGATTTTTTTGGTAAAACCTCAAAAGCACAGATAACCAAAGCAAATAAAGATAAAATGAGATCACATCAAGCTAAAAGGCTTCTGCGCAGCACAAGAAAACAAAAAAGTGAAGAAACAACCCACAGAATGGAGAGAATATATGTAAACTATACATCTGACAAGGGAGTAATACCAGAATATATAAAGAGCTCAAAACAGCAGCAAAAAAAAACCAAAAAAAATCCTCCAATTTAAAAATGGGCAAAAGATCTGAATAGACATTTCTCAAATAAAAACACACAAATGGCAAACAGATATAGTCATCAGAGAAATGCAAATCAAAATCACAGTGAGATATCATCTCACTCCAGTTAAAATGGTTTTTTTTTTCTTTTGAGATGGAGTCACTCTGTCATCCAGGCTGGGGTACAATGGCACGATCTCCACTCACTGCAACCTCCGCCTCCTGGATTCAAGCAATTATCCTGCCTCAGTCTCCCGAGTAGCTGGGACTACAGGTGCACACCACCACGCCCAGCCAATTTTTTGTATGTTTAGTAGAGATGGGGTTTCACCATGTTGGCAAGGATGGTCTCAAACTCCTGACCTCATGATCCACCTGCCTCAGCCTCCCAAAGTGATGGGATTACAGGCATGAGCCACTGGGCCTGGCCTAAAATGGTTTTTGTGAAAAGACAGAAAATAACAAATAGCTGGCACGGTTGTGGAGAGAGAGGAGCTCGGACACTGTGGGTGGGAAGGTAAATTAGCACAGCCACTGTAGAGGATAGTATGGAGGTTGCTCAAAAAAAAAGTGAAACTAGAACTAACATATGATCCAGAAATTCCACTACCAGGTTTGTACCCAAAAGAAAGGAAATCAGTATGTCAAAGAGATATCTGCATGCCCACGCTTACTGCAGGACTAGTCACAATAGCAAAAATACGGAATCAACCTAAGTGTCCATCACTGGATGAGTGGATATAGAAAATGCAGAATAAGGCCGGGCGCCGTGGCTCACGCCTGTAATCCCAGCACTTTGGGAGGCCAAGGCGGGCAGATCACAAGGTCAGGAGATTGAGACCACCCTGGCCAACATGGTGAAACTCCGTCTCTACGAAAAATACAAAACAAATAGCTGGGCGTGGTGGCACATGCCTGTAGTCCCGGCTACTCGGGAGGCTAAGGCAGGAAAATGGCTTGAATCTGGGAGGCGGAGGTTGCAGTGAGCCAAGATTGCACCACTGCACTCCAGCCTGGTGACAGAGTGAGACTCCATCACAAAAAAAAAAAAAAAAAAAAAGCAGAATATGTACACAATGGAATAGTATTCAGCCATAAAAAAGGCTGCAGTCCTGTCATAGGCACCAGCATGGGAAACTGGAAGTCATTATGTGAACTGAAAAAAGCCAAACATAGAAAGACAAATATTGCATGTTCTCACTCAAATGTGGGATCTAACAAATGGATCTCATGAGGATGGCTCTGTTGGGATTGGTGGTTACCAGAGGATGGGAAGGGGAGCAGGGAGGAAGGAAGGGGAGACATTAACTAACAGCTACAAATAAACAGAAGAAATACAACCTAGTGTTTGAGAGATCAACAGGGTGACTAGAGTTAACAATAATGTATGTACGTTTCAAACTAGCTAAAAGAGAACAGCTTGACCGTTCCTGGCACAAAGAAAAGATCAATATTTTAGGTGAAGATCCCAATAACCGTGATTTTATCTTTACGAATTATACAATGGTATTAAATTATCACATGTACCCTGAAAATATGTACATCGATTCTGTATCAATATAGAGCAGCTTTCTAGAACGCCCATTTATCTACACTCTGCACCTCCGCAACAAGCAGGAAGCGGCCGGTGTGACCGCGCCTCCCAAAACCACCATTAAGGGCTGCTTAGCATTCTGGGACATGACGATGTCATGGGGGAACTGGAGGGTGACTGAAAAAGGAGAATCCCAGAACTCCCCCAAGGACGGCCGTGCAGAGCCCACGGCGTGGTTGAAGGGGCTGGGTGAGCTGGCACGCAGCACTAGATCCCAGCCACCACCACCATCATCCTCGCCATTGCCAGCCGTCATCTCTGGTCATCGCAAACAGAGCCCCTTACGATACCTTAGGGGATGGCATGGAAACGCTTGGCTAAATGAAGATGCTGCTGACTTCGCTACGTGGTGCCCTGCCACACAGGCAGGCAGTGTCCTCAGAGGAGCCCCGGCTTCTCCTCTCCCTTCTCCTCCCCCTCGGTTCTAGGAAGGGCCGTTGGTGCTCCCTTGGGGCACGAAGGAAGAACCCCAGGCAGGCCACCCCTCTAGCCACCATGCCCATTCACAGTCCACGCCAGCCAGACGATGAGGGCTGGGTAAGGCTGCCTGGGCCCTGGGCCCTCAGAACCTCAAGCAGAGCTGCCCGAAGGTGGGGCTTGCCCTGGCGTCTGTGGGGTGGGGGCGCACAGTCTGATCCCAGTCTGACATGCAGCAGCTGTGAGCCTGGAGATACCTCAAGCGTCTCCTCATGGAGCTGCTGTGAAGACATGATGGCACTCAGCGGGGCTCCTCACAGGCTGGGCACCCGGTGACCACTCAGCCAGTGGGCGTGGGTACTGAGAGGCTCCCACCAGGAGCAGGTTCCACCCTGGAGGACTCTGGGCCTATGCTGTGGTGCCCAGGAACCATGTCAGGAGCCCACTTCTGAACAAAGATGCCCCAAGGCAGCCTCGTGGGCAGGTGCCCTCAGGCCTAGGGCCCCCCGTGAATGTGGGTCTTGGTCTTGGGCCAGTCAGCATCCAGTCCCAGCTTCACGGTGGAAACATCAAAGTTTTCTTGGTTAACCCATTTTAGAAATTCCTTCAGTTACCAGGCGACGCTTCCCTTCCTCCTGTTCGGTTATAGTTTCCTTTCATAACATTTTTGCTGATGGACTTTAATTAGAATCCTTCACTTTCGGCCGGGCACGGTGGCTCACACCTGTAATCCCAGCACTTTGGGAGGCCAAGGGGGTGGATCACCTGAGGTTAGGAGTTCAAGACCAGCCTGGTCAACATGGCAAAACCCCATCTCTACTAAAAATACAAAATTAGCCGGGCATGATGGCGGGCGCCTGGAATCCCAGCTACCCAGGAGGCTGAGGCAGGAGAATCGCTTGAACCCAGGAGGCAAAGGTTGCAGTGAGCCAAGATCACACCACTGCACTCTAGCCTGGGTGACAGAGTGAGACTTTGTCTCAAAAAAAGAATTAATAAATAAAATTTAAATTTTAATTTTGAAAAAATCCTTCACTTCCCATGACCCAGACTTTAAAGTACAAATCATCACACCCAAACTCAGCTATGATGACATTGTTTTCTGAAGTGTTCACACCCTCTGTTTTGGGCACGCCAAGAAAGGAGGCAGTGTTCTGTTCTGTTTCCTCATATGCTACCTGAATCTTGTGATTGATTTTACAACTAACGTTCTACAGCTCCCCATTCTCCTAATCACAGCTCTCAGGTCCTCCCCAAATGATCACTGAGTAAGAAAACATCTTGGAACCTTTTTTAAGTCAAGAAAATGATACAGATGGTTCTAATGTTCCCAAAAAGTGCATTCGGTCCTGGAGAGGGGAGACCACAGCACTGGCAGCTCTACCAAAGCTGCCATCTGAAACCCCCTCAGGCCCATATTTCTAGACAGCACTGTCGCAAACAGAGGGCTCCTCATCTTCACTAAGCTAGCTTTGCTTCTGCTGTTGAGCCTTGTTTGCTTGCTTCAGCTGTTATTGTCCAAATCTTAATTGACTCTGACTTGGCCTATATGGCAGGTTCACCCACCCGGTACAGCCATCCCAGTGGCTCCTAGCAGCCCAGGAGCCCAACCTGTAACCAATCATCGCTTGAGGGAAAGAAGCTGAACCTAAAGTTTCCAGTACAAACTCCTCCCCACCCTGTCCTCTGTACCTTCCTCTCCCATCGTCCATTTTCATTTCCATCTCCAGTCTTCTATCTCAAGCTCCACTATCCCCCTGCCTAGGCACGGACTTTGCCAACCTCTTAGTTCCGCTTCTTTTCAATTAGAGAGAATTCTAAATCAAAAGCAGTCTGCAAACTGGAGGGATTCAAAAGAGGAGAATCTCCTCTAAAGATTGCAATCAGCGGCCAAGAGTGAGGGAGGGAATTCACAGAGTTCAACCCCTTTCAGAAAACATCTGCGTTCGTAGGGGATACTGGCTTGTTGTCTCCTTTCCCTAGAGTGTGCTTCTCTGGCTTTGGCATCAGGGTAATGACGGCCTCGTAAAATCTGTTTGGAAGTGTTTCCTCCTCTTTAGCGTTTTGGAAGAGCTTGAGAAGGATGGGTGTTCGTTCTTCTGGAAGTGTCTGGTAGGATTCAACAATGAAAACATCCGTTTCTTGGGCATTATTTTGGCTGAGAAATTGTATTACTGATTCAATCTCCTTACTCGTTAGTCTGTTTTTCTGTTTCTTCATGATTCAGCCTTGGCAGGTTGTGTGTATCTAGGAAGGGCTCCGTTTCTTCCAGATTGTCCAATGTCTTGGCATATAAATGTGCACAGTGGTCTCATGACCCTTGGCATTTCTGTGGTATCCATTGTAACGTATTTGAGTCTTCTCTCATTTCTCAGTCTAGCTGAAGATCTGTCCACTTTGTGTCTTTTCAACAAAACAACTCCCAATTTTGATGATCTTTCCTATTGTTTTTCTAGGCTATTTGACTTGTTTCTTCTCTAATCATTGTTATTTCCTTCCTTCCACTAACTTTGGGCTTAGTTTGTTCTTCATTTCCTAGTGCGTTGGGGGGGAGGGGGTAATGTTAGCTTGATTAGAAAACAAAACAAGCTAACCCAGGAAGCTGGAGTGAGCAGGTTCCAGCTACAAAGCATAGACGTCTTCACTTCAGCCTCAACCTGTGATCTGAGCAGACACAGCAGGAAAGCAGGAAAGCGTTCGTTTCCATACACCAGACTCGAGCGGAAAAGAAGCAAAGAAAGTCTTCTCTCCCAAAATTAATCAACGCGAGAGGAGCAGAGACCATTTCACTGCTTCCCACTGGCACTTCTCACCTGGTTTCTCCTGCTCAACCCTAGCAGGAATGATTCCCGTGTGAGCACAACAGCCCGGACAATGTGGTTTCAAAGTCTGGTCACTGTAGTGAGAGGAAAAAGAGATCTGTCTGGTTTCATGAGAAGAAATGCTCAGTGGAGAGATGGTTCCTCATGTTTTCCGGCTGGTTCTGTGGCCCCCACAACACTGTCCCAGCCAAACTCCACCACAGATACCACCTTCAGAGTTGGCCAGGAGCTGCGGCAAGCCCACGCAGGTTGATGTGCAAGAAGCAACATCCTACAAACCAGATCCATCCACACAAAGAGCAGGCTCTGCTCCCTGGCAGTAGTCTCTACTTAGTGCTAAGTACTAAGTACCTCCTAAGTCACAGTCTCTGCTTAGTACTAAGTACCTCCTAAGTCACAGTCTCTGCTGAGTACTAAGCACTAGTCACTACTATATATCTCCTAAGTATCAGTGTCTACTTAGTACTAAGTACTGCTAAGCAGTAAGTACCTCCTAAATAGCAGTCTGTTTAGTACAAAGTACTGTTAATGGTAATTACAAACTACCTCCTAAGTAGCAGTCTTTGCTTAGGACTAAGTACTGCTAAATACTAAGTACTTCCTAAGTCACAGTCTCTACTTCATACTGAAGCAACAGTCTCTACTTAGTGCTGATGCCTCCCAGCCCGAGTCACTCCCATCAATTCCTGTCCTCCCTCCTTCCTCACAATGTGGCCCATGTTCCCCACTGACCACCACTGCAGCACCCAGTCCCTGGAGAGAACAAGCTTCCTCCTTCCCCCAGGACTTCCATGTGGTTCCTGCTCAGCCAGAAGGGAAAGGCGGGGCTCTGAAGTCCTTCCAGCTAGTTCCTGCTTCTTCACTCAGAAGTGCAGGAGAATGAAACCGACCTTCCCATTAAAGCTTCAGAGGGGGTACAGCACAGAAGCTGGAAACACGAAATACAAGGGGAAAGGTCAAGGCAGTGTACTGAAGCAAAAGGCTGAACAAGCCCCAAAAATGCACCTTTCAGGTATTCATGAAAAAGGGACACACACACAGAGCATCTGTAGACAATGAGCTGTGTGTGTGTTTTGTGTGTGTGAATGAGCATGTTTTGTGTGTGTGAGCTGTGTGTAAGCTATGAGTGTGTGTATGAGTTTTGTGAATTGTGTGTGTGTGTGAATGAGCATGTGTTTTTTGTGTGTGTGTTTTGTGTGAAAGTGTGTAAGCATGAGTTTTGTGTGAGTTGTGTGTACAAGCTGTGTATGTGTGTTTTGTGTGAGATGTGACTTGTGTGTTTTGTGTGTGTCACCTTTGTGAGTTGTGTAAGCTGTGTGTGTGAGTTATGTTAGTGTGTGAGTATGAGAGTGTGTATGTTTGTGTGTAGGTGTGAGTTGTGTTAGAGTGAGAATGTGTATGTGTGTGTGTGAGTTGTGTTAGAGAGTGTGTACGTGTGTGAGTTGTGTGGTTAGTGTCAGTATGTGTGGGTGGGTGTGTGAGTTATGTGAGTGTGAATGTGTGAGTCGTGTGTGTTAGAGTGAGTGTGAGAGTGTGTATGAGTTGTGCACGTGTGTGTGTCAGTGTATGGAGGGGCATGTGTTATATAAAATATTCCACTTTTTCTCCGAGCTCAGCGTCTCCCAGTGTGACAGAGCCCCAGTGCCCCGGGGGGAGACGTGGGAGATCTGACAGGCCTGAGCCTGCCCCCTGGCTGTGTCATGTGAACAAGTGACATGGTCCTGAGGACGGCCTCGTGGGGGCGGTGGGCATGAACTGAGATGAGGCATCCAGACCTGCACCTGCAACATGGTCAGCACGGAGTCCTCTCACGCCGGAATCCACTGATGGTTTGCGTGACCCACGACACGAAAAGTCACAGGGCAGCTTCAGAGCCGGTCACACGGGACTGAGAGGGGCTGCGCCAGGAATGTGCGACCTGTTGAGTTTCAGTGATGAGGCCATCAGAAGCCATCTCCACGCACTTCTCATAGAGTGCAAGGGCCACCCTGGCCCGAGTTGAACCAGGGGCCTTTCGTCCGAGCTGACCTCTTGACATAGAGCCAGGTATCCTTGCCGAGAGCAGGACCTGCATCTGATCAGTTACGAGGTGGAGGGAGTTTTCCAGACCGGGTTGGTTGTGAACAGGTGAGTGGGGACGTGGAAGCAGCCGGCTCAGGGCCGGTGCACCGTAGGTCACTTGTGCGCGGCCACCATGCTATCCACCATCCCTGGTGCCATGGTTATCCCCATGCTGACTCACAGGCACGGGGCTGGACATCGGTCTGGCAGGCAGGCACACTGGGAAGCTGCTCTTACCCTACTAACTTTCAGTCACTGAGACACAAATCGGGGCCCAGCTGGTGGCGGTGAGACCGTCGGGGTGCCCTCCCCACCTGCGACAATAAACACCACATGATGTCACCCTCCAGGGGTGACCCAGGATTGTGTGAAACCAACATTCATTAAAAATGAATATTCTGGGCCAGGCTGCATTCACTGATTGATTGATTGATTCAATTTATTTAAAATACACATTTCTCCTGAGTTTCTCGGCACATACGGCAAAATATAAATACCCCACATGAATAAAATTAAAGTCATTACTTAAAGGAAGGAGGGGAAAACCCATGTTATGGAAATGGCAGTGTAATGGGTGGGTCTCCTGGTGACCAAAGACATCCTGGGAGGTGAGAGATGGAGAGAGAAACAGAAGCTTAAAGATTTGGAGTCGCGACGCGTCTCTCTACCATGAACCAGGAAGACGGCTCTCGCTGCCCCCAGCTCTGACTTCCGTGTGGTCCACAGGACGGGAGTCCCGCACGGGAGGAGGAGGACACCGGGGCTGCTGACGACGATGAGAAAATGTGAGCATTTCACTGGTCACCATGGGCGGTCAGTGTCCTCGTCCACAGGACGTTTCAAAGTAGGACAACCTGTATTCTAACGAATTTGTGTTTTCTTCCTTTTTGACCTTTTTAAAGACTTATGTAGAAAGTGATTGCAATCAAAATCATAAGGTTTTACTGCTAATTCAACCTGACAGAGCTGACAGGCAAAGCCAACCACTGTGTGGGAGGGCTCTGATGACAGCAACGATGACAGTGAATCCAGGGGAGACACCTCCCAGGCATGTGCTTCCAGGAATGCTTCCCAGAGCAAGGATGCAGCCATGCCTGGCCTGGGCTGGGAGACGCATGTGAGGACACACTAGGGGGTTAGGCAGCCTGAGAAACCATCCCTGGCATGGGCTGCCTCGGGGAGCGAGGAGGTGCGGGCTTCCCGGCTGCATCCCCACACCCGCACAGAGCCCCTGCCTCTCACTACACAAAGCGTGGTCCATGGGTGGCACCCCCCAGCATGGCCAGGAGCACCGAGGCGTACACTGGTCTCTGAGACGCCCCCCGGCCAAGAGGGATGGAAGAAGGGGGCAGGCGCCCGGATCTGGAATATTTCCAACTCACAGTGGGGTCTCACTGGAGAAGGCCGTGATGAGAGGTGGAGAAACGGGGAGGAGGGCGCTCTTGACCGTCTCCGCGTGTCTAAGCAAAGGATACAGGGATGCGAAGGGAAGGAGTGGCCAGGGGTGCCTGTCCCAGGTGTGCTCTTTTTCACAGCATCCCTGCTTCTCCACCACACCCACGTCCACGGCTCATGGTGCTTCCCCACCACGCCACGTCCACAGTTCATGGTGCTTTCTCACCATACCACATCCACGGCTCACGGTGCTTCCCCACCATACCACGTCCACGGCTCACGGTGCTTCCCCACCATGCCCACGTCCATGGCTCATGGTGCTTTCCCACCATACCATGTCCACGGCTCACGGTGCTTCCCCACGATGTCCACATCCACGGCTCACAGTGCTTTCCCACCATGCCCACATTCACAGCTCATGGTGCTTTCCCACCATGTCCACGTCCACAGCTCATGGGCAGCTAGGCACTGGGTCACTCAGACGCCACCTTAAACACTCCACACAGATAACTCACCCCCTCTCCAGCCACACAGCAAACACAGCAAAGGGGCCTTGGGTGTCTGTGCTTTGTTTGTTTGTTTGTTTGTTTTTGAGATGGAGTTTCATTCCTGTGGCCCAGGCTGGAGTGCAGTGGTGTGATCTCGGCTCACTGCAATCTCCGCCTCCTGGGTTCAAGCGATTCTCCTGCTTCAGCCTCCCAAGTAGCTGGGATTACAGGCACCCACCACCAAGCCCGGGTAATTTTGTGTTTTTAGTAGAGATGGGGTTTCACCATGTTGCTCAGGCTGGTCTCGAACTCTTCACCTCAGGTGATCCACTCACCTCAGCCTCCCAAAGTGCTGGGATTACAGGCATGAGCCACCGTGCCCAGCCCACCATCTACATTCTTACCCATACCTCACACAAGACCCCAGCCTGGAGAGGGGAGCGGGAGGGGGAGGCCTTTATCTCCCCCGTTATTATTATTAGGAAGATGCCAAAGTCCTGCCTCATATCTGTGTTCTTAACTGTACCTCGCACAAGACCCCAACCTGGAGAGGGGAGTGGGAGGGGAAGGCCTTTATCCCCCTCCCATTATTATTACTAGGGAGATCCCAAAGGCCTGCCTCATAAAAATCACAGCACATCATTTCCGAGGGTAAAGAATTAGAGACTTCCTTGAAAATGGAAGCGAATGAGTAATGCTTTAACAAGCTTCTAAGATGAGATCCTAAAGCCGGGGCTTTGCTTAGAGCCCACCAAGGCCAGGCAGGTCAGGTCATGCTCTCCTTCCAGGAGCGGCCCCACCCCTTCAGTCTCGACACTCAAGCCGTCAGGCTGGAGGCGAACGTCAGAGGCGGCCTCGGCTCTTCTCCTGTAAGAAGCCACTGAGCCGCCAGCTATGCAGCAAGCACCTGCGTACCCCAAGATACAGCCAGGAAGGAGTGGGGTACCCTGGCCACATGTGGACACAGCCCTCCCGTGGGCAGCCAGTGTTCCCTTGAAGGAACTGAGGTCAGGAAGCCTATTTCTGACTTACTTGAATTCAAATCTTAAAATGTTCACAATAAATTCAAAATTTTCAAAATACTATGTAGGAGTGAACAAAACACTCCCATACACACCACACATATGCAGACATCACACTTACACATCACATATGTGCATATATACACCACACACATGCACACATGCCACATACATGCACCCGCACCACATACATACACATACACCACATACACACACACCACATACACCACACACATGCACAAATCACACACATCACATATGTGCATATATACATCACACATGTGCACACACGCCACACACATGCACCCACACATGCAAGCACCCACACCACACACACCACACATATGCACACATCACACTCACACATCACATGTGTGCATATATACACCACACACATGCACACACACATGCATGCACCCACACCACACACACCACACATATGCACACATCACACTCACACATCACATGTGTGCATATATACACCACACACATGCACACATGCCACATACATGCACCCGCACCACATACATACACATACACCACACACACCACACATATGCACACCACACACATGAACATGCCACACACATGTGTGAATCACATATTCATATCACCACACACATGCACACAACACACACACACACATCACACACATGCACACCACACATACATGCATGCACACACATATTCACCACACACACACACTCTGCATGCACACACATCACACACATGCACCATACCTGTGAGTGGGATTGGCCTATGAGTCTCCCAGTTGTGATGTCTACGCAGTCAATAAAAAAGGGAAGAGGGGTTTCCTATGGTCAGCGAGGCTTCAGGACCAGAAGAGCCCCATCCCCTGGGGACTGCAGAGGGCTTTATCTCGGCGGTCAGATGCCTTCTCTGACATCACTGCCAAGCATTATTCACTCATAACTTTGACAGACATGCACTGAATGCATTTCCATTTAAACTGCTTCTACTGTGCTCCAGCAAGACGCCACACCACATCCCCTCCCCTCTGTGTGTGCACAACCCGTGCAGTGTCATTGTGTCATAAATGCACCTGAGTACAATGCAAGTGAGAGAACACGTGCTGGATGCATGACACACACACACGTTTCCTGCACTTGACACTCAGATGCATTTATGGTCTACTCTTATCAAAGTAAAAAGTAACCGATGAATTGTTGAAGTCTGGTATGTCAGCTCTAAATGCTTCACACACTTATGAAAACATTATAATAAAGAAAACACTTCTATTATCAAGGAAAGCCAAACAACAGGGCCCATAACCGGGTCTACGGGGCGGTCCCTGCCTCTAACCTGAGTTCAGATACAGCAGAACACTGAAGCCCTCATCTTACTGGGTCTACGGGGCGGTCCCTGCCTCCAACCTGAGTTCAGATACAGCAGAACACTGAAGCCCTCATCTTACTGGGTCTACGGGGCGGTCCCTGCCTCCAACCTGAGTTCAGATACAGCAGAACACTGAAGCCCTCATCTTACTGGGTCTACGGGGCGGTCCCTGCCTCCAACCTGAGTTCAGATACAGCAGAACACTGAAGCCCTCATCTTACTGGGTCTACGGGGCGGTCCCTGCCTCCAACCTGAGTTCAGATACAGCAGAACACTGAAGCCCTCATCTTACTGGGTCTACGGGGCGGTCCCTGCCTCCAACCTGAGTTCAGATACAGCAGAATACTGAAGCCCTCATCTTTAGGAGGCATGAATGTGAATATTCTCTCATTCCTACTGTTGTATAATTTTCAGATTCTTTCAAATGCCTACAGGTTATTTATCTTTATTGTTATACACTTAAAGCATAATGCGTGTCTATTTAAGGAAATTGAAATGGTACCAAAACAAGGCAGAAATTGCACAGAACAGCAAAAGGGAACCAGCCTCCCTGTCCCCGTCCCCTCTCCATCTGCTCCTAACCCAGACTCAGGCTTTGCCTTTCTGTATACACGTACACACCCACGTACACACACATTCCACACACATGCAGGTACGCAATGGATATCTATGGTGCACTGCAATGTGTGCGGGTGTGCAGTGGACGTCTATGGTGCACGCGTGGGTATGCAGGTGTGTAGTGGACGTCTTTGGTGCACACGTGGTGTGTGCAGGTGTGCAATGGATGCCTATGGTGCACGCGTGGTGTGTGCAGGTGTGCAATGGGGGTATATGGTGCACACGTGGTGTAGGCAGGTGTGCAGTGGACGTCTTTGGTGCACGCGTGGTGTGTGCAGGTGTGCAATGGATGCCTATGGTGCACACGTGGTGTGTGCAGGTGTGCAATGGATGTCTATGGTGCACATGTGTGTGTGTCCCCCATGCTGCACCGGTGTATAGAGCACAGACGTGCATGTTTATAAAGCCTGGAGTACGTTCAGCACAGTAAGTGTGCAAATCCTGAAACGCTGCAAAACTGGACACGTGACTTGAAGCTTCCACTCCATTGTTGGGGACACACAAGCAGGGCTCCCTAAGGGGAAGGCAAGGAAACAAGAGCCACCACACACGGAGCCCCAGGCTCAGGGCAGGTCCCAGCAAAGCCCCGTCTTGGCTCTGGCCTCCTCATTGTCTGTGGGACATGCCCATTTTACCAGAAACACAAGGTTGGTCCCTCCGTCCGTCCTTCACCTAAGCAGCCTGCCTCTCCAGTTGCCATGGCAACTCTGCTCTGGTTGCTGCACGGCCGGAAGCCTCAGTGGCTTAGAGTGGGTGGGGAGGCGAGAGCACTTGAGCACCCGTGGCCTGACAAATCCACCTCGTCCCCATCACCTCTGCGGCGAGAATCAGAGCAGTCACAGAAGCTCCTGACACGCCTGTCCTGTAAGCCTCTCAGTGCCAATTACTTGGAGGAAAAGCGGAATCCTCCCCGTGCCCAGGGTGGTGAGTGGTGTCACCACTCGGATGGCTCAGACGAAGGCAGCCGACTGGGCAGCGGGAATGCAGCCCTTCTAGGCAGGCTGACCCAAGCATACTGCTCCTGAATTAGTGTGTGGGTCAGTGGGCATTCCAGGAGGACCTGACAGCCTGGAGCCCCGTCCCTCACTGGCCCCCAGCCCCAGCCCCAGCCCCAGCCCTGCACCGATTGCCAAAGACAAGCAAGAGACACGTTTCTCCACAGGACAGGGCAGGGCAGGAAGCCCCCACCACCCCATCTCCAGGCACCCAGCTTTCAGGGAAGCCACCACGCCAGCTGCACAGACGCATGACAGGCCCCCCAAGAAAAAAGGCTGACAGCCCAGTTAGATCGAGTCCCAGCAGCCGGATCACACAGCACATCCCGACCATCAGCCGTGCCACGTGAAAGCCGGAGCACAAACCTCTCACCTCCTGCAATCCAACCCTCCCCAACACCAGCCACCCCCAGCACCCCCGACTGACGGGGAGATTAACATGCTGGAAAACGACCCCACATCACAAAGCAGGGCCTGTTTTCTCGAGGGAGACCTTCTTATTCTTCCCTCACCGTTGGGCTGGCGGCGTGAGAGTCCACGTGGCCCGAGGGTCCTCCTCTCACGCCCGTGACACTCGGAACCGAGGCTGGGGTGCAGAGGGTGTGGCTGCCCTGGACCAGACCTCGTTGTCCAGACCAAACCCAACAACGGTTCCAATTTTTTTTTAGCCAAGTGCTTTAAATATGTGTCAAGCACTAATGCTGGGAGGACTTAAATAAATATATGAGGCTTTTCTTCCGATAAACTGGTGGATCCAGCAGATCTACCTGGGCCAGTCTCGTTTTCCAGGTGACCTGAACCTGGATGTGCATAACGGAAGCTGCCTGAGGACTGACCGGGGCCAGCACAGTGGGCAGGGCTCTGATCACTAAATACACTTTCACGTGTTTCTTTTAACAACGTGCTCCTTTCACAGAAGTGTTTTATGTTGCATTTTGTAGAAAAGAGAGAAGCACTCAACAGAAGCCCTCCATTTCCAGGCACAGGGTGATTGCCATGCCTGCTGCTTCCGCAAGGAACCCACCGCAAAACCATCCGGACAGGGGCAGCCCCGGGTCTCCAGAGCACACCCCAGACTCCTGAGACGCAGACCAGGCCCGCGCCCCACAGGAATCTGTCCCCTCCCCTCAGTGGGTGGGTCTGCCGCGAGTCTTCTGTGAGAATCTGCAGAATGCGGCACACAGGCGAGGCAAGACCGGGGACTTCCTTGAATTACAAGGCGTCCAGTGCTTTAAAATACTCTAATGGTGAGGAAGGAAATTGAGAAAACGATTCGTTAGGAGGGTGGAATAACTCTTTTTAAGAGCAGGGCCACAGAAGTTGAGCTACACAGTGGGCGACAGATTCTCGAGCCGCTGGCATCCATATTTATCAAGCTGAGGATTGATCATATTTATCATCCCTGTAACTGGGCAGTGGCACAGAGCCACAGCTACCCACAGATGACCTGCCCTCCCTCTCTGCATTCAGGAGCAGAGGACGTGAGTTCACCTCCCTACAGGACAGGGGACCACCACAGTCATCTTTGCACCCGAAGAAACAAATGATTTAAACTTTCTCTTATCCTGCAGTTTACTTCCTAGACACGTCTACTTTCTATAGCAAACTAGATCTGGACACAAATCCTAAATGTGAAGCATGGTGCTACAGGGAAAATCCTGAGGCACGGCCCAGTCCCAGGAAGCAGCTGCAGAAAAGGAGGAATCCGTGTCCCTCCACTGCTGTCTTTCCTAGGACATTCCTTCACTGCTCGCCCACGTCCAGGACCTGTTCTTTGTATAGAGGTTCCTGTCTTTTCCTGGTGTTGAGTGACACAGAGCAACCCACAACCTCCCTCGCAGGAGCCCCTGCAGGCTTCAGGGCGTGTGAGCCAGGGAGGTGCTTTGGCTTAAGAACCAGAGAAGGCAATGATCTGCCCCCAAAAAAGATCACCAAGGGTGAGACCTCACGCGGGCACAGCTGAGGAAGATGTCTGGGGCTTATCTGACCATTTCCACAAGCATCTCTCACATCACACCACGGAAGAAACCAAAAGGCCTGGTTCAGCCTCCAGGGGCCGGGCTCTGGGAGGAAGCAGGCCCAGGGCAGGAGTCCGGGGCCTCAGGGAACAGGGAACGCTGCCTTCCCGTGGGAAACTGGAGCATCGGCCTCTCCCACCTAACGCTCCACCACCAAAGATCCGCAGACAAACCACCTGGCTGGAATTTAAGGTGAATTTGCCTCAGCACGATAGCTTCAGGATTAAAAGGGGTTCATGGATTTGGGGGACCGTGGAGGAAAGTGTGTGTGGAGAGAGAATTATGCAATCATGTAGCTTTTTGTGGAGTGAGGGGTGTTGAGTCCACTGTCCATTCAGGATGCTCTGGAAATGTTTTTACCAAAGTATGAATCTCACAGCAGTGAGGGCTCCATTCCCTCCGGGGCTGTGCTGACCGCCGCACCCCTGCGCTCTGTGGCTGGGCCCTGACCCACCTTCCCACCCGTGTACCAAGCTCCTGGTCCCTCCTTTCTGGCTGCACTGGTCTCCGCCAGCTGACGAGGCTGACGGGCCCTCCTGTCCCTGGGGCCTGGCGCTAAGCCTCAGGGCACCCGTCCTCACTGCCTGACTGCCTTTCTCTGCCTGCTCCAACTGGACCCACTGAGCAAAACCTAAACCAGACGATGCTCAGAACTAGGCAGCCTAGCCAGGCGCGGGGGCTCAAGCCTGTAATCCCAGCACTGTGGGAGGCCGAGATGGGCGGATCACGAGGTCAGGAGATCGAGACCATCCTGGCTAACCCCGTGAAACCCCATCTCTACTAAAAAATACGAAAACTAGCCAGACGTGGTGGCGGGCGCCTGTAGTCCCAGCTACTTGGGAGGCGGAGGCAGGAGAATGGCGTAAACCCGGGAGGCGGAGCTTGCAGTGAGCCGAGATCCGGCCACTGCCCTCCAGCCTGGGCGACAGAGCGAGACTCCGTCTCAAAAAAAAAAAAAGAACTAAGCAGCCTCAGAACTATGTCTGTCCTCAGATTTAGATGCCACAGGAAACCCCTTGCCGGGAGAGCCGTGCTGACTCCAGGTTCTCAGCGGGTTTGATTTTGGACACCGCGATCAGAACCCTGCAGGTGCTGATGGTGTTCTGTCTCACCTAGGGGTGTCCCATGTCCACCGAAGGACTTTCGGGGGAGGCCTGCATCCAGAATCTCCGTGCAAAGGTGATGTGGGCAGGGAGCTCTGACGATGACGCTTTGATGGTCCTCTTCTGTCGTCTCCCGTAGGCACAGCTTTGGACCTAGCTGTGTCCCCCACACAAAGGATTGACCTCTTGGGACTGAGTCTGATGCCGACTGGCTGAGGAAAGTGGACGTGGCAGGGGCCCCGAGGCTGCCTCTGTTGAGGGGGACAAGAGGGCACCGAGGCTTCTCCTCACTCTGAAAGTTGGCATGTGCACCCTCGGAGCAAGGTCACCAGCCAGTCACAAGTGCCCTGCGCGGCTGGCACGGAAAAGGCTCTGGTGCGTCTCACACTCTGCTCTCAGCAGCCTCCTTCCTGCTCTGGTTCTTAAGTTCTTGTCTTTTCTGTTGTCTGTATTTAATTTAAATTTCTATGTATCTCCGAGAGACGACCTGTGAGTACATACTCCATGTGCGTTTGTGTCTCCACCAAGGAAGCTGCCCAGCGGCCGCCCTGCTGATCCTCTGCGTCTGGTAGGATGGGAGCGACCGTGTCGGATACCGCCTCTGTGGAAGTGTCTGTGTCTCCTCCCCGGCCTGCCCAATCACAGCTTTGGGGGAGATTTCAGAGATTTCAGGGGCTTCCATGAAGCCTTTCCTAGAAGGTGGAGTCTCTTCTTTTTCAGCAACCACCAGCCATTGGCTCTGCTGGAATGGCCTCCAGGGTTTTCCTTGCTGCTTCTGTATCTGTTTGTTTTGGCCTATGTGTTGTTCGTATTGTTGAGCTTTAGGGAGGAACATTTGGGGATCTGGTTTCACAAGGCCCCAGGAAGCTGAAAGTCTCCTGCAGCCACACGAGGTCTGTCCATGAGGCCTGCACGGGGTGGCCGTGCTGGGTAGACACACCGGTTTGGAGACAAACGTGGAAGAGTTGGATTCAACTCAAGGACCCCAGAGTGGGGTGAGGGAGGTGCAGCGCCGGTGCATGGAGGCAGGAAGCTGGAGCAGGACGGGTCCTGAGGCAGCAGCACCAGCAACGCCCACGGAACCCCTCGTGCTTGTCCCTGTGAAGGCCCCGATGCCTCTGCTGCCTGATGCTGCAAACATCTCTCAGGTGAGAGCTCGGTTTCCAAATGGAGTGACGAGGAGCAGAACTTCTAGACGCCAGAAGGGGAAGGCTGCTCAAGGCAGATGGACAAATAAATGACAAATGGCAGCTTGATAACCAGCACAATGCTAAGGGCCTCGGAAGCAGGCCACAGAGAAGGGCCACGGGAGCAGGCGGGCCACGCAGGGGATGGAGAAGGGCCACCACGGGAGCAGGCGGGCCACGTAGGGGATGGAGAAGGGCCACGGGAGCAGGTGGGCCACACAGGACACAGAGAAGAGCCACGGAAGCAGGTGGGCCACACAGGACATAGAGCCACCCTTCCAAGCAGGGCAGGCAGCCTGTCATCCCATGTCACAACCTGCAGCTGCTGTTGTGCTGCAGGGAAGAGTGACATCGCACAAAAGCCTAAAGAAGGCTCTGGAGGCTCCACCAAAGACCGTCAGCACCAACGGCTGGCATGTCTCTTTGGAAGTTAGAGGAGGGTGTGTCTACCAAAGGGGGTTTATAACAAGAGCCCACGAGTGGGACTCACTCTTCCCGGGGATCCCACCTGCTCCGACTCCTCACCAGGGAGCAGAACGGCTGTGTCCATGTGTCCCTGTGTGTACCAGTATGTGTGTGTGTATGTGTGTCCATGTGTCCCTGGTGTACACGCATGTGTGTGTATGTGTGTCCATGTGTCCCTGGTGTACATGCACGTGTGTGTATGTGTGTCCATGTGTCCCTGGTGTACACGCACGTGTGTGTGTTTGTGTGTATGTGTGTGCACGTCAGTGTGCGTATTCTGCACATGAGAACTAGAACGCTTGCACGCCTGGCAGACAAGATGCCTGCTGTCTCTCTGTGGGGTTTGGAGGAGCACTTCAGTACAGTCACCAGACCGCCTAAAACACAACAAAGCAAAGCAAATTAGCAACGCTGAGGACTCTCAGGCCAGGACGCTGCCCTAGGCTGCCTTCCCGAGTCAGCTAGCTTGACGAAAGCTTTCATATCAGTGCCTGCAAAAATGCCTTCTCAGCACACAGCTCAAGTGTTATTAAATAATTCCATGGGGAAATAAGACTTTATACACAAAACTTTGCTTTATAAATAATTTGTCAGTAATGTATAGTAATGCATGCATTCATAAATCACGGTTAACAGAAGCAGAGACACAACTGGATACGACTTTTTCAGAAGGTCTAGAAAAAGAGTCTATTTGAATAAAGCCCAGAGGGCCTATAGAATCCAAAGTGTGCACTCCCACAGTACCCCAAAACAAAAGCAAAACAACCAGGACATTTATCCTACGGACATTCTAATGTTAATAGTAAGATTAAAATCCCCGTCCACATAACACACCCACACACAAACTGGCTGTTGCCACTAGCACTCCATGGGGTTGAAGATGGCCAGACCCCAAGCCTCAGGCTGGCATTTCCAGAAAACACTCTCGCTGCCACGCCCACATCGCTGCCACGCCCACATCGCTGCCACGCCCACATCGCTGCCACGCCCACATCGCTGCCCACATAAGGGGAAGACGGGCAGAGAGGGCTCCTTCCTCCTGACCCAGAAGCCAGGAGAGAAAGCTCCTCAGTCTCACAGGCCGGGCCCTGCTCATGCCCTGTCACTCTGGCAGGTTCTCAGGCAGGAGTGTGAGCTCCTAATGTCTCAGGAGAGACAGGGGAGGGGAGAGGAGGAGGCAGACGGGCAGGAGGGGGCCCGTCCCTCCAGGGTCAGCTCAGCCCTCAGAGCCGCTTGCGGGAGGTCTGAGTGCAATAGATACTGCGATGTCTCTGAGGAGCTGCACTGTGGTGGGACCTGGGGTATCCAGCAAGGGGGGCGTGAGGCTCCGACTGGCTGAGTCTGTGTCACGTCAGCAACAGTGCCCATCCCGAGCTCTTTCCCAATGCACCCAGGACACGGTGGAAGGTGGAAGACCCTGCCCATGGGCAGCTCAGAGAGCAGGTGGGAGAGACCAGGGTCGGCCCACATGCGGACAAGCAGGTTGGCCAGCGGGAAGGGGCTGCGGGGAAGATGTGAGCACCAGGCCGCATGGAGCTTGGACAAGGCAAGGAGTCAGCGGGAGGGAGGTAACAACTGCTCCTGGGAAATAACAAAGCACATGAAATTGTGGGGCATGCTCCCTTCCCCAGATTCCCAACTGTATGATTCTGGCAGGGACCCAGCCCAAGCCCCAGGGGCTCACAGACAGTGATGGGCCAAGGAAGGGCTTCAGGGCCCAGCGACTCCCCACAAACTGAGCCCTGTCCTGCACAGGTGAGAAGGGAAGGGATGGTTCCCCTGGAGTTAGAGAACCATCCCCTGGAAGACCCCAGCCGCCCATCCTGAGCCAGAATGTGGCCGTCCACCCCAAAGGTGCACAAAGAGGATAAAACAGCAGGGTGCGCTCCAGGACCGCAGGCTCCCCCAGCACACAGGGGTCCCACCTGGGGATCCACATCGCCAGGACGCAGCAGATCTTTGGAAGACGGCAAGCAGAAGCTTGTTCAGGCACAGCCACGAGCCCCGCTCAGAACCTGAGCTCCAGGCACTACGGACAATTTTAGGAAACCTGTGCCTGTTGCATTTTGAATATTCTGATGGGGCTTCCTGTTATTTTAGGAGGAGCTAATTCCCCACAGTTAGTGCTCAGGAGGGAGGAATCTAGGAGCTCGCTCGGCCGTAAAGCCCATGGTGGCCGCGCTGTACTTCTTCCCTCCTCCCGTGGTGACTGTGACAACAGGAGGAGCCGCAGCCGTCCTGAGCCCCTGGTTCCCAGGTGCTGGTGGCTGCAGCACGGAGGACACCGCGGGTTCCTAGAGCACCAAGGGCTCCTACGTCCAGCAGGGGTAAGAGTCACACCCTCGAGGCCACCGTGACCACCCCGAAGTCTGAGTCTCCTCCCTGGTTCACTCCTGCCTCCCTCCCCTGCTTTCCTGATGCAAACACAGACACAAGCATACACACTTGCACGGACACACACAGGTACTCGCACTCACAGATGCACACTGCACACACACACATACATTCACGCACACACTGCACACACACACATACATTCACGCACACACTGCACACACACATTCACACACTGCGCACACACACACATTCACACACACTGCACACACACACATACACTCACACACTGCACACACATACACACATTCACACAGTGCACACACACATACACACATTCACGCACACACTGCACACACATATACACACATTCACACACACTGCACACACATACACACATTCACATGTACTGCACACATATACACACATTCACACACTGCACACACATACACACATTCACACACTGCACACATATACACACATTCACACACTGCACACACATACACACATTCACATGTACTGCACACATATACACACATTCACACACTGCACACACACATACACACATTCACACACTGCACACACACATACACACATTCACACACACTGCACACACACATACACACATTCACACACACTGCACACACACACTCACACACGGCACACATATACACACATTCACACACTGCACACATACACACATTCACACACTGCACACATATACACACATTCACACACTGCACACACATACACACATTCACACGTACTGCACACATATACACACATTCACACACTGCACACACACATACACACATTCACACACTGCACACACACATACACACATTCACACACACACTGCACACACACATACACACATTCACACACACTGCACACACACACATACACTCACACACTGCACACACATACACACATTCACACACTGCACACACACATACACACATTCACACACACACTGCACACACACATACACACATTCACACACACTGCACACACACACACTCACACACGGCACACATATACACACATTCACACACTGCACACATACACACATTCACACACTGCACACACATATACACACATTCACAACTGCACACACATACACACACATTCACACACTGAATATGCGGTACCTGTGTGCACACACACCTGCCTGCTGTATGCATGCATTTACACACTCGCATGCACTGCATGTGTTTGCACATTCACATGTGTACACTGCATGTGTGGGTGTACATGCAGACACACAGCTGTACCTACTGCACATGAGCATATGTACACGAGTGCACACATTGTGCACACATGTACACACCCACATTCATCCACACTGCACATACGCATGCACACACATGCACACACACGCACACACAGCCATCTTCTCCCCACCGCATCCCACAGGAGGGGCTTCCTCAGCCCATGCTGCCTGGGTTTGGGGTGGGCCCACCAGCATCTGCTCAGCTTGCTCCGGAGGACTTGACCCGCTGTTGTTTGTGTATTTTCCATCGCTCTGCCAGAGCCTCTGGGGGCCAGGTGACGATCTACTTTCGAAATTCCTCTCCCAGGCATTCCAGCTCCTGGCTTCTGTGGCCTCCATGTTCTATGTCAGTCTGTCTGGCTAAGGGGAAGGCAGAGCCGTGGGTGGGCACCCAGTACCTCAACAGCCCTTTTCCTACCGGGGACCCCTCCAAAGCACCCATGGTGCCTGGGGAGAACCCCCCTGCCAGTTGTGTACACCTCCCTGCATGGGACACTGGTAGAAAGGCGCTTGAAAACGTGAAAGAAAGTTTGCAAGGACAGCCGAGCCAGAGAGCAGCATCTCCCCGGCACACCCAGCACCCAGCGGAGGTGCCTGAACACCCACGTCACTCAGCAGACTCCGCGGTGATGTGGGTCAGCTGACCAACTTCATCTAGAGCCCCTGGGCTCCTTAATTAAAGTCCAGCTCCACCCCTGCCACTCTCACACGTCCCACCTTCATCTTCCAATGGAGGACTCTGGAGCGGCGAACCGTTATTATTCAGGAGGAGGTCACATGGTGAAAGTCCAAGCCTCCTCACTTTCTGGCCAAGGCTTGCTGATAACACTGTCCCTAATTAACAGCCACAGCAGCACGTCGGGCAGAATGAGCATCTGTTTAGAGTTGGTAACGACCTCCTGAAAATGTCGTGGTAGGAATAAAACCATGCAATTCAGCAGGAGAAATAAAATACACATCCAGATGGAGCTGTGCTGAGACGCTGGCACACTGACATCTCAAGTTAGACAACTGTTTACCACTCAAAGCACCGTGGAGTGAAGGTAGCTTCCCAGGGCCGTTTGCTGAGCTCCTCCTGCGTGCCGGACACACGAGGCCTGAAGTTCACCGCCAAAGCCACACTCTCGTCCATACGACAGATTGCCATGGGCTGCACGTGATGTGTGCGTGGGTCCCCGCAGCAGCCAGCGGCAGCAGGTGACAGTGGGGACCACCGAGGTGGCCCTTGCGACAGTCTAGGAAGAGACTCTCACTGCCCAGATTCACCTCAAGACTCCAAACGGTCTCAGGTCCCTTGCGGGGACCGAAGGGCGGAGGCTGTGGGTTCTCTTGCCAGCGCTCTTTCTCCGTGCCCAGGCTCCAGACCTGCCTCCCTTGAGTGCGTGCTGAAAACTGCCCACTCTGAAAAGCCAGCTTGCACCTTCGTGTTCCTGGTAGAAATCCCCAGTCGTGTCAAGCACAAGCTTCTCTGCAGCAAGGCCCTGCGCTGCCCAGCCGATGCTGCTTCTCACGCGGGCTATCCGGCCCTTGCTGGCACTTTCCTTGATGCCCGGGAGGAGCTGTCCCATGGAGTTTTGGGGTCCTCCTCCTCCTCTTCCCTCTCTCTTCTCCCTTTACGCGAACAGTTCCTCGACCCTCAACCACTAGGGCAGCCGAGGTGCTGCCTGTCCACAACAGCCCTCCTGGCCACGGTCTCTCCTACTCCAGGCCCCACGGCCCCCAAGCCTGATGACATTCTCCCTAGGTCACTTTCTATTGGCTCCAGGCAGGCTACCTCCCACCCCCCAAGGTGGTGCTTCCTACGTGTTCCGCAGGCCCCTGGCACGGTGGAAAAGTGACTTCCCCAGAAACTGGCAAGTCTTCTCGGCAGTGGCCTCCCATGGACCTGGCCCCCCCTCCCAACTACGGACCTGGCTTCCCCCCTCCACCACGGACCTGGCTCCCCCCCCACCCTCCACCACGGACCTGGCTCCCCCCCACCCCCCATCACAGACCTGGCTCCCACCCACCCCCTACCACGGACCTGGCTCCCACCCACCCCCCACCATGCTCCTGCTGCTGGAAACACCCCCTAGGTGGCTCAGAGTGGTCCCCAGAGGCCCAACACAGACCAGCACACACCTGTGGCACACCCGTGGATGCACACCTGCAGGCAGGCACACACCTATTGGCACATACCTGCAGGCAGGTACACACCTGTGGGCACACACCTGTGGGCACACACCTGTGGGCACACCTGCGGGCACACACCTGCAGGCAGGTACACACCTGCAGGACACACCCATGGGTGCATATATCCCATGTCCACCCTCTACACAGCCCCCTTGCCAGGCTGCCCTCTGCACATTTCTGTCTGGCCGAGGCCCCAGCCTCTGGGTGAAGGGACCACCTGGGGCCATCGTCCGCCTACCACACCAGCCCTCAGAGAAGCGCCTCAGCAGGAGGCCTGGCAGAACGGTGTGAGGCTGCCCAGCAGCACAGCCCTGGGCACACCACGTGGCATTTGATGAGTGCAGCCAGAAATGAATGAGCAGAGGCGCCATGAGGACATGGTCCAGCCACACATCAAAGGCGGTGGCCAGAGGCCGTCCAGCTCCCCATCAGCAGGAGCTTCAGCCGTGCCTTTGGGTGGAGATCCACAGAGCCCCGCCACAGAACACAGAATCAGAGTCTGCGTGGCGACTGCTTCCACCCCATCGGTTTGCCCAGTTTCTCTCTCTAGCACACTCAGACCCCACAAAGGCACTGGGCTCCTTCGCCTGTCCATGAAAGACACTCACCTCCCTGGGCTCACCCACCTCACAGGAAGGAGATGCGCTGGACACACGGCACACCCTCCTGTCATCCTCCCGGACAGACCCTGCTCCCTGCTCACTGGACACATGGCACACCCTCTTGTCATCCTCCCGGACAGGCCCTGCTCTCTGCTCACTGGACACACCACACACCCTCCTGCCTTCCTCCCGGACAGGCCCTCCAAGAGCATGGCTGCTTCACAGATTACAAACTCCAGATGGAGTGGCACTCGAAAGGCTGGGCTGCCCCCAGAAGCTTCTCCAGATGATCCAAGCTGCTTTGCCCTGAGGCCCCGGTCAACAGAAAAGCACAGGCTGTCTCCTGAGACTCCCCAGCGTGTCCGAGTTCAGGACAGGTGAGGAAGAGTGTGCCAGGGGCACTGGAAACAGCCCTGAAGGAAGAGAGTGGAAAAGCTGGCTCCCGCCCATGCACCATGGGCACTGACACAGGCACCGTGCGTTTCCTGACGTGACGGCACCAGACTCACACGGGGCTTCCAGCAAGCGTGTGGGCTTCAGGCGGGCTCTGCCCTGGCTGGTGCCCAGGGAAGGGAAAGAACGGTGGCAGGTGACACGCTGCTGGAAAAGCATCCCAGCCTCCTCCTTGGGGACCCCAGGGGCTTCCTGAACACAGACACAGGTTCCCCCACTGAGAGGACAGGGGATCCAACGGGCACTGTGGCCTGGGTGCTCAGGCAGGTGCTGTGAGCGGGTGCTCTGGCGGGTGCTGTGACCAGGTGCTCCCGTGAGTGCTGTGACCAGGTGCTCCTGTGAGTGCTGTGACCAGGTGCTCAGGCGGGTGCTGTGACCTGGGTGCTGTAACCTGGGTGTGCCAGGTGGGCACTGTGACCCAGGAACTCCAGGTGGGTGCTGTGACCCAGGTGCTCCTACTCCAGTTAGGGGCTGTGATCTGGGTACTGCGGGTGGGTGCTATGAGCCAGGTGCTGTGACTTAGGTGTTTCAGGTGGGAGCTTTGACCCAGGTACTCCAGGTGGCTGCTGTGACTCGGGTGTTCCAGGCAGTCGCCATGACCTGGCTGGTTGCTCAGGTGGGTGCTGTGACCCAGGTGGCTCCAGGCAGGTGTTGTGACCTGGCTGATTGCTCGGGTGATGCTCTGACCCGGGTGCTCCAGGCTGGTGCTGTAATCTAGTTGCTCAAGTGGGCGCAGTGAGACAGGTGCTCCAGGTGGGTGTTCCAGGCGGGTGCTGTGACCTGGGTGTTCCAGGTGGGTGCTGTGACCCAGGTACTCCAGGTGGGCGCTGTGACCCAGGTACTCCAGGTGGGTGCTGTGACCCGGGTACTCCAGGCGGGCGCTGTGACCTGGGTGTTCCAGGTGGGTGCTGTGACCCGGGTACTCCAGGCGGGCGCTGTGACCCAGGTACTCCAGGCGGGTGCTGTGACCCGGGTACTCCAGGCGGGCGCTGTGACCTGGGTGTTCCAGGTGGGCGCTGTGACCCGGGTACTCCAGGCAGGTGCTGTGACCCGGGTACTCCAGGTGGGCGCTGTGACCTGGGTGTTCCAGGTGGGCGCTGTGACCCAGGAACTCCAGGCAGGTGCTGTGACCCGGGTACTCCAGGTGGGTGCTGTGACCCGGGTACTCCAGGTGGGTGCTGTGACCTGGGTGTTCCAGGTGGGTGCTGTGAGAGAGTTGCTCCCGGTGGGTGCACCAGGTGGGCGCTGTGACCCGGGTGCTCAGCTGGGTGCTGACAGCACCCACTTCCTCCACCCACTATTTTGGCTCATTCGGCATAATTTTATTCCCTCAAACTCCAAAACAAGTTTAAAAGAAAGAAAAAGATCAGGTGGACAAAAATTCCTTTAAAGGGTAGTTTCTTCGTATGAGCAAAGCCCCTGGTTGAATTCCTCCTTAATTTGCGTGGACGTCCCGCAAGTCCGAGCTGGTGAGGAGGTAGGGTATTCCCCACACTTCAGTGCTTTGTGAATGGCTGCAGTTAACATGACCCTCCCGAGGCTGGAACTTCTCAGACCCCAGCCCCACCCTACGGCCTGGCTTCCTCTCTGGGGCTGGTGGAGCCATCCCTGGGGCATTCCCTGTGGCTGCTGTCCTGCTGTCTTGGGAACTGGCAGCCCCTGAAGCAGGTGTGGAGCCTCCAGGGTGGGCCGCCTGCAGGCACTCAGATAAGGAGATGAAGGAAGAGCTGGAAAATTCTGAGGCCAAAAGCCGCCCTAGGAGGCCCAGAACTGGGGTCTGGAGCGATAGTCTCCAACCTTTTTGACACCAGGGACCAGTTTTGTGGAAGACAATATTTCCACGGACTGTGCAGGGCTGGGGGGTAGTTTCAGGATGAAACTGTTCCACCTCCGATCATCAGGTCATAATAGTTAGATTCTCATAGAGAGCAGGCAACCTAGACCCCTCGGAGACGTTCACAATAGCATTCCTGCCAGGCAGTAATGCTCCCTCGCCCACGCTCACCTCCGGCTGTGCGGCCGGGTTCCTAGCAGGCCACGGACCTACATACCGGTCTGCGGCCTGGGGGCTGGGGACCCCTGGTCTGGAGGACCAGTGGCTACAGCATCTGCTGCGTGAGGCTGGGGATGGTGTCTGCTGCAGCAGGACATCGGGCAGAAAGAGCCAGGGGCCAGCGTGGCCGGGAGCGGCAGGCCCGAATTCCGTGAACTGAGGAATGGCCTGAGAGAGGGATCCAGCAGCAGCGGCCTCAGGACGGGCCAGTAGCCACTTCCCGGCTTTAACCTGGGCAGAGAGACGAGAGCTCTATAATTTTTGAAGATCAAATTCAGTTTGTTAAATAATTCAAAGTACATTGCCTGACCCCATTAAAAAATGGAGCTCAAATATGCCAAACTTTTAAAACTTCATCCACTGGCCACACAAACAGGAAAGTTTGTGCCCTGGTGGGGGGTTCAGATGTCGCTGCGGAGCCGGCCTCCTGGGGTGGTGGGGTGGCCCAGCATCTCTGACGGCCGCTCCACTGCCCCCACCCCAGCTCCCTCCCACGTCTGCATCCAAGATGTCCGGCTTCCACTTTCTGTGTCACTAAAGGGTGGGGAAGCTGCATGGGAGACGCCGCATCGGCAGCCTCATCTCCAGTGACTCGCACCTCACCTGCGGCCTCATCTCCAGCCCCACACCTGCGGCAGGTCCTGCCTGGCACTCAGGAAGCTCTTTCATTTAAGAGGTCCAGAAATGTTGACACCTTGTGTGGAATTTTAAAGTCTGCTTAATCAGGAAGGAGCCAGTCAGGAAAAGGGACCTGCCATCCTGCTTGTTAGCCGAGCAGTAGGGCACTGTGGGCACACGGGGTGCTGGGTGCTGTAGTCAACTGGCTGGCCTGGCACAGCTGGTTCCTGCAGGGAGTCCCAGGGATGCGGTGGTAACAGCAACCCTGTTAGAAAGGACAGTGCGGGGACGGGTTCTCTCTCCATCTGGAGCCGCCTGGAAGCCAGGGAGCACGTTTCTGTGTGAGTGTTGATTGTGGACAAGGTTCGGGCCCTGCCTGCAGCACAGAGGAATTCCAGGTGTCAGAGAGGGAGAAATTCAGGGAGATGATGGACATGGGCTCCACCCCACCTTCCGCCTCAAGGAGGGGGCAGTGGGAACCCTACATAGGGGTGGTTGAGCATCCGAGCGGGGTCATTGTGACCTGGGGGGCTGCCATCCGCCCCTGAGAGCTTCTGGTTAGAGCCTTTTTGGACACAGCCTAAGCTTCTGTGGGCCTTCTCTCTCTCTCTTGCATCCTTGCATAATTTAAGTGGATCAAACTTAGAAACACTTCTAGAGCTGTGTACAAACCAAGGGCAGCAAAAAATCCAACCTCTACGCCAGGCTGAGCTTCCGCGCTTCCCGACTCTGCAGCAAGAACTCGGGGCATCTCTCCGAGTGAGCAGCTGTGACCGCGGACTTAGAAACACTGTTTCCTACCTCCTTCACCTCACCTCCCTGCCACCTCCAGCCCGCAATTTAGAGAGAGGCTGATGCAATTGACTCTTCCCAGCTTGTCATTTAAACACAGGCCGGGTTGTGTGCACCGAGATGCTGCCCCGGTGACTGCATTCGGATACACTGTTTCACCCTCGCGGTGTGAGAGCCCAGTTGAGTGCTCTTCAGGGCACGAGATCCTCAGCACCCTCCACAAGTCTGTCTCAGCTGCAATCACAGCTCATTGAGCCAACAGCTACGACGGCTAATTAGAGAGTCCTTAAGTGGATCAATGACACAATTCGGTCTGCAAAAGCGTCAGAGCCACAGCTGCACGCACGCAGAGTTGGGCGTGAAATATCCCAGCCACATTGTTGTTGAAAGCCGTTGCCGGGCCTGAAAATTGCAGCTTTTCGAAAGCACACGCTGAACCTCCCCAGCTTTGTTTTCTAGGAAGGACGTGGCGGCTGCTCAACTTTGAACAGAGGAGCGTAGGAGGAGCTTGTAGGAGGAGCTTGAAAACCCCTCGGGAGTCGCCACTGCTGCCCCCGGTCACCCCCACCTTCTGTTGGAGTGGCCTTCAGGGAAAACGCCCCGAAGGGGCCTCCCAGGAGCCCCTGCCCCGCCCCCGCCCCCACCCCAGATGCTCCCGCCCATCACCAAACCCCGTCTCTTCATCTATGGAAGGAGAACGAGGAGACGGCCCTCACCCAGCAGGGTAACGCTGAATGCCAGGGCCATGCCTGGTGCAGAAAGCATCCAAACACCCGCCTCGGGAGGCGCGGCCGTCCCAGTCATCACACCTGGTTTCGGCTTTGGCCCTGGCTGCAATACACGGGAGCAGCTGCCGTCCTGCGCCCAGTCCCCGGGGTGTACCCACAGCCCAGGCTGGCTGGCTTTGCCCTTCTGTGCCCAGGTGAGATGCACTGCTGGCAGCAAGAAGCCACGGAGATGATGCCCGCCCTCCTGGGACTTGGCGAGCCCGAGGCCACGCACAGGCCACGGCGACAAAGTGGCCACCGCAGCCCCCTCTGACGTGGGCTCAGCAGATGAGAGCCAGCCATGGGCCCTCACGCTCCCAGCAGCACCATTTCAGCCACAGGGTGTGGTGCTGCGGCCTCACGCTCCACCTGCGCGGCTCTGACGGTAACCGACCAACCAGTCTCACGTGTGCTGGCCACGCCGGCGCTGGGGACAACCGAGCTGGCCTTTGGCTGCTTCTCCGTTGCGTCGTCTGTCTTTCACTACTGACCTGCAATTGGCATAAATTCCAGACACCATGTGGCCAAACCTTCCTCAGCCACGGGCTTGCCCTGCCACCCTCTCTCAGGTATATGTTAATGAAAAGAAGTAACTGAGTTTCATGTCATCTAATGTGTCCTGTTTTCCTTGTGGTAGCCCTGTCTGTGCCCGACAGGACCCCCCCGCCCCCGGGAAGTCTGGGATGTGAGGAAGACATTCTACACTCTAATTTTAAAACTATTTGGCGTTTTCAAATCGGGTTTGTAAGTCACTGGGGTGGGTAGAGGATGCTTAAAGAAGCAAGTGCTCTGAGCTAGAGCAGGAACAAGCATGAGGCGTCCAGGAAGGCACAGGACAGGAGCCTGCCGGTGGCTGTGCCGGGGCCCAGGAGGACAGCAAACTCAGCTGCCAGCTGGGACCAAGAGACAGAGGCAGAGAGGGACAGAGATAGAGAAAGAGAGGCAAAGGGAGCGGGAGAGGGACAGAGACAGAGATAGACAGAAAGAGACAGATAGGGAGTTGGAGACACAGAGACACAGAGACAGAAAGAGACAGAGAGACAGAGACAGACTCAGAGAGAGAGAGACAGATAGCCAGAGACATAGAGACAGAGAAACAGAGACAGAGAGACAGAGGGAGAGAGACAGTCAGAGACAGAGAGAGACAGAGATAGCCAGAGAGCAGCAGAGACAGAGGCCTAGCATCTGCCCGTCCACACTCTGCCTGAGCTGCAATCTGCCTCTTCTGCCCTTGGATCTGCCCCAGCCAGAGCTTTTGCAGGAGGGGCCACTCATTGTGGAGGGCGAGCCCAGAGCTGGACCATCAGGAGACCCAGGACAGAAGTCCCGCAGCAAAAGCCAGGACACCTGAATTGGTCAGGCCAGCAGTGACTCAGGGCCTGGAGAGCCCCGTGGGCAGAGGCTGGCTGGAAGGCTCCACTGGCCAACGGCAGGTCACCAAGGCAGTTCACGGCCAGAAGGCATAAGGGCCAGCACAAAGGCCAGCTTTGTAGGTGCAGAGCGGGAGCCAGGCGGGGGCACTGGGGGCCCAGGCATGGTTCTCGGGGCAAGGACACCTCCTTGGCCCAACTCCATGTCACTGGTGATGGGTCAACAAGGTGCAAGCTGCTACCTTCACAGAGGGTGATCCTACCAGAGACAGATAAGCCTCACTAACTGGCCATAACGTGCCCCTGACCCACTGGCTCCCTCTGCCCATGACCAGCTGGACCCCTACAGCAGGTGCTGCTATCACAGTTGTGGGCTGAACGCCCCAGGGGAAACTGAGTCCTTTCGGGGCAGTAATAAGGAAAGGTTTCGACCACTGTTAGCTGCAGAGAGGCCACCCCCTCTACCTGGCTCTCCCTCTCCTTGGGAGCTTGCTGGGCCACCCCTCTACCGGGCTGCCTCTCTCCCTGGGGTGCCTTCTCTACCTGAGCCGCCCCCTCCACCTTGGCTGCCCCTCCATCTGGACCGCCCCCTCCACCTGGGGTGTGCTGGAGGGAGTAACTGTGGGATGGAAATGAAATTCAACCCCAGCGGGTGGCCAGGAGAGGTCACACGCGCTTCTCTTGCATTCTGAAAGCAGCGGTCAGCCCCTAACCAGCAAAGGGCACCCAGTCACTGGGATTCTTGGATCAAAATGCTTTTGATGCTCATATGCCCTCTCCACACACTGCATAATTAACTGAATATCCGACAACCCGCAAATCCGTACGGATGAAGCCGGACTAGCCACAACTTATCATTAAAGTATTCAATTACATAATCTATAATGAAAAGCCACGATCAACGCTAAACAATACCAATGGGCACAATTCATCAGGGTCCTTCCCAAAACTGTAGGACTCTTGGCAGAGTCTGCATGCATGGGGCGGGGGGCAACATAGCCAAGCCCCACGGGGCGCTCCCACTTCTCTGCAGACACTGCTGGCTTTTAGTTTGTGCCAAATTTTAATAAACGTTAATAACTCACTTAATAAGTGTCTCAGCCCACGCAGGCTGCTATAAGAAAACACCACAGCTTGGGTGATCGATAAACAACAGAAGTTTACTTCTTGCAATTCTGGAGGCACCTGCAGATTCGGTGTCTGGTGAGGGCCACTTTTTGGTTGGGCCTTCTCCTGTCATCGCACAGCAGAAGGGGCGAGGAAGCGCCCTGAGGTCTCCTTCAGAAATGCATTAACCCATGCATGAGGCTCTTCCTCAAGGCCCCACGGCCTCCCAAAGGCCCCTAACGCCATGGCCTTGGGTGAGGATTTCCATGTAGGATTTGGGGGTGGGCGGACACAAACCTTCAGTCGCTATGGCAATCGTGACTAATAAGTAACTTGTAATTATACACAAAAATGAATCCGTTTGACATTCTTTTAGCGTTAAAAGCTGCACTGTCAAAAGACAGTCAGGTTGTTCCCTCCTCTTTTCAGCCAATTTGAAAACTATTTTTCCTCCTACAGCGTGAAAGCGACCACAGGGTATCATCAGGTGACTACTCACACTTCGTGCTGAGCTGGCAGAGGAGGGTCTAGAGTGAAGCCCATCTCAAGCCAAATGGAATTGGTCCAAATGGAAACACAGCCCCCGGGACGTCTTGTCTCAGGAAAGCGGCGTCTGGGGTCCCAGGCAGGCCCTGTGGTCTCCCTGCCGGGACTGCGCTTGCTCAGCCTTTTGCAGCTGCACAGTGCCGGGGGTCAAGGACTCGGCCTTCTGCAGCTGCCCAGTACCAAGGGTCAAGGACTCGGCCTTCTGCAGCTGCCCAGTGCCAGGGGTCAAGGACTTGGCCTTTTGGAGCTGCCCAGTGCCAGGGGTCAAGGATGAGAACTGCAGCACAGCTTTCAAGAGCTGGCCCCAATGTCACTGTCTGTTGACTGAGTTTTTCAAGTGGTTTGTGTCAGAAGTAGGGATATACCTTGAATTAGAGTCTTGAATTTTAGGCATTACATACCAAAAACACTGAGCAGGTTTGCCCAGAAAACACAGCCCGCATGCAACGTCCACATCCCCTCTCTCTCCACCAGAACGGCAGCCCACCTTGAAGACACCACACGCAGCCCACCTGCCTCGCACCCCAGACGCCAGGGTTGAAAGCCTGAGTCCGGGCAGGAGCCAACCTCAGAGTCAAATCTCTGAGCACCAGGTGAGGGGAGGTCTCGGCACCACTGCCGGGGAAGCCCTCAGGACAGACAGGCACATCTGCCAGATCCTTCACCAGACTGCAGAGTGAGGCGAAACCGGGCCCTCATAGGTGTGAGGGCCGTCGTGGAGGTCCGCCGGCAGGAGAGGTGGGAAAGCTGAGTGGATGGAAGGATCAGGAATGACCAGGAGGAAGCTACAATCAATACCCCATGGGGCTTGGCTGTGTGGCCCCCCAGCCTGGTGCATGCAGACCCTGCTGATGCAGACCCTGCTGAGAGTCCCACAGTTTGGGACTCTTGCTTCATTCACTCATCATTTATTGAGCACTGGGGAATATGAAAGTGGTCATGGGCCTCCAAACAGCTCAGACCGTAAGGGGGAAGAGCTCTGTGCTGTGGCTGCAACTCCAGCCACAAGGTAGACAAGACCCAGGGTTGTGGGGAGAAGGGAGAGAGGACTCAGCCCTCCAGCTGCAGGAGCCGAGTGCCCTTTGGGAGTGAGCTCGCAGGGGAGGGACCCTCGTAGGACGGGGCAGGTGGAGCTCCAGGCAGCCTCTCCAGGGCCCTGCGTGTGCTGTTTCTCTGTCTTGAAAATGACACCGAAAGCTTATGGCCAGCGAGCACCCACCGCATGCCCATGCCGTGAGCTCCTCGCCTCCCCAGGAGGCCAGGAGACCCAGAACCGAGGGCAGGAGTGCTGCCTGCAGCCCTGTCCCAGCATCGTGGATGCAGACACAGGAGGAGCCACAGACACCTGCCCACTCTGGGATCTGCGTGCGCAGATGAGCCCGAGGCGCTCGGCCCAGCTTGTCAGCAGCCTCCCTGGGAACACTGTGGAAATGTGTGGAGGGGCCACGTGGGATTCCTGCTGACTGGGGCGACATTACTGCATTTGCATTTGGGGTGTGGGGCCCAGAGGGGTCAGGTACCCTACGGGGGGAGTCACGCCCCGGCCACGCACAGGAAGCCTGACTCAACTTTCTGGAGGAGAATGCAGTTCCATTTCACATAGAAACAGGTCATTTCGTTTCCAAAGAATTCAGTCAGAATAATTATTTGCTACTTGACAAAGGAGAGACTTCATCAGGGATAAGATCTCCCGCCTAGGTTAGACAAAGACCATCTCCCGGCTGCCTTTTATATTCAAATCCACCACAGGTCAACTCCCGGGGCACCGCAGAGTCCTGTCTCCCCCCAAAATAGGTAGCACTTTCCAATTGTGGGGCTCAAAAAGCTGCCTTCTGAGGGTAAAGGGTGTTCTTCAGAGGAAAGAGGTAGACAGAATAATGAGGTCCCCAGGGGCTGGCAGCGGTGCCGAGGAGCCTCACGAATGAGCTGCCCTTCAAGCCAGCGGCCAAGCCTGGACCAGCCTCCAGCAGGGACAGCACCGTGGCTGTGGGGACAGTGGGGACAGCGCCTCAGGGCCACAGAGACGTGCTCCCTGGACGCTGGCCCAGGCGCCTGCCCACTTCCTCGGAGAGCCTCTGAACAAGCTGCAGGCCTGTCTCCACGGGAAGGCGCGCACCTCCTCCTGCCTCTCCAGGGAAGCTGCAGCTTCACCATGTTGGCAGACCCACTCCGTTTTTTCTGCATTGCCTAGAGTTCGGCTATTTTGCTCTTCCCAAAGAGCCTACCCAGCAAATTTTACTGGACAAAGTGCCTGGAACAAAGCAGCCAACAATAAAACTGGCGTGCACCCCACGAATAAAGGCGTCACCCAGAAAATGCTCTAAATTAGGATTTAATTGCTAGAAATTACTTTCAATTACAAAAATTGCAACAAATTACTTGTTGAATAGACACATTCTTTCACCACCATTAATAATTTAAAATTGTTAATTGCATGTAATTGCAAGTAATTTTTGTTCTTTGGTGAGAATCGAGGTACTGCGTTCTGTGGGGCGGGTTTGCCGGGGCTGGGCCCCACCCTGGGCACCTCCATGTGTGGCAGCCAGAGCCGAACTCCCAGAAGAGGAGTTGCAATGATGGGGCCTCCACCGCCAAAGCCACAGGCCTGGTGCAGTCCATAAGGTGCAGCCTCCTCCCTCCATCAGCCCCTCAGGGACAACAGGTGGCCCAGGGGGTGACCTTTCCGAGGGGCTGGTCCCTCCGCCACCCTGAGAACAGTGAATTTGTATTTGCAATCAAACCCAGATTCTCCAGAAAACGTCCTGCTGTCAGCGTCCCCGCTGCCTTCCACGTAGTATGGCCGCCCTGACGCTGCTGCCTGAGTTTTATCTGCACAAATCCTAGTCTCCTGGGAGCCCACCCGTCAGCCAGTTGCCTCCAGGGGCGCGTCTGCTCTCAGCTTTCTCCTCCATCCGAACCTTCCCTCCCTCCCCAAGTGTTCTTCCCTTGTCCACCTGGAAAGCCTCTCTGTGCTTGACACATGGCTCCTGCCCCGGCCCCGACAGGCTGTAAGGCAGCCCCCCCACACCCGGCCCTGGCACCAGCCCCCCACACCCGGCCCTGGCACCCCCCACACACCCGGCCCTGGCAGCCCCCCCACACCCGGCCCTGGCACCCCCCACACACCCGGCCCTGGCAGCCCCCACACACCCGGCCCTGGCAGCCCCCCCACACCTCGGCCCTGGCAGCCCCCCACACCCGGCCCTGGCACCCCCCCCACACCCGGCCCTGGCACCCCCCCCACACCCGGCCCTGGCACCCCTCCCACACTCGGCCCTGGCACCCCCCACACACCCGGCCCTGGCAGCCCCCCCACACCCGGCCCTGGCACCCCCCACACACCCGGCCCTGGCAGCCCCCCACACCCGGCCCTGGCACCCCCCACACACCCGGCCCTGGCAGCCCCCCCACACCCGGCCCTGGCACCTCCCCCACACCCGGCCCTGGTACCCCCCCCCACACCCGGCCCTGGCACCCCCCCCACACACCCGGCCCTGGCAACCCCCCCCACACCCGGCCCTGGCACCCCTCCCACACTCGGCCCTGGCACCCCCCCCACACCCGGCCCTGGCACCCCCCCAACACCCCAGCTCTCAGCAGTCATGACCGCATGGCCTTGTTGGTAGCTTCCTTCCTTATTAACTTGGCCCCATTTATTAACCACCAGCTTCCCGAGGGATGAAACCAAGCTTCTGTGTCCAGGCCCACACAGCACTGCGCCAGGGGCTCCAGGGAAGCTGACGGATGTGAGCGCCACGACACCAGCTGCTGCGGGGCCCTGATGCCACAGGTGGGAAGGACGTCAGCCTGGGGGTGCTCAGCTGGCAGGATGCCTCCCCAGGTGTGCGGGCGGCCTCTTTATAGTGGAGGTGGGGACGGAGGGCACGAGGCACACGCCACTGCAAGCTGGGGCCGAGGGGGCCACAGGCTCAGGTGCTGTCTAGCAGCACTCAAGGGAGAAGCCAAACTCTCAGGCAGCCCATAGCGGGCTGAGGACTGGGCACGGTCCCCTCTGACAGAGTGGAGTGGGGGGCACTGACTGGGCAGACCCTGCAAGGTCCCCACGGGCAAGAGTGGCTGTTCAGAGCTCCACAAACAGCCCCTTCCTCAGAAGCCATCCTCTCTGTGTGTCTCTCTCACACACACACACGTGCACACACACACGCACACATGTACCCACACGCACATACATGTGCCCACACATGTGCCCACATGCACACACATGCACACACATGCACACACACACCCACATGCACACATGTGCACACACGTACCCACACGCGCACACACGTGCACACGCACACACACACACGTGCGCATACACACGCTCTTCTCACGTTGCAGTGGGTTTCTCTCGCACCATTAAGAACTAAGTGTCAGGGCGGTGAGATGACGACAGCCTGTGCGAATCAACCTCCAGCCTCCCGGGCTCCTGCCCACTCTGTTCTCCGCGTGATCCCGCAGCTCAGCCACCAGGGGCAGCCTGGGCTTCGGCCATTCCACGGGCACCAATGCTGAACAGCACCGAGGGGTGCACTCCAGGCAGAGGAGGCCCAGCCCAGGCCTGAGGGAGGCATGGATGTTTGCACCTGAAGCCCTCAAGTCTGCTCTATGAAGGAGATGAACCCTGAAAACACTGACCCCTGAAATCAGCAAAAGGAGGAGGCTATGGTGCCAGGACCTAACCTGCGCTCCCCCAAGTCTCCTCATCATCACACAGCTCCCTGGAGCCTGCCAGAAGCACCCCTTTAAGGCACTGCTGGGGGCCTGGCCACACTGCTGCAGCAGGTGCACACACAGGGGCTGGGACGTGCAGCTCCAGCCTTGCCTCCAAGTCTGTCTCCGAAACAATGAGCTGGGGAAGAGAAATACTGTACTGTCCTCCCTCCTCCCTCCTCCCTCCTCCCAGGCCTGGCCAGGGCTGTGGTCAGACCACCCTGGGAAGGAGGAGGAACCCAGAGCAGCTGCAGAGGCTGCTCCTCCCGCCTGGGGAGAGGAATCTGCCTTCAGGGAGCAGCCCATGCCCTCCCTGGCTTCTCCTTTCTGTTGGGCATCATGGCTGTGGCTGTGTCCCAGGGAAAGGCTCTCAGCCGGGCACGACCACCAGGCACACAAGGGAGGGATGGGAGTGAGAGGCACTGGCCCTGCTCCTGGCCTCCCCGACCTCCAGCACATAACAGGGAGGCCAGGTCCTTGCCTGACACACCCAGAGAATCATCAGATCCCAGGCCTGGGGTGTCCGGACACCACACAGGGCTCCTGGGGAGGAAAGGGGCATCCACAGGAGGACTGAGCCTGCCCCACCAGCCTCCTCACGCAACACATCTAAAACATTCCTAGAGCCAGAAGGACATAGGAACTTCCTTCCAGAATATACTTCCCAGTGGACAGGGAAGTGGGAACCAAATGCAGGAACCACCCACCGCCTGCCAGGCGACCTCTGACCCCAGGGAGGAGGAAACAAGGTCAAATCTCGAGACCAGCCTGGACAACATGGCGAAACTCCCTCTCTACTAAAATACAAAATAAAATTTAAAAAATCAGCCGGGCATGGAGGTGGGGGCCTGTAATCCCAGCTACGTGGGAGGCTGAGGCAGGAGAACTGCTTGAACCCAGGAGGCAGAGGTTGCAGTGAGCTGAGATCACACCATGTGGGCAACAAACTGAAACCCTGTCTCAAAACAAACATCAATAGAAACCAATAAGCAATAAGCCCATCACCCACAACTTCCTGATGTGGATGGACATGTGAACTTGACCCCAGAGTGTGCCAGTGTAAATAAACGTCTCCTCAGTTTCGTGAAGACAGTTGAGGTCTGTGTGCGTAACCCAGAGCCTGGGGGCGGCCTCCACACCCCACTGCTGCCCCCGAACCTGCAGAGCCCTGGGGGGCTTCCATGCACCACCCACAGCTGCCCCCGAACCCACAGAGCCCTGGGCAGCCCCCACGCCCCAACGCTGCCCCTGAACTGCACCAAGACACAGGCAGTTTGCTTTCAAGCAGTTTAAACTCATCTAATGCTTTAATTGGCCTGTCAAATCATTTCTGCACAGACCGCATGAATATGAATTGTGTCCATTCCATATCTGGAACACCAAATCCTAAATCTACAGCCTCCAAGCACATCTGGTTTTCCTGGGTCCAGTCGAAAAGCAGTTCCTCTCCGGCCTGAAGCTGCAAGAGAGGCAGCGGCCATGAGAAGGTGGTTAACCCTGGCGGAGGCCATGGCTGCCTGGGGGAGGCCAGCAGAGCCCACCTGGGGGTCGGTAAGGACACGTTCTTTGGTCTGACATCCGTAGGGACGGACAGGGACAAGGGCGGGAGCTGTGGCTCTACCTGGGAACGCAGGATCATGTCTGATGGCTCAGCCTCTGCACGCAAACCATCCTTCTGCGTTTAATTGGTCCTCTCCGGGGGATGATTTTTCAAACTAGGTCTTTGAAGACCCTTCATAGCAGCCCTGAGATAATGCGGGAAGAGAGCAGATGGAGAGAGAACCAGGAGATGAAAGGAGGAGCCGAGAGAGGGTGGGGGAGCTGGCCGGGTGCGGCCCAGACACTGTGCAGAGACGCGGCCTTCGGGTTTTTTCACCGTTATAAAACCCCTTTTTTGCTGAGGAACATGTTATCAATTTTTAAATTTTCCCAAATGTTGAACAGTGGAAGTGTTGTTTGCAGTGAGAGTTCAACTGTCTAGTTTAAAGTAGAGAAATAGAAGGTCTCCCGAGGCTGAAATGACAAAGATGGAAAGCAGGGGAGGGGAGGCCTCGCAGCAGCTGTGCCCAGAACCAGGGAGCTGTGAACAGGTGCCAGGCCCTGCACGGCCCCACGGCGTGCTGGAAACATAGACTACTGAGAGTATAAAGACGTGGCACAAGCTCAAAGCCATGTGGCCATCATCACAGCTTCCATTTAAATTTTGAGGACTGGGCGCGGTGGCTCACACCTGTAATCCCAACACTTTGGGAGGCCAAGGCGGGCAGATCTCTTGAGATCAGGAGTTCAGTACCAGACTGATCAACGTGGTGAAACCCCACCTCTACTAAAAATACAAAAGTTAGCCATGCCTATAATCCCAGCTGCTTGGGAGACTGAGGCAGGAGAATTGCTTGAACCCAAGAGGCAGAGGTTGCAGTGAGCTGGGATCACACCACTGCACTCCAGTCTGGGTGACAGAGCAAGACTCTGTCTCAAAACAAAAAAATGAAAATAAACAAATTTTGTGTATGGTTTAGAAGCATATAAAGCAGTAGTAGAGTCATACGCATACTCCTCAATAACAAAGGCAAAGGGGAATACCAGGAGTGCACGCTTTGTGTGTTTTCATCAAGAACATAGTCACCAAAATCTGAGGGGATGGGCAGAGTCATTTGCACGTTACTTTACAGTGTAAGAAACATTGTCATATACCCACAGTCTGCTATGAAGACACAGATCCAGACTAGCTAAGAGCACAGAAGTGCATGGAAATGCTCAGGCGTGCGGTGTGCCTGGGTCCTGTGCATTCATGCTGGTTTTGCACCCCGCTCCTGCCATGTCCCGTGCAAACGCTCAGAAGTGCGGCGTGCCTGGGGCCCTGTGCATTCGTGCTGGCTTTACACCCCCCTCCTACCACATCCCGTTCAAACGCTCGGGTGTGCGGTGTGCCTGGGGCCCTGCGTGTTGGTGCTGGCTTTACACCCCCCTCCTACCACATCCCGTTCAAACGCTCGGGTGTGCGGTGTGCCTGGGGCCCTGCGTGTTGGTGCTGGCTTTGCACCCCCCTCCTGCCATGTCCCGAACCCCAAGGATTCCAGGAGCCAGGAGAGCCCAAAATCCCCATCCACACTCCTGGGAAGGAAGTTTCTTGACAAAGGTCTGAGTCAACCATGGGTAAAGCCGGAGTAAACCCTGCTGGTTGTTTTGAGGTGCGAACGGTCTCAGCTACCCTGAACCCTGCACAACTCCCTTCGGTCACCAGAGAAGCAGGATTTGCAGGGTAAAAGGGAGTAAAGGTCATTTCTCCTTCCAGAGACTCCCAGCTCAAAGCCCAGCCAGTTGTCTCCCAGACGTTTTAGGCGGCACAGAAATCTTCTGCCTCTTAAGAGGCCTGGACTCCTGTCTAGGGTTAGGGAACACTGTGTTCCCGGAAGGAACAGTCAGGCCTCAGGATCCTCTCCTAAGACGCCTTGGACTCAAGTCAAGCCGAGACTATACTAAGAGGGTCCTTTGTCACTAAGAACCCAACTGTCTCAGGAGTGACTCTGCCTTTTTTTTTTCTTTCTTTCTTTCTATTTTCAGACAAAGCTTCACGCAGTGTAGTAAACCCAAGATCTAAAAACCAACAACTGAGTAACTGGTTTTTTCCGTCTGTCTTGGGAAAGCAACTTATCAAAAGTGAGGTGAAAAAAGTATATTTTATTGTTAAACTCTACAATGAAGTAAATGTGTGATCACACAACGTGGTAACTTCCCAGTGAACGCAGAAGCACCGCGGGGCCATGCGTCAGAGGCGTGTGGGTCTAGGAGACGCAGATCAGGAGTCTGGCCTGGCTCAGACGTCCACAGCCTGGAAGCTGCGGGCAGAGCAGAGGAGGCGACGCTGCCGCAGTCGTGCTTACTTTGCAAGGCATCTTGAGTCCTGACGGAGACGGCACAGCTGAAGTGAGCTCAACAGCCGGACACAGACCTCTGATCCCTCCTCGTGCTCCACACACAGCAGCCGGACACAGACCTCTGATCCCTCCTCGTGCTCCACACGCAGGGGCTTTAGCTCTCAGGAGGAAAACACTCTCGAGAGAAGAGAACTGAGAAAAGGTGCTGATGTCAGGGGAAGACGCATTTGACCACACGCATAAAAAAAAAAAACGCTTCTTGTTACGTTGATGCCATGCTTTTGTATTCGCCACAATAAGAAAACCAAGCAAGTACTTCAGTCAGGCGGCAGCTGTCACAGGAAAACTAACTCCTATGTGGGAAATGAACCGAAGCCGTGAGCCTCAGGCAGCTCCCCAGACCCCCAAGAGGAGAGGGAGCAGTGACCGAGCAGGCCCCATCTGCAGCTCACACCGTCTGCCGTCCTCCCCAGAGCCCAGCCTCTCGTAGCCAAGACGGGGCAGCAGACAGAGTAAAACCACTGAGACCACCAGGGGCCGTGGATCTGAGAGGGTAACCAGGCTTCTCAGCAGAACCAGGGGCTCGCCGCAGGGACGGGAGCCCTGACTGGCCACATCATGGAGTCCGCAGCTGCCCATGGTGGAGGGAATGGCGTGCAGGTGACAAGGTCACAGGGACGTCGCTGTGGCCACCTGCCAGGGTCACAGCACATCCACGGCACCCTGATGCAAGCTTTAGTCCTCAACGGTGTTGGCCGCCAGTGGCATAATGACTGGACCTCACCCCACCCACAGCCCTAGTGGACACACAGGTGATCGGCAGAGCCGTGGCAGCCACAGAAACTGGCCACCGCCACCCCCCAGGCCACTCAAAGCCACCAGCCCCTCCCTAATGGCCTCCTGAGCACCAGCAATGCAGAGGGGTGAGAGCATGGCCCAGCACGCACTCTAAGCACAGACCTAAAATCACCACATCGTTCACACTACGTCACGGAGAAGTAAACCCAAAGGCAGCCAGCGTAGGAGCTTTCCCTCAGGAGGACCGTGTCCTGCTCCTAGAACATTTCCAGGGTTCAGGCGTCAAGATCACTCACATGTTAATCAATCACACGTTCACGAACGCCTGAAAGACACGTTCACAGTCATAGTCAACGTTGTTGGATGTTCCAACGTGGACCGATGCTCTTCGATTCTCTCAAGCACAGTTACGCACACGCCTGTTTGCCTGTGTTCATGTGTCCAATGTGTGTTGTGCACACATGCAATCCAAGTGTGCACCAGACTCACCAGACTCGGTATTGGCAGCATCTTACATTTAGAGAGAATCCAGACAATAAATGGCTGGGCACTGGACACCGTGTGTGTGCCCGGCACTCTCCAAGTCATCCAGGCACTGGGCACTGTGTGTGTGTGCCAGGCACTCTCCAAGTCAGACGGGCACTGGGCACTGTGTGTATGCCAGGCACTCTCCAAGTCAGACGGGCACTGGGCACCGTGTGTGTGCCGGGCACTCTCCAAGTCAGCCGGGCACTGGGCACCGTGTGTGTGCCAGGCACTCTCTGAGTCAGACGGGCACTGGGCACTGTGTGTGCCAGGCACTCTCCGAGTCAGACAGGCACTGGGCACTGTGTGTGCCGGGCACTCTCCGAGTCAGACGGGCACTGGGCACTGTGTGTGCTGGGCACTCTCCGAGTCAGACGGGCACTGGGCACCATGTGTTTGCCAGGCACTCTCCGAGTCAGCTGGGCACTGGGCACCATGTGTGCCAGGCACTCTCTGAGTCAGATGGGCACTGGGCACCGTGTGTGCCAGGCACTCTCTGAGTCAGATGGGCACTGGGCACCGTGTGTGCCAGGCACTCTCCGAGTCATCCAGGCACTGGGCACCATGTGTTTGCCAGGCACTCTCTGAGTCAGCCGGGCACTGGGCACCGTGTGTGTGCCAGGCACTCTCTGAGTCAGATGGGCACTGGGCACCGTGTGTGCCAGGCACTCTCCGAGTCATCCAGGCACTGGGCACCATGTGTTTGCCAGGCACTCTCCGAGTCAGCCGGGCACTGGGCACCGTGTGTGTGCCAGGCACTCTCTGAGTCAGATGGGCACTGGGCACTGTGTGCCAGGCACTCTCTAAGTCATCCAGGCACTGGGCACCTTGTGTGTGCCAGGCCCTCTCCAAGTCATCCAGGCACTGGGCACCATGTGCCAGGCACTCTCCGAGTCAGATGGGCACTGGGCACCGTGTGTGTGCCAGGCACTCTCCGAGTCATCCAGGCACTGGGCACCGTGTGTGTGCCAGGCACTCTCTGAGTCAGATGGGCACTGGGCACTGTGTGCCAGGCACTCTCTAAGTCATCCAGGCACTGGGCACCTTGTGTGTGCCAGGCCCTCTCCAAGTCATCCAGGCACTGGGCACCATGTGCCAGGCACTCTCCGAGTCAGATGGGCACTGGGCACCGTGTGTGTGCCAGGCACTCTCCGAGTCATCCAGGCACTGGGCACCGTGTGTGTGCCAGGCACTGAGTCAGATGGGCACTGGGCACTGTGTGCCAGGCACTCTCTAAGTCATCCAGGCACTGGGCACCTTGTGTGTGCCAGGCCCTCTCCAAGTCATCCAGGCACTGGGCACCATGTGCCAGGCACTCTCCGAGTCAGATGGGCACTGGGCACCGTGTGTGTGCCAGGCACTCTCCGAGTCATCCAGGCACTGGGCACCGTGTGTGCCAGGCACTCTCTGAGTCAGCATGCACACAGTCAGTCCTCTCGATGCTCTATGAAGTGCTGCTGGGACACGCCCATTTCACACGAGCAAAAGCTGAGACAGAGATCCAGTCTGCAAACCCTTGCCCAGTGCCACTCTGGCAATAGGAAGAGTGAGGATTTCAGCCCAGGCAGAGCCACTGTCAGTGGTTTTGACAGAAACTATGGACTCTTTCTGAACTTCCTAATGAGGCTTTAGGAGGCTCTCAGGTGCCCCTCCCTGTCCCACTCTGCAGGCAGGTGTCAGGACTCTGCTCATTCCTGACCCTCCCTGTCATCCCATCTCTGTCCCTCTACCCACACCTCCCGCAGGAAGGCATTCCCACCCAGCTCCTCTGCCTGCATCCACTTGAGTGAGCAGGTGCAGACGATCAATGTACTATCACCAATAATTTTGGAACTTTTACTACATATGTGTATCTACCACATGCTGCCTGAGCTAGTTGAGCTGGACGTTGAAAGCAGCAGTGCCTCAGTATGCGTGGCCTGGCTCGCACATGCCGCCTGCCTAGATTGCACAGGGTGAGCAGACTGCCTATCCTGCCACGAGCCCGGCTGTGCCCAGATGCTGACGTTATCCTCCACTGGGTACAAAAAGGATGACAGGAACCCTCCTCATCGCGCTCGTCATATCAGTAATTCCCTGGGAGCTTTTGCTTGCTTTTTGTTTTGTTTTTCTCCCTGCATCTGTCTCGCTGCTGCTCTCAGTGGAAAACACAGTATTTCTGACGTGCCCGGGCTTTGGGCCACGCTGCGAATGTATCCTGTCATTGTGAAACAAACTTGCCGCGCTCCTGCCCAGAATATGTGGGAAGAAGGGGACGCTTGCGGTCCCATGGGCCAAACAAAAGAGTGGTCTGGGGGATCCTGTGCTGTGAAGTGACAGGAGAAGGTGCCAGGACCCCTGGTGAACAAGAAATTCCAAAGGCCAAGCATCCCTAACTAACGTAAGGCTGCAGGAGAGACCAGCAAATGATAACAGCCACTCTCCTTGCAAGGACAGGGACATGCCCACACTGGCTTCAACTCTCCCACCCAACCCCAGCACAAGCAGAGCTGAGCGCTTAGGTCCTCCTCCATCCACGCTGGGCCTGCTCTTGCCTGGGTACTGTGGGCAGCTGAGCCGCCTCCTCCAACGCCAGCGTCCTGCGCCCCCAGCCCTGCCTCCGCAGCTCCCCCTCACCAGGCCTGCCATTCCCACACACAGAGCACACTGCTGTAAGAGGCCAGGTGTGAAGAGCCCTAATGCCGTCGGCTTCGTCTGATCATGGTGGAATGAGGAGTGGAGCACTGTGGAGCGTGGGCTGTCCACGTCAGCTACATTTGGGTTAGGGAGACTCGTGACAACCCCATCCGGCTCTGAGCTGGGGAAGTAGAGCTGCTCTATACCTGTGTCCACACCCCTCAGAGGAAGCCAAACGTTTGAGAGAGAGAGCTCCACATGCCTCTGAGGTTGGATTCAGCCACACAGAGGCGTCTGCTACACAGCAAGCTAAACACAATCAATTCCTGGTACTGGGATTACCAAGCAGCAGAGCAGACCACGAGAATGAACATTTATCAACAGCCATCGGGAAACATGCCCTCCAGCTCTCACATGTTCTCTAGGCTCCCTGGAACCTATATGTTTGAGCTGCTGTAAATGGGATTATTATCTGATTTCTTTCTCAGACAGTTCATTCTTGGCGTATAAAAATGCTCTTGATTTTTGTCTGTGGATTTTGTATTCTGCAAATTTACTGAATTTATTTATTAGCTCAAACTGTTTTCGGTGGCATCTTTAGGATTCTATATGTAAGATGTCATCTGCAAACAGGGACAATTTTAACTTCTTTTTTTCCAATTTGGATGCCTTTTGTTTCTTTCTTTTGCCTAACGGCCCTGGCTAGGATTTGCAGTACAGTGTTGAATAGAAATGGCCAGAGCTGGCATCCTTGTCTGGTTCCTGATCTTAGAGGAAGAACTTTCAGCTTTTCACCATTGAGTATGATGCTATCTGTGAGTTTGTCTTATATGGTCTTTATTATATTGAAGCACATCCCTTCTACAGTATATCTAATTTATTGTTTTTATTATGAGAAGATGTTGTGTTTTGTCATATGTTTTTTATACATCTAATGAGATGATATATGGTTTTTATCCTTCCTTCAGTTAATGTGGCATATGACATTAATAGATTTGCATATATTGAACTATCCTTGCATGCCGGGGATAAATCCCACTTGATCATGGTGAATGACCCTTTTCAGGAGCTGTTGAATTCAGTCTGCTGGTATTCTGTTGAGGGTTTTTGCATCTATGTTCATCAGGGATTTTGGTCTGTAATTTTCTTTTCTTATAGTGCCTTTGTTGGCTTTGGTATCACAATAATGCTGACCTCGTAAAATGAGTGTGGAAGTATTCCTCTTCTTCAGTTTTTTGGAAGAGTTTGAGAAGGATGAGTATTAGTCCTTCTTTAAATAGGTAAGATTCAGCAGTAAAGCCATCAGGTCCTAAGCTCTTTCTATGGGAGGCTTTTTATTACTAATCAAATCTCCATATTTGTTATTGGTCTGTTCAGATTTTCTGTTTCTCCATAATTTTGTCTTGGTAGGTATCATGTGCTTAGGGATTTTCCATTTATTCTGGGTTATCCACTTTTTGCCATATAATTGTTCATAGTCTCATGGTCCCTTACATTTCTGTGGTATTCATTGTAATATTTCCTCCTTCATTTCTCATACCACTTGACTCTTCTCTTCTTTCTTAGTCTAAAGGTTTTCAATTTTGTTTATCATTTCAACAAACAAACTTAGTTTCATTGATCTTTTCTATTGTTTTTCTTGTTTCTATGCCATTTCTTTCTGCTCTGATCTTTATTATTTCTTTCCTTCTGTTACATTTAGGCTTAGTTAGTTCTTTTACTAGTCCCTTGAGGTGTAATGTTAGGTTGTTTATTTGGATTCTTTCTTCTTTTCAGATGTAGGCGTTTATCACTATAAACATCCCTCTTAGACCTGCTTCTGCTGCATCCATAGGTTTTGGTATGCTTTGTTTTTATTTTCATTTATCTCAAGAGATCTTTTAATTCTCTTTTTAATTTCTTCTTTGACACATTGGTGGTTCAGAAGCATGTTGTTCAATTTCCATATATTGGTCAACTTTCTGAAATTCCTCCTGTTATTATTTCTAGTCTCATACCAGGATGGTCAGAAAAGACGCCTAATGTGATTTGAATCTTCTTAAATTTATTAATGTGTTTTGTGGCATAATGTGATCTATCCTGGAAAATGTTCTCTGTGCTTCAAAAGAATGTGTATTTTGCTGCTGTTATGTGGCATATTCTGTACATATCTGTTATGTCCATTTGGTCTAAAAGTTAGTTTAAGACTGATGTTTCCTCGTTGATTTTCTGTCTGAATGATCTGTCCATTGCCAAAGTGGGTATTGAAGTCCCCCTATTGCTACATTACAGTCCATCTCTCTCTTTTCAGACATATTAATATTTGCTTTACATACTTAGGTTCTCCAGGTTTTAGCATATATTTATAATTATTATATCTTCTTGAATCAACCCCTTTATCACTATATAATGACTTTATTTTATAGTTTATGACATAAAGTCTATTTAAGTATAGCACTTCTGCTCTCTTTTGGTCTTCATTTGCATGAAATATCTTTTTCCTCCCTTCACTTTCAGTCTATATCCTCCAAAGTGAAGAGAATCTCTTGCAGGTATCATATAGCCAGGTCCTACTTTTTAGCCATTCGGCCACTCTGTCTTTTGATTAGAAAATTTAATCCATTTACATTCGCAGTGATTATTGACAGGTAAGGTCTTACCAGCGCCATTTTGTTCATTGTTTTCTGGTATTTTCTAAATCCTTTTTCTTTCATCCTGTCTTCCCTTGTGATTGGGTGATTTTCTCTAGTGCTATGCTTCAGTTCCTTACTTTCTATCTTTTGCATATCTACTAAGGTTCTTGCTTTGTAGTTACCATGAAGAAACTACATGTTTTACATAAAACATCTTATAGTTACAACAAACTATTCTAAGCTGGTAACAGTTTAACTTTGATCACATTTTAAAATCTTTACACATTTACTCCACCTCCCATATAAACTTTTGATGTCACAATTCGTATCTTTTTATTGTAGCTATTATTTAAGAAATTTCATAGCTATCACTGTGATCGTTTTGTCTTTTTACCTTCATGCTAAAGATTTAAGCAATTTGTACACCACCATTACAGTATTATTCTGAATTTGACCGTATACTTATTTTTACCAGTGAGTTTTATACTTCTGTATGTTTTCATGTTACTAGCTAGCATGCTTTTCTTTCAGTTTGAAGAACTCTGTTTAGCATTTCTTGTAGGACAGGTCTGGTGGTGATGAATCCCTCAGCTTTTGTTTGGCTAGGAAGGTCTTTTCCTCTCCTTCATTTCTGAAGAATAGCTTTGCCAAGTACAGTATTCTTGGTTGGCCATTTTTTCCATCAGCACCTTGAATATATCATTCTACTGTCTCTGCCTGTAGGATTTCTGCTGAGAAGTCTGTTATAAACCTTCCTGTAACTCCTTTACATGTGATTTGCGTCTTTTCTCTCACTGCTTTTAAGATCCTCTTTGATTTTTGACAGTTTGATTATAGTATGTCTCAGCATAGTCTTATTTGGATTCAATCTGATTGGAGACTTTTGATCTTCCTGTACCTAGACATTTATATATTTCCCCAGATTTGGAATGTTTTCTCCTATTATTTAAATATGCTTTCAGTCCCTTTGTCTCTCTTCTCCTTCTTGAATACCTGTAACTCAGATATTTGCTCTTTTGATGTTATCTCACAAATCCCATAAGCTTTCTTCACATTCCCTTTTATTCTTTTTCTCCTCTGACTGTGTGTTTTCAAATAACTTGTCTTTAAGTTCACAGATTCTGTTTCATCAATTCTGCTGTTGACACTGTCTACTGCATTTTTCATTTCATCTATTGTATTTTCCACATCCAGAATTTCTAGGATTTTTAAAAATAATTTCTACCTCTCTGTTGAATTTCCAATTTCAGTCATTTACTGCTTTCCTGATTTTATTGAATTGTTTTTCTATATTTTCTTGAAGTTCATGAACCTCCTTCATACACTTACTTTGAATTATTGGGTCATTTGTTTATCCCCATTTCTTTGGAGTTGGCTACTGGGAGATTATTGTGTTTTTTGGTGGTGTTATGTCTCCTTGGTTTTTCATGGATTTTGCTGCCTTACGTTGATGTCTGCACATTTTTGGAAGTAGGGATTTATTCTATTCTTTGTAGACTGGCTTCGTCTGGGTAAGCCCTTCACCAATAAGCCCATGTAGAAACTCTGGGCCTGTTATCTGGCATACTCCATAGGTAAGCTTGCTATTGGAGCCCTCATGCAGGCTGATCCAGTGCCTGGGTCAGCAGGTGAGTGAGCCTTAGCCTGGATCCACTGGAGTGGACCTGTTGATTGAGTCTGCAAGGGTGGACTTAGAGCCTGGCATCCATTAAAGCAGGGCTGGTGCTAGGGTAGGCCATATACCTGAGTCTGAAGGAGCTGTCCTGGGGCTAAGGTAGGTGCAGAGCTTGAATTAGTGGGGGTGAGCCTGGGTCCTGGATCCACAGGGGTTGGCCTGGAGCCTAAGTCTGCAGGAGTGGTCTTGGAGCCTCTGTCCAGAGGGACTGACCTGGCACCAGGGTCTATTGGGGTGGGCCTGGACTCTGAGTTCTGGAGCCTGGAGTATTGGGGACCAGCCTGGATCCTGGGTCCACAGGGGCAGTCCTGAAGTCCAGGTCAGTGAGGGCTGGTTTAGTGCTGGGGCCTACCAGGATAGGCCTGGGCCCTGTCTGCTAACCATGGAGCTGCAAGGCCAGCCTGGTGCCAGAGATGAGCTGGAGCCTGAGGCCAGTGGGGTCAACCTGGTTGCAGAGTGGGCCCAGAGACTAAGTCCACTGGTCAGGCGTGGGGCCTGGGCCAGCAGGATCCCACCTAGTACTGGGGCGGGTCTGAAGGCTCTGTCCTCGGGTACCAGCCTGGAGTAGGAAGCTGTGGGGGCATGTCTGGTGCTGGGTTTAACTTGGTTGGTGGGGGGTCAGGAGGCAGTTTTAGAGTTAGAAGCAAAGTCTGATACTCACTTATCTTTCCTACCCCCACATAGAGGGCATCTCTCACCATAACGTGCTGCTGGGGTGGGGGAGGGGGGACCCACTCATGCAAAACCGTCTTTTCTGCCTCTTCAATGCATCTTATTTCTGTGCCATGCCCAGGTGCTATCACCTCTCACCTGGTTTCCGTGGCACTTGTGAAGGTATTTTTGCACAGACAGATGTTCAAATTGTTGTTTCTGTGGTGACTGAGCAGTGGAGAGTCCTCTCCTGCTGCCTCGCTGACGTCCATCTCCAACGAATGTTGACTGACTATGTGACTCTCTTTAAAATATTCAGGGAAACGAGCATCTGATTCTTTAAGAAGCCAGTGGATAAAATGTGGGCGCTCTTTGACAGAGGAGGAGGTGGTCTGCTGAGCCATGAGCAGGATGCGGGTATGGGGCATTTCCGTTTTGGGGCGGGGAGTTGAGAACCTCATGGCAGGAGGAGTTTCCAAGGCTTCCCTTCATTCCACCCGGCTTGGTGATGATGTAACAGCTTCCATTTGTGCCTCACCGTTTCCAAAATGTACTCACCAGGATCAACCCACTTGATCTTCCTGACTCTTTTGATGTGGATCTAGCTGTGTTGCTTTGTCTTATTCAAGATGTCTAATCATTTTCACACTTGAGGATTCGAGGGATTTTTCTGATACTATCTACTCTTCCCTTGATGTACAAAGTCATATGACACAGAACCACACATATTTGTTGATTTGGAGAAACAATAAGGATATGAGGATATCGTTTACTGGAATTTGTATTTTGTTTGGGTTGCTCTAGTCTAAGCTCTAGGAGCTTCCCCTCCCCCAATGTTTATAAACTTACTAGATTTTGGTTGATTTCTAAAGTTTTACAAAAGGTGTCCATTCATTGGTTTTTTGTCTCAAAAGTTAAGATTCACTGGGTAAAGTAAAATAGAGTTCTGTGGCAAGAAACAATCCTGGAACAGATGAAACTGACCCTGGACAGTGCTGCCGTCTTTGGTTGTCTGACTTATTACTTCTGATTTGTAATAAGTTTTGAGGCTGAATAGAGCGTTAAATGAAATTCCGTCTGCACCGATGTTCCTGCATTTTGTAACTCGATTCTTGACTTCAAATAAAAGTGACTTCTTCATATAGCTTTGCCGTTTACTCACAGAGCTAGCTAACACTACCAGAACCCTACGAAATCACAAGAAAGTTTAACTCGAGGAGAGAGAGATGAAAGAGGGAGAGAAAGAAGAGGGGAGTGTAAAAGCCATTTCCAAAACAAAGGCCCAGACATCAGTTTGTAATTATCTGCCCGCATGAGTCTAAAGGCTTTTATTTGATAAGGCCAGTAATACACAAGCCTGTAATGTGAATTATTTCAAAGAATAAAAGCCTGATTGTCTCCATGACCTGTCTAGCTTTTAGCGAGGCTTAAGACAAGATTACATTCCATATACCCACAAATGTATCCCTCCTCTCCCCACCTTCCTACTTCTTTCAGAAATGCCAGGGTTTTCTGAGCTGCCATCTGGTAAGCTTCCAGCTTCGATAGGTCTCAATTTCCTCCTCTGTTGAGACATCTAATTCTCCTGAGGGTGATGGTTCTTCCTTGTCTGAAATGAAGCTTCTATTAAACAAAGACTGCCCCTATTCCAGGACGTTCAAAAGCAGATGGAGCCCGCCTCCTGTGAGGCTTTTCCATTAACACTAAAGAATGCCCCAAATCAAGCTTTTAGCTTTTAAGTTTTAAATAGGGATGAAGTCTAACTGACCTCATACTTTAAAATTAAAGGGTAAAAACTGTGGATTGCATCAGAAAAGAAAATGCAAGCTTTTAAAGCATTCACAGGTGAGCCATGTGGTTTTAATCCTAAGAAGAGTACAGTCGCATTGCTTAACGGTGGGAGTACATTCTGAGAAATTCCTCGTTAGGTGATCCTGTCATTGTGTGAACATCACGGGTGCACTTATGCACCCCCAGAAGGGACAGCCGGCCACACACCTGGGCTGGATGGTAAAGCTTATGGTGCCCAGGCTACAAATCTGTCCTGCAAGTGACTGTGCTGAATGCTACAGGCAGTTGTAACACAAGGTTAAGCATCTGTGTATCATCTATACATTAAAAGGTACAGTAAAAATATTGCATCAAAGATAAAAATGGGCTGGGCGTGGTGGCTCACGCCTGTAACCCCAGCACTTTGGGAGGTTGAGACGGGTGAATCATTTGAGGTCAGGAGTTTGAGTCCAGCTTGGCCAACATGGTGAAACCCCATCTCTACTAAAAATACAAAAAATTAGCCGGGTGAGGTGGTGCATGCCTGTAATCCCAGCTACTAGGGAGGCTGAGTCAGGAGAATCACTTGAACCAGGGAGGCAGAGGCTGCAGTGAGCCGAGATCACATCACTACACTCCAGCCTGGGCAACGCAGTGAGACTCTGTCTCAAAAAACAGATTAAAATGTTGCAGCTATATAGGGCACTGACCGTGAACGGAGTCCGCAGGACTGGAATTTGCTCTGAGTGCATCAGTGAGGGTGGGGTGGGTGAGTGTGAAGGCCGAGGACATTACTGTACACCACTCTAGACTATCAACACTGTGCACTTAGTTATACTAAATTTATAAAAAAATTTTTTTCAGTAATAAATTACCTTTAAATAGTAACATTTGGCTGGGCACGGTGACTCATGACCATAATCCCAGCACTTTGGGAAGCTGAGGTGGGTGATTACCTGAGGTCAGGAGTTCAAGATCAGCCTGGCCAACATGGGGAAACCCCATCTCTACTAAAAATACAAAAATTAGCCAGGTGTAGTAGCGTGCGCCTGTAGTCCCAGGTACTCGGGAGGCTGAGGCAGGAGAATCGATCGAACCTAGGAGGTGGAGTTTGCAGTAAGCTGAGAGTGCGCCACTGCTCTCCAGCCTGGGTGACAGAGTGAGACTCCGTCTCAAAAAAAAAAAAGTAACTTGTGTACTTTATAAATGTTTTAACTGTTTTCAACTTTTTGTTATAATACTTAGCTTAAAACAAACACATTCTACAGCAGTATAAAAATAAAAAGTTTCTTTCTTTATATCCTTACTCTCTAAGCTTTTTCCTATTCACATTATTTTTCCTACTTTTAAAACATTTTTGTTAAAAAAAACTAAGACATAAACACACACACTAGCCTAGGCCTACACAGGGCAGGCTCATCAATATCACTGTCTTCCGCCTCCACATCTGGTCCCACAGGAAGGTCTTCGGAGCAACAGCACACGTGGGGCCTTCATCTCCTGTGAGAAGAATGCTAGCATATCTCCAGCATATCTCCTGAAGGACCTGCCTGAGTCTGTGTGAGTGTTAGTTTTGCTTTTTAATAAGTAGAAAGAGTGCACTCAAATCATGATAAAAGTACAGTAAATACACACGTGCTGTGCACAGTTAGACTAGACTTTCCTCTGAGTGGGAGCACAGTTGGCTTGTCTACACCAGCGTCACCACAAACGTGTCATTCACTGCACTGTGACATCATGAGGGCCGCGAGGTCCGTCGGTGACAGGGGTTGGCAGCTCCATTATAACCGTATGGGACCGCCATCAGGTACGCCATCTGCCGCTGGTGGAAACACTGTTACGTGGTGCTTGGCTGTTTATGGTTTATCAATATCACTTGAAACTACAAGAATATCAAAGGACCTTCCGAGACACAAAAGCTTGATTACCAAATAGGTAAAAATAAGAAGGATTTTTGTTTTCCCCCAAAGTGATGAGATTACATGAGAGTTCATTGTTTTCATGTCTGACTCCCGTAGTTTCAGTAAGTTTTTCACATAAATTAAAGGTTTACTCTGGCGTCAACTAATTCCCTCCCGGCCTGGAATCACAGACATTCCATTCCCTGCATCTACTCATCTGGGAATAAGTCACGTAATTCCTGGCCCTCAGATCCTCAATGGATATCCCTGAGCAGCAGCATCAGACACACGTGTGCCTCTGACACAGCAGGCTGGGAGAGGCCGGGCTGAGCCGGGCCAGGCAGGAGCAAGCAGGGAGGGAGGAGTGTTCCCGGGGGAGAGCAAGAGGCAGGAAAGACATCCAGCCACAAGGAGACCCAGGAGCACGGGTCGCCCAGAATTCGGTGTGCTTCTATTTCCACGCGTGTGGTTCACCCGCCCTTCTGTGGGTCTAAGCCCACGGAGCCTGCTGACCCTGCCCGTATGCCCAGACACTACACCACTTTCCACGCGCGTGGTTCACCCGTCTCTCTGAGGGTCCAAGCCCATGGAGCCTGCTGACCCCGCCTGTCTTCCCAGACACTACACCACTTTCCACGCCCGTGGTTCACCCGTCTCTCTGAGGGTCCAAGCCCACGGGGCCCGCTGACCCCACCTGTCTGCCCAGACGCTGCACATCTCCATAGTACCCAGTCGTGCACTAGTAGCTGAGGCGAGCTGTCGAATCCTCATTTTCTCACTTTGCATTTTCATACCATCAGGCACCATGTCTGAGATGGTTGCTTAAATAAACAGAAAGATGAGTTTGAGTTGCTTCTGATACGGGAGACGGGCAGGGAAATGCTGGGTGGAGAAGGGCGGGTCTCTGGCAAGGGCTGTACCCCGGGCCTTTGCCCACGGACCTTGGCAAGGACAGACATTTTTGTTCTTGTGCCCAAGTGTTACATTTCCCAAGACCACCCTGGTCCACCACGCCCCTATCCTTTGCCTATAAAAACCCTGAGACCCCAGTGGGCAGAGACAAAAGCAGCTCCCCAAGACCAGCGGGCAGAGACGCAAGTGGCTGGATGTCGAGAGGAGCACACCGGCAGAAGAGCTCACCGACAGGCACCAGCAGACAAGCAGTTGGAGGAGAGCCTGGCTGCTGCGTGGCCCGACTCCAGGAGAAAACCACCTTCCCAGTCCATCTCCCTCTGACGCCTGCGGAGAGTTACTTCCACTCGATAAAACCTTGCACTCATTCTCCAAGCCCGTGTGCGATCCGATTCTTCCCGTACAAGAAACCCCAGGGCACAGAAAGCCCCGTCCTTGCAATAAGGCAGAGGGTCTCACTGAGCTGGTTAACACAAGCTGCCTACAGACGGCGAAACTGAAAGAGCTCCCTGTAACACGCACCCACTGGGGCTTTAGAGGCTGTAAACATTCACCCCTAGACACTGCCGTGGGGTCTGAGCCCACAGCCTGCGCGTCTGCATGCTCCCCTAGAGGTGTGAGCAGCAGGGCACTGAAGAAGCGAGCCACTCCCCCACCGCACGCCCTGTGAGGGGCATAAGGGAATTTTTCCCATTTCACTTCATCTCAACCCTCCTGATCCACTGTCTTCTGGGCGGCAGCTGGCCTTTCTGAGGCAGCAGATCGAGCCAAGCATGTAGGCTGTGGTCACAGAGGCGCACGGCCACCTGGCCCACACGGACACCACGGGAGGACCACAGGTGGACACGCCCAGCACTCAGGGAGCTCTAAGGGAGGTGGGGCTTGGGTAGTGGAGCAGTTGGGGTGCTGGGGCAGGAGAGACCAGCAGACGTGGCCGGGGCAACATTTGGAATGTCCATGGATAGCATTCCATCCACACACAAACGTGCACCTTACGAGTTCCTCTGCTTCTGAAGCAGTAACGGTGAAAATCCTGGGAACTCTCAGGATCCAGTCCCGGAGGGACCGGCACAGCACATATGCAGCTTCTACCAACGGCTGGGCATGAGCTTTTAAAAATCGATCGTGTTTCCCAGCTACAGAACTACTTTCTCTTCATTTCAGATCGATCAGCATTCAGAGAGAGCCGCTAACTCTCTGGCTTTCAGCCGTTCTGTCCTGGCGTTAACAGTCTGGGAACCTATTCTGAAATGTGCCTGAGGAACTCTGTTCAAAGGGATCTGCCAGGAACACTGGGAAGGGAAGACGCCCCGGAGCCATGGTGATGACACTACCAAGTCCGTTCATTTGCGATATGCTATCTCCTTGCGGGTCAGCAACCCTCAGCCCGTGACCCGGTGAGCTTGACTTGAGGCTTCACTCTTCTTCAGACACAGAAGCATCTTGTCTTGAGAAGGGTCTTCACATACAGCCCTCATTTCTCCTTTGACTACAAAACCTACCAGTAAGGAGGGGTCTTTCAGAGTCATTAAGGACAGGTCCCAAGGAAATATGCACTTAGAAAAAAATACAATTGTGTTTCTTGTAAAACAGAGAATGGTCAGTGTTCAGAGTTTAAGACTGCTACAGGTGCACACCACATGTGCCCGTGTTTAAAATAACTAACCCCCATCCTACCTAACCACACATCCCAGTTACGCTGCTCCCTCACCTCTCCCACATATATTTTGCAGAATATCACAATAGGATGGTTTGTGGACAGAATGAATCTCCTATTGTGAGTGTGGACTACTCTTACTGAAGTTACAAAACAAGTTTATTGAAAATGTAAGGATATGCATGTTTTAATGAATACAGACCAACGCAAGTTTCCTTTACTTTTTGAGTCACTTTTATCAACGTAGAGGTCTTTTTTCTAATTGCCTTTTCAAATTTCTTAGAACAAAGTCATTAATAGCATTTTCTTATGATTCTTGAATTCAATTTACCTATGGTGGAATTCCCTTTTTCCTCTCAATAATTGTGTACTTATGCCCTTTTTTGTTATTGTTGGTAAAAAAAAAAAAAAAAAAAAAGCGCTGTAAGTCTTTTCAAAGACCCAGAGGTATTTCTGCTGTTTGTGTTCTTGATCCTTGCCCTCATTTCTTTGTATCTATTTCAGTATTTTCTGCTCTTGTCTTCATTATTTTCTTCTTTTTAATGTCTTTTGCTTGCTTTGTTCATCCTTTTATTCTTATTATGAAACGTTTCAGGCACACAAAAAGGAATAAAATAATATGACACAGGTTGAGTATCCCTCATCTGAAATGTTCGGGACTAGCAGTGCTTTGGATTTCAGATATGTTTGGATTTATTCTGGAATACCTGCATGTACATAATGACATATCTTGGGGACAGGACCCAAGTCTAAACATGAAATTGACTTGTGTTTCCTATATACCTTATATACAAGGACTAAAGATAATGTTATGTAATTTTTAACAAAGTTTATGTACTGTGAATCTGGAAGAAAAGAATGAAGAGCTCCTGGCGGGGAGGCCACCTCTTAAGGAATGGCCAAGAAACTTCCCAAGTGAAAAAGCCTGAGGCTTCAGATTGGAGGAGGACGCAAGGGCCCGCAGGATGTGTCGAAGTCGTGCTCAGGCACATCAGGAGGCAATCAGGCCCCACAATGTCACCTCCGAGCACCTCCCGGGGTGGCCTGTCCTCTCTCCTCCTCTTCCTGCTGAGCCCCTGGGTCCAAGGACCTCCCACCTTCAAAAAGTAAAAACGACACAGCCCAGACCCAGGGGGTAAATTCATGTCATCACTTCTTCCTGGGCACGGTACCCAAATGGCCCCTGAGCCACAGGAACACGATGTCCCTGCGGCCCTGACAGCCACTGCTGATTGCCCTGGGAGGGGCCTTCCAGGAACAGCACAGGAGGAGGGGGTGCAGCTCAGCACTCGGCCCGTTTTCAACACCAGCGGGATATTCACGACCTCCCTGCAGACACTAATGGACAGAACGTCACAGCAGTCTGGTGAGCAATGATGTCAGCGCATTATTAAATTTAAACGGGAGGGGAAGTTTTGACACTAATCAATGCTTTTTATCCCACCCAAGACTGGCATATTCCCGAGACAAATCTCAGTGGTTACTGAATTGCTGCTCTGTTCACAGACGCTGGGCTGCCCTGGGGAAGCTGCCAGGCAAGTCTGTTCTTCCCGCCTTCCTGTAGATGCACACGGGGCTTTCAGGAAGCAATTTTTTTTTTTTTTTTTTTTTTTTTGAGACGGAGTCTCACTCCGTTGCCCAGGCTGGAGTGCAATGGCATGGTCTTGGCTCACTACAACCTCTGCCTCCCGGGTTCAAGCAATTCTCCTGCCTCAGCCTTTGGAGTAGCTGGGACTACAGGTGCATGCCACCACACCCGGCTAATTTTTGTGTTTTTAGTAGAGATAGGCTGGTCTTAAACTCCTGACCTCTTGATCCGCCTGCCTCAGTCTCCCAAATGCTGGGATTACAGGCGTGAGCCACCATGCCTGGCCAGGAAGCAATTGTTTTTTAGCTCATTAACATGGCAAAGACAGATAGCCGGGGCCTTCTGAGAGCTGCAAACGAGCTTCTCACCTCTCTGACAGTTTTCAGCAGACATGGATTCCTCCGTCCTAGAGCTGCTGGCTGCATTCATCCTTCTCTGCCCCAGAGCTCCCCCACCTCCCCCAGGAAGTGGCAGAGCAGTTTGCGGTGCCCAAGCCCCCCAGGGAAGCTCTGGGAGGTGCTTGCTAGGGTTGGGTCTTTACCCCAGAACCCAGCAAAACAAGCACCTTGGTATGGGAGGGGAACATCCCTGAAAGGCCCTCGGACAGTATTAGCAGCTCAGGGGCAGGTCCTGGAAAGGCCTTTTCCAGGTAACACCATTGAATGGTTCATGGGGTCAGAGCAGGCAACACAAGCACCATTTTTCATCCCAAGAGACACATTTTTCCCAATGTCTGACAGTTGAAAATATTTGTTTACTCTGTAGAAAGCTGGGATGTTTTGGCAGCAAGCAATTTATGTCACTGTGAACCACAGAGAATGCCTCTGAAATGATGATATGGGTCAATGAAGAAGCAAAGTTTCTTAACTAAAGTCCATTTCATAGAAACAAATGCAGAAATGACTGTAATTATGAGGGACGGGCCCACTGTGGCACTTTCCAATGGTGACAGTCAGGCTCTACCCCTAGCCCTTGAAGTCAAGGCCATAAAGCAAACAGCCAAAGGTCCCCGTGTATTGTCTGATCTGACTGCTGGGGGTGGAAGGCGGGCAGCCTCACGGGAGCACGGACCTGAGTAGTCGCCAGGGGCCCATGTGCAGAAGAATTCCTCATTTGCTTTGACACGCTGCTGCTGATGTCTTGAAATTCTCGACGAGTTTATCTTCCAACCTAGACCTTGTGCGAGACGTCCTGTGGGACGACGTGGTGTGCGCACCGGCAGAGAACACATCCCAATCCACACGCCCACGGCGCCTCGCCCACCACACAGTCCCGGCACCCGCTGTGCAGCTCCGTGAGACTCAGATTTCGAAGGCACGTGTCTGTCTGTGCTCATGTGACCCTGAGAGGCCACCCCTCTGTTTACCCAGAGCTTGCTGCAAACCAGAAAGTGCAACAGTGTTCTAAGAAACACAAACGACCAAGGCTCCCACCCTCTCTCCACTCACATTGCTTCCCCACATGTGCCACCGTTTACGCTGAATGTGGCCGTGCGCAGGGAGGGGAGGTGGGCAGCCCACAGTCCTTCTCATGTGTGAGCAAAGGTGGAGCATCTCGGTGGACAGTGGGTGTTTCATGAAGGGAAATAAACACAGCCGAGTGAGTTTCACACAGCATTTCCGCCGTTCTAATGAGAACACAATACATATGCATGTTTGAGCTGTGACAGGTAAACTGTGTAGTTGTTCAGACTCTGCATGTGAATTAAATGTTCTTTCGTTTGCATTTGAAACCGGCAACGTACAATATACAGATGAATGGGGACCTTTGTGTTAATAATTCAAAAATCTTAAATTTTCTTAGAATGATGCTGAATAGCAAATAAAAATGCCACGACAAGTCAAGAGGGAGACTGTGAAAGGAAACATCTTATACTATAACTAGCTCCTTTTGGGGCACTTTTCCTTGATGTCTGAACTAGACCCGCATTTGCACTTTGCACGGGCCCTGCAAATTACACAGGCGGCACCACAGGGCATGAACACAGGCGAACCACGACCGGCTCAGCTGTCCCAAGGCTCTGCGTGAACGGCTCCTGACACACCGCCCTCCTCCCTTTTCTCATCTGTTTGCATTAATTTGTGCTCAATCGTAGGAAGCTGAACAGATGTATTTATTCAGAATCCCCAAGCAGTTAACCAGAGCTCCCAATTCTGATCCATCGTCTTAGCTCCCCAGGAGCTCTGTACTTACCAGCTTCCTGGTTAACCTACACACCACTCCCAGCTCTTGCTGGTTTGAGTTTTGTGAACCTTCGACATCATTAGGGAAGTCTCTACCATACTCAGTACCGATAAGCAAAGGGCATTCACAGTTCCTGAGGATTTAACGAGTGGCACCACCTAAATCAATCTTAACAACAATCCCATTTGCTGGGCGTGGTGGCCGACTCCTATAATCCCAGAACTTTGGGAGGCCAAGGCAGGTGAGTGCTTGAGCCCAGGAGTTCGAGACCAGCCTGGGCAACATGGCAAAACCCCATCTCTACCAAAAAATACAAAAATTAGCTGGGCACGGTGGTGTGCACCTGTAGTTTCAACTACTTGGGAGGCTGAGGTGGGAGGATCACTTGAGTCCAGGAGGCAGAGGTTGCAGTGAGCCAAGATTGTGCCACTGCATTCCAGCCTAGGCAATACAGTGAGAGCCTGTCTCATAAAAAGCAATCCCCTGTCTCAAAAAAAAGGGGATGGTATGACCTCCTCCAATCTAAGAAGCTATTGAATGCAAGACAGACCATGACTCTACTACTGCTAAGGAAAAACAAAGACACTGGCAGTTAAATATGATGCGTCATTGATAAAAGATGCCTCCTAATTTCAAGGATGGGAAAACAATACTCATCTGAGGAATGATGACATTCAGGGTGGTGGGTACCATGAAAGCCACACTGCTCCTGGGGACTCAGCACCCTCTCCCCAGCCACCAGCTGTTGAGGGCTAGGGCTTAGCCGCTGAATCTCTCCCTGTCACCACCTGAGCCCAAGGGAACAGCCTCTCCCTAAGTCACAGTCTCTTGCTCCCTGGAGGCAGACTGCAGCCAGCGATCCCTCACGTGGGACACAAAGGCCCCCAGCCTTGGTTGGGTCAACCCTGAAGGGGAACCCCAGCTCCGGCTGCAGAGCACCTCACAGGATCAGCTCGGGCCTCTCTTAAACTGCATTCCAGCTCACCTTCTCCCTCTGCCTAATTCAGCTTCCATCACCTGTACAGGGGTGACCCCAGATCACCCTCAGTCACCCGACTCCATACAAATCTCTGTCACAAAGTTTGGTCTTAGCACATTCAACCTAAGGCACATAGGACCACCCTCATTTCACGATAAAGAACGAAAACAGGGCAGTTACGTGACGTGCCCAAGATGGCACGACTCACACGTGCCGCAGCTGGAACTGAAACTCCAGCCGGACTCTAAGGCCACCCTGTTGTCTCCACGGCCAATGCTCAGAGCACAGCCTGCAACTGTGACGGGCCCCCGGGCTCTTCCAAGTGGTCCAGGAGGCCAAAGCGATTTTCATAAAATACTAAGACATGCTTTGCCTTTCTCACGTGTCCTCTTTCATGAGAGAACCTGGAACAGTCCAGAGGCTACGTGGCAGGAAATGACACAGCATGAGTGGAGCAGAGATGACAATCCAGGTGCTTTCTATTAAATGAAACAATGAGTTTTGCAAAAGAGTGAAACGAAATGTAAAAATGTGTAACAAAAATGCCACACTTAGCACTTTTTCATGTTTTGGAAAACATAGCTACTATGTTTACAATGAAATAATTTTATTATTTATTTTTAAGTGAATTAATAAAGAGCTTTTTCAAAGTGTTGCCAGTTTTAATTTCTAAGGCAACAAATGTAGACAGCACTAACCCACCAAAAAAAAAAAAAAAAAAAAAAAATTCTTTGGAGGCTTCAATAATTTTCAATATAGGATGTGGTTCTGAGATCAAAATTTTAAAAAATCACTGCTCCACGCCCTGCTGCCCGGAGTCTGGAATTTCGCTCTCCACTCCACACCAGCCGAAGGACCCCCGGAACACCCTGTAATCCTTCTGTGCTTCCGTCTCAATCTGCTAAATAAAGACATCTAACTTCCCTACAGCAAAAGGAAAGCACCAGTAGAACTCTGTAAGTTAAAACTACTTTCAAAATTTTACTACCCTATACTATATCCAGTATCCCCTTCTCCATTATTCTATGAAAATTCTAACAAAATATATTATACTAATTTACCATACAGGATTAAAATGTCATTAAGCTTGCAATGTGTACCTTAAAATGGCCAGATAAAAATTTTAAGATAGGAATAAGAAGAAAGCCATTCATATTGTTGGTATATAAAACAAGCTTCAGAGAGTGTTAGCCCCATTTTATTCATGGAAAAAAATAAATATGAAGACACTGAAATCACCTGGAAAATTTTTAGGAGATGCTGATGGCAGGCCCCATATGAGATGAATCGATTTAGAATCTTTGAAGGGTGAGGCCCCAGACATCATGGTTTCCGAGGCTCCCAAGTTATTTTAATATAACGTCCAGGCTGACAACTACTGCTCTTGTTGATGAAGAGGGTCAAACTCTGTAAACTATTTGAAGAAATGTATTCTGAGCCAAATGTGAGTGACCAGTGGCCCAGGCCACAGCCCCAGGACAGCCTGAGATCATGTGTGCAAGGTGGATGGCCTTCAGCTTGGATGTATACATGCTATGGAGGCAGAAGACATCCATCAGTACACCAAGACATACACAGGCTGGGTCCAGAAAGACCAGACAACACTAAGCAGGGTCTTCAGGGCATAGGTGAATTCAAAGATTTCTGAATGGCAATTGGTTGAGTTTATCTAAGAACCTGGAATCCGTAGAAAGGAGTGTCTGGGTTAAGATAAGGGGCTGTGGAGACCAAGGTTTTTATCATGCAGATGAAGCCTCCAGGTTGCAGGCTTCAGAGAGAATAGATGGTCAATGTTTATCAGACTTCAAAAGGTGCCAGACTCTTAGTTAATTCCCTCTTGGATCAGGGAAAAGACCTGGAAAGGAAAAGGGATTCTCTACAGAATGTAGACATTTCCCAGGAGAGACAGGTTTGCAAGCCATTTAAATATATTGCAGAAATATATTTTGGGGTAAAATAAGTCCATTTCTTTCAGGGCCTGCGATCTGCCATGTTGGTACCTTACGGCTGCAAAGAGTCTCCTTTGTCAGTCTTCACGCCTCTCTTTCAATGTTAACGCTGGTCAGCCATGCCTGGACACCAAGGGAGAAGGGTAGAATAAGGTGTGTCCAAACACCCCTTCCCGTCGTGGCCTGAACCAGTGTTTCAGGTTTACTTTAGAATGCCCTTGGCCGAGAGGAGGGGTCCATTCAGCTGGTTGGGGGACTTGGAATTTTATTTTTGGTTTGTATTCTGAAGCCAAGAGTGGCTTCTTTCCTTCAGTGCAGAGGAACCCAACAGATATTTTTAACAAGGAAAGGGCAACAGAAAAAAATCGGGATTCATTTTATATTAGACAAAACACAGAGCTACAAATAGAGGAAGAGAGGGAGGGAGGGAAAGAGTAGGGGAGGCAGGTGGAGAGAGAAAGAGAAAAAAAGATGGATGTGGCCATGGCAGCATTGTTTCTGGGTATTTCCCAATTCCCACATAAAACAGACTGAGCAACTAGATGAGGAAATCAACAAACCAAGATCACACTTAAATCAAACCGAAGTGAAGCTGTCCCCAGGTAGTGATCCCAAGGCAATGTCCAGATGAACACTGAGGAGAGGACCAGAGAAAAGCAGCCTTAGGAAGTAGCTGTAGACATCAGTGAAAACGGTAAAGAACCTGAAACATTATCTCCTTCATAAAAGCAATGAGAAAACCACCCAAAAATATCAGAATCAACTTTTACAGAACTCTGGAAATTCACTAAAGGCTGGCAGGAATCAGAGCAATTTACTCAAAAAAAAAAAAAAAAAAGAAAGAAAGAAAAGTAATAAATGGCTGAATCTCAGCAAGAACAGCAAACTTCCTGGCGTCTTAACTCATCCTATTTCCAGTTCCCTCTCCTCAGCTCTGCCACAGGCTCAAAAATGAGCAGCCCACAATGGCAGTAAAAACCAACAGCCTGGAAGCCACCAGAAAGCACAGGGTGGGGTTAGAGTGCCTTCCAAACCCCATTCCCAGACAACTGTCACTACTTGACCTGTCTGGTTGTTCCCTGCAGGACCCACCAGAAAGGCTGTCTTTATTTCATCCAACTCAAAGCTCACATATGTGAAAAGTCTTTTCCCTGGGGGGGGCATTTGTTGAAAACATTTAGAGACAATGTTTTACTTACCAGCGCCTGAGGTAGAGGATAATGGTTGGGACAAACAACAGGCTAACCAGAAACTTGAAGGAAAAGCTGGAAAATGAGATGTGCACACGGGCTTTGCAAAGCTCCGACATGATCCTTGCTTGGAATATGGATGGAGGGCTGTGTGCCTGCCCAGGCTGTGCACACTCAGGAAAGACATGAGGCTCTAAGCTCTCACCTCTGGCTGATGCAGAGGCTCTGGGCCAGCAAGCAGTGAAGGCTGCAACAGAGCTGTGAACTGCCTGCCTGACCGCTGCAGGTGTGCCCCACAGTTGCAGGTGTGCCCCACGGCTGCAGGTATGCCCCACGCTCACACAGAACCCTCAGCAGAGACTGAGGCTTGTTTCTTTTCTTTTCTTTTTTTTTTTGAGACAGTGTCTCGCTCTGTCGCCCAGGCTGGAGTGTAGTGGCCGGATCTCAGCTCACTGCAAGCTCCGCCTCCCGGGTTTACGCCATTCTCCTGCCTCAGTCTCCCGAGTAGCTGGGACTACAGGCACCCGCCACCTCACCCGGCTAGTTTTTTTGTATTTTTTAGTAGAGACGGGGATTCACCGTGTCAGCCAGGATGGTCTCGATCTCCTGACATTGTGATCCGCCCGTCTCGGCCTCCCAAAGTGCTGGGATTACAGGCTTGAGCCACCACGCCCAGCCAGACTGAGGCTTGTTTCTAGGCATTTAAGGCAATCTGTCTGGTCATCATCTGACCACTAACCAAACTGAGCAGAGACTTGGTGGCCACACATGATGAAAAAATACAAACTTTACAGAATTCGATGAGAATAGTCACTAAGCAAGCAAAGAACAACAAACAGCAGCAGCACCACCACCACCACCTAAGGAGAGGGAAGTTCTGGTTTTCAGAGTTGCCACACTATATTATTTAAAATATCAAATTTTCCTAAAAATTTTTGAGGCATTCAAAGAAGCATGCAAATGTGCCTCTTCCACAGGAAAACAACAGAAGCTGTTCTTGAGGAAGCCAAAGGGCTTACAAGACAAAGACTTTAAATGACTTTTTTTTTTTTTTGAGACAAAGTCTTGCTCTGTCACCCAGGCTGGAGTGCAGTGGCATGATCCCAGCCTACTGCAACCTCTGCCTCCCAAGTTCAATTGATTCCCCTGCCTCAGCCTCCCAAGTAGCTGGGATTATAGGCATGCACCACCATGCCCAGCTAATTTTTGTATTTTTAGTAGAGACAGGGTTTCACCATGTTGGGCAGACTGGTCTTGAATTCCTGACCTCAAGTGATCCACCCGCCTTGGCCTCCCAAAGTGCTGGGATAATAGGCATGACCCACCATGCCCAGACTAAATGAGCTATTTTTAATGTGCTCCAAAAACTATAAGAACAATGTCTAAAGAACTAAATAAAAGTAAGAAAATAGTGTCTCATCACATAGAGAATATGAATAAAGAGAAATTATATTTCAAAAAGAATTGAAAAATTCAGTACAGGAGCTCAACAGCAGATCTTAGCAGCAGAAGAAAGAACTGGCAAACTTCAGGATGGGTCAACTGAAATTATCCAGTCTGAGGAACAGAAAGAAAAAAGAATAATAAAAAATTAAAAACCTGTGAGACCATCCAATGTACTAAGATACATGTAAAGGCAGTCCCAGATGTAGGAGAGAAAGAATGAGGCAGAAAGAACATTTGAAGAACTAATGACCCAAAATTCCCAAAACTAGATGGACAACATGAATCTCCACATCTAAGACACTCAATGAACTCCAAGTAGAATAAACTCTAAGAGAGCCATAACTAGACACATCAAAATCAGACTTTCAAAACCCAAAGAAAAGTACATCTATTGAAAGCAGTAAGAGAGAAGCAACTTGTCACACATGTTATGGACTAAATATTTGTCCCCTCCAGAACTCATGTTCGAAGTTTAATCCCCGATTTGGCAGTATCAGGAAGGAGGAGGTAACTGGGTCATGAGGGCTCTGCCCTCATGAATGCATTAATCCACTCAGGAATTAATGAATCAATGGGTTATCACAAGAGGGGGCCTGGTGACTTTCTAGGAAGAGGAAGAGAGACGTGAGCTGGCACACTAGCACGCTCAGCCTCCCTATCATGTGATACCCTGTGCCACCTCAGGACTCTGCAGAGAGTCCCCAACAGCAAGGAGACCCTTATCTGATGCTGCCCCCAACCTTGAACTTCTCAGCCTGGATACCTGTAGGAAATAATTCCTTTTCTTTATAAATTACCCAGTTTCAGATGTTCTGTGATAAGCAACAGAAAACAGGCAATGATCCTCAATCATATTAACAACTAATTTCTCATCTGAGACTATGAAGGCCAACAGGCAGTGGAATGATATATTCAAAGTCCTAAAGGAAAAAGGCTATCAACCAAGAATTCTATACTCAGGAAATCTATCCTTCAAAAGTCAAGGAGAAATCAATACATTCCCAAACAAAAAAACAAAGAGAATTTTTGCTAACAACCCTTCCCTAGAAGTTCTAAATGGAGTACTTTAGGCAAAAATGAAAGGACATTAGACAGTGAGTTGCATCCAAATGAAGAAATAAACAGCACCAGTAAAGGTCATTATTTAGTAAATATGAAAGACAGAACAAATATTTGGGTATGTAACATTTATTTTTTCCTAATTTTCTAAAAAAAACCTGTACAAAGCAGTGATTATAAATTCATGTTGATAAACATACAATCTATAAAGATGTAATTTTCATGACAATAACAGTACAAAGGAGGGAAAGAGAAGAAAATGATAGAGAGTGTTTGAAAATTAAGTTGGTGTTAATTAAACTAGATTATTATAAAGATCTTAATGTTAATTTGAATTAATTAATAAATTAATATTAACTTGGTGTTAATAAAATTAAATAATATTAATCTTCTGAGCAAACACTAAGAAAGCAACTCAAAAAATAATCAGGAATGAAAGGACATTATTACTGACCTTACAGACATAAAAATTGTAAGGAGTATACAGAAAAACTATAAGTAATCATATGCCAACAAATTAGATAATCTAGGTGAAACTGACAAATTCCTATGAAGACCTGAACTACTGAAACTGACTTAAGAAAAAATAGAAAATTTGAATATGCCTATAACAATTAAGGAAATTGAATGAGTAATTTAAAACCTCATAAAGAAAAGCCCATGGTCAGATAGCTTCCATTTTCAGTAGTTTCACTTCAAATGTTTAAGGAAGAATTAACACCATTCTTTCACAGTCTTCCAAAAAAAAAAAAAAGAGAGAATACTCTTCAATTAATTTGATGTGAACTTGATTGGATTGAAGGATTCAAAGTATTGATCCTGGGTGTGTCTGTGAGGGTGCTGTCAAAGGAGATTCCCATTTGAGTCAGTGAACTGGGAGAGGCAGACCCACCCTCAGTCTGGTGCGCACCATCTAATCAGCTTCCAGCATGGCCAGCATAAAAGCAGGCAGAAGACCATGAAAGTGGTTTAGTCTTCCGGCCTACATCCTTCTCCCCTGTGGGATGCTTCCTGCCTTCGAACCTCAGACTCCAGGTTCTTCAGCTTTAGGACTCAGACTGGCTTCCTTGCTCCTGAGGGCCTATTGTGGGACCTCACCTCCTCAAAAAACTCCCCTATATATACACATCTATCCTATTAGTTCTGCCTTTCTAGAGAACCCTGACTAATGCATTTGACAAGTTATGTATTACTATAATACCGAAACCAAAGATATCAAAAGATTAAGAAATATCCTTTATAAATATGGACATAAAAATTCCCAACAAAACACTAAGATACTGAATCCAGAAACATATAAAAAGAATTATACAGCATGGTCAAGTAAGACTTATCCCAGGAATATAAGATTGGTTCAAATATAAAAAGTAACCAATGAGATACACGATGCTCACAGGACTCACGTGCTACGATGTAGACTCAATGTGGACGTCCTCCCCAAACATACGTGCTGGAATTCTGATGCCCAGTGTGACAGCATTAGGAGGAGAAGCCTTTGGGGGTAATTAGGTCATGAAGAAGGCACCCACACAGGTGGGATTCATATCCATACGAAAGAGATCCCAGAGCTCCCTTGCCCCGTCTGCCACACGAGGACACAGGGATAAGATGCCCCCCACCAGACACCAAACCTGCGGGAGCCTCCAGAGCTGTGAGAAATCAATGTTTGCTGTTTCAGCTGCCCACGCCACGTAATTTTTGTGACAGCAGCTTGAAAAGGAGAAAAACTGGCACCGGGAAGTAGGGGCAGTGCTGTGACAAACTCCTAAAAATGCAGAAGCAGCTTTGGGTCTGGGAAATGTATGGAGGCTGAAAGAGTCTTGAGATGTGTGCTGGAACAAGCCTCCTTCACCGTGGATGAATTTTTTAAAGTGCTTGTGTTGAGATCAGAAGAAAGACAAAGCCATGTCTCTTAGAGAACAGCTGGGCCATCATGAACGGAATGCTGGGAGGACGCAGACAGAAAGGCCATGGGAAAGGAGGGACGCGCTATCGGACAGTGGAGAAGAGGCCATGCTCCTCACAGAGTGGTGAGGACCATGGCCGAATGCGTTCATGCTCTGGGCTCCTGTGGAAGGTACAGCTTGTGAATGACAAAATGAAAGAGAGTCCCTCGGTGGCAGAGGGCCTCACAAATGGCCGGCTGGAGCTGGGAGCTGGGTGGAAGGAGCCACTGGGCCTGCCTGGGGCTGCTCCTCCATTGCCCTGCACAGCCTGAGTCAGACAGAGTGCAAATCCCACAGAGGGTGAGCCCTGAGCTGGACAGAGCACGAGTCCCACGGAGGGTGAGCCCTGAGCTGGACAGAGCGTGAGTCCCACAGAGGGTGAGCCCTGAGCTAGACAGAGCGCGAGTCCCACAGAGGGTGAGCCCTGAGTTGGACAGAGCACAAATCCCATGGAGGGTGAGCCCTGAGCTGGACAGAGCACGAGTCCCACAGAGGGTGAGCCCTGAGTTGGACAGAGCACAAATCCCACGGAGGGTGAGCCCTGAGCTGGACAGAGCACGAGTCCCACGGAGGGTGAGCCCTGAGCTGGACAGAGCGTGAGTCCCACAGAGGGTGAGCCCTGAGCTGGACAGAGCGCAAATCCCACGGAGGGTGAGCCCTGAGCTGGACAGAGCGCAAATCCCACGGAGGGTGAGCCCTGAGCTGGACAGAGCGCGAGTCCCACAGAGGGTGAGCCCTGAGTTGGACAGAGCACAAATCCCACGGAGGGTGAGCCCTGAGCTGGACAGAGCATGAGTCCCACGGAGGGTAAACCCTGAGCTGGACAGAGCGTGAGTCCCACAGAGGGTGAGCCCTGAGCTGGACAGAATGCAAATCCCACTGAGGGTGAGCACCATGTGTGACTCAAACACACCCACCTGTGCTCATCAGACGTGAGCCAGACATTCTCCCTCCCCAACCTCACACCACACATCTGCCTGGAGGTCGGGTGGTGGGTGGATCTCGGCTCCTCTCAGCAAGAAGGAAAGCCTCCAAGCTCCAAGGGCCCAGGGTGGGAGTTAAAACAAGACAGGCGAGCACAAGGAGGCACAGGCAATGACAGTGGGCAAGAAGGAGGCAGAGCCTGGCTCCCCTGATCTGTGCCGGCAAGCATGGCCACGTTCCCAGCAGCAGCTCCCCCAGACGCCATCTCGGCCAGGACCCATGCGGCCAGCTTTGGATTTCTGTGTTCCAGTCCATATTGTTTGGGGATTTCTTTGCCTTCTCTTTTAAGGAAATGATAACACCGTTTTATGTACATATTTGGTTTTTTTTTTTGTTTTTTTTTTTTTATTTTTGTTTCTGACACGCAGCTCAATAAGTCAGAAGATTCTCGCCAGAAAATTAATCCATAGTCATTTTCATGACAGCAAATTGCATGCCAACGAGTGATATTTAAATGCTGAATTTCAATGGCTTGTCAGAAGCAAAATGTATTTTTTTAAAAAAATCATACATGAGAAAGCAGTATGTCTGCCCATGAAATAATGCTGCCTGTAGTAGACCAGAATGGTAAAAACACAGTGAACGTATTTTGTTCTGTGATGTACACATCTACGTGGAGGAAGAAGGTTGTAAAATTAACTCCCATTTACCCTCCTTCTTCATGCGGAAGGCTCTGAAGTCCACGCAAGCAGCTGTCTGTCAATGAATCCGACGATTGCACCTGCAAGCAGTGCCTGGATGACAGGCAGAAGCTTAGGACCAACTCTGTTTCAAGTGCAGTTACCAAGACAGAATCATCTCCGGAATCCTGAAAAATGCGCCAACACACATGCTCATATGCAGACACCCATACACACGCACACACACCTGCACATGCACTCACGTGCTCACATGTAGACACCCACACACACATGCATGCACACCTGCACACACACTCACATGCTCACGTGTAGACGCCCACATACACAAGCACACACCTGCACAGGCACTCACTTGCTCACATGTAGACACCCACACGCAAAACGTCCCTACCCAAACACTATCCCCATGTGAGGCTGACAAAACTCAGGAAGACACCAGGATTTGAGATTCTTTCCTTCAGGTGTGTGCATGTGTGTGGGTGTCTACATGTCAGGATGTGAATGAGTGTGCAGGTGTGTGTGTGCATGTCTACTTATGAGCATGTGTGTGTGCAGGTGAGTGTGCAGGTATGTGGGTGTCTACACGTCTGCAGGTGTGTGTATGTGTGTGGGTGTCTATGTGAGTACATGTGCAGGTATGTGTGCATGTGTCTACACGTGAGCCCATGAGTGCATGTGCAGGTGTGTGCCTGTGTGTGGGTGTCTACACGTGAGCACATTAATGTGTGTGCAGGTGTGTGCATGTGTGGGTGTCTACAAGTGAGCATGTGAATGTGTGTGCAGGTATGTGTACCTTCACAGCACACCCACCTTCCAGAAGCCTGCATCCTGGACTAGGTGCAGGAGCAAGCACACCAGTGGCCCCGGCAACCAAAGGGGCCTCCTGCCACAGGGTCATCCCTGGAGTTGCTGGAAATGCCCAGCCCAGGACACACCCCACAGCTGTGTCAGAACCAGCTGAGGTGGTGTCAGCAATTCTGTGTCCTCACAATGCAGAAGATGACTTTTCACTGTCTAGAGAGTCCAACAGCCCAGGACACATAGCCCCTGGGGATGGAGCAGGGCAGGGGGCTCCAGCTGTCCAGGCCATGGGCAGTTCTGATATACATGGGAAGATGCTCAGCCAGGGCCTGAGCAAGACCAGAGATGCAGGGCTGCCTGGGACCTCTGTCTCTACACAGGGCTGCCTGGGACCTCTGTCTCTACACAAGGCTATCTGCATCCCCGTCTTCACACGTGGCTGCCTGGGGCTGTCCCTCCATCCCCATGCGGGGCTGCCTGGGACTCCGTCTCCATAAAGATGCTCTTATCCTCAAGAATAGGTGCCAGGAATGTGGACACAGCCTGACGCTGGACACAATATTAATTTTCTCTGAGATGGTTTTCCTTAGGAGTTACCATTTACCATTATTTGGTTAGATTGTTGACATGTAATTTAAATTCATGGATATATGAGACAAACTAGAAAAAGCTATTGCTTTAAAATCATAGGTAAGAAAACTCATCTCTGTTGGGGAATTCGGGGCCACTAGACATTTTTCTATCTCTCCTTTTGAAACTCACCTTAAATTTCTTGTTTTTTTCTACTTTGTCAGGCTGAGCACCTTGTGCATTCTCTGGTTTCGTTTCATCCCGGGACGCCCACCCAGGCAGGGCCCCAGAGTGCTCACAGCACGAGCTCCCACGAGAAGACAGCTCAGGTGAACTCTTGGCACACTGCCCCTGCCACATCTCCACACAGGATAGCACGGAAACGTGATGATGCTCGGTGCCAGCCTGAAGACCTTCTGGGGGTCATGGTGATAGCTACACACACACCTAGAGCCGGGTCGAAATTAGGCTCAGGGAGGTTCTGAAAGAACCAGGCCCATTCTCATTGGAAGACCCCTGGCCTCCACTCGCACACCCAGCCATGGGCCTGGCAAAAGCTCATCCGTTCGCTCTTTAAATAAGGCTTTTCCCCCTTCTCAAGACGATACAGTGAAGGTTGAAACACAGAGTAAGGCTCACAAGATAAGCAAACCCAGAAAATGTGACACAGTGGAATAGTCATACAACCTTCCTTCAATGTGACTCACTCCATGTTTGTCCCTGCGCGGGCAGCGTTCCGTCTGTATCATCTACACTGATACCCGTATCTACTTGCCCAGCCAAGCCTGGCGATGGGCTGCACACAGCACCCCATCGCCAAATGACAGTGGCATAGACGGAGCAGGAGCTGGGCCCAAGCCGCCCTGGAGGCTCCCGTGGGAGAGGGCTCAGGAGTCCAGTGTGGCCTGGAACGTGCACCAGGGAGTGGCCCGGCGCCCTGGACCGCACAGCCACACGTGCTTCTCCCTCTCAACTGGCAGTTTGGCTTTGTGGAGAGTTCCCCACAAAGTCACCAAGACTCAGGTGACTTGGGCTTTGTTTGCGAGTGGTTCTGTGTAACATGCAGGCACCACCCAAAAGCAGACACGTGCAGCACTATGCATTGCCCCTGCTGGGACCCCTGAAGGACAGAGGTGAACCTGGGACCCCCCTGAAGGACAGAGGTGAACGGAAACCCTCCTGCTGAGCAGAACCTCAAGCAGTGCACCTGGCTGGTGATTCTGTCTGGAAGGAGAAATGGCCAGATGTGTGATTATTTATCAATTAATGGGCTGTGGCCAATGGTTTGGCTAGATGGCCAGGTTCTCAGAGAGAATATTACTGGAAACATTGTTGACAAGGGCAACTGGGGAAGAGACATACGAGATAGACATCTATGAAGTGGTAGGAAGTGCTAAGATATGTATGTCCCGTGTGAATATTCTCCAAAGAGTGACTTCAGCCGAGGAGAGTTTTTTTTTTTTTTTTTGAGACGGAGTCTCGCTCTGTCGCCCAGGCTGGAGTGCAGTGGCGCTACCTCCGCTCACTGCAAGCTCCACCTCCCGGGTTCCCGCCATTCTCCTGCCTCAGCCTCCCGAATAGCTGGGACTACAGGCGCCGCCACCATGACCGGCTAATTTTTTGTGTTTTCGGTAGAGACGGGATTTCACCATATTACCCAGGATGGTCTCGATCTCCCGACCTCGTGATCCGCCCACCTCGGACTCCCAAAGTGCTGGGATTACAAGCGTGAGCCACCGCGCCCGGCCAGAGGACAGTTTTAATAACCAAGTGGATTAGGGTGACTTATTCTGTGGACACCAGTCTGCCTCTTTCCCCAGCCACCCCGCCAGAGCCCAGCAGGCCCATGAACAAATGGCTGCAGTGGCAGGGGTGGAGGCGGAGGCAGGGGTGGAGGCAGAGGCAGGGGTGGAGGCCGTGGCAGGGGTGGAGGCAGAGGCAGGGGTGGAGGCCGTGGCAGGGGTGGAGGCAGTGGCAGGGGTGGAGGCGGAGGCGGAGGCAGGGGTGGAGGCAGAGGCAGGGGTAGAGGCCGTGGCAGGGGTGGAGGCGGAGGCAGGGGTGGAGGCGGAGGCAGGGGTGGAGGGGGAGGCAGGGGTGGAGGCTGTGGCAGGGTGGAGGTGGAGGCAGGGGTGGAGGGGGAGGCAGGGGTGGAGGCGGTGGCAGGGGTGGAGGCGGAGGCAGGGGTGGAGGGGGAGGCAGGGGTGGAGGGGGAGGCAGGGGTGGAGGCGGTGGCAGGGGTGGAGGCCGTGGCAGGGGTGGAGGGGGAGGCAGGGGTGGAGGCGGAGGCAGGGGTGGAGGCGGTGGCAGGGTGGAAGCGGAGGCAGGGGTGGAGGTGATGCCTGGGATCCCACTCACCAAGGCCACCCCTGTGGCCACCCCTGAGACACCACAAAGACCAGCCCTGAGTCCCCAACATGACACCATTTCCCGAGGTGATCAGCCAGCCTCCGAGGGCAGGTGGTTCAGCCGGCAGCTTCCCCTGCGGAAGGGGTGGGGAATAGTCCTTGCTTGACTAGAGCTTACTTCAGATGTGGATTTCCCTTCCCTAGGCACAGTGTTCCTGCCAGAATTACCATCCGTGGACTCAGAACGCCTTATCCATCACTATGGTGTCCACACAGCACTGCTTCTGACCAAGAGACCTCACTTCACAGCCAAAGAAGGGCAGCAGGGGCCGGTGCTCTGGTAATTTCGGGGTCTTACCATGTTGCCATATAAATTATCTTAATTTTTAAAATTATGTTCTCATCACCCCTGCAGGGACCACTGGCAACAAAAATCTCACAACAACGGCGACAGGCAGAGGCTGACTCTCTCCAGGCCGAGCCACACCTGCACCAGACCCAGCCAGACCCAGGTAAGCAGCCGACACCCGCCTACCGTGCACCAGGCCCAGCTGCGGCCACTGCAGCCTCCCGGCACCTCCTCCCTCGGACACAGGAGGCAGCAGCCTGGGTTCCTCCAAACCCGGGAGCGGACGATCCCAGCAGGAAGCCCCGTGAGCCCAGCGCCCGGCTGCCATCTGCCCCTCCCACCACCGCACTCGCGGAGTCGGTCCGTCCCAGCTCCTCACCCTCCAGGAGGAGAAGCAAAGCCCGTGCGGGTGCTCAGTGCGGCAGCCGCCGAGCCTCGGCCCACGCCCGCCCTACCTGTGCCGGAGAGTTTCTGCAAGGCCACGCGCAGGCGCTGCAGGGCCACGGGCGACACCTCGTAGCGGTAAAAGTCCATTGCCGGAACCTTCTGGCACCTTCCAAACACTCCATCTGCGGGGGAAGCAGGTAAGACAGAACGAGACGTTTCATTGTCAGGGAGCAGGAAGGTCACACACATCCTTGCAATGCGTTCTCGTCACCTGCCGCCGTGGGTTTCGGGGCGCGGGGCGCCAGAGGGGAGTTAGGACCCGGGAGTGCCTGGAATGTGCTGGTTTGTGAAATAAAATCCGAGCATCCCGGAAAACACAAATGCCAAAGTGGAGAGAAAGTCCGCGTGGCTGCGATGTTTTCACTCCGCTTTCCTCCATACCCCCCAACCCTCCTTTTATGTAACTTCACATTTTTTATGTAAAACTTGCTTCTGACAACTCAGTGACAACAAAAAAATAGTCAATAACATTCCAGGCCAGTTTTCCAGAAGAAAACAGAAAACCCAGGAAATACAAATATTAATTTGTAGGCGCTCCAAGGTTCGGCGGAGTCTCTCCCGGGCTGCTTTCCGCGGCGCAGGAGAGGCGCGAGGCTGGCGAACGACGTGGGACTAATGGGACTAATTTATTTAGCTCAATTCCATTTGTCTGAAATGGCAGACTCTGCTCATCAACATCCTTTCCAGCCACACCTTCTAATTAATTTAGGCCCTAATTAGTCTTTATTTGGCGAATTGTTCACTTTGAGACAAGCTTCCTGTGGGGTTTCAAACATTCAAATTACCTTCTTTGGTGCACACAAAAGATTAATTCAGGCACTACTGCTTCCACACAGGGCGGCCATCTGCAGCTCCAGGCCGGGCGGAAGGGGAAATGGTCTCTTCATTGTTCACTACGGTTTCGTCGTGCAGCTTGGCTGAAGAAAGCCATTCAAATGCAACAAGTGTAATTAGCAGAAACACATTCGCCCAGGGCCAGGCTGACGCGGTAATTGCTGGTCTGATATTACATATATGCTCACGACACGGGGCCGGGTGATTAGCAGAAAATAACCTCCAGTATTGCAAGCGTCTTGCGGGTCTCTATGGGACTTTGCAAAGCCCAAAGAATCCGGGAGGCAGCCTGGCAGCTGCGCGGGCGGCGCACAATGGCGAGGAGGAGACGCCAGGCCCGCGCGGTTTCCCTCCGTGCAGCCCGGCCGCGCTGCCTCCTGTGTGAGAGCCGGGGCGAAACCCCTGCGAGGCCACACACAGGCAGAGGGCTCCCGGGGACACGCCTGCAGAGCCCGGCCCCCCACCGTCCGTCATGGACATGGACGGGCCGCACGCACCCCATGGCGGGAACGCAGGCAGATGTGCCCGCTCCTTTGCCTTCCTCAGACACGAACCATTCAGTGCAAGCAGGAGTGGGAAGAGGGGGAGGAGGGAGAAAGGGGCAAAGAGGGAAAATAAGGAATGACTTCAAACATAGCTGACATTTGTACTCTACGTTTCAAATGAAAGTATCTTGAAAATAGAAAGGCAGGAACTGGAGGGCATGTTGAGATGACCCAGCCCCTGGGCTCACAATGCAGAAAACTCTCCTAGGCCTCAGGACCAAGGCCTCGGGGCCACAGAGGAGGGAGTGAGCCACAGGTGGAAAGAACCAAAAACCAGGCAGGGCCCAAGTCAGTGGTCACTGAGGCCACGGGAGGCTCAGAAGCCCAGGGCTCCACTCAGCAGCCGTGCCCGCGAGCTGCGCTCCCCAGCCTCAGAAGGAAGGCGCTCTTGGGCGGCCCCAGAGCAATGACGGTGCCCGGCTGCCCGCAGCTCTCCCGGCCTCTTGTGCACATTAGAAAATGCACCCCTGGGATGGACGCGTGGCCAGCTCAGGGCATGGCAGAGCGTGGCTGGTCCTGGCCCCACTCGGCCACTCTGGGTGTCTGCACACAGGACTCGGTAATTTGGTACCAAATATAAGAGAAGCATATCTGAGAGCAGCCAAAGCTCCCCAACATGCGGCTGAGAATCCCTTTCCCAAGCCAAGCTCATGAAATCGTTCAGTTTTTCATAAAGAAAAATGGCCCAGGACAATTCCTGTCACTTTTGGAAGGTTCCAAGCAAACCATTTCTCAAGCATAACAGCCTCATTCTTTAAATTTTGTTTCTTTCATACAATGTCACAAATATATTTTCAGAATAAAATATATTACATTTTCTTGAAAACTGTCTTTTAAACATGTGTTTAGAATATATAGAATGTAATACATAATGTTTGTGCTTTTAAAATCAGTTTTAGCTAATAATTTTAACTACTTGACAGTAGAAATAAATTAACCATTGATTCTCTTTGCCTTAGACTATCCCTGTGCTGAATGCAATGGACACAGATACCATCCCCAGTGCATTGTTAATAGGCTTTATTTTTAGAACAGTTTAGATTACTGCAAAATTGAGTGGAAAGTACGGATATTTTCCATGCATCCTCACACACGTACACACACACACACACACAGCCTCCCTCACACACACAGCCTCCCACACACACAGCCTCCCACACACACACAGCCTCTCACGCACACAGCCTCCCTCACACACAGCCTCCCACACACACACACAGCCCCTCATACACACACATCCTCCCTCGCACACAGCGTCACACACACAGCCTCCCACACACACACAGCCTCCCACACACACACAGCCTCCCGTCGCCCACGTCCTCGCCACAGTGACGATCAGCATAACAGTGACCGTGCCATTTTTCACTCCCAGCAGCTGCAGTGGCATCCCCGTCGCCCACGTCCTCACTCCCAGCAGCCACGATGGCGTCCCCGTCGCCCGCGTCCTCACTCCCAGCAGCCACGGTGTCCCCGTCACCCGCGTCCTCAGCAGCTCTTGGTGGTGTAGATGTTCTGGTGTTTGGCTGCTCTCATAGGTGCATGTCGGTATCTCATGATTTTTCACCCAATGCATTTTTCAACAATGAAATTCAACCTTCTCTCCATATTTAAAGAACGTCATGATACAGGTGTCCTTTATTCTAATAAATACTCAGTAATGAGGGTTGTTGAAGATGATGGTGACCAGAAGGAAGGAGCCCAGAAGCTCCCACAGATCATGCCCAGACTCACTGCTACCCTGCTTGATTTCAAGGGTACTGGATTCCCCCAAATATGGATACAGCCTAGTAGTGAAATAGAAAATTAAGGAAATTCCTAAATACATTTGATAGAACTGATTTTTATGTGGCCAGAATTTTGAAAGTATTGCTTTGTTCTTCTGGGTCACTTAGCTAAAAGGCAGGACCCCAAAAGGTCTCTATGAACATACTAGAAAAAAGGACTGGAAAGTGAAATCTCAATCAGGAAAGCATCAGGAGTGATGAGACTCCAGAGTCAGGACGCCAGGGGTGAGCCACACAGCAGAGGTGCTGGAGCCAGAGAACCAAAGCTCCCACCAGTCGAGGCTGAACTCCCCCGTCTCAGACGTGGGGCGCAGCCTCCGAAACAATCTCGGGAAGTGGCACACTGAAGTCGCCTCACCGCTGACCATTTAATCACCCTGGAAACTACCCAGAGCCGCTAACCCTCAGGCCCCATCCTCTGCAGGACTCCTGCCTTCGTATTCTTGGGACGCAGCCAAGACCCCACCTGGGATCTGACCTGGCTCGGGGTCCCCTCATGAACTGTCTTCTACTGACTGTGTTTCCTGCACCATGGCCCTGCACCCCATCAACATAACCCCATCATCGAAGCCCAGACTGACCCGTCCAGCTCTGCGGTCCTGCGGGCCATGCCGAGCTCCCAGCTGGAAGCACTTCGCCACAGCAGCAGTGGAGGCGGGAGGCCTTGGGTGACAGAGCCCGTCCACGAGACTCTCAGAACCAGGGCCCTGCTCTTTGTCCAGAATGTGCAGTCCCCGCACAACCGTGGCTCCAAGTCTCACCACTGAGTTCACATTGGGAGCTGTCTGAAAATCATGGGAGAAGAGAACGGGTTTGCCTGTGAAAACTGTGTGCTCTCTGTCCACCCGTCCTCAGCTACTGCCACCATCAAAACACTCGTGTGTGCAAATATGTGTGTATGTGTGAATTCTTATAAACACGTGCACAGCTCCTAACTCACACACGCACATGTGCACAGCCACTAACATGCTTAACTGCCAAACTTACTGTGCATGCCCAAGGATGCCGCTAGTCCAACATCATCAACCCTTCCGACAAACAGACACTGCCCGTGCCTCTGCGTGGAAGCCTAATCCCTAGGCGCTCCTCAGTGACGGCTTCGTGCCTTCTCCCTCTGTCTTCCCTGCAGCGTTGGGTACTCTCGTCAACGCAGCTCGTCATTTCTGTCCCCGGCATTGCCTGCGCCTTGCAAAGCCCCTTCCTGTTCCGGGAGTGGGTCAGTGCCATGCCTGCTGCTCGCTGCCTCCGCCCCACACCCTCGTCCCAGGAAAGGCACAGCTCTGCCCTGCATCCCGCTTGCATGGCCGGGCCAGGACAGCCAGGAGACACGCACGCAGAAAAAGCAGACACTGCAGGCTCCATACATCAGAGCTTCCAGGATCCTGGGGCAACAGATGTTCACCACTGATGGTTCAGCTATGATTGTGGACAGGCTGCAAAAAAGGGCATGAGAGAACCTGACAGAGGGCGCTGACCTCACCCAGCAGTCAGAGAACGAACAGCGGCCGGCCTGAGGATATCGAGGACACTCCAGGCTGAGGAGCAGTTCCATGCATGGCAGCACCCAGCCCCGGTGGGCAGCGGGGAGGGAGCAACTCTGTGCGTGGCAGCACCCAGCCCTGGTCAGCCCCAGTGGGCAGTGGGGACAAGGCCTTGCAGTTCTGGATCAGGCAGGAGAGGGCACCAAGCTGGTCAAGCCAGTCAAGCAGATCGTGCAGAGCCTACGGGAATCAGAGGCAGTGGCCTTCATCCCAGGAGCTAGAGGAGGCCGCCTCCACTTGGGTGGTGGTCCAGGCAGGGCAGGCTCTTGAATGGGTCTGCATTTTAAAACAGATCTCCCTGGCAAGGGCTGGAGATTGCCAGGAGCCCATGGCGGGTGAATGGAGCAGCCCCACCCAGGGGATCGTGGCTAAGTGACGATGGAGGTCGTGGAGACCAGAGACCTGGATAGCCTGGAGCCATTTACGAGGCGAACCTCAGGTTGACACGCATCCTTCTGCCAGCAGCAGCAACCAGGCCCTTCCACACGCTACCGAGCCCATGCACAGACAGGCTCATGGGGGAGGGGAACATTCTGGGAGATGTTCTGTAGAATGAGTCTTTTTCGGAAACAGAAAGGAAGGCTTCTTGCTGCCCTGGCTGGGAGAGGCGAGACATGGCAGGTGTCCCCTGACAGGAACTCTGCCTGGCCTGGAACTCCGATCTCAGGGACTCAGTGAACCAGGGGGCCTCACATCCCCAGAGTTCTAGGATGCAGCCCCCTTCACTGTGCAGACAGAAGGCTGGACCCCACTGCCTCTGGGACCGGCACGGACAGTGCTAAAGACAGTGAGAGAAGGAACGTCCAGGATGCAGAGCGGTGGATGAACAGGGCCCAGGACAATGGACACAAAAGTCTGAGGAGCAAAAGTTTTGCTTAGAGACATTTTTATTAACAATAGTTTAGAATTGGGTGGTCAGTTTCTTCTGTTTAAAAGAGAAAATACTGAGCATTTTCTGTTGTTGGATTTTTGGAGAAATAAGAAAAAGAGCTCATTTATCTTGGTCATTTGTTTTAACCAGTGGTCCTTGGAGCACTGTTCCCACAGGCCAAAGTAATTTCATTCACAAGTGTCATGGTCCCCAAAACACAAACCCAGGCCTAGCACGGTCCTCCTTCAGGACCAAGCTTCCAGCCCGCTTCTATTCTCACTGAGTCTGTGAGGCTGCATACATCCCTCCACTTACACCACACGTGTGTGTACATGGTGCACATATGCACATTCATACCTGCATGCACCAACACACACATTTTCACACACTTCTCCCATGCACAGGACACTCACATACACACACTCACACTCGTATGCACCCACGTGAACATTCCAACATATACGCACACACAGGTGTGCACACTCACTTGCATGCACTTGTTTGTGCAAACACACACAGGAGCACATGCACACTCACACATGTGCAAACGCACACACACGCACACACCCAGACACACTAACTCATATACAGGTGTACACAAGCGCACATGCACAAACTCACACGCCCACACGCATATGCTCACAGCCTCCACGTGGACAAGAGAGCACCTCACCTCTACCGCCCCGGGACCCCCCTCACCTCTACCACCCCGCAGGACCCCCCTCTCCCTGGTGGCACCGTGAGTTCCCAGAAGGCAGGGGTCACAGCTGCAGCCTCTTCACGCCCCCACAGCATCTGGTACAGTGCCTTGCACCCAGCGTGGATTAAAAGGATGTTAGTGAATGACTATAACTGGTGTTTTCCCATTTGTCTAAAAGAAAACGGAGATGTCGGTGGAAGTGTTTAAGACCATCAGCTAGAAGCCTCATTTGTTGAAATCACACATAGATTTAGAAGTCCTCACCCCCTGGCAGTGACCCACTTGGATGAAAGACTCACTGCGGACCAAAGGGGCTGGCAGTGGGGGCTCCCTAGGAGGGGCCATCGTGAGCCTCGGAGGTTCTCAGGTGGCCTCCACCCCTTCCCTTACTCTCTCTGTTTGGGCTCAGAGGGCTGAGTGACCCCCAGCATTTCCATCCCCAGGTCCACACGTGAAGCAGGCGATCCTAGTGGACCTCTGTCTTCAGAGGAGGGGTGGGCTCTGCTGTCCAGGGTGCCCCCAGGGTGTCCGGTTGCTTGGAGATGCTGAGCCTCTGCTCTCGGGACACCCACAGCACTGGCCCAGAACCATCAGATCAGAGCACCAGAAAGCTGTGGGGTGAACCAGGTGGCTTTGATCCCCCGTGAACAAAGTGCTCGTGCCACACTTTGCTTAGGTGACATGCCCAGGCCTGTGCTCAACGACATCCTGAGTGACACGTCCAGGCCTGCCCTAGGGGACATCCTGGGAGAAATGGCCCAGAGACTCTCACTGTGCATGTGCTGAGAAATGTCGCTCACTGTGTTACCCCACAATTCTCCACAGAGATCCACAGAGGGTCCCCCAGGCCCCACAGCCAGGAGCACCTTCCTTCCACCAAACACCGTGAGCACGACCAGCTCATGGGCAGGACACTTGCTTACAGGCTCCTACGGCACAGATTCCAGTGAACTAACCATCTTCTGTTCCCCTTTTGCTAATATCTTGACCTACTTTTACTTATATGTCTTTTTAAAAATATCTCTTATTTATGGAAATATAACAGGACTTGGAAATTAACGAATACAATATGATCACTTAATTTCGTATTTCAAAGTGAGGCAATTAGCTTAGGGCACTGTTTGAAATAACGGCAACACACACACCTATTCAATCATTTGTGTAAACAGTGTACTAAGGTAAATGGGATGCACGTAAAAACTGATTTGTCTCGGCTCCCTGGAAACTATCAGAACAAAGTTCTTGAATTGTGAGCAAGAAGGGATGGGCAGAAAAGGCACCCCAATCGTGACGCCTTCGCAGATGAGAGGCGTTGGAGGCTGTATTCCAACCAGAAGGGCAGGCGAGAGACACACGCCAAACCACGGGTCAGGCAGAGCCTGGCGGAGCAACCACAAGCACGTTCCAGGGCTGGGCAGGGACCGCAACCGTTTCTAGAACTGTCACAAAGCCATCGCTGAGACACACACTCAGGCTTGCAGAATACTGTCCACAGTAAACACCAAACGCATCCGCTCATCTGGCTGCCAGATGACCCTGCCCAGACAAAAGCAATGGGCGGTCAGTCTCACGCAGCTCCCTGGGAACACACCGGGGAAGCCCAGGAGGAGAATAGGGCCTCCTGGGATGTCTCCGGCACTGAACCCAGAGCCTAGAAACAGCAACGTTGCAGGGCTCAGGGCGCGCTTTCCAGGGAGAACCGTGTCACATCTAGGGCCCCACAGGCTATACCCGCCCCAGGTCCTGCGTGCGGCAGCCAGGGAGAGAGCGCAGCGGCCTCTGATGAAACAATGGCGCCCTGTTGTGTTTCTTCAAGCTGGTCTGTCACTCACTCCCTCCCTGCATCCAAACAAGGCGAGGCCCAGAGGCTGCGGTCACCCGGGAGGCCAGTGAGGACCGAGCAGCACCAGTGACCCCTCGTGGCTGCCTCCCTGCAATGCCGGTTCTTCATCGAAGACATGGCTCAGGAACCCTGCTCTGACTCAGGCCTGAAGATGCCGGTGGCAGACTCAGTCAGCCAGAGCGAGGGGCCAAGAGACAAGACACTGCTGCCCAGTACAACAGGAGAATTAACGCACACTTGTACACGTATGTGCATAATGCGGAAGCAACCACGTACACAGACACACATTCACACCATGCACAATGTATGTACACACACACAAGTATGCAGACACACAACCACACAATGCACACATCCTCACATATACACACATCCTCACACATGCTCCCAGATGCACACATTCCCACACACGTGCACATTCTCACACGCACACATTCTCACACGCATGCACATGCTCACACGTTCTCACATGCACACACATGCACATTCTCACATGCACACATGCACGTTTTCAGATGCACATGCACACACATTCTCACATGCACACATTCACACATGCACGTTTTCACACAGATGCACACACACGCACACATTCTCACATGCACATGTTCTCCCACACGCACATTCTCATATGCACGTTCACACATTTTCACATGCATACATGCACACGTTCTCACATGCACACATGTACACATTGTCATGCACACACATGTACACATTCTCACATGCACACACATACACATTCTCACATGCACACATTTACACATGTACACGTTCTCACACACACATTCTCACACACATGCACATGCACACACTAGATGTTCTCACATGCTCACACATGTACATGCTCTCATATACACACTCACTACTCGCTCACACTCAGAATACCAGAAGGACCCTCACCAGCCCGGGACGGCCACACTCCAGGTGTCCTGCTGTACCAGACTAGGTCACTCTTTTATTCTTTCCTGCCTCCCCTTCTGGGGTCTCTCAGGACCCTGCCCCTCTCCCACTGTCGCACAGGGAAGTTGACACTGCCAAAGTACCTTCGATCTGTAAATCCCGGTGCCCTGGGATTCTGGAGCTGCCTCTGAAGTTCCCTCCCTACAGGGAGCTGGCAGCATTGCCAGGGTTCCCTCGGTCCCACGGGGCCTCGCACAGCAGCACCACAGACGGGGGAGCCCATTGCTCCATCAGGTCCCCAGGGGTGTGGCGACAAGAATAAAATCTCCCCCGCTATTTTTGGAGAAAGGAGAAGTAATGACAGCTCAGAATCCTGTTGAAAGGAATTCTCCAGAGGGAGAAAAAGCCCTTTATCTGAACTGATCAAGCCCCCGCCACATACATTTCTGCAAGGAAGCTGCGAAAGGGCTGCTGTTCTCAGGGAGTAGGAGCTGCTGTCATGGCACACAGTCAAAACTGTTGCAAAAATTCCAGGAGGCCAAAGGTGAATCCTGAGAGACAGCAATGGCTTCTGAGGTCCAAGGAAATAGGCACTGGCTCGCCACATGCCCAGGTCAGATTTCAGAGGCCGTCGGATCTGTGGGCTGCGTCCATGGCAGGACTGCTGTGGAGTCTGAGCAGCTTAGTTCTTAATGAAACCCAAAGATAAGCCGAGACCCTATTTCACTGGAAATTCCTTCATTTTCAAGGATTTGGTACAGTTCAGAGCAGCCACTGACAGGCAGCAGAAGGCAGGGGACAGAGTGACAGTGCCTGGGAGCGGCCAGCACAGCCTGTGCATCTGCAGAGCAGCGTAAGGCTCTGCCTGGGGAGGAGCCCTGCGCCCGGGCAGCACCTGCACTCACAGCAGGAGTCTCACTGTCCGGAGAGACCAGCTTCCCTGTGCGACAAGCGGGGCCTCCGTTCCTCCCACCACCCAGGGATCACAGTGAGGCCTGGGACGGTAAATCCAGGAGAGGTCACCTTCCCTGTGTGACAAGCAGGGCCTCCGTTCCTCCCACCACCCAGGGATCGCAGTGAGGCCTGGGACGGTAAATCCAGCGGCACACAGCCCACTGCCCAGGGGGAGGTGCACTACAGAAGCCACAGGTGTCTGAGGGCGTCAGCCTGCAGTACTGAGGAGCCCAGGCACACGCCAGCCAGGTGGGGCAGGGGGAGGCCTGGCAGGTGGGTGGTCCTTCCAGGAGGTGAGGAGCAGGCTACAAGGGGAGGACAGTGAAGACAGTGCCAAGAACACAGCCAGTCATGCCTCCCTCACTGAGCACCGGCACGCCCAGCACTTCTCAGCATTTTACTTCTAAGGATGCTTTAAACCCCCACCCCAAGCCTATGAGGTGGCTCCTCTGTGCAACAGGCTGTGTGTTAAAACCAGCCCCAGGTGCTGGTGTTAGCAGGCGGACGGCTGAGAGGCAGGGAGGTGCAGCCTCGTGGTGGATCAGCACCTGAGAGGCAGGGAGGTGCAGCCTCGTGGTGGATCAGCACCTGAGAGGCAGGGAGGTGCAGCCTCGTGGTGAATCAACACCCTTACAGAGGCCCCAAGGACTGCTCACCCTCCGGCCACATGAGGACACGTGAGGAGGCACCATGGATGAGCCAGGAAGGGCCTCGCCAGATACCAGACGTCAACCTTGCCGGGGCCCTGACCTTGGCTTCCAGCCTCCAGAACCGTGAGAAATCAATGTCTGCTGTTTCTAAGCCCCCCAGGAGGTGGCACTTTGAGCAGCCTTCATGGACTACGACACTGCGTATTATTATCTCACTTACACCATGTGGAAATTAAGGCACAGAGAGGTTAAGGAACTTGCTCAAAGTCGGCCTGGGAGTCGCACCCCAAGATCTGTCCACATGGTCCCACTTCACTGCTCTAGGCTGTCCTCTACGGAGCCCTCATTTTCACTTTCGATTGTGGGTGCCAGCATTTGACTGAGAAAATGCGGTCATCATAGTTACATGGAGTGACTGGCAGAGTGTCTGATTCTGCAACCAACCCATCAAATCCTCAGGTCCTTGTACGGCGACTCTCAACATCAGAGCCAATGCCTGCAGACGTCACCCACACACTCAACATAGGAGCCGATGCCCGCAGATGTCACTCACAGACTCTCACGTAAGAGCCGATACCTGCAGACATCACTCACACTCACTCTCACCATGAGACCCGACACCCACAGACATCACTCACACCCACACACTCAACATAGGAGCCGATGCCCGCAGACGTCACTCACAGTCACACTCTCACCATGAGACCCGACACCTGCAGACGTCACTCACACTCACACACTCACCATAAGAGCCGACACCCGCAGACGTCACTCACACACACTCACCATAAGACCCGACACCCGCAGATGTCACTCACACTCACACACTCACCATAAGACCCGACGCCCGCAGACGTCACTCACAGTCACACTCTCACCATAAGACCCGACACCCGCAGACGTCACTCACACTCACACACTCACCATAAGACCCGACACCTGCAGATGTCACTCACACTCACACACTCACCATAAGACCTGACACCCGCAGACGTCACTCACACTCACACTCTCACCATAAGACCCGACGCCCGCAGACGTCACTCACACTCACACTCTCACCATAAGACCCGACGCCCGCAGACGTCACTCACACTCACACTCTCACCATAAGACCCGACACCTGCAGACGTCACTCACACTCACACACTCACCATAAGACCCGACACCTGCAGACGTCACTCACACTCACACTCTCACCATAAGACCCGACACCCGCAGACGTCACTCACACACACTCACCATAAGACCCGACGCCCGCAGACGTCACTCACACTCACACTCTCACCATAAGACCCGACACCTGCAGACGTCACTCACACTCACACACTCACCATAAGAGCCGACACCTGCAGACGTCACTCACACTCACACTCTCACCATAAGACCCGACACCCGCAGACGTCACTCACACACACTCACCATAAGACCCGACGCCCGCAGACGTCACTCACACTCACACTCTCACCATAAGACCCGACACCTGCAGACGTCACTCACACTCACACACTCACCATAAGAGCCGACACCTGCAGACGTCACTCACACTCACACAGTCAACTCAGCTAATCCTTATAACCCTTAGTGTCGTAAACTGTCATGGTCCCCATTCCATATTCAGAAACTAGAGCCCAGAGAGGTTGGGTACCTTGCTGGAGCCCACACAGGAATGGGTAGCTGCAGAAAAGTCTGACTGACACTTAGCATCCACGAGGGAGTTAAGGAAACAGGATGGACCATTCCAGACAACCAGGAGCTCAGGAAACCTCATCACTGTGGTCACTTGAGCCAAGATCCAGAAAAAATTAAGTCCTCGGGGGCTTGAAAAGGGAAGGAGAAAGGCAGGGTGGACAAGCGCTGGGTTCTTTTCAGCCGGCACATGCCAGTGACCAGCTCTGCATGGACTTAAGCACCACAGGTGAGTCGTTCTCTCCCATGGGTGCCCTGCAAGAGCAACCACTTGGTGTGACCCAGAAACGGGAGAGTCAGCGGCCTCCATGTTCCTCCCCAGTCCCCGAACGTGGCCTGTGGCTGGACACCACGTGCCGCCCAGTGCTCTCTGCAGAAGAGGCAGCATCTCCAGACAGAGGGCTGAGCCCTGCTGTGGGAATGAGCCAGGAATGATCCCCTGTGTGGAGCCACTGATTCTGGGCCATCTGTCCCAGCTGGGAGCTCACCCTGATGGAAGCAGAGAACCACAGAGTGGCAAGTCACTCAGCTCAGGCCAGGTGCTGCTGGCTACAACCTCGTAGGTTCATCCCCAAATGCTCAGCTCGTGGCTAAGCACCACAAAGAGGGACAAGAACCATCACCCTGCTCAGCCACCTTTACTTCTCCCAGTAAACAAACTCAGAGGCAGAGTGGCCAGTACCAAGCACAAATCACCAACACTCCCTCGGGAGCAGGACTGGGAACAGGAGAATCCTGGTCTTAAGAAACTGGCAATCTAGGTAAAGTCAAGATAAATAGGTGTTTTTTTTAAAAAGTAGGGGTGGGGACAATTTAAAAAGCAATTCAGAATAAAATAAAAGAATGTAACCTTCACCTGGCCAACATGGAGAAACCCCGTCTCTACTCAAAATACAAAAAATTAGCCGGCAGTGGTGGTGCATGCCTGTAGTCCCAGCTACTTGGGAGGCTGAGGCAGGAGAATCACTTGAACCCGGGAAGCAGAGGTTGCCGTGAGCCGAGATCGCGCCACTGCACTCCAGCCTGGGCAACAAGAGTGAAACTCCATCTCAAAAAAAAAAAAAAAAAAAGAATGTAACCATCAAAATTAAAACTGTTGTGCATCAAAGGACACTATTAGCAGCATAAAAAGGCAGCCAGGGAATGGGGAAAGATTTGCCCTCATCTGTCTGATAAGGGATTTGTATCCAAAATACATAAAGAACCACGACTCAAAAACAACAACAACAAAAAAAACAACCTGATTAAAAACGGGTAAAGGCCCTGAGTAGACGTTTCCCCAGAGAAGATGTAGAAACAGCTGAAAGCACAGGGAAGGCACCCAGCATCACCAGCGTCAGGGAAATGCAAATCAAAACCACAGTGAGACCCACTGCCCGCTCAGCAGGACGTCTATTACCAGAAAACAAAACCCAACAAAACCAAAAATGACGCGTGTGGGTGAGGACGTGGAGAAACTGAGGCCCTTGTGCTCCACGGGCAGGAACGTAATGTGGTGCAGTCGCCGTGGAAAGCACATGGGAAAAATTCGACGTGGAATTAGCAGATGATCCAACAGCCCAACTTCTGGTTTTACACCCGACACCTGCAAGCAGGGCCTGCGCAGAGGCTCGGGCAGCCGCCCTCGTGGCACACAGGCTGTCGCAGCTGCTCCTGGTGGAATCACAGCCACAGTCCAGCTCAGGCAAAGGCTTCCGTGGAGGGTCTAGACTGCATTTCGAGGCATCAGGATGAGTTTAAATTTAGCTCCCAAAGACCAGTGAACACAGCAATGAACACACACTTCACACCGCCACACGCCAAGATAAGACCCAGAAATTCACATTCAGGGAAAGACAGCCCCTCTTACGTGTCACCCAGACCCCCACATGAACGGGTCAGACCCCAGCACCTTCCAAAACACAACATGTCCCCCTGCCGAGGAGCCAGCACCTGAGCCCGTAGAAGCCGTGACAACCGGCAGCAAAGGGCAGGGCCTCCCCCAGGAGGGATCCGGGACGGCACAGACCGGGGAGTTCCAGCAACCCCACACCGGCCCCAAGTCAGGCCAGGCTGGGGAAGAGCTGGCTTCAGCAGAAACAAGGCTGTTTAGTAACTAGAAGCAACATGGGAGGGGCCGAGCCATCATCAGGAGCTCCGTCCGACGGGGAGCGTTGGCCCCAGTCGCAGGCAGCGGGGACCGTTTCAAGTTTAGGCCTCCCGAAGAGGCAGCTCCTCGACCAAACTGAAGACACATAATTGACTGTTAAAATGAACACTTGCAGCGCCTTGCACCGGGTCTTGAATGCTAATTATATTCACCGGTATTTAATATAAGAAACTCCGGAGTCTGGGCTGAAATGACACACAGGAATTCGGAATTGCATAAAACATGGAAAACCAAATTTTTCTAGCCCAAGAATAAACGAGATGTAAAAATGAAAAAGGCCCCACACGTAACCCACCAAGAAAGAACACGTGAGGCTGTGTTGCTGGAGGTGGTCACTGTCCCCGAGCTCAGTCCTGACAGAAATGATGCTCTGATTTGGAATGTGCAGGAACAGACTCCGGCACCTTTCATCGGTGGGTTTAGGAGAGGGGTCCAGGGGACCCTAGCACTCCTCTGATGAGAAATCAGGCACCGGCTCATGCAGCTGTTTCCCTGGAAATCACTGCTGCCCTGTTGGTTTGCACATGGCCCTGTCAGTAAGGGAATCGTGCTGTGTGAGGTGAGAACCCAGACGCTGACGGACGATGCCCAAAACAGAGCTTTAGGCAGAAGACAGCTTGGACCTCAGGCCTCAGTTACACCATGGAGGGAAAGTATGGTGTGGGCACCCAGGACCACAGTGGGTGGGAGAAATTCTGGAGGATGAAATGTGGGTGATGGTCATGTCCACGGCCCCAGCGCTCCCTCTCTGAGGGTGGACCCTGCTGTCTGGGAGCGGTCCTGGCAGGACCCCTACAGCCCACGTGACTGTCTGATGGTCTAGGCCTCTGTCTGCTCAACCCTGACGGCATAAACATGCCTCCCAGCAGAGCCTTGAACCTACAGAAGTCATCTGAGTGACTAAACGTTAACGAGGAGCGCAAACCTAACGGGCTGTCTCCCGGCCAACGGGAACACAGGGTTTTTGTCTTCATTTGGGTTTTGTTGTGAGCTACTTTGGTAAGCAGAGCTCTGTCTGGAGAGGGCATGTTCTTACAGGAGGCCACAGAGGGTTGTGTGAAGAGTAAGCTTTGGAGGCTCAGGAGGACTTGTATTTTCGAGGGGGATGGAGCAAGAGAAAGAACAAAGGCAAAGGCCACTGGCTTTGGAAGCCCCAGGTAGAAGGAGACAGGGTCTTCCACCCCCGTGGAAAATCCTCCTGAAGCTACGAGCTGGGGCCAAAGCTGGTGTGGCAGCAGCAGTCACCCAGAGCTTTCCAATGCTGTCCACTCATCCCAGGTGGGGAAACTGAGGCTGAGGAAGCAAAATGACTTGGTCACACACATTTTATAATTTACAATTGTATATATTTATGGGTGTCCATTTTCACACTGCTATAAAGAACTACCCAAGACTAGGTAATTTATGAAGAAAAGAGATTTAATTGACTCACAGTCCCACAGGGCTGGGGAGGCCTCAAGAAACTCGTCATGGCAAAAGGCGAAGGAGAAGCAAGCAACTTCCTCACGAGGCAGCAGAAGGAGTGGGGGTGAGGGGAGTGCTACACTTTTAAACCATCAGCTCTCATGAGAACTCCCTCACTATCATGAGAACAGCATGGCGGAAACCACCCCCGGATCCAGCCGCCTCCCACCAGGTCACTCCCCAGCACGTGGGGATGACAATTCGGGATGAGATTTGGGTGGGGACACAGAGCCAAACCGTATCAATAGGTACAAGGCAATGTTATGATTTATGAATACCATGTGGAATAATTAAACCACACTCGTTAACATATCCGTCACCTCAAATACTTAACATTTTTGTGGTAAAAACATTTGGAATTTGCTCTCTCCGCAGTTTTGAGATATACAATCGTCTACTATTATCTTCATCACATTGTACAATCGAACTTAAAAACTGCTCCTGAGATTTTGTGCTCTCCAACTGTCATCTCCCCATTTCCTCCACCCCTGGCCTCTGGTGACCTCAGTGCTACTCTCTGCTACTACGAGTTCAATTGTTTTCAGTTCCACAGATGAGGGAGTCAGATCATGCGGCATTTGTCTTTCTGTGCCTGGCTTATTTCACTCAGCATAGTGCTCTCCAGTTCCATCCATGATGTTGGAAATCACAGAACTCCTTCTTTTTTAGGACTGAATAGTATCCCACAGTGTCTTTACCCATCCATCTGTCGATGGATACTTAGGTTGCTGTGTCATGGCTATTATGGACAGTGCTGCCGTAAACATGAGGGTGCAGATCTCTCTTCAACATACTGATTTTACTGCCTTTGGATAAAGACCTCATAGTGGGATTGCTAGATGATATGGTAGTTTCAGCTGAGAGGCCTCCATACAGTTCTCCACAATGACTGTACCGATTTATATTCCCACCGATAATGTACAAGAGTTGCCTTTTCGCCACTTCCTCACCAACACTTGCTGTCTTTTTAATGATAGCCATTCTAACAGGTGTAATGTGACAGCCCATTGTGGTTTTGATCTGCATTTCCCTAATGATTAGCACGGTTAAACATCTTTTCATATACCTGTTGGCCATTTTTATGTCTTCTTTTGAGAAATGTCTACTCAGGTTCTTTACCCATCTTTTAATTGGGTTTTTCATTTTCATGCTACTGAGTTGTTTGAGCTTATTATATATTTTGGATATTAAGCCCTTATTGGATGTACGGCTTGCAAATATTTTCTCCTAATCCTTAGGCTGTCTGTGCACTCTGCTAACTGTTTTGTTTGCTATGTAGAGCTTTGTATTTGATATAATCCCATTTGTTTATTTTTGCTTTTGTTGCCTGTGCGTTGGGGATCAAATAAAAAAAACTGTTGCCCAGGATAATGTTATGTAGCTTTTGCCCTATGATTTCTTCTAGTAGTTTTACAGTTTCAGGTCTTAAATTTAAGTCTTTAATCCATTTTGAGTTTATTTTTGTATATGGTGAGAGATAAGGTCTAATTTCATTCTTCTGCATGTGGATATCCGGTTTTCCTGGCACCATTTATTGAAGACGCTGTCCTTTTCCCATTATGTGTTCTTGCCACTTTTGTTGAAAATCAATTGAGCATAAATGCATGGATTCATTTCTGGGCTCTCTATTCCATTAGTTGATTTGTCTATTTTGTTTTGTTTTGTTGTTGCCAGTACCATGTTGTTTTGGTTATGATAGTTTCACAGTATACTTTGAAATCAGGTGCTGTGATGCCTCCAGCTTTGTTCCTTTGGCTCATGATTGCCTTGGCTATTCAGGGTTTTATGTGGTTCCATATGAATTTTAGGATTGCTTTTCTATTTCTGTAAAAAAAAAATGCCATTGGAATTTTGATAGGGGTTGCATTGAATCTATAGATCGCTCTAGGTAGTATGGACATTTTAACAATATTAATTATTTCAGTCCATGAACATGGGATACCTTCTATTTATTTGTCCTGTCTTCCATTTCTTTCACCATCTCATAGTTTTCAGTGTACAAGTTTCACCATCTGGGTTAAATTAATTCCTATTTATTGCAGTCACACGTTTTTTCAGTGGTAGCACTCACCTTCCTGAGTGAACCATGGACGTTGTGATATTTGCCTGTCAAGGGCCTTCCCTTCCTGGCGGGTGCTCCCCTCTGCTGTTGCGGTATCCTAGGAGGGTTGTCAATCCCTAAACCTGCTCCCTTGCAGCCCAGGAGCCACAAGAACATCCCATTCCCTGCCCAGTCACTGGTCAGGTGCAGGCCCTGGTCCATTCCAAACCACAGCCCCCTCCCTCATGCTTTTCTCTGGTGGAAGATTCTCTCTTTTCACGCGGATTGGTTGCTAAGCCCTGTGAACAGGGGTGAACAGGTGGACAAGCAGCCATCCCAGCACCACACAAAGAGAGAGAAACTGGAGACAAAAGCAGCCAAGAGATGCTGCAGATCCTGGCAACTCTGCCAAAGCCACCCTGGGGTCCCCATTCACAGTCCCAGAGCCACCCTGGGGTCCCCATTCACGGCCCCAGAGCCACCCTGGGGTCCCCATTCACGGCCCCAGAGCCACCCTGGGGTCCCCATTCACGGCCCCAGAGCCACCCTGGGGTCCCCATTCACGGCCCCAGAGCCACCCTGGGGTCCCCATTCACGGCCCCAGAGCCACCCTGAGGTCCCCATTCACGGCCCCAGAGCCACCCTGGGGTCCCCATTCACAGTCCACTATGCCCCACATGGGTCTGTGTTGGCTTCCGTCACTTGCAAACCTGAGTGATGAGCTGGGCCAGGCCCCCAACACCTGGGGTCCTTCCCTCCATCACAGTTTTCATGCTCAGTTGTGAGGTATGGTGATGGCCACAGGCCTGAATCCTAACCACCACAGCACAAGACTTCCCAAAGAGACCATCAGTGTGTCTCCTGCCCCCAAAAGGTGAACAGTTCTATGATGCTAATCCCCACTGACTCATTCCAGCTGCCATCCTGGAGCCTCCTGGGCAGATTCTATCATCACCCTCCCTCAGGAGGAGGCAGTGCTGAGGATGGCCCACGTCACTGCACCCCTGGGTGGTTCCTGAGGGCCCCCAGGGCCACATGAGGCCTACCCCCTTCCTGACGTCCAAGAACAAGGCGTTACTAGTGCTCAGGTGCTCCCCTTTTCAGATTAGGTCACAGGACACAGCACGGATTCCTTCCTGCAAAAGGTGCTCAGTAAAGTGGATTGCAGCATCCTGTGTCTCCCCTCAATCATCCTGAAACAGAAGGGCTCCCAGGATGTATGGGATCTGCACCAAGATGTGGGTAAAAAGAAGGCGCTGGCCTGTTCATCTGATTGCTACTCAAAAGCCCCACAGATGGAGGCTCCACTGAGCACTGACCCTGAGGTCCTGGGAGTCACTGCCCAAGGAGAGACGCTCGACCTCAGCACTTCCATCTCCGCTCCCTCTGGCAGGAACAATCTCCACTGAAACAAGTGGCTCTTTCCTCAGCAGGGGCAGGACTGGCTGGTGTCTGTGTTCCCAGGAAACACGCACAGGGTACCTGCTTCACCCAGGACGTGCAGGGAGGTTGGAATAAAACCGGGCAGGATGGAGAGGCTGCTCAGAAGATGCGGAGTATGGGCCTACCTCTGGTATCTGGACTGCCATCTGCACCCAGAATCTGCCCGTCAAGTTTGTCTTCAATGATTTTGAAACTCCTGGGGGTGAGGGAGCCGGAGACAAATGGTGATGTAGAGTCCCAGAACACGTTTGTCCCCATCACCCCATTGGATCTCAGGGCTGCCTGTGAGCCGGGCTGTGCAGGGACGAAGGTGCCAGAGCTGCAGCCTGAGGTGCCCCGGGGACAGGAGAGCCCCTGCCTCCTGCTGGCCACTGGATCCACCCCCAGTGGATCGGTCGCTCATCACCAGCCAGGTCAGTGCCTCACCTCACCTCACCCAGCAGTTCAGATGAGGAAACTGAGGCACAGAAGGACCAAGTAGCTGGATTCTAGGCTGCCTATCAACAAAATGCAGAAGGCAGAAAAAAAAAACTGATTTTCCAAAAGGGGAAAAAAATGTTGGAAAACAAACCAGTCTAGATGCTGTTTACCACACGGTCTCTCCCAGCATTTCCAAATCCCACCCTGGCAGACCTGGGCCGTGGCCCATTCAGGTGCCAGTTCCGTCAACTGCCTGGAAATCCCTGCAGAGAACGGCGCACCTGAGCCCCTTCCAGACCCCACAGTTATCCCATTACGAAATGAAAAGCTTGGGGAACGTGGTGTTATGTGTCAGCATCACGCTGTTGTGGGGGAGGCAGAAGGACCTCACCGAGGGCATCTCTAGCCACCTCGAGGGCATGGGTGAGGTGCAGGAGGAACTCGTGCTACCACCTCCACCCACCCCCAGGGATTCTGCCCCTTCAGAAGGAGGGTTGAGGAGAGGGACTCACTTGCTGTCACCATTGGCCAGTGCACACTATTCCCCAGCTCCCTCCTCCTGCACCCCACGAGCCAGCCTCAGTTGGGCCCCATCCCTGAGTCCCTTTGGGGACCCTAGTTGCTGGACACACAGTCTAAGCCCAGGGCTCCCTGCAGGCCTGCTGCTGTCTGGGCGACTCATACAGTGTACCTGCTTTCCTTCGTTGCTCACGCAGCAGCCGACACAGTCACTCAAAACTCCCATTTGTGAAAGTAAGTGGCCTTTTAAGGAATGCTAAAACATTAGGGCACTTTAGCTGAGTTTCTTACTACACGAAACATGGTTACCTACGAGTGAAATGGCAGAAGGTATGACCTTATTAATGCCTCATCCTTCTCGAGGGCAAGAGAGCACAACTCAACAACTCCACGTGAACACCTGCCCTGGCATGCGGGCAGCCGGGCCAGTCCACAGCCAGTCACGGCCCCACGGGAGGAGCCTTCTGAGGGACAGAATCATTTTCATTCACGGGGGCTCGAACCCTGACCATTAGAAGAGCTGGTTACTACAAAGGTAGCAGAACAGGCAGTGCTGAGAAGAAAGTGCACAGTGCTCCCTCCCTGACCACCCACTCCCAGCCCAGCTCCCCTCCTGACCGCTCCCCTCCTGACCGCTCCCCTCCTGCCCGCTCCCTCCTGCCCGCTCCCCTCCTCCCCGCTCCCCTCCTCCCCGCTCCCCTCCTCTCCGCTCCCTCCTGACCGCTCCCCTCCTGTCCGCTCCCCTCCTGTCCGCTCCCCTCCTCTCCGCTCCCTCCTGTCCGCTCCCCTCCTGACCGCTCCCCTCCTGACCGCTCCCCTCCTCTCCGCTCCCCCCTGTCCGCTCCCCCGTCCGCTCCCCTCCTGACCGCTCCCCCCTGTCCGCCCCCCTCCTGCCCGCTCCCCCCTGTCCGCTCCCCTCCTCTCCGCTCCCCTCCTCTCCGCTCCCCCCTGACCGCTCCCCTCCTGACCGCTCCCCTCCTCTCCGCTCCCCCCTGTCCGCTCCCCCCTGTCCACTCCCCCCTGTCCGCCCCCCTCCTGCCCGCTCCCCCCGTCTGCTCCCCTCCTGACCGCTCCCCTCCTCTCCGCTCCCCCCTGTCCGCTCCCCCCTGTCCACTCCCCCCTGTCCGCTCCCCTCCTGCCCGCTCCCCTCCTCTCCGCTCCCCTCCTCTCCGCTCCCCCCTGACCGCTCCCCTCGTCCGCTCCCCCCGTCCGCCCCCCTCCTGCCCGCTCCGCCCGTCCGCTCCCCTCCTGTCCGCTCCCCTCCTGACCGCTCCCCTCCTGCCCGCTCCCCTCCTGACCGCTCCCCTCCTGTCCGCCCCCCTCCTGCCCGCCCCCCTCCCTGGCCAGCTACCCTGGAGCAAACTTACACAGCACACTGCAGGACCCAAGGATCAGCTTCAATGGGCATTTTCCAGAAATGCATTAGAATGGCTCCTTCACCCTCCCGTGATGATGGCTGGACCCTGAGGTGGGTCAGGCCCCTGCCATGCTGCAGCCGATTCGTGGCTGTATTAAACTTCTTATTGCCCCCTGAAGGTAAGGTCAGGCAGCAGAAGCATCATTCAGCTAGGAATAGAAGACTCTGGGCCCCACACATTTCAGAGAGGCGTAATTGGGATAGGCCGGTATTGGTAATCTTGAGTACAATATTGATTGACAAAAACGAATCACACCTGAGCCTCAAAGCTCTTAGCCATTCCCTGCAAAGAAAACTCTCTTTTAGTACTACCAAATATAGCTTTCAATCCCTTGAATCTAAATGTTTCAGGTGAGAGCAGAAATAGATTTTCGAGTGGAGACATTAACCTTTCTGAGCTGCGGCTGCCTGGCTCTCTCTGCCTGTTACTCTGTTTCTGGGACATGGCAGCCGCTTTTGCCGCACCAGGGACTGCGCCAAGCCACCCAGTTACAGACGGGCCACGCTTGGCCAACAGGCCACTCACTCCTATTCTGGGTCTCCTAACAGCAGGCCAAGAGATCACACCCTGTTAGTATTTAGAATAATCAAGATTTTAAGTCAGGAGTTGAAGAGAACAGCAGCATATATTTCACTCAGGACCTTTCATTTTACAAATGAGAAAACTGAGGTCCTCCCCAGCCATGCTGCCCACTGGGAGCACCCCTGCCTCACACCACATCATCCAACACCATGATGCAGACATGGTCCTCACCCTTGGCCCTGACGGGGTACTCTAGCATCCCACTGTTTTCCTTAATAGAAAACAACACAATAAAAGTTAAGGTCAGAGTTAAAAGGTGACACATCACTCAGGGCTTTGAGTGGACATTCACTTGCTAAGCACAATGTTGAAGTTATGGCTGAAAGCTTACTTTACATTTGCCTAAGACCACACTTGTCATACACACCTAAAACCATCTGCTGTCTTCTGAGTTCTATTAAAGGACAATGAGTAAACAACAATTGGAATGGGGTTTCTGGTTCCAAATGGAAGGACAGGAGCAAGCCGTCTCACCACCCCAGCAGAAACCCGAAAGCAAACATGGAGTGCTGAGATGGTCACCAGCAACATCTGAGAACCCAAAGACGAGGATGAGACAGGTCCCGGGGCCATCAGGAATAGAAAATCCCTGAGCAGACAGATAGCAGAAGAACCAGACCCCCACATCTGCAATGCCCCTCCCCACACCTGCCTGGCATCCACTACACAGAAGATTTTCCCTTGACACAGTTTCTACACTTAGAAAGGTGAGATCAAAGTGGACAACAGCTTGCCTCACTCTTGGGTGCCCTGGCAGGAGACCTCTCCCTGCCTCAACCCATGGGGAGTGGCCTGAGTGCCTGAAGGGAGAAACAGCCCTGAGGATGGCCAGAGACAAAGGCGGGGGTGGGGCTACCATCCCCAGCCCTGGAAACTCTGCTCTGCAACTTGGCCAAAGGAGGCACTCAATCATAGTGGCCACTTGCAGCCCCAGGCTGCAGGAGCTGTGCTCCCCAGGTCCCCTTCCAGCCTTCCCACATTATAGGACATCCCCTTTAGGACAGGCAGCAATTTTATCAGTGACCAGAGCTGAGTTGAACCTGGGCTTAAGGCGCCATCTAGTGCCAAAAAGGAGGCTGCAACCTAGCAAGAAAAAAACACTCCACAGGTAAATCACAAAGAATCTCTAAGCAAACACATCCCAGAAAAAAAACAAAACACGCAGACAGAGAAGATGGGATAAATACATAACCGTTCAGTGCCAAGACACAGACACACATCAACAAACCAAACAGCAGCAAACGGGCCATGGCCTTCCCAAACGGACAAAGCCAAGAAACTGGCCCAACAAAGTAGCGATTTGTGAGCTCTCATCAAGAAATCAGAATGGCAGTCTTAAGGAAACACGGTGATCCCCAAGAAAACACCAGGAAATCAATTCAGAAAGTTACCAAAAAGATTGAAATAATTTTTAAAAATCAGACAGAAGTCTTGAAACAAAAATACATTTAGCGAACTGCAGAAATTCATGACAAGCTGCCAACAGCAGAGCAGCTTAAGCAGAAGAAAGAATCAGTGAGCTCAAAGACAGGCAGTTTGAAAATACACAGTCAGAGGAGGAAAAAGAACAAAGAATGAAAGACAACCTACAAGATACAGAAAATTACCTCAAAACACCGAATCCAAGAATTACTGGTGTTCAAGAGGGAGCTGAGTGAGAACAAGAGGTACCAAACTTGCTCAGAGAAACAATAACAGAAAACTTTCTGAAAATTGAGAAAGGTACAGATACCCAGATTCAGGAAAGTCAGAGAACACCAGATTCAACCCAAATACGACCACCTAACGCTTTTAATATAAACTGTCAAAGATCAAGGACAAAGAGAAGACCCTAAAGAAAGTAAATAACATCTAAAGGAGCTCCAATTTGTCTGTCAACAGACATCTCAATGGAAACCATACAGACCAGGAGAAAATGGGATGACATTTTCAAAGTCTTGAAAGGAAAAAAGAAAAATCTGTCACCCAAGAATACTGTATCCAGCAAAGCTACCCTTCAAATACAAAGAAGAGATAAATTCTTTCCCAGACAAAAGCTGAGCGAATTCATCACCATCAAACCCATCTTGCAATAAATGCTAAAGAGATTTCTTCATCCAGAAAGAACAAAAATACATTGAATGGGGCACTAAGAGGGCAGATTCTCATTCCACTTCACCACCGGCCTGCTACGCAAACTTGGGCAAATCACTTCACTTCTCTGTGCTTCCATTTCCTAAATGGAGGCCACTGAATTCAGTATTTTCTAGGATCCTTTCCAATCAAATGCCCTGTGTTTGCATGATGATAGCTAGGGTGTCACAGTATAAGTGTCTGTAAATTTAGCTTTTTTGAGCTGTGAGCATTGCCTGCCTCTCTCACACTCTCCTGCCAGCTGCTCACACTGTGTCATCTGTCCATTTGTGTCAACAGAGAACTCAGGAAATGCAACTGCAGTGTAGCCCTGCAATGGGCTGGCCACCAGCAAGAACGGCAGGAGTGGCAGGAGCAGTCAGGTAGGCTGGGCCCCAGAAGCACGTGGTGGAGAAGCCTTCAGGAGTACAAGGGGATGTCCCTTAAGAGCCAGGGACAGAGTCCCCTCATTTGCTGGACTCTGCAGAACTACCCTGGCTGCATCCAAAACCCAGTACTCACCACCAGATGGCAACAGGGAGTACCCGCCTGCACAGGAGCCAGCCTGAAGGAAGCATCCAGGGAACGCAGGGGAAGAGCGTGAGTGTGAGCCCTGAGATGACGGGGTGAGACCTTGTTCACAGGCAGATGCGAACCCTCCATGTGGAGACGCAAGAAGGCTGTTCTTGCCAAAGGCTGATGATGACCCTGCCGCCTCTCTGTTCATCTGCCCTCAAAACAGAATGCGGTTCCAGGCACCACCACCCAGCCTAGCAGCTGTCATGGGCTCCCAGTGATTGAGCCCTCAATTGAAGTTTTTTTACTATGGAAAATTGCAAGTGTTTCCACAATGAGTTTTCACACACATATAAATCAATGGAAAATGTCTTTGTGGCTGTCTTTATGGTATTTAAATAAAAGATTAAAATTTTCACAGTTGGGATATAGGACATCCAATGTAAAAGATGGCCACTTCTGAAAACAAGGACAGTACAAGCTGGTCATCACTGCTGACAACAATGTCCTCTGGATCTAAAATAGCCAACAAGTCACTCATTCCCCTTCGTCTAACCTCCTACCTGCATTTTTTATTCATCAAACCCCACTCAGCTTATCATTGCCCCCTTTCATCCTGGATTCCGGGAGCTCAAAGGCAACCTTCAGGCTCAGTCGCAGGAACTCTGTTGACCTTGTGGGAACATTTGCTCCTTTCTCCTTCCCTTTCACATTCCCACTTCAAATTCATCATCTCATAGAGTATCGCTTTGTTGCTTCCTTGGGTTTTTTTGGACAAGGAAAGTTGAACATAATCAGAAACAAAAGTGGTCAAGTCCTCACCCAATGCTGCCAGCACAGGGCTTACCACCCAGCACAGAAGAACACCATGCACACCTCTTAAATAAACACGCCGATGCTGAACGGGCACCACCATCCAGGCCCCATGCTAAGTGCTGTGTGCAAAGAAAATACAAAGATCAGCCAGACAGAGCCTGTGCCTGCAGGGAGCCCACATTTTATTTGAGGCGCCAGATGGGTGCACAATTCATAACATAACAAAGCAAAAGGTGAAAAGAGCTAAAAAAGTAGAAACAATTTCTAATAAATTTTCTCTTAGCTTTTCTGTGGGGAAATCAGGAGAAATGGACTGACTGGGAGGAAGCTTCTGTGGACCAAGTAAAACCCATCACGATCATCATCAAAACTGTGGCTGGGAAGATCTGAGGGCCCAGCACAGTCAGGCGGGCTCTGCGCTGGCCGGGAGAGCGGCCTCCGTCTGGCTGCCAGGCCTCTCTGGACTGCAAAGCTTGTTTTTCTGAAAACAACAGAGTGGAACCCAACGGCAGGAACATCTCCAGTTCCGAAATTCAATGGTCCTGTGCAAACAACCAGAAAATAGCAACCAAGATCTGAGGACAGAAGAGGAACTGAATGAATGATGTGAACACGGGGCTTGTTTGCAGGTAGAGTTGACTGGAGGAAAGCATCCAAATTCTAATAAAAGAGAAAGGAGACAAAACGACGCCCAGCAGTGAGTGCCCGGCTTGCAGGCTTCTGTGGCAGGTCTGTGGGTTCCCTGGCCCAGCCGCATCGCCCCAAAGGTGAGGGCCGAGCTGTCGCTGCCGCCCTGGGGCAGCACCTCAGTGATTTCAGGGGTGGGTTTTACTCTTTGTGTGGAGGTAGCAGGAGGTGCCTCCATCGTAGACACAAATGGTGGCTTCCTGGCTTGCTCGGTGGACACCAGGCTACGCTTACCCCAAGGCCAGACCTCGGACGAGGCCAGGGGCTGGCCCAACACTGGCCTTGAGGGTGCCTGGCAACCTGCATTTGTGTGGAGCCCAGGTCCACCCAAATCACTGAGAGTGTCACACAGGCACTGCTGGCTGCAGGGGCTAAGAGAAGTGGCAGGAGAGGAGGAAGGCAGCGTCTCTGTGCAGCCATCAGCCATCGGCAAGCACGCAGCAGCCACTGCCAAGCGACTGGGACCCAGTTCTTATGTCCCCTAAGATTCCAGGGACCATTCTGGGGAGAAAGAAGGGCCTGTCCCAGGGCAGGAAGCTCACCAGACAGGAGGCTGCGTCCAGCAGGGGTGTCCCATCGGGACAGTGGCAGCTCTCAGAACCCAGCCGCCAGCCCCCACCTCTGGCTCACTGTCCCACCACCAACTAGAGGGCCCCAGCCAAGCCAAGGGCAAAGTAGGGGACACATTTACAATCAGGGGTGCGTGGGGCTCCTCTCCTCCCCTCGTGTCTGTGTGTTTCTGTTTCTCTCTTTCTGTCCTGTCCCTCTCTTTTTCTCTCTCTGGCCCTCCCACAAGGCTTAAGGCAGCTCCTCAGAATGGAAGGCCCACCTTGTGAGTTACTCGAATGCATGAACTCAGCCCAGGACAGTGGGAACAGCAGCCAGCTCACCCCTGCATGCCGGGGCTGGGTGCCCAGCATGAGCCTCAGGAGGCTGCCCCAAACCAACCACAGGGAGACCAGAGATGCTCTATGCCCACCTTTCTTCTGGCCTGGCCTTAAACTGGTGGGAGGGGTGTGGGCTGAGGTAGCCATGGGGCCCTCTTTCCTGCCCTCAGCTTCACCTTTTTTGGGAGCATGGCTTGGAAGCTCAGCCATTCCCAGAAGGACAGGCTGGAGGAGGGCTGCAGGCAGCTCTGGCCTTCATGGCCTCCAGAGACACACTGAAAGCCCAGTTATCCCAATGCTCGGCCGACAGAAATGGTTTCATGAAAATTCACCAAACTTGAAACCAAACTCAAAGAAATATGTGCATGTACCCCCACGCTCATGGTGCATTATTCACAGAAGCCAGACACAGAAACAGGCTAAGCGCCCAGCAACCGAGGGCTGGAGAAACAGAACATGGTCTATTTACACGACGGAATGTGACTCCGCCTCAAAAAGGAAGGAAACGCTGACAGGGTCCACACCAGGACCAACCCTGAGCTCACGGTGCTGCCTTCAGCGTTCAGCTGCGGCCCGGCCTGTGCTCCAATTGCACCGATCCATGGTCCCCAGATGGTCAGGTTCGCAGAAGGTAGAGTGGGGGCGGCCAGGGGCTGGGGGAGGGGGAGTCAGCATTAAGGGGCACAGAGGTTCTGTTTCGGATAGAAAGTTGTGCAGGTGGATGGTGGTGATGGCTGCACGGCAGCATGAATGTCCTTTATGCCACTGAACTATAGCCCTAAAACGGTTAAAATAGTCATTCTTATGTATATGTGACTGAAAGTCTTTAAGAAGTGATAAAAGGTTTACTGAATGAATGAGACACTGGATGGGAGAGACGCCATCCCCACTCTAAGGAGTCTGGACTAGGAGGTTTATGATGAGCATGACCTCAAGGCCCTAGCATAGCTAACCCAACCACAGGAAGGCAGGCGGCATCCGGGGGGCCCCATCAGCAAGGCCATGGCCGGTGAGTCCCTGCAAAGACCCCAGAAATCCAAAGTGATTCACGCACAGGGGGGAAGACGCTATCAACACTCACAACTTTAACCAGACACAAGTCTACGGAGGTGACCGGCACTAATGTTGAAAATATCTGGGCTTCTGATTTGAATAGGATCAGATCTTAAGCGGGAAATGAATTCTTTAAATGGTGGATGTTTCTTCAAGAAAACTTAATTGGGTATCACATTGGCCAAGAGCTCATTTGGCAAGGCCAACGCACAGTCACAAAAGAAAGGTGGTCCTCGGCGCCACCCGGACACTCCGCTCGGCCAGCCGGGGACACCCAGCTGAAGCCGTAAAAGGGCTGCTCCCAGGTGAACACGAACGCCTGTCCCGTGGCCTTCAAGGATCTCCAGCCGGAGGACAACTTTCCAGCTGGAGGCAACACAGCAACACTCTAGGTTGTTTTTTCAAAGACTAAACATAATAATAATTCTGTAAAACCAACACGGATCATCATTAATTACTGCACTGCAACCGTGGCTACTTAAAAACCCAGCCTCAGCACAGCAGCCGACAAACATTAACGAGCACTAATGCACACGTGGTGTTGTCGATGAACAGATAATGAAAGCAATTTATTTGAAAATTAAAATATGATTAAGAATGGCAGCCCGAGCGAGAGCCCAGATGCCTGAAGAAGGCACCGACGTGCAGCCAGGCCCACATTAATTTAGGAGCCTGACGGAATGGCCTTCTTCCTCTGACAGTTTTTAATATACAGCACCTGAGCTTAGCCCCTCCTTGGTGCCCAAGACCTAACATTGGAGATGCCGGCAGTAGAGGGTGAGAAGACAAGCCCCTCAGGGGCATCTCACACCACCCCTTACAGAGCAGCATATGAAGGGGGACACGGACGCTGCATCCTTCCTCACCCAGGACGACCACAGACCCCATGTTCCGCCCTCACCCAGGATGATGCACAGACCCTACATCCACCCACACCCTGGCAACCCACAGACCCCGTGTCCACCCACACCCAGACGACCACAGACCCCCGTCCACCCACACCCAGGACGACCACAGATCCCTGTCCACCCACACCCAGACGACCCACAGACCCCCATCCACCCACACCCAGACAACCCACAGACCCCCGTCCACCCACACCCAGGACGACCCACAGACCCCCCGTCCACCCACACCCAGGACAACCACAGACCCCCGTCCACCCACACCCAGGATGATACACAGACCCCCCGTCCACCCACACCCAGGACGACCACAGACCCCCGTCCACCCACACCCAGGATGATGCACAGACCCCACGTCCACCCACACCCAGGACGACCACAGACCCCACGTCCACCCATACCCAGACAACCCACAGACCCCCGTCCACCCACACCCTGGCAACCCACAGACCCCACGTCCACCCACACCCAGGATGATGCACAGACCCCATGTCCACCCACACCCAGGATGACCACAGACCCCACGTCCACCCACACCCAGACGACCCACAGACCCCCGTCCACCCACACCCTGGCAACCCACAGACCCCACATCCACCCACACCCAGGATGACCACAGACCCCACGTCCACCCACACCCTGGCAACCCACAGACCCCACATCCACCCACACCCAGGACGACCACAGACCCCACGTCCACCCACACCCTGGCAACCCACAGACCCCACATCCACCCACACCCAGGATGACCACAGACCCCTGTCCACCCACACCCAGACGACCCACAGACCCCCATCCACCCACACCCAGACAACCCACAGACCCCCGTCCACCCACACCCAGGATGACCCACAGACCCCCCGTCCACCCACACCCAGGACAACCACAGACCCCCATCCACCCACACCCAGGATGATACACAGACCCCCCGTCCACCCACACCCAGGACGACCACAGACCCCCGTCCACCCACACCCAGGATGATGCACAGACCCCACGTCCACCCACACCCAGGACGACCACAGACCCCACGTCCACCCACACCCAGACGACCCACAGACCCCCGTCCACCCACACCCTGGCAACCCACAGACCCCACGTCCACCCACACCCAGGATGATGCACAGACCCCACGTCCACCCACACCCAGGATGACCACAGACCCCACATCCACCCACACCCAGGACGACCACAGACCCCACGTCCACCCACACCCAGGACGACCACAGACCCAGTGTCTACCACACACAGGACGACCACAGACCCCACGTCCACCCACACCCAGGACGACCACAGACCCAGTGTCTACCACACACAGGACAACCACAGACCCCACGTCCACCCACACCCAGGACGACCACAGACCCAGTGTCTACCACACACAGGATGACCCACAGACCCCGTGTCCACCCTCCCCCAGGACGACCCGCAGACGCCGTGTCCACCCTCCCCGGGACAACCCACAGACTCCTTATCCATCCTTGCCCAGGCCCCATCACAGCTGGCTGGAGAAGGACATTGTGAAAACCCCTTTTGCTCTTTCTTGCTGCTCAGGCCATCCACACCTGGCAGAAATCCCCACCGCCCAGTTCCATCGAAGCCCTGGGCTCCAATATTCAGACCTGAGACCCAAACAGTCCTCCAGAGACAGCCGAGTCACAGACGATCTGGAGCCCTGGAGCCAGCCCTGTCCACAGCACAGGCTCTTAGCAGGTGCCCACCACGGACCAGGGGCAGTTCTGGACCCTCCCGAGGGATCCTAGGTAGGCTTGGATCTGTGTCCCCCCAGCACAGACACCAACAAGGGCTCCAGGAAGGTCAATGCCTGAAGCCAGGCGTGGCTCACCTTCACCACAGACGGTCAGGCTGGGACAGGCCTTCCCGAGAACCTGAGCCGCCACTGCCCAGTCCTCACCATGTCTCTGCCTGAGCCCTGCCTCTCCCTCATCCCCCGCTTCCGGGCTCTTCCCGCCGAGCCTGGACCCTGCCTGGGGAGCTCATCTCCCTTCTCTCCTCCTTTCGTTGCTTGGCACTGAATCCCAGCCCCTTCCCCATCGGGGGTGCGATCTTTCCTCTGTCTCTCTGTGTCGCTCATCCCATCCCCGCACCTGTGCTACCATCAACCTCCCAGCCTGAGCCTCTTTTCCATCAACAAACAGCCCAGCCCAGCCCAGCCCAGAAATGCAGAGAAGCCACAGCCGCACCAGCAGGCACCACCTCTCCCGGACCTCCATCGCCCCAGCTCTCCTAACTCCGCTCTAGGGCTGTCCAGAGGAAGAGGCGGAGGAGGCCGCCCCTGCCCACCCGGCCTCAGCCTGGTGTCTCCCAAGGCCAGCATGGTCCTGTGTGGCAGGAGGACGAAGGGACAGAGCCCCTGTGCCTGGCACTTTCCTCAGGCCACCCTGACCCCAAAGCACAGAAAGAAAAAAATGTCTGCAACCCATTTACACACAGAGAGAGAAAAAAAGTTTGACTTTATTTGTAATTAAAGATGGCCTAATTAAGGCAATGTGACAATCCTGCCCATCAGACCTTAGAAAGGCAAAGGACTTTGTGGGATAACTCAAGTTGCTGGTGAGTGACATGGACTCATCTTGGCACAAATAAGGTGTCCCCTCTGCAAAGGATAAATTTGCAACTTTACTGAAAATTTTAAAATGGTCAAGCCCCAGGAGCCCCAGTTTCTCTGCTAAAGATATATTCTAAGGAAATAACTGGATGTGTGTATAGAACCGTAAGTCAGGTTCGTCCAACACAGCCACGCTCATCCTGGTGAAAATGCAGAGAATTAGGGAACTCGCGTCCAGGTGAGAGGCAGTGGAGAAGGCGGGGGTCCGAAAGGAGAAGGCGGGGGTCCGAAAGTCCTCAGGATTTGCAAGGGTCAGTGTTCACTTCTGGGGCCCAAACATCCCAGGGGCAGTAGGCCCAAAGCCCCAGATGGGACTGACTCAGTCACCGTCCCTCTGGGGACCTTGAGTCAGAATTAAGAGTCAGAATTAAAGAGAAGTCTCAAAATGACATCGCTGGAGACAATCGCAATTCAGGCCACCATGTTGTAGGTGGCCCTGTTCCCCATGATCTGTGGAACAGAGGGGGCCCCAGGTGTCTCCGCAGGATTGCGCACCACGCATCATAAGCCGAGGGGGACAGAATCCATGGAGCACCACTCTCCAAAGCCCTTTCCCTAGGGCCAGACGGCCAGCACCATGGACAGCAGCTCCCCAGCCTTCGCTGAGCCTCCACCCCAGAGGCAGTGGGGGGACGCTCGGGAGGCCCTGAGAGGCTGCGGGAGGACGCTCGGTTGCTTGGGGAGGCTGCCTCCTCCAGAGCCTCTGGAACTAAGTCACACCCACACTGGAGCCACTGCGAGCCCAATTTCGGAAAAAACAAAACATACAAGTGAAACTCAGACCACAGCTCTGAATTCATTCCCTGACCAGAGAGGTCCTGCCGCCCCGTCAAAGCCTGCACACAATTCCCGGGGAGCGCTTTCCTGACCACCTGACCTGAAAGGGCCTCACCCAGTCTTGATCATCATATTTCCCAGACAGACATAACCCAGCACGTCTGCCTAGGAGAGAACCGCACGTGCTGATGGAGTGAGACAGGCAGAGTGCCCCAGGGTGCTCGGCCCCCAGTGCTACGAGGTGAGACACAAAGGGTGCCCCAGGGTGCTCGGCCCCCAGTGCTACGAGGTGAGACACAAAGGGTACCCCAGGGTGCTCGGCCCCCAGTGCTACGAGGTGAGACACAAAGGGTATCCCAGGGTGCTCGGCCCCCAGTGCTACGAGGTGAGACACAAAGGGTATCCCAGGGTGCTCGGCCTCCAGAGCTCTAAGGTGAGACAGCCAGGAGAGGTCGGGAGGGGGCAGGGCAAGGGCCTGGGAAGCGGCTGGCCTGCAGCTCAGGAACCCCAGTGTCTGGGTCTCCATGGATGCCTCTGGCAAGTTAGGGAGAGGAGGCGGCCGACGGAGAGAGTGGATGGAGGAGCCTCTGGTGTTGATCACAGTGGACTAGAATACAACAGAAGAGGGGACTGCAGGCTGGTAGACAACCACACACACATGTGCGCAGACACACATGCACATGGGCACGCACACACACTTCCCCAGACATCGTCTTCTGCCGGATGCTGTTTCATTATTCTCTTTGAAAGGTGAACAATGACACAGTCAGTGACCTTCTAGCCAATGGGGCTTTGGGAAACAAATCAATTCCTTAAGACCAAAAACCCTGCCTCTCACCATGCTTCCCCCAGCAGGGTCTGCAGAGCCCCCATCCTCACTTCACCTGCCTCTCGCCATGCTTCCCCCAGCAGGGTCTGCAGAGCCCCCATCCTCACTTCATATTCAGGTAAGTCTGACCAAGAATGTCTCTTTTTCTGGTTTATAAATCAATTTTTTAAATATCTCCTAAGATCTGAGAATACAAGCAGAGACAGTCACATGTAAGTTTAATAATGAGGTTCATATTAAAGGCAGACAGATGTTCAATTAAACATCAGACTTCACGCTGACACACCGCGAGTGAGGCTCTCCATGCATAATTCTCCGTCCCAGCACCAGATCCTGGGAGTTTTGCTTGCACAGCTGGGAAGTCGTTGTCCAAGCCCCGGATGTATTTGTGGGCCATCGTCTATAACCTGGGCTCCTCCCTTCTCTCTGTCCATACACGGAGGTCTCCAGGCATGTTTACCTCTAAATACACACCCTGCCAAGGACTGTGGCCTGGAAAATCACAGACACTTGACTTCTACCAAAAAAGAAATAAGAGAACGGCATGAGAATGGTCACACCTGAACAAGCAGTTAACAGCAACAGGTTCACTATACACAACCACCCTCGCATATGCATGTGCACACACAACACACACATTCGTACACACACACGCTTGTGCACACACAACACACGCATTCATGCACACACAACACACATTAATACACATGCATGTGCACACACCACACACCTATTCATACACACACACGTATGCACATACAACAGACATTCACACACACACACACATTCTCACCCTAAAGTAATGGTTAATTTGGGTGGTTTATTCCACACTATTTTAATAAATAGCCTTCACTCTTCACACACAATCTGCAAAAACCCCAGACTCAAAAGCGTTTCCCTAATTAGGACTAGAAATCACGCAAGCGGGAAACCGTCCTTGCAAATGCCTCATGTGAGCCACACTCGCAGCACAAAGTCTCCGTCGCATTGGACAGTCCGTGGGAATTTCCCAGGGCTCCGGAAGCCAGCGGCGCTGGAGGTAGACCTCATCAGCACTTCTGACAACGGCAATTTTTGTGCTCCTTACAACCAACAAGGGTATGATTTTTCCCGTCTCTTCCCTTCCTCACCCCTCCCTTCCCCTTCTCTTCCCTTTGTCTCTCCTCCCTCTCTTCCTACAAAAGAAATCACATGACATCAATTCCCTGATATTCAGATCAATCAGCTGGAGTGACAGGAAACACGTTTGCTCCCATTGGAAACAGCACACGCTCTGGCAGAGAGCAGGTGTTGTTGAAGCACGTTAGAACTGGCATGCGTGGAGTCCACTCCAAGGCACGCGGGCACACACACACACACCCACAGCACCCCCAGGAGATGCCGCAGCCCAATGCATGCATGCACACACACCCACACACCGACAGCATCCCTGGGAGAAGCTGCAGCTTAGTGCACGCGTGCACACGTACACACAGCCACACCCACAGCATCCCTGGGAGAAGCTGCAGCCCAGTGTATGCGTGCACACACACCCACACACCCACAGCATCCTTGGGAGAAGCCGCCAATGCATGCGTGCACACACACACACACACACACAGCATCCCTAGAAGCAGCCCAATGCACACATGCACACGCACACACAGCCACACCCACAGCATCCCTGGGAGAAACAGCAGCCCAATGCATGCACGCACATGCACACACACACACCCCCACACACCGACAGCATCCCTGGGAGAAGCTGCAGCCCATTGCACGCGTGCACACACACAGACACGCACACACAGCCACACCCACAGCATTCCTGGGAGAAGCCGCAGCCCAATGCATGCGCGCGCGCACACACACACACGCACAGCATCCTTGAGAGAAGCCGTAGCACATGTGTAAGCTGCCAACACCCTGCACACGGCTCTCTCTGTGACTGGAGATAATGAGGAATCGCCATGGCAACCGAGGAACAAGCCCACATCGCCTTGTTTCCCTGAACACGGAGCTCCAGCAGCCCCCGTCCGAGACGCACATGGCTGGAAGGATGTGGGGCCGTGGACCATGGGTGGTTCTTCTGTCATGTTTGCCGGGACTTGTCCTAAGGACATTTTCAATTTCTGAAGTCAGTCGCCATTGACGGCCAGGGTTCTCATTCCTGAATGTTTTGTCTTTGCTTCTGGTTGCCAGAGATCCAAAGCTGCTGTCGTTTAGCTGATTTCTGTTTCCAGGGGTATTGTGAATGGAAATAAACCGTGAAAATAACCGAAGACATCACAAGGAAAGCAAATAGGATTCAAAACAGCAAAGCGGTGCCTTTGCCAGTTCCAGGCAGTGTTTCTGCTGCATAACCCCATCCGTCCTGGGCAGTGCCGCTCCCGTGCACCCAGGACGGGAAAAGCATAGCTTAGGGGTTCAGGGGAGAAACATTGACCTCCGCATCAGAAGAGTCCTAGGAAAGGCAACAGCATCTGGAATGAGACACAAGCTCAGGACTCGTGCCCCAGCTGCAGGGACACTCACAGGGCTGACTTCTCCTTGGTCAACCAGCCCCCGTACTCGGAGGCAACTGGCCCGGGCACAAGCATGCTCCTGCTGCTACGGCAGCTGAATTGGGAAGTGTGGCGTGGGCACAGATGCCCCAGGTGGACGGTCAGGGCTCCAGTCCACACACAGGCATTCACTCCCCATGTGGCCATGAGCCCCCGATGCTCCAAGTCCTGTGTTCTCGCCTGTAAAATACAGAAGCTAAGCTGGACAGCTGCTGACTTCCCTCACCTGAGCCCTGTGGTGCTTGGAGATCCTTGATGGTGGGAAAAGGAAAGGCCACAGCCATCGGGGCAGGAGGACCTGGTGGTTCAGAGCATGGAGGCGGCCAGCTGGGAGGCTGGGCAGTGGCGCCCACACTGTGCTGGAGTCGTGTGGGGCTCCCGGGGAGCACGTCAGTCGCCTGCTTAATTCACCCTGGGTTCGCTCTTCACAGGCGAAGGATGATAAAACTACGTTGTAAGTGAGCCTTGGCATTCTGTCCTTCGGAAGTAGCCCCAAGTGGTCTGGGATAAGCTCTATTAATGTTAGTTTTTTCCAGAGAGTAAAAAGGAAGCTCTTGAACCCATCCATGGGTATCGGAATGAAGGAACAGTCGTTTGACCTCCTTGGCCCAGAGCCCACCGGTTGCTCAGTCATTCCTCTCTAAAATGCAGCTCTCTCCATAATGAGTTCATTTGCAAAAGGTTCAATTATATGGACCGTTTCTCCAGATGGTTCACAAATTTCAACTGTGGCAGCAGCGTTTGGGAATGGCTCATCTGCTCCCACCTTAACTTAGGGCTGTGTTCCTGTTTCAAGATACCAAATTCCTGAGTTTGACTTTCCCTTCCGCAAGTTTCCCAGAGGAGGAAAACCTTCAAATTGAACTAAGGAATGAACAATATTTGACCAGCACCAGAAGCCGCCAAGCATTTTAATACGAACCTATTGATGAGGCCTTACTGTCCACACCACTGCGTATCTAAGTCAGAGAATTTGTCCTGTAATTCCATAACTTCAACAGGGCAAGCGTTTATAGCACAGGTTGATTCAAGAGGCTCCTGCACTGGCCTTCTGGGATATTCGGCAACAGGCTAAACCCGCCTGGAACATCCCTACCAGGAAAGAAGCAGGACCCTGTAATGGCTACCACAGCTTCCCTGGGAGGCCCCCTCTGGTGTTGACTTCAAAGAAGCAAATCTTGGCTTTTCTTAGAGACTCCCTAAAGCTTTCATTCCAAACTTTCTTGAAAAAGAAAAAATAATATTCCTACCAGCATCACTGACTGGGCTAACAGTGATCACAGTGATGACCGGGCAGGTGAAGTAGGGTTTCCATACATGATGGAAGCTGACAGCCACACTTTGAAAAGCTTGGTGTGGACTTTTAGGTCAAGTTCACATGAAACTATTAGTTCCCGGCCCGGCCCGCCTGCACGGTAACTGAGAAACGACAGGTGTGGAAACCAGCAAGCCAACACTCCACTGCACAGGGACGTCTAAGGACGAAGGCACAGAGCAGCAGGGGGCTCCCCAGGGAGGAGGGACAGTGCTCAGCCCCCTCCCCTGCAGGCCCCTCAGAGACCCAAGGCCTAGGTGGGCCCCACCGTCCTCAAGTCCTCCTCCTTGCTGTGGCCACACAGGAACTGTAATGTTAGGAGGAGAGCTCTGCCAAACAGAGGTGAAGAGGCAGGAATTGTGTGGGGTCCAGAGGAACCCGAGTGTGATAATTAATACTGAGTGTCAGCTTCATCGGATTGAAGGATGGAAAGTCTTGATCCTGGGTGTGTCTGTGAGGGTGTTGCCAAAGGAAATGAACATTTGAGTCAATGGACTGGGAGAGGCAGACCCGCCCTCCATCTGGGTGGGCACCATCTAATCAGCCGCCAGCATGGCCAGAATAAAAGCAGGCTGAAAATCGTGACAAGACTAGACTGGCCTAGCCTCCCAGCCTACATCTTTCTTCCATGCTGGATGCTTCTTGCCCTCGAACATGGGACTCCGAGTTCCAGGTTCTTCAGCTTTGGGACTCAGACTGGCTTCCTTGTTTCTCAGCTTGCAGATGGCCTACTGTGGAACCTTGTGATCATGTGAGTTAATACTTAATAAACTCCCCTTTATATATATATATATATATACACACACACACACACATAAAGTTATATACATACACATTTATGTAACTAATAGGATATATGTATGTCCCTCTAGAGAACCCTAATACACAAGAATGTCAAAAAGTGAATTTCCCAACACACAGTGAGAGTGCCAGGGGGTCAGAACAGGACCCCCCAACCTGGGGCCCCTGGGCAGATGCCATCAGCACCAGGCTGACTCGAGGCCACCCATGGCATCCACCTGAACCGAGAGGAAACGCCTCCCACTGTCCAGGAGAGAAAGTAAAAGGGCCAAGGGAATCTGCTCATTCACCAATTTGTTTATTGGTAAATATCAGCCCTGATTACACGTTTCCCAATACAAGGACAAAAACGGAAAACATAGTTACGAACACACAAATTGGAACACCAAAACAGAAAAACCATAGGAGAGCTACAAAATGATTCTGTAACATGAAAAAGGCAAACCTACACTGAAGGTACAGGAAAATAAACAGGTTTTAAAAATTACAGTTGGAAACCCATGTAAATTCTAAAAAGCATCTGATTTGTGTTCTCAAATTTAAGAAAATGACAACCATAAAAAGCAAGATAACAGCACCCCAGGCCAGAAGTCCCCGACCTGACTGGGCGGCAGATAGAGTGAGAAGGTCTGTGAAGAGGACAGTGTGGTCGCAGTGGGCAGGAGGCCGGGTCAGAAACACCGAGGCCAGAACTGTCCGGGGAGAGTTAACTCAGTCACACGAAAGCCGGTGAGAACACAAGCTTCGCTGCAGACGATGGGAACGAGGTGCTCAGCGCTGCGGGAGAAACTGATGCAGAGCGGTGACTGACGGGATTCAGCATAAGGACAACCGCCTTTTAAAGGCTGGGAGAGGCTGGCACCGTGGCTCACGCCTGTAATCGCAACACTTAGGGAGGCCGAGGCACACAGATCACCTGAGGTGAGGAGTTTGAGACCAGCCCGGCCAACATGGCGAAACCCCATCTCTATTAAAAATACAAAAATTAGCTAGGTGTGGTGACACACCTGTAGTCCCAGTTACTCAAGAGGCTGAGGCAGGAGAATTGCTTGAACCTGGGAGGCAGAGGTCGCAGTGAGCTGAGATTGTACACTGCACTCCAGCCTGGGTGACGGAGCAAGACTCCATCTCAAAAATAAAAATAAAAAATAAATAACGACTGGGAGGGCCAGACACGGTGGCTCATGCCTGTAATCCCAGCACTTTGGGAGGCCAAGGCAGGTGGATCATGAGGTCAGGAGCTGGAGACCATCCTGGCTAACATGGTGAAACCCCGTCTCTACTAAAAATACCAAAAAAAAAAAAAAAAAAAAAAATCAGTTGGGCGTGGTGGCGGGCACCTGTAATGCCAGCTACTCAGGAGGCTGAGGCAGGAGAATGGCATGAACCCGGGAGGCAGAGCTTGCAGAGAGCTGAGATCGCGCCACTGCAGCCTGGGTGACACAGCAAGACTCCATCTCAAAAAATAATAATAAAATAAAAATAAATAAATAAATAAAGGTTGGGAGAACCAGAATACATGAAAGAAAGCAACATGCAAAGGCGGAATACAAAAAACTTCCACTTCCAAAGATGCTCATCGAAGATTCAGATTTTACTAAATAACCACACCAAATTAACAATTTTTAAAACGTCCTTACATGCAACAGTTTTTGAATTCTAAGGAATCAAACAAACTATCAAAATGAAAGAGTTTTGGTAGAGCAGCCCATTGTAAGAAAAAAAGTAAAAATGTAGCAGCAATTGCCATTTGGGAAATACAAGAAAAAATCATCTCACTCAGTCATAACAAAAAATTTTCAGAGACCTAGGAATAAACTTGACCAGGTATGTGACTGCATAGGAAAGAAACACGTGCCCACAAGTGTGGACGAGGATAACACGGACAAGCGCCCCAACAGCAAAACAGATCTCCAATGGCTTAGATAGATTCAAGTAAAACCTTTTTTGGTAGGAAAAATTTAGGTGAAAAAAAGGTAGGAAAAAATTAGGTGAATAGTTATCAGATCCTATAATAAGAAACCCTTCCTAAACAAGCAAAGGAAAGCAAAAAAAAAAAAAAAAAAAAAGATTAATTTCACTTCATGAAGATTTAACCTTTGATTTTTAAATACATGAGAATAAAATGTGTCTTTATGTTCTATTTGATAAACACTTGTAACAATTTTACCAATAAAATTCATAAAAGAAAACATAAAGTTAGCATAAGAAATGAAAACCAAAACAGGAGGCATATTTTCCTACATGATTAAAATTCTTCAGTAATAAACAGCCACACTGATGACCCTGTGATGTAGCAAGCACCTCACGCTTGTGCTGAAAGAGGAACGTTATGCGAGTTCTTGCAAGGAAAATTCAGCACCTCTCAAAAATGCACACACGAGTGACCTAGGAATTTCACTTCTGGGGGAATGTTCTAAGGAAATTATTCATATGCAGAAAACTGTTTGTTTCCAAAGATGTGCTTTACTTACTTAAAAATCAGACATCGAGAAACAAAGGAATTTCCAGCTGTAGGTGAATAATTAAATTACACATTAAAGATCATATTTCTAAAACAGATAACGTGACATGCTCATGATATAGTACTTATTGAAAAAGAAATATAAACCCAAGTATGCAATTTTCTAAAAGGGAGAGAGATGAACCTCACACAGCTGGACGTAGCAGCGCACTCGGCGTCCGTCGCGGCCCTGGGCATGAGGCTCTGTGAATCACGCCACAGACACCTCGGCCGTCAGCCCTTCTGGGCGCTGGCTGTGTGCGGAAGACCCCTCGCAGGGCCACACCTTCTGGGGACGGGCACCTCCGGCTGAGCACTGCAGACACAGAGGGAGGCTCGCCCCCAAGCCCCAGCAGCTCAAACGGGTCCCCGTGGAGTCTCACCTGCCCACCCTGCGCTGGTCCCCAAGCTGGTCCCCCGAATGCTGGTCCCCAGAGCTTGTCTCCCCCGAATGCTGGTCCCCAGAGCTGGACTCCCCCAAGCTGGTATCTGGAGCTAGTCTCCCCTCCACTGGACCCCAGAGCCGGTCCCCCCTACGCTGGTCCCTGGAGTACCCCAAGACAGCCCCAGCATCTAGTCACCCTCTGATTCAGCTTCATGGGCATCTCCCTTTTGGTTTTCATTTCTGTTTTTTATACAGCCTGTATTATCTTTAAGTGCAGGAAAAACATATATATTAAACAAACAAATCAAAAGGCATGCACAGTCCTGACGGGCAGATTCTCCAGGCTGTGGTTCAGCACCCAGGGTCTAAGTGGCCACACAGGGCTTCGAAGACCACCCAACCTGACAGCTTCCGGGTGTCCCTCCCGTGATCTGGGGCCCCCCGGCCACTCCAGAACACCAAAGGTAACACTGGTCAGGGCCACTATGGGGAGGCTGCCGGGAGACGTGTTCCACAGGGCAGCACGGCCACGGGTTCCACCCAGCGGTGTCTTAAATCAAGGACTTCCATGCAGAGGAAACTTCTGTGGCCACACCCCCAAGGTGGCCTTGTCTGTAAAGAAGCATTAACATGGGCATTTATAAGACTAATGTGACAGCTGATGTACTTCCCTCGGACGCCCGTGCACTGAGGAATCGCATTATGGAAATAGAGTGCCAGACGGATGCCTTGACCTCGGGGCCCGGCCTATTCTGCAGGAAGATGACTTCTGAAATGAGTTTTTTTGCTATAATTTGCTCTTGCTTTTGCTAAAAGGTTGAAGGCACTTCTATTCCAACTGAGTGTGAGTAACATTAATTTCATAGCATTACCCAGCATGTTCTTAAGCAAGTTTATCTTCAGCAAGTACAGTTCTATTGATTGAAAGAAAGAAATATTTCTTTTTAGTAAACTAGTGGGCCCAAAGGCTGACGGACCGTCTTTGTATCACACACGGTTACTAAGAGCTCCTTTACTTAATCTCTTCAGAGGGAAAAGCAGACCAGCTGCCACCGAAGCAGATGAAGTCTCTCCTGGCACCCACGTTTGGTTGTTTTGGGTTTGGAGAGGGTTGTTTTCTGTGAAATTAATGTGATTCATCCACCTTTGAAATGAAGAATTACATTGCAGTGCAGCCAGTTCCTACCGGATGAAAGTTGAAGGAGGAGCAGGATTGGAAATATTCAAATAAATAGCAACCGTTTCAGCCCATGCACCTGTGGAGTAGCAGCCAGCGTGCAGGCCAGGAAAGGGAGACGCTCTCAGCTGGCAGCATCTGGGCCCCCTCTCTGGATGGGAGTGTGGGGAGGGCCCTCCCGTCTCTCTGCGTCTCAGCCTCAGCCAAGCCCAGCATTCGGTCTCTGCCTACCTGGCGCATGGATAACTCTCGAATGCGTGGATGAGAAGATGAGACGCCGTGGGTGCTGGGCTGGGCCCTGAGGGAAGCGGGCAGAGTGTGACGACTGCTCCACGGTGGCCACACGACGTCCACGCACCCAGCGCTGGAGTCAGGGCTTGTGCAAAGGATGCTTCTGACCCTGCAGAGGACGCTTCTGACCCTTGAGGCAAATGCACTTACCATCCCCACCACAAAATGAGGAAACAGAGTCTAGAGCTGAGGGGTTTGCTCCGGGTCCTCGCAGCAGTGAAGAGGGAGAGCTGGGTCTCAAACGCCAAAGATGCAATCGCAAAGCTCCTGTGTCAGGAGGAGAGAGCCACCTCCAGGACAGCCCACTGGAAATGGAACACTCTCCACAAACACCAACTCAAAAGTCCAATGCTGCAGGCCAAGAACACTCCGGGAAGAGGCTGCAGAGCCACCCACACGCTCACCCACGCCTGTGACACCAGACCCTGCGGCTCCTTATACACACACCTCAACAGCACAGCAACTCCACTCCCGGACACTGGCCTGAGAGAAACCAAAACATCAGTCCAGAAAAATGGTTGTACAAGAATGTTTAGAGACTTTATTCCTAAGCGCCAAAAACTGAAGAAGAAAGAAAGAAAAAAGCCCATCAACAGGAAAGTGGGTTTGAAACATGGTATATCCACTCAATGGAACCCCACTCAAAACAGAGACACACCATCCACACACGGCAAGCGGACAGGCGGAGGCCGGAGGCAGAGATTAAATACCCCCGTGGAAAACCACCACAGCAGGCTTTGCACCTGAGGCCGGAGGCAGAGATTAAATAGCCCCGTGGAAAACCACCACAGCAGGCTTTGCACCTGAGGCCGGAGGCAGAGATTAAATAGCCCCGTGGAAAACCACCACAGCAGGCTTTGCACCTGAGGCCGGAGGCAGAGATTAAATACCCCCGTGGAAAACCACCACAGCAGGCTTTGCACCTGAGGCCGGAGGCAGAGATTAAATAGCCCTGTGGAAAACCACCACAGCAGGCTTTGCACCTGAGGCCGGAGGCAGAGATTAAATACCCCCGTGGAAAACCACCACAGCAGGCTTTGCACCTGGAGAAACCAAGCACCCCATGCAGAGGAATTGGAGAGGTCGTTTCCGGGGCGGGGATGTGGTTTCACGGGAACTTTCCGGATGACTTAAAGGTTGGAAGTCACAGCACAGGCAGGGGCTGCACGCTGGGTGCATCTGTCACAACTCACAGAACTGAATACTTAAAGTCTATGGATTTCTGCTATACGTAAAATTTAACTGGGAAAATGTAAACAGAAAATAATAGAGGGTCGGGCTAAAATCCCTTCCTGCTTAAAAACACAGAGCATGGTGGCCTGAGGCACAGAGGAAAAGACAGATGAGAAACTCCACATCCCCGAGGCTCAGCAGCAGACGTATTTCGTGGGGGAACCAGCTCTCAGCTGCTCCACGTGGCAGTGAGACCCTGAGTACGAGAGGCAGTGGCCGACCAGAGCATGAAGTCAGAAAGGTGCCTAAACCTAGCAGCGCTGGGCCTCTCCACAGCTCCCAACTCACCGGAATTATACCAGGGAGGTGCCCACAGGGCATCAGCAGAGGGCTTGTCATGTGATTCACTGCTCATTGAGTCCCTCGTTCAGCAAATATTTACAGAGCGCCCAGGACACAGGCACAATGTGGGCAGCAGACAAGGCTGCTGTGTCTTGGAGCAGGCATTTTAGGAGAGTGTGCCAGGCAGCCAGGCCCGAGCTCCTGGTGTGGCCAAACCCAGCCATCTCGGGGATGTGGTGGGACAGTGCAACTGAATGTTAAATGCATTGCAACGACGGTTTTCTCTGAGAAAAGCATCACTGATACGGGCAGGTGGGAGAAAAACACTGGGTAGAAGAGGGTAGTTCCCTGGCAAAGGCCCCGCCCTCAAGCCTGGAAACCTGTGGCTCTAAATGGGAACAGGCATTCCCGTTTTTGTGCCCAAGTGTTGCCTTTTGGCCTCCCGTGCCTGCCTCTCCTGTACCCATGCAAACGCCAAGCCCCAGGCTCCACAAGCAGCAGAGCAGAGGAGCAGAAGAGTGGCGCGTCAGAGGAGAGAAGAGAAGGAGCATGTGAATGTCAAGAGGAGGTCAGCTGGGGACAGTCAGAAAAGTGGGCTGTGGGACGGCCGACCTCCAGGGGAAGATCCCTTCCCACTCCGTCCCCTCTCCAGCTCCCCCTCCCTCCTGCTGACAGCCACCTGCATCCAGCAGGAAACGCCCTCACATTTACCATCCTTCAATTTGTCCGTGTGGCCTGATTCTTCCTAGATGCCGGATAAGAACCTGGGTACCAACAAGGCGCTGAGCTGGTTAATACTTAAGCCATCTGTGGGTGGCAACTGCTAAAAGAACACCATAGCACGCCCACAGGGGCTTTGGGAGTCGGGCATCCCACCCCTAGATGCCACTGCAGGACCAGAGCCCAAAAGCACTCGCCCCGGCTCCTGCACCTGCCTGTCTGTGTGCTCCCCCTTCCCTAATGCTCTCTGAGCTTGCAGCAGCCAAACAGATGAGCCACACCCATCACATGTCCTGCAAGGGGGGTCAGGGGACTCCCCCACAGCCCTGTCACATGTCCTGCCGGCGGAGTCAGGGGACTCTCCTGTTTCATCATGAATCTGGTAGCAATTAGGTGCATGTGTGTTAATAAAATCTCAATGTGTTGTGGGAAAAGAGTTAAATGTACAATGTATTGGTCTTCACCCAAGAAGAGCAAGGGACGGCCAGTAAGTGCAGGAAAGGACAGCCAGCACCATCACGCATAAGCAAAGGAGAACCCCACTTGGACACCACCACAAACCCACAGGTTGGGGAGGAAACCCCAGCAATGCAGAGCGCTAGGGAGGAGGCAGGCAAGTGGCTGGCTCAGCCTGGTGGTGGAAATGCACACACAGTTTTCCCGTGACCCAGAAATCACAGGCTTTGTCATGGACCCAAGAGGAAAGAAAACGGGGCTCACAGGAAACCAGCATCGGTGGTTTATCACAGCTCTACGCGTGACAGCCAAAACGCGGAACAATCCAAACATCCACAGCTGGAGAGCTGACTTTTTTACACCCATTCCAGGGATGCCACCTGCCAATAAGAAGCGACGGGCTGCTGGTACGGCCCCGCACAGACAATGCTCAAGGGCAGTGTACAGGCAGAAGCCCCCCCACGGCCCACACAGCGCAGGGCCCGTGGCTACAACACAGACACGGCAAGCACAGAACCAGATCCATGAGGGCAAGGAAGCGCTCTGTGTGGTCCGGGTGTGACACAGCTGCTCCTGGCGCCAGCTCCGGGTTTTCCGGGTGTGACATGGCCGGTCCTGATGCTGGCTCCAGGTTTTCCGGGTGTGACACGGCTGGTCCTGGCCCTGGCTCTGGGACTATACACCTCCTCCTGACTCCCCCAGCTATGCCCTTAGAAACTGCATTTTACTGCATACAAATCACGTAATTACACAAACCTTAACAAACCTGACACAAAAGCAAATAAAACCTATCGGCCTCAGGACAACCCTTGACCTTGACAATGGCTTTTTAACACGATGGTTGGAGGCTGTCCCCTCAGTTCTTGACATTCCCTCCCCAGGGCATGAGTTTTCCTACAGGGGCCTGCAAGCCCCACCTGCTGCCCAGAGGCTTCCCCAGGCACCTCCTTCTTGGTGCAGGAGGGCCCTGGACCTACTAGGGACTTAAGGTCCCTTTCCATGGAAACACAGCAATGGTTCTGAAGGGGGAACCGTAGGCCCCAGTGACTCACGGTGACCACAGGCCTGCGTCCAAGGATGGCTTCAGCCCCTGTCCTCTCCCCACAGTGAGCTGCTCCCCACAGGCCCCGCTATTGCAAATGCCCTGAGTCAAGCTGCCCAGTCCTCATCCAGTTATGCTGAAAACCCCACTCTTGGTTCTCTGCCTTGGTAGCACCATGTTTCCAAAGCAAGTGTGCAAAACTCCCGGGCTTTGGAGTCCAGCACACTCCAGGGTCCAGGGTCGACCTCCAGCCCAGGCGCTTCCTGGTTATGGGCTCAGGCAGGTACATTTGTCGAAGACGTGTTTTAATCAAAACATCGAGGATAATAATTCCTTCCAGGCAGCACTGGTATTAGTAACAGCTGAGATAGTACATATAAAATACTTGGCAAAATTCTTACCAGAAAACGCTGGTGGCTGTTACCATCAGTGGGACTTTAATGGGACGGGGAGAAGACCCCGCTCCCAGTCCTGTCATCTGTGAATTTGTTATTAATAAGTATTTATTGACAGTGCATCTGCAGGTACTCCTGTCTCTTGGAGCTGTTGAGGGGAAGAGCTTCCTGCAGGGTGAGGCAGGGTGCGGGGTGAGAAGCGCTGGGCTAGGACAGGGGCTGCACCGGCCAGGCCTGGCCCTGTGTGCATGGAAAGGGTGGGAGAGCCCCCAGAGTGGGGAATAGCAGGTCAGCTGTCCACACATAGGACACATAGGAGCTTGTATGGTCCACGCTCCCTCCAGCCGCCTGCAGAGGGGGCTGTGGACCGCAAGGCGGGGGTGACTGGGATTGGCAGGAGGACCGACATAGGGAAAATGGTTCTGCTGTGCAGCACGCCTCTGAGGCAGTGGCAGCCAAGACCCACCTTTATAGATGGTGTCTGCTCAGTAAATGTTTGACGAAAGCAAAGAGAAGAACAAAGGAAGGGAGGGAAGGAAGGGAGGGACAAAGAGCCACACTAATTACACAGGAAGGAAAAGCTGCATCCTCAGAAACTGAAGCCAAACTCACACTCACAGCCCACAGGTTGGGTGGGCTCCCAAGAAATGGCACAGATGAAAAACAAAGACGACTCCGAACTCAAACTCACACCCCACAGGTGGAGCAGGGTTCCCAAGAAACAGCACAGACGAAGATGGAGAAGACTCCAAATTTAAACTCACAGCACAGCCCACAGGTGGGGCGGGGTTCCTAAGAGACAGCACAGATGAAACAGAAAGACTCCAAGAAGGCCAAAGTCAGTAGACCCGCGAGAGGCTCATGGGGGCTCAGTGGATGGGGACCCCCTAGCTGTATTAGTCCGTTTTCATGCTGCTGATAGACATATCCAAGACTGGGCAATTTATACAGGAAAGAGGCTTAATGGACTCACAATTCCACATGGCTGGGGAAGCCTCACAATCAGGGTGGAAGGCAAGGAGGAGCAAGTCACATCTCACATGGACAGCAGCAGGCAAAGAGAGAGCTTGTATAGGGAAACTCCCCCTTATAAAACCATCAGATCTCGTGAGACTGAGTCACTATCAGGAGAACAGCAAGGGAAAGACCCACCCCCATGATTCAATTACCTTCCGCCAGGTCCCTCCAACAACACATGGGAATTGTGGGAGCTACAATTCAAGATCAGATTTCAGTGGGGACACAGCCAAATCATATCATTCTGCCTCTGGTCCCTCCCAAATCTCATGTCCTCACATTTTAAAACCAATCATACCTTCCCAACAGTCCCCCAAAATCTTAACTCATTTCAGTATTAACTCAAAAGTCCACAGTCCAATGTCTCATCTGAGACAAGGCAAGTCCCTTTCACCTATGAGCCTGTAAAATCCAAAACAAATCACTTACTTCCTAGATATAATGAAGGCATAGGTATTGGTTAAATACAGCCATTCCAAATGGGAGAAATTGGCCAAAACAAAGAGGCTACAGGCCCCATGCAAGTCCAAAATCCAGCAGGGCAGTCAAATCTTAAAGCTCCAAAATGATCTCCTTTGACTCCATGTCAAACATCTGGGTCACAGTGATGCAAGAGGTGTGTTCCCATGGTCTTGGGCAGCTCTGCCCCTGTGGTTTTGCAGAGTAAACCCTCCCTCCCAGCTGCCTTCATGGGCTGGCATTGTCTGAGGCTTTCCCAGGCACAGGGTGCCAGTTGTCAGTAGATCCACCATTTTGGGGTCTGGAGGACTGTGGCCCTCTTCTCACAGCTCCACTAGGCAGTGCCCCAGTAGGGACTCTGTGTGGAGGTTCCAACTCCATATTTCCCTTCTGCACTGCCCTAGCAGAGGTTCTCCATGAGGGCCCCACCCCTGCAGCAAACTTCTGCCTGGGCAACCAGGCATTTCCATACATCTTCTGAAATCTAGGCAGAGGTTTCCAAACCCCAGTACTTGACTTCTGTGCACTTGTAGGCTCATCACCATGTGGCAGCTGCCAAGGCTTGAGGCTTGCCCTCTCTGAAGCCACAGCCTGAGCTCTACATTGACTCCTTTTAGCCACAACTGGAGCAGCTAGGACACAGGGCATCAAGTCCCTAGGCTGCACACAGCATGGGGACCCTGGACCCAACCCACAAAACCACTTTTGCCTCCTGGGCCTCAGGGCCTGTGATGGGAGGGGCTGCTGTGAAGACCTCTGACATGCCCTGGAGACATTTTCCCTATTGTCTCAGGGACTAACATTTGGCTCCTCGTTACTTAGGCAAATTTCCACAGTTGGCTTGAATTTCTGCTCAGAAACTGGGATTTTCTTTTCTATCACATTGTCAGGCTGCAAATTTTTTTGAACTTTTATGCTCTGCTTCCCCTATAAAACCAAGCGCCCAAGTCACCTTTTGAATGCTTTGCTGCTTAGAAATTTCTTCTGCCACATGGCCCTAAATCATCTTGCTCAAGTTCAAAGTTCCACAAATGTCTAGGGCAGGGGCAAAATGCTGCCAGTCTGTTTGCTAAAACATAACAAGAGTCACCTTTGCTCCAGTTCCCAACAAGTTCCTCATTTCCATCTGAGACCACCTCAGTCCGGACTTTATGGTCCATATCACTGTCAGCATTTTAGGCAAAGTCATTCAACAAGTCTCTAGGAAGTTCCAAACTTTCCCACATTTTCCTGTCTTCTGCTGAGCCCTCCAACCTGTTCCGACCCCTGCCTGTTACCCAGGTCCAAAGTCGCGTCCACATTTTCGGGTATCTACAGCAGTGCCCCACTCTACCAGTACCCATTTACTGTATTAGTCTGTTTTCATGCTGTTGATAAAGGCATACCCGAGACTGGGTAATTTATACAGGAAAGTGATTTAATTGACTCACAGTTCCACATGGCTGGGGAGGCCTCACAATCATGGCGAAAGAGCAAGGGATGTCTTACATGGTAGCAGATGAGAGAGAGTTTGTACAGGGAAACTCCCCCTTATAGAACCATCAGATCTCATGAGACTTATTCAGTATCATCAGAACAGCATGGGAAAGACTCGCCCCCATGATTCAAGTACCTCCCACTGGGTCCCTCCTACAACACATGTGAATTGTGGGAGCTACAATTCAAGATGAGATGTGGGTGGGGACGCAGCCGAACCATATCACTAGTCCTAAGGCAGGTGCCAGTCACATTCTCTCACCAGAGCACCCTGAGAGCCACAGCCAGGAGAGAAATGGTGGGCAGGACCCACCACAGGTCCACCCTGGTGGGCACACATGTGTAGGCACCTGGGCAACGCAGCTCAGCACAGCCTCACGACTCCAACTCCCCTCCGTGAACAGCCCTGGGGGTCAGGACGTGGAGGAGGCCAGGACCAGGGAGGACGGTGCCACTGCACCACCACACTGGGCTGAAGACCCCTCCACCGTGTCCTGGGAAAGCCACACAACCTCACTCACTTTTTAGGGTGAAACAGCATGGAACTTGCAGAATGTCCTGTGAATGCGAGTGTTCTCCTCCCCACTCCCCTCTCCTCTCCTCAGAAAGTTGCCATGAAGGAAAGAAATGCATAAATCTGTCTTCTGCAAAAACAATTTTTCCAACCCCATCCTGTTCTTACAGGAGGGGTCCCCAACCCCTGGGCCATGAATCAGTACCAGAACCAGGCCACACAGGAGGTGAGCAGCAGGCACGCAAGCATTACTGCCTGAGTTCCGCCGCCTGTCAGATCAGTGGTGGCATTAGATTCTACAGGAATGCAAACCCTATTGTGAACTGTGCATGGGAGGGACCTAGGCCGCACACTCTGTATGATAATCCAATGCCTGATGATCCAAGGTGGAGCTGAGGTGGTGACGGGAGCGCTGGGGAGCAGCTGCAAACACAGATTAACGTGAGCAGAGAGGTCTGACTGCACAGAGATCACAATCAATCAATCACTTGCAGACGCATATGAAAACCCTATCAGCGGGCTTTAGAGTGGCAAATGAGTTGGAAAAAAGTGCACAATAAATGTATTGCACTTGGATCATTCTAAAACCACACCACAACCACAGTCCATGGAAAAACTGTCTTCCAGGAAACTGGCCCCTGGTGCCAAAAAGGTTGGGGACCTCTGTCTTACAGCTATTGATAAACGGCACGCTCCGTCAGTATCCCACAGTACATGAATGTTCATCGTGGCATGATACCTGGAGAGCATTAATGCTCCTGTTAACGCATGAGGGGCCTTGAAGACCCACCTCCTGAGCTAACGTCCGAGTTCAAAAGACACACCTCATTGCAAAACTCTTATTCAACAGACTTTGAAGAACTATTTTGAAGAATTATTTCAAAAAAAGTGATCAGAGGCTAAAGCGGCATGCAGGGTCAGGCACTTCTATTAGTGAATGTATCTATTTGATATAATCCCCGGAGCCAATATTTGCTTCAGAACAGAGCAATCATGCCCATAATATCATCCCTATAAACAAAATGGGAAACAGTGTGGACTTAACATTCTAAAGTGCAGTATACTCTTCCAAAGGAGAGATCGCCCTCACGCTTTGTGGCTGCCAGTTTAAAGTGCAGAGTTGTGCCATGGAATGCCCTTTCCATTTCTTATTAATGACATGGAATCAAAGACTTTAAATAGGCTGCTGGGATTCCAAGAAAGGATATTTTAAAATTATCCAGCTTTACTGTCAGAAATTCAATTTGAAGTTCAAAAGTCCAGATAAAACTAAAGTCATCAAACCACAAGGGCAGAAGAACTTCAAGCATCCAGGAAAGAAAGGTGTGCGTTTGTGTTCAGTTGCAGAAGAGTCTCAGGGTGTGAGTTTACGGAAACCCCAACAAGAGCCCACCTGCTCAGGTGTCCTTCGCGCATACGTATGTCTCAGAAGGGCACACGGTAGCAGCAAACAACTGTGGCCAATTTGTGATTTTAATGACTTTTTTGCAGAATTACGTAATATCGTCATTAGTATTTTAAACCCTTTGGCATATGAGAGCCACTATGCTCCGGAAAGTGTGATCACACGGAAGGAACCCTTTTCACCTGAGTCCTTGACTTGGAAATGCCACCTGTTTGGATGATTACTTCCTGTTGAGAACCTCGACCATTTTCAGGGAGAGGAGAACTTTAAACTCTGCTTGAAGCATCCCGTGCATCCTCTGTCTCAGCATGGGTCATCCATGTCCCTCACACACTCATGATTTGCATGCACCAGCGTATCACATCCTGCCGGGCTCATTCAAGGTACTTGACATGCATGTCTGTCTGTCTGCTGTTACCCAGGTAGCCACATTGGGAGGTCCCCACGCTGGAGGAGGAGCTGGTAAGGGCCTGTGCTGCCCATTAATTTTGAGGATTTATGGCACCCTGGAAACCAAAAGGATGTCTTGGCCAGACAACAACACGTCTCTCAGGAGCACAAACAACACGAGGCAGAAGCAGCCGGGCTGTGGGGACCACAGGCTGTAAACTATTGACGCAGGACACCAGAGGCAGCACCCAACTTCCAAAGGCTTTTCCCGCCGATCCCAGTGAAAGGTAGTCACTGACACTATCCATAGTGCGAGAGGGCAGGGGTTCCTTAACAGTTACAGATCTCTGCACGCAAATGGAAGTACACAAAGCCAGACACTTAGAAAGAGTTCACTTAAACAGGCACCGGTGTTACTGCTTAAGCCAAAGCAGATGAGTACAATGTAGAGACCCTGTATTACAGGAGGGATTAAGCCAGAAGGGTGTTTGTGGGAGGGAATGAACCTTCCCTCCATCAAAAATCACTACAAACTCTGAGCATAACACCCATCTGTGTGTTTATAATAAAAACTTTCATTTCCTAATAAATGATTACATTTGATCCTTGAACATGCACTCTGTAAAAGTTACCAAAGGTACCAAAACCGAAATACTAATTTCCAGAAGACATTTTCACGAGTCAGAGGGCCGACCAAACACAGTTAGATGTCAGTGCACACCTCGGCAGCATGCGGGCTGTGTCCGTCGGTAAAATCACCTGCCCGCCCTCACGACAGAAGAATTCGCTGCTGTGACTTCCGTTCAGTGCATCAGCCTCCCCAATGGAGTTTCTGATGTTTGAGTTTTCCATTCCACACTCCCACCAATGCCCCTGAAACATGGAATAATAAATATGAAACCATTTGTCCTCTTCTGATAACACAGACAAGAACCTAAATGTCTTCGGTGTAAACCACCTATACCACACGATGTGAGTCCCACTGTAACAAAAGCTACTTTGATATAAAATTCTGGGAACAATTCCAGAGACAAGAGTTCCAACCAATTAAGGCAAGAAAGACACCACTGGAATGAAAAGATTTCATATGAACCAGCGAAGATGTCCTCTGATGACATTTCAGATTTTGAAAGGATGTGAAGAAACATTAAGGGTGAAAGTACAACAACCAAAGTAGAATTGGCCTCTATTTTTAAAATCTCATTATATAGCAACCAAAGAGAGCTGTTTGGAGATAAAATGGAAAATCAGAAGTTTGACTGGGCATCCATAAAACATTCTTGTTAATTAAAATCCAGCATGAAATTCCACACCTTGTTTCCTTTCAGTGATTTAAAAAATTACATTAGTGATAATAATGCCTTAAGTCAAAAAAGGAGGGCCACACAATTTTTCCATTTTAATGGGGTTTAGATATTACTCAAAGTTTACAAATGCTGGCATACAGAAAAGCACAAGTTCAGGCCTGCTACTGATGAGCTACGTGATACCGGAAAACAGTTTCGAGTCCATTTCTAAAGGTCCACAGTCTCCAGGAAGAAGATGGGTGGGTGACCTTGTGCGTCTCCCCGTGGTGAACGCCACGGATTTCATCTCCAGGAAGGGGGCTCTGCTGTGTTTCCTCCATGAGCAGATGTGTCCCTCCTCCCTCCTCCTGTGACCCTCCTCCCTCCCATGCCCCGAATCCCTCCTGTGCCCCTCCTCCCTTCTCCCATGCCCCAAGTCCCTCTTCTGCCGAGTCCCTCCTCCACTGCTCCTCCTCCCTCCTCCCATGCCCTTTCTCTCTCCTCCCATGCCCTGAGTCCCTCCTCCCGTGCTCCTCCTCTTTCCTCCCATGCTCCTCCTCCCTCCTCCCATACCCTTCCTCCCTCCTCCACTGCTCCTCCTCCCTCCTCCCATGCCTCTTCTCTCTCCTCCCATGCCCTGAGTCCCTCCTCCCGTGCTCCTCCTCCTTCCTCCTGTGCTCCTCCTCCCTCCTCCCATACTCTTCGTCCCTCCTCCCATGACCTTCCTCCCTCCTCCCGTGCCCCTCCTCCGTCCTCCCATGCTCCTCTTCCCTCCTCCCATGGTCAGGGGCTGTTTCCATTCATCCAGGCTCACTCATCCAGTTCCCCTCGGGACCAGGGTATGCACTTTTCCAGGTAGCTTGGTGGGGTCAGTGGAGCTTATAGCTATGGATGGGTGCAGGAGATGGTGCCAGTGGGGACATGAACCTGGAGAAAGCATAGCTGAACACACTGTCCATCATCCCAATGCTCAAACATTAAACCTGGAAAAAAATTGACCCTTCAATCCCCAGTCTTATCTACCATCACCAAATGTAGATGTACAACTTACCAGCCAGCAAGTTCAGGTGACAAAACACAGAAAGCCCAGCCCTTCGCCAGCTCCTACTACATCGACTCCCAGGTCTTGCTGTGGTGGCTCCAAGTGTTAATGCAGTTCTCCAGGGGTTCAGCAATCTACTCCCCTGGGAGAGGAATGGGAAGGCGCTTCCACATCCTCCACGATGAATATGACTCCACACAGCCCGATCACCCACCCAAGCACTCGCCACAGGGATGGGCTGAGGACAGGGGACCACGGCTTCTCACCCTCTGGGATCACATCTGCCCAGGCTCTTCTGATGACACGTCTCTGCGGCAGCTTGTGCTCTAGAACACTCTAGAACACGGAAGGCTCTGCCCAAATGCCTCTGAGGCCAGACTGGGACCCAGATCCCCAGAAGGCTGGGAAAGTCCTGCCTTAAGCAGCTCAGCTTCAACCAGCAGCTGCCCTGGCTTCAGGCCCCACCAGGACAGATCTCCTGGTGCCATATGGGAGACCAGAAATCTTTCCATGAAACTTTCAGAACTATCAACACAGATGCCCAGTTCACATAGACACTGAAATCACATCTGCAAGCCGAACGGGCCAGGGAGAACTCATCCTGCACCCACAAGAGGGCTGAGTTGGGGCCGGGACCATGCTCAGCGCCTCTGCTGGGGTCTCTGCAGGCTCCAGACAGCTGGAAGGGAGATGGTGACCACAAAGACAACTCTTATTTTGTGAGATGGGAGCCAATGGCACATTACAAGTGGAGTGCCGTCAAATTACGACACTGGAAAGCACTCTCTGGTCCTGGGGGGACTGGACTCCAGGGGGCTGCGGCCTCCCTGTCAGCTCAGCTCGGCCCAGCCAGGCCTGGGATGCAGCTGAAGGCCAGGCCGGGAGCTGCTGTGAGGCCCTGGGAAAATGCAGTGGCCACCACCATCCGCTGACTTAAAGGCGATGGTGCTGGATAGCGTGGGCCTCATCCAGGACGGAGGCTGCAGAGCCAGGGTGCAGTTTCCTGCAGGAGATGGAATCCTGCCGTGGACGGCGGCAACGTGAACGGCTGCCAAAGTCTCCAAGCTGCTGCCCTGTGGGATTCGGACGAGAGGCTGCAGCAGGAGCCCTCCCCTGAATTCCCAGCCCACCAGCTGCCCTGCAGATGTCAGACCTGCCAGGCCCCCAGGCGGTGAGCCAAAGCCTTGAAATAATCTGTCTCTCTCTACATACACACATACATATATATTTATACACACACATACAAACCCCCTGTTGAGTGTGTTTCTCTGGAGAACCCTACTCCACAGCAGCCTTCTCCCCACAGAGAATACTTTCAGAGGATTCCCCCGACCCCAGGATGTAGCCGCCTCTCCCCTGTGTCGGCTTCACTTTGCAGGTCTTGGCAAGGAGCAACCATGTCCACACTGAACAAGAAGCCCCTGGACCCTTCCAAGGGGCTATTGCCCGATCCACGACCACATCCTCCATGGGAAGCCACAGTTCATGTCAATCCTGGTGCCAAGGTCCCAGAATTCACAGCTTCTGGGCTTGGTCCTGCAAGACCATCCCCCGTGAGAGCCAGTGCAAATGGGATACCCAGGCCACCCGCGTTTCTTCCCAGCCAGAGACAGACTCAGCGCTGCCCACGACCTCCTCGGGGGCGAGTTTTCTTCGGATGACACAGAACTCGGGAAAGCGCTTCACTCACCATCCCCAGCTCTTACAAAGGACACAGCTCAAGGAGAGCCAAACCGAGCGATGCGCAGGGCAGGGTGTGGGGCACGCATCACCTCTGCCCTGGGTGCACCAGGCTCCCTACACCTCCACGTGTCCACCAACCCACGAGCTCCCTGAACCTCTCCCTTAGTCTCTACGCAGCTTTCAGTACATAGGCACGATTGATTAAATCATTGACCATTGGTGATTAACTCCCCAGAGTTGGGGGGTCTGAAAGGCCCAACCCTCTAATCGTGCCTTGCCCTTTCTGGCCACCAGCGCCACCCCAAAGCCAGCCAGGGCCCCCAGCCACCTCTCAGGACACAAAAGACACTCATCGCCCCAGAGATTCCAAGGGTCTCAGGAGCCAGTAACCAGACACGAACTCCAAATACATACATTATTATTAACTCACACACAGATGATACAAAACTTTTTTACCCTCCAATTCTCAGTGCTGAGCTCAGCTGTGATCTATCAGAAGGAATAGGTTAACCCTAAGGGCTAAGCTTGGACTGGTGACTAAAACCTACAACCACAGAGGTTTGTTTTCACCCAACGTGAGGAGGACCCCTGGAAGGAGAAGAGCTCCAGATGCAGGCAAGGCAGCGCCTGGGCCTCAAAGTCTGCGAAGAGAAGCTGAAGGAAAACAGGCGTCCGAAGGGCCACACCCGGGCCCCCGAAGCCCTCGGCAGGAGGCAGGTGCGGCCACCGAGGCCACACCACACTTCAGTGAGCGATTCCTCAGAATAAAACACGACACACCTGCTCTACATAAAGCTGTTTTAAGATCAGCTCAGGCTGGGATGCACATGGAGAACACGCAGCCGTGTGCGTGGATCACACGAAGTGAAAGCGCGCCTTGGCTGTGAAATTCAATTACTTCGGATTTAAGCTCTGAAATGCAAGTTCATTAGAAAAGAGATGTATTGTGGCTTCTTTCCGTGGCAGCCCCTCAATTAATCCTCTGGTCATTGAAGAATGAAAACCATCAACCCACAGGCTTCCCTCGCACAGACACCGGAGTCTGAGTGAATAATTACGGTTTTGATTCTGAGTTATGAAACAAACACTCCTCCTTATTAAATAAATTAAAAATAATGGGATCTGCGAAAGATCAATACACAAGAAAGGCGCATTTGCAGTAACAGGCTGCCACCATCACAAATGCAATTCTAGACTCAGCCACCAGCCTGGCTGCTGGAACCTGGCCCTGCGAGAACATGGATGACAACACAGATGCACGGATAAATCATCACACGTCGCATTCCCAGAATAGAAAACAGGCTAAACACAAGTTCTGTCCTTCCCGCTCTCCTTCCTTCCTGACCACATCTTAGTTTTCACAAACCAGCTCTTGGGGAACAGAGGTGAGAGCCAGAGACGTTTCAGCAAAGGTTGTGGGATGTTCATACACACATCCAGAAAGCAGGGCCCTGGCCTGAGATGTGTGGCAAGGCAGCCTCAGGTGCTGTCCCGTGCAGCCAGGCCTCCTGCACCCGCCTCGGGATTACTCCGTAATGGCGCGGTTCACATCCACGGAAGACACGGAAGATAGGAGGATCCTAGGGAGGGATGAAGCCTGAGTGTTTACACGACACTCAGTTGCGTTTATTCAAACCGATCTTTGTGTCCCAGCTCCATCCCCCCTCGCTGAGTGTGCACAGAGCCATGGCCCTGGAACTCAGAGGCGCCATCGCCCTGGGCCGTGTCCTCCCACGGCTCTCATGGTCACACAGCTCAGCGGCTCCTACGTGGAAACGGCCTCTCCTTGCAGCCAGGGGCAGCCGGCACCTGGAGCAGCAATGAACTCAACCAAGAACTTATCCCCATGCAGCGAGCGGCACTAAGTCGCAGCCGAACCAACTTGCTTCACGGGAAAGAGACTTGCCTTCAAAGAACACGTAAAGTAGAATTGGCAGCCAGACAGAGTCGTGAGGCAAGACCTGGAGAGTCTCTGAGCCGGAGGCCTTTCTGCCCTAGGACAGTCACAGCAGGCACCCCCACCCCGTCCCTTCTCCAGCCTCACAGCAGGACCATGGCACTGGAGGGCCTCAGCCAAGGAAGGAGGGAACACAGGCATCTGGACACCGAGTGGCCACAATGCTGCTCACTGTGGCTCTGGGAGCTGAGCCTGTCCCATGCCGACTGCCGTCCACCGCCCGGCCAGGCTTGCCCCGTCCCAGAGGGTGCAGAACCACCAGCCCCTGAGCTCTCAGTGCCCTTCGCGGGAGAGCTGGCCGATGTCTCCCAAGCCTTTTCTTCTTGCCCATCAGCTCCACTCTACAAACGTCCTCTCAAAATGCGAAGCTCAAGGTGCGTATGTCATACCCCAAAGAGGTTCTGAAAAACGAAGGGGCAGGAAGGGCAGACGACAACCCGTCCCCCGCAGGTGCCATGTCACACGCACTGTGCCCACGTGGCAGGCTCTGTCGGCTGCCAGGGCCCTGCAGGAACAGGCCCTCTTGAAATGGTGTGAAACCCATTCCCATCTCCTCTAATTCACCACTTCCAAATTCGAGGGGGTGGAAAGCATCCTAGCTACAGACCACACTTTCTTCCCTCCTGCAATGGTTTTAATGCAGTGACTGCAGGTTTCATGTTCAGATGTTGAGCTGCAGGAACAAATACTTCTTATTCCAAACACCCTGATCCGGCAGCTGCTGCTCCTTTAAAGATAAAAAGAATCTGCACTAGAGACATTGACTTCCAGACCCTGGAGGGACCCTCTGGGGCCAATGGTCAACGAGAAAGGGGCTGTGAGCCCAGGCCATCCCTCTGAGCCTGGAAGCCCAGGCGCCACCTCCCTTGTCTGAAACCGCGCTCCCTCTCCTGGCCAAGCTGCGCCAAGCCCGAAATCCAGGTCCGGGCCCTGGCACCTGGCGACACTCACAAGCCTGTCTCTCCTTCGGACGCTGACTGCAGAGGCCCGTCAGGAGAGGGTCCATGCCCTGGGAAGGGCTCTCAGCCACAGCAGCCTCCCCTAGCTTCTTCCTGAGGCTTAAGGTCACCATGAGGAGGATACAAATGTCTCATTTTATGAGAAATGTCCACCTACCCCGCAGGAGGAGAGGCCTTCCCACATTTTCCCACCAGCACCCACGCGGCAGACCCAGGAGACGGGAGATCCAGGCCCGACCTTGAGACCCAGGCCTGACCCCCGCCAGGACGGAGAGCAGCTAGAGTCCCACCCCAGCCCCTCACAGCCCTGCCAGCTGCCCAGGCCGGGCGCAGCCCTGGGGACGGGCGGAGGCAGGAGGTTTCCCCAGTGCCAGGCCCTGGCCAGTACCGGGGGCGGAGGAGGAAGGGAGCTGCACCCCCCGCCAGATGAGGCCCACAAACAGGGCACAACAGTGGGCAACATTGCTCTCATCAGAATTTAAAAGCAAAGGGATTTGTCACCTGGGAAGATGCCCTCAGGAATGAGCACCTCTGAGAGAAGGAGCCCGCCTGGGAGCGGAGAGTCCTCCACCAGGCCCCAGGGTGGATTCGGGAGGGACCGTTTACAGGGCAGGGACAATGCAGTACCGGGGGGAGTAGCCACACCCAGGAGAAGGAACTGTGAGGACGGGGCTGCCTTTGGGGGTGACCTTTAACCGAGGGACAATGGCCAGGCTGGGGCCTCCGTGCGGAGGGAATGAGGGCAGACCTCCCCTCTCCCTCCCTTCATCTCCTGTCCGTCCTCAGGGTGGGGGCTCTGATGTGGCCGTGTAGGTCGTCCTCCCTGAGGAGGAGAAGGGCTGGTCCCGGGACCACTCCAGCACTGGACACAGGGTGTGGACACAAGGGAAGCCTCCTGGGCGCTGTGGATGTCCCACAAAATGGGTCCACTCATGAGACCGTGGCTGAGTGGCAGGCATGGGGCAACCCCAGGTGTCCTGTGGATGCGTCAGCTCACACAAGGAGAGGGCGACGGGGGTCTGCTGCATACCCAGCATCCTCTGGGGAACCATCCTGGCATGGAGCAGGGCCTCACAGGACAGCTGCTTCTCTTGACCAGCAAGAGACCCACGTGGGGGCATAGCCCCAGCAGCCAGTGAGGACGGCAGAGCATGTGGGTGCAGCCCTGTCCTTGTGTCCAGGGGGGTCAACTCACTAGGGACTGACCACATCAAGGTGCTACAGAAACACTGTAGACCAACGTGCTTCACCAACTGCGAAGACACAAAGCCGGGCCCCGGGTCCAGGCAGCAGCCTAGGGTCAGGGTCCTTGGAAGCCAAGCCTGAGCCTCGCCAGGACCCCACAGGCTTCCCAGTATCCCCTGCAGATAGGGCCATCCTGCCCTGGTTATCTGTCCATACCCCAAACCCTCCTCGGACCTCAGGTATGTCTCTGTGGGTAGAATTTTAGAAATAACTTCCTTCCATGAAGGAAGAAGAACAGGGTGATGAGAATGGGCTGATGAGAACTCCCCAGGCATGCCTGCCAACCTCAGTGTCTAGAACCACTGGTCCCTCCAGGGAGGCTGAAAACAGCAAGTCCACAGAGAGAAAGTGCTGCATAGGCCCAGCTGCCCAGGCCCCTGCGTCTGCTGCAGAGAAGGAGGGAGAGTCCTTTCCAGGGGCCTCTGCCCCTCAGGTGGCCCTGGTCTTACTCGACGTTGGCTGGAAAGGAGATTGGGCAGGAAGAAAACGGGAGCTGAAAACCATCCCATCCTGGTCACGGCACCTCCGATGCACCCTCCTTACCCCACGGCGTCTTTAAAAAATGCCAAAACCTGGGTTTGAAAAACCCTGATCACAGCGCCTCTGATGCACCCTCCTCACCCCACAGCATCTTTTAAAAAGCCAAAACCTGGGTTCGAAAATCCTGCAAACATCCAAGAAACTCAAATGCTACGTGATAAATTTAGAAAGGTCAAGTGTACTTAACACGCTCTGCCACGAACACTGAAAGAAAATTAAAGTTCAGCCTGGTTTCCTCAAACATCATCACCAGGGGGCATGTCGGAGGGACCTGGCTCCGGAGACGCCTTGCAGGCCCACCCCGGGCGACTTCAGCCTCCACGTAAATGACGCAGCAATGGTTCCCAGTACAAAAGAGGACACGCCGAGCCTGACGGGGGACGGAGGCGTTTCCCTCAGACAACATAAAGGTCTCCTGCCCGCACCTGCCGCAGACCAGCCTCGGCTCTGGGTTTCTCCCTTCAGTGAATTTGCACCTTTTGCAAGTGGAAGTCATCTTTCAGTGTCATCTTCATCAAAGTTCCTTGCTGTTCACAGCTGAGTGGGTGATTCTTCCCAACAGTGTGACGACTCTAATGCTGTTCATTATAATCTAATCACCTAATACTTGTGAAGAAGGAATTATGATGTGATTGCCACACACTTCAAGGAAGCCCACACCGTCCTCGTGATGGAACATCACCCAGGGGCTTCTCAAACATGGTGAGCAGCCTGGGTTCAACGTATATCACTTTCCATCACCTCCCTCCCCAGCCAAGGTCCCATCCCCTAACACACAATCAAACCCAAACCCCAAGGACACCACAGGTCCGGCACTCCCACCCTTCATCTCTCACCCCTCAAACTCTGCCATCAGCCCATCCACTGGCATCCTGGGTAACAACACCCCACCCCCACAGACGCCTGGACCCCTCTGTCCCCCACAGATGCCTGGCCCCCCTCGGTCCCCCACAGACGCCTGGCCCCCCCTCTGTCCCTCACAGATGCCTGCCTCCCTCTGTTCTCCACAAACACCTCAACCCCTCGGTCCCCCACAGATGCCTGGACCTCTCTATCCCCCACAGATGCCTGGCCCCCCTCTGTTCCCTATGGACACCTCAACCCCTCTGTCCCCCACAGATGCCTGGCCCCCCTCTGTCCCCCGCAGACACCTCAACCCCTCTGTCCCCCACGGAAGCTTGCCACCCCTCTCCGTCCCCCACAGATGCCTGGCTCCCTCTGTTCCCTATGAACACCTCGACCCCTGTCTCCCTCTGTCTCCCACGGACACCTGGACCCCCCCTGTCCCCCACGGATGCCTGGTCCCCCTCTGTCCCCCAAGGATGCCTGGTCCCCCTCTATCCCCCACAGATGCCTGGACCCCCTCTGTCCCCCATGGATGCCTGGACCTCCTCTATCCCCCACAGATGCCTGGCTCCCTCTGTTCCCTATGAAAACTGGCCCCACTCTGTCCCCCAGAGATGCCTGCCTCCCCTCTGGCTCCCCCACCAAGGAGAAGGTATAATTTTTCTTGGCACAAAAATCCATGGCCACTTTCAGGGCCACAGGGAGGGCACTGGAGGCCACGGAAGTGTGAGAGGCACAGGTGTGTGCAGGGAATGCCTGTGGAACTGCTGTCCCAGCCTGCAACGGGGATGCTGCTGCCTCACCAGGAGTGACCCAGGCTGGCAGGTTGGGATGAGCCCCCGTGGCTGCCCAAGCCTACCTTGTTGGAAGGGAGCAGCCCCAGTCCCTGAGCACCCTCTTCAGAGCTCTGGGTGGTCTCTAAGTCCTGGCTGCTCCTCCATCCCCCCAGGGCACAGAAAGTGTCAAGGCACAAAACTCACTCAGCGAGGAGGGAACAGCTTTTTACTGCTGGGGGCCTAAGAAAGGAAGATGAGTGAGTGTCAGAGCTTCCAGCATCCAGGACGGGGCGACAAGGACTGCAGGCAACTCACAAAACACAGGGTGTGTGGGCAGGGGCGGCCCCTCCACCTGACTCAGTGTCGGAGACGCGACGCCCTCACCTCCTAAACAGCCCTGACCAGAGGCATTGACCGTGTGCCCAAAAGAGACCGAATCGTCACAGGGACAGTGGGACAGCGGCCAGGCTGTGCAGGAGCCACATCTCTGCAACGCCTCAGCCAGACAAAGCCGGGGGGCACCCCAGCCAGCACTCAGGAGGCCCTGCCCCTCCACACGACACCTGGGCCAGCCAGCCCTTTCTGCTGTAAGGCTTCGGCTCCTCTACCTGCCCGAGTCTTTGCCAAGCACAAGGGACAGCGACTGACCGCTCGTTCCCGCCAGCTCTGAGTAAGCAGCTGCGTTTTCGCCTGGGTGGTCTCCAGGGTTCACCCACCTTCCTGGAGCCTCGGGAGTCTGGGGCTGAGGGGCTGCAGTACCAGAGCATGGCCGCTAGATGGCACGCAGGTGCAGCCTCGGCCTGAATCCCCCGTGCGGGCACCTGCGCCCCGGGCTGTCCCCGCACAAGTGAGGGGTGCGGGGTGCGGGGTGAGGGGTGCGGGGTGAGGGGTGCGGGGTGAGGGGCGAGGCGCGAGGGGTAAGGGGCGAGGGGCGAGGACTCCCGGCTTGCACAGCCTTGGATCCCACCAGCCCCGAATTCGGGCAGAGCACCATGGAGAGCCCAGCCTGGAGGGGGAGCTCGGAGCCTGCAGCAGGTGAGGTCGGGCTAAGGACTTCCCTCTGCCCCTGGTCAAGGAGACGGGAGTGGGGCCTCATCCCAGGCCCGCCCAGACCCATGGGGCAGAGCAGCTGCCCCGGCCCAGGAGCGCACAGCTTCTCAACAGCCACATCGCAGGCTGGTCCTGGCCTCCCCGCCGGAGACCCCAGGCTGCAGAGGCAGCGAAGCCCGAGACACGCACAGGGCAGCGGGCAGCCAGTGCCACGTGGGCTGGGGAGGCAGTCCCTAATGGGAGGCAGCGCCCAGCCAGGGCTGGTTTTCTCACCGTCATTGTCAAAGGTCTTTTAAGCATTTTCACAAAGAAACCGTTTAAAACAGAATAAAGGTGTAGTGCTGGGGAAATGATTAATGCACTTATCTCTATTTGAAACGTGCAAAACGAACCAAAACAAAAAGTCCTTTAAAGAGACACACAAAAAGGTGACAGCACCGTGAGGTGAAGTCTGTGTGTGTGTGTGTGTGTACGTGTGCGCACGTGTGTGCATGAATGTGTCATGTGTGTGCACGCATGTGCATGCATGTGAGTTTTTTCCACATGCACGCACATGTGGAGGGAGCAAGCTGCTCGCCTTCTCACTGCCCAGTGAGTTTTGTGCCTTGCCCACTTCCTGTGCTAGAGGGGATGGACAAGCAGCCAGGATGTTAGAGGCCACCTGGGGCTCTGAAGGGGGCGCTCAGGGAACTGGGGCAGCTCCGTTCTCACAGGGTGGGCTTGTGTGTGCTTTGTGCGCAAGCGTGTGTGCGTGCTTGTGCATGCACATGTGTGCGTGTGTGCACGTTTGCATGCATGTGTGCACGTGTATGCACTTGTGTGTGCACATGTGTGCGTGTGTGTGTGTGCATACCATCTCCCCATGCCTCCTCCACCTGCACACACCAGCAGTGACCCGCCTCGGGGTCTGTCCTGTTTTGCCACAACAGCTGTAGAGAATGCTAAGCAGCTCAGCAGTGGTTCCCAAAATAAGACTGTTGAGAGCCCAAAAATAGCCCCCAGAGAACATTGTAAAAGCCCCAAGACAAGGAAAAAGTACACGAGCTTGTGACATGGTGGTACAATGGCCTCAAAGAAATTGCAGTTTTGGAAAGAAACTTTATTTTCTGTCTTTTGAAACAAACCAACATCCTGTCCCCTGTGCAGACCCAGGCCCCACTGAAATGCTCTTTCAATTTGCTTTTAATTATTCTGAAAGGCCATCTGCTGTAAGAGTACCTCCCTGATGTAAATTATGCCTCACACTCTCAAAACTTAGACTTCTGCATTTTTTCCTTCCTTGTATAATCTCAAAGCAAACAAGATTCAGAGAGGCTCACTTCCTGGGTCATGCAAGAGATGCCCTCCGAGGTAGGGACAGGAGCTTGTGCCCAACGTGGGGTCACTCTGCAGAGAACCACATGAGCTGCACTCATCCAGGATGCTGCCAGGAGCCTGCATCCAGACGCCCTGAGCAGTTGTGAACCAGCCTCAGGGTTGCCCTCCAAGTGGCCAGAGGACAGGGCTGACATGAAGCAGGCCCTCAGATCAAGACCAGCTCCTGAGGCCCAAACAAGCACTCCTCCTGTCCCCTGCACCCTCACCTTCCCTTCCAGAGAAATAATGTGTCCTGCCCCAGCTCAAAATAGGGACAGCACAGGGCTCCACCCAGGAAAGCTGGGGGCCAAAATGTCATACCATTTGGGCCAGTTCTGGGCCTGTCCTGCCACTCCCTCCCCACCCCCTAGTCACTCTGTGCCTCCACTTCCACATGACAACAACATTCCTCTTAGGGCTGAGTCTTATCCCGTGCAGAGAAGATGCCTTGTGAGGCCTCTTGACCAAAAGAAATAGGAAACAAATATAGAATAAAAGTATAACAGTGAATAAAAACAGCTACATGCACACACAACCGTACAAAGCAAAACAAAACAAACTGACAAGCACAAGCAGGGTGCGGCAGCCTGAGAGTAACAATCAAACAAGAGGGTTTTCAAATGCCATGAACGTAAGTCAAGGTGTGCATGATAACAAGGAGTAGGAACCAGAGGGACAGCCACTGAGGATGGAATCAAAGCAGGGAAATGAGAGGATGATGAGTCCTCACTGATTCTAAGGCTGCGAGAATCTGCAGACTCAAAGATTCTGTAGTGCTGATACAAGAAGACAGCGTGAAAGGAAGAGAGACTGTGGAAACTAAGCAAATACATAAGACATTTATAACTCCAGGGAAAACAAAAAGAAAAAAAAATTAATACTAGTCGCAACATACTACATAGCCTAGTTGGGGATAGCATTTACAAAGTCACAATATTGTAAGCACATAACACTGATGTGATGAAAATTGTAATGTAACTAAATTGGGAAAGAGAAAGTAAGCTTGGAAACAGTGATGTGTTATAGAGAGGTAGCCCATTTCTGTAGCAGTCAGGTCAGAAAATAGATACATCCTAAATCTGAAAGCTGAGAAATAGCAATGTGAATGTGTCATGTGGAGATACGGAGATGAAAACTAAGAGTCGGCTAAATGAGTTGAGGGTGCTCACCTCGGGGGAGTAGAAAAGCAGGTGGGGAAAAGGTGGGTTAGAGGTTTTCTGGTTTCCCTAACCAGACTTAGATTTTTCAAACGATCGTGGGGGTCAGTGAGTGTCTTCTACCTGTTTCTGCATTGCTAGAATGGGGTAAACAAAGAACAAAGAGAACGTATACAAAGTACATTCTTTGTTCTGTTATTGCGATTGTCAAAGTTAACTCTCTCTTCTTATTTTAGGGTGTATTTTTAAACATCATGCTTGCACATGGTTTGAAATCACATAACTGATGGATATTTTTTGAAGACCAATGTTATTGAACCAAGCAGACGCACTAGTCTATGTGGACAAAGCAGTCAGACGTCATGCACAGAACCCACGCTGTCCATCTCCCCCACACTCACGCTGGAGCAGCATCCTGGCTTTGTTTTTGTTTTGCTTTATTGCTCTGTGTCTACCAGACACGCAGCTCCTCAGAAACCGGACAGAAAGGCTCTTGACATCACCACAACAGAATCACAGCCATTAAGTCCAACGGGATCACCTTACGGCTGCTCAAGCCCATTTCTCTGAGCTCCAAAGCCATCTTGACATCATCATGCTGCAAGGGTGAAGCCAACACACATCTAACAAGAACATAGATGTGCTTTGTCCTCTCAGCTCCGGTTCCCCTTGGGGTGAAAGTGAGGGGCGCTGGGAGTTGCCTTCTTGCTGGTCCGGAGGCAGCATCTCCCCAGCAGCTGAGACCAGTCTCAGCACAGGACACTGTGGCCCCAGCCACAAATGCAGAGGGAGCCTCTCAGGCCAGCCTCAGAGCCTCTCCGGGCTGAAGGCACCCTCTACACAAATGGAGGCAGCCCTGCTCCATGCCTGCCACGCAGCTGAGACGGGTCCTCAGGACACGACCTGCCTGCAGGTGAGCTCCTCAAACACCAACCAGCAGCCCTCGTCCCACCCCCTGCAATCCCCCACATCCTGTAAAGAACCTCATGAGGAAAGCTGAGTAGACAGCAAACCCCGGGCTCCCGGTACTGTGGTGGGCCCTGCTCCGCCTCCTGTGGCCAAGGTCCCTCATCACCCGGGGACGGACAAACATGACAAGATGTAGAATATAAGAGAGAAAGCGGCGCTGCCAGCAGGGAGCACGTGAGGGATGTGGGGCCTGATGATGGAGGCGGCGGTGATGCCTGCGGTGCCAGGGGCTCTCGGGTTCCCGAGCCTCTGACGGTTCACCTGGAAGGCGGCCTCCAAGCCCCTCAGACCCAGGCTCCATCCGTGAGCAAGGAAGGCTGTGACGGGAGGTTCTGTCCCCTCATTTGTTATTTTTACTGGGCTTCTTCCCCTTTTTCCAGCAGTGAAAAATCTTTGGAAACCTCCACCAGGAAGAAAATAGACCGGAAGCTCCTTCTCTGCGTTGCTTCCACCCAGAAGCCACTGGACTCCAAGGGAGCAGCGTGGAGGCAGAGAGACCCGGCCCAGCGTAGGAGCGGGGCTGCCACGGATGGCCCCAAAGGTGCCATGACACACTGGGTCCCAGGCATTCTAGTGAAGAGCTGTTACCATCAGAGAAACTCAAAGAGGGAAATGATAGTTTTAATAACTAAATTCTTAGGAAGAAATGTCTTTAGTAAAATACCTTGATGATCTGATAATGCACAAAATTATTCCTGAGACAAAATTTGAAGGGGCTGAAAGGAAATCAAAAAGGTGAATGGATGGCAATTCCTAAGGGAGAAGCTGGGAAGACAGAGAGGGCTCGGGGGACTGACGACAGCCTGGAAACCAGCAGGTGCCCAGTGGAGGGAAGACAAACAAGAGCAGGTGTTCCTGAATCCACAGAGACGTCCACACTGCCGCCCAGACCTCCCAGGCCTCTTTCTCCATCCAGACCATCAGTCAAGTTTCCATCTGAGAAAAGGGGTCTGGCCAGTGCCCAGCAGAGCTGAGGAGAGGCAGGACATGAGGTGTGACAGAGAGGAGATGAGGAGATGAGGAGCCAGCACATCCAGCCACTCCCTCCAAACACGCCTGGAAAAGGGAGAACCCTGGAGGACGACCTGGTGGGAGAGTGGCTCACAACGAGTCCACGTACATCCTGTGGGACTCAGGGACCAGCCAGCCACAGGACCAGGGTATCCAGGTGCTGACTTTTGAGCTGTCCACAGCACTAGGAGGTACATGCCCCAGCACCTCCCCAAATTAGAAATCTGGGGGTACAACCTCTGTACACACGCGCGTTCCAGCTCGCAAATGAGCACCGGCCTCAGAGCTTCACCTCAACTCCCGGATGTGGGGCTGGCTCATGCTGTCGGCAGCGCACCCCACGCCCTCTGCTAATTTTACATCTGCACTGAGTTTATGTTGGTGGGAGTCAGTGCCCTCCGACTCCATGGAGACAAGACTCTGCCGTGGGCACTGCTGTGACTCCAGTATCCCACGTGCCAGGGGCTGACTCCATATTTGGCAGATAAATTAAGCCCCCAAAATGCAGAGTCATCGATGGGTCTTCTTCCAATGCAGCTGTCCATGTGGCCTTGGGCAAGCCCTGCAATGTTCCTGCAGGGAAGGGAAGGCCTGGGTCTCCACAGCTGTCATGCCCGCTCTCCGGACCCTGCGCACGCCCTAGAGGGATTCAAGGGCCGTGGCCCAGGCAGGGTGGGGTCATGGACAGCTCTGGTCCCATGGTGGAGGGACAGGGTGGCCAGGGACTGTCTGTCCCTTCCTGGCTTTGCCCAGCAGAAAGCAAAACTCTGATGACGGAGAATCATGGAGTGTGGAGGGAGCAGGTCGGAAAAGAAAAGTCTCCTCTGTGATTCTCCACAGCGAAGTGATGGAGACGGCAAAGCACAAGGGGACCACGGCGTGGAAGAAGCGGCGGCCAGGAGGGCCAGGGCCTCAGGGACCCAGTGGAGGACTGAGGGGCATGTAGCAGGGGCAGAGGTTGGGGTGCTCCTGACATCACTCCCCTTAGGGGGCTCAATGTGGAGAAATGGATGCATCTTTGAAATCAGGAGAAAGCAGCGAATTCCCCCCACGTTCAGAAATAGTAACACAATGCAGGAGATTCCTGCTCAGGCAGCGGCTGTGCTGAGGTTGGTGCTGCCTTGGGAAGTGGCGCTCCTCATCTCCCACTGCTTCCTTCTCACCCACATCCGAGCAAGCAAATCCACCTCAACGTCTTCCCCAACAGGACGGGACTCACACCCGTGACCTACCACTCCTGAGCCACGGCGTCTTCCCCGGCGGGGCAGGACTCACACCCGTGACCTACGACTCCTGCCTGAGTCTCCAGTGGTGCCATCGCCTGCCTCTGCCCAAGCCCACCCTCCAGGAGAGGATGTTGCATCATCCTAGCACTGAGTCCAGGCACAGCAGTCGCCTGGAAACCTCTGAGGGAGGGAGGGAGGGAGGGAGGGGGGCGGTGATCTTATTACCTACTTGGGCCATGAAGCAAATGCTTGCTGGTGGCGTGGTGGGAGCAGAGCCACAGCTGAAGCTCGGCTGGACCATGAGGCAGATGCTTGCTGGTGGCGTGGTGAGAGCAGAGTCACAGCTGAAGCTCGGCTGGACCATGAGGCGGATGCTTGCCGGTGGCGCGGTGGGAGCAGAGCCATAGCTTAAGCTTGGGATGCCCCTCAGCACCCCAGAGGCAAACACCACAGACAGACCTCAGGACACCTGCACTTCAGCAACACAACTTCCGCATAAGAAATCAGAATCCCAGGGTCTGATCACTCCTCAGTGACGCTGTTTCCACCACAGACATCAGAGCCTGAGCTGCCTAGACAGTCCTTCCCCAAGCACATAGCACCAGACAGCCCAGAGAGAACAGCCATGGGCAGTGCACAGCTGGAGTGAGCTCGGTTAGGAGGTCTCGGGATACAGACAGCCCAGACAGAACAGCCATGGGCAGTGCACAGCTAGGGCGAGCTCGGTTAGGAGGTCTCGGGATACAGACAGCCCAGACAGAACAGCCATGGGCAGTGCACAGCTGGAGTGAGCTCGGTTAGGAGGTCTTGGGATACAGACAGCCCAGACAGAACAGCCATGGGCAGTGCACAGTTGGAGTGAGCTCGGTTAGGAGGTCTCCGGATACAGACAGCCCAGACAGAATAGCCACGGGCAGTGCACAGCTGGAGTGAGCTTGGTTAGGAGGCCTCGGGATACACACAGGCCGGACGGAACAGCCCTGTGTGGTGCACAGCTGGAGTGAGCTCGGTTAGGAGGCCTCGGGATAGAGAAAGCCCAGACAGAATAGCCATGGGCAGTGCACAACTGGAGTGAGCTCGGTTAGGAGGTCTCGGGATACACACAGGCCGGACGGAACAGCCCTGTGTGGTGCACAGCTGGAGTGAGCTCGGTTAGGAGGCCTCGGGATAGAGACAGCCCAGACAGAATAGCCATGGGCAGTGCACAGCTGGAGTGAGCTCGGTTAGGAGGTCTCGGGATACACACAGGCCGGACGGAACAGCCCTGGGTGGTGCACAGCTGGCGCGAGGTCAGTCAGGAGGCCTCGGGACTCAGGCTGCAACCAGCGAGCCCCCAGTCCCCAGAGCAGCCACCCTGGCTTCCTCCCTCAACACCTGTCCCTGGGGCTTGGGGAAGCCGCCCACCCTGACCTGGGAGCCACTTGCAGGCCCCTCTCCCCACCCCTCTCCCCACGGTTGTCAGCGTGGAAACTGACCTCGAGGCCCACTGTTGCTGTCATCATGAAAACTGACCGTCCATCCGCAGGACCTCCAGCCAAGGCCGCACCCACACTGGGCCTGGATTCCCATCGCACCCACACACATCCAGCCCTCAAATGGGCTCAGGAAGGGTCGTGGGTGCTGCTTTAACACCAGCCATGGGTTTGCAAGGTCACATGTCCTCTGCCAGTCAAGAGGGACTTTGGAAGCCGGTGAAAACAAAAGTGGCCAATGCAGCCCTCCGGGTGGCACCTGGAGCCACCGGGGCTGGTGGGGAGTGGGGCACAGGCCCCCCAAGACTGACTGCAGTGGCCCCGAAGGCCGTCTTTCCTGATGTTCTCAGGATCTTGTAACTGGAAGATGCCTGGCTTCTCCACACCGCCATCCTGCCGAGGTCTGAACACAGACAAAGCACGGCCAGCTGAGCGCGGGGTCACAGCCCCTCCACACCGCCATCCTGCCGAGGTCTGAACACACAGACAAAGCACGGCCAGCTTAGCACGGGGTCTCCACAGCCCCCAGGTGAGAGGTGGGCCCCCTCCAGTGCTCCCACTTTGACCTCCACTCAGGGGTCATCCTGGCCATCCTGAGGTCAGCACAGTGTTCATCACCGTGGTGGCCAGGCCCTGCCCAAGGCCTAGAAAGGTGACTGCTCCCTCCACGGCCAGACGTAGCTCCCAGCCTCTTCCACCCCCTGCCGGGAGAAGAGATCTGGGGCTCCTAACTGACTCACCCACCACTGATTTTTTTAAGCGTATGGGTTCATGGTACACAATTAGTTGTATTAGTGAGGACACTTCCTGGTACTTGTAAGACACACACAATGGCAAGGTGTTTGCCGCTCACACAGCCACAGGCTGGTGGCAGCCCAGGCTCCAGAGATCCCACCTGCCTCAGCCACGGGCCCACAGCAAGCCCAGGCTCCAGGGATCCCACCTGCCTCATGGGGCTGCCACCACCCTGAGCCCCACACGGACACCCCGTGTGCTCCAAGGACAAGGAAGGGGTGTCTCTGGGAGGAACCTCTGGCCTCTCCTTGCTCGTGGCTCAGCAATTCCCAGGAATAATTCCCACCAATCATCGTCGTCCCACAGCTGTACGTGAGGCCTGCCCCCAAAAGCTGTGAATGCCTGCTAAGTATGGCACCATGAAGAACGGCTGGGGGCTGACGCTGGGGCCAACGCTGGGAGGAATCCAAGCTCTCGACATCAATTATCCAACAAGGTTGCAAATGAGGCTGCCCCTCCATCCCATGCAGGTACCACCCAGGCTGAAACTCCCTGTAAGCGAAGCACTGTCCTTCCCACCCTAGAACCAAGAAACGAAGATGAGTTTAGTTTGCTCATGAGAAGCACCTGGACACCTAACCAGTGTCAGCGCAGCTGCAGTGAATCAGGTGTGTGTGTGCAGTATATCTGTTGGCTGTGTGTGAACCGGGTGTGTGTGTGCAGTATCCGTTTCGGGTGAGTGTGAACCGGGTGTGTGTGCATGTGCAGTATTTGTGCCAGGTGTGTGTGTGAGGTATCTGTGTCAGATGTGTGCCAACCTGGTGTGTGTGCAGCATCTGTGCCGGGTGTGTGTGAGCCAGGTGTGTGTGGAGTATCTGTGTTGGGTGTGTGTGAACCAGGTGTGTGTGCAGTAGCTGTGTCAGGTGTGTGTGAACCGGGTGTGCGTGTACAGTATCCGTGTCGGGTGTGTGTGAGCCGGGTGTGTGTGCGGTATCTGTGTCACGTGTGTGTGAGCCGGGCGTGTGCGCGGTATCCGTGTCGGGTGTGTGTGAGCCGGGTGTGTGTGCGGTATCTGTGTCGGGTGTGTGTGAGCCGGGTGTGTATCTGGTATCTGTGTCGGGTGTGTGTGAGCCGGGCGTGTGCGCGGTATCCGTGTCGGGTGTGTGTGAGCCGGGTGTGTGTGCGGTATCTGTGTCGGGTGTGTGTGAGCCGGGTGTGTATCTGGTATCTGTGTCGGGTGTGTGTGAGCCAGGTGTGTATCTGGTATCTGTGTCGGGTGTGTGTGAGCCGGGTGTGTGTGAACTGAGTGTGTGGTGCGTGTGTGGTATCTGTGTCAGGCGTGTGTGAGCCGGGTGTGTATCTGGTATCTGTGTCGGGTGTGTGTGAGCCGGGCGTGTGCGCGGTATCCGTGTCGGGTGTGTGTGAGCCGGGTGTGTATCTGGTATCTGTGTCGGGTGTGTGTGAGCCGGGTGTGTGTGAACTGAGTGTGTGGTGCGTGTGTGGTATCCGTGTCGGGTGTGTGTGAGCCGGGTGTGTGTGGGGGGTATCTGTGTCGGGTGTGTGAGAGCCGGGTGTGTGCAGCTGTAGCACACACGTCTGTATGAACCAGGCATGTTTCCAGTCACACCCTCTTTTCCCCAAACAGTGGTTCTGGGCACCCCCCAGGCCTCCTCCAGCTGTCAGGGGTCATCCGTTTTGCTGGGTCCATTTTACCAGTGAGGAGCCGGGAGAGGGTATTTTCTGAACTTTTCACCAGCTGCAAAAGTGCTCAGAGAGCGAGGTTTGGCCTCTTGGCAGAGGGAGGCGAAGCATGAAGGGAGGTGACAGGAGAGCCCAATCTCGCAAAGCTCCCCACCGCCAGACGCTTCAGGACTTCCTCCCTGTGTCTCGACATTTTTGCCCCTGGATGAGGAACCACACAAGACTATTTAAGACCATTTTCACCGTGGAGTTTGCATCAGATTAAGAAGAATAAATGCATTCTTCCCTGATGACCCCAGGGCCTTTGCGAGTCATCAAAACCTGTTATCAAAGCCACACTGACACCCCAGGCCCTTGTGATGACTTTTGTTTCAGTTTGTGTTTTTTGTGTTTGTTTTGTTTTGCTTTTTTAACAGAATATTTATCACCTCACCTGAACTTGGGACCCTCCGCAGAAGCTGGTACTTGGGCCGGTTTTAAGGAGCCCAGGTCATGTGTGCCCGAGGTCAAGGCCGTCGGGTTCGTCCTGAGGACGGGCATCCCACCAGCATCTCCGGCAGGCCTGGCCAGCACCGGCTTCCCTGTCCTGGGCTAAGCCAGCACCCCGTCTGCACACCCTGGGGCCCGGCGGGAGCAGCAAGGCCCAGGAGCTCCCAGGCAGCGGCATTTGGATGCAGGGCCCTGGGCCTCTGTCAGAGTTCCTTTCACAGCTTGTCATTGCAGATGTACTGGGCTGGTGCAAAAGTCACTGAGGTTTTGTCAACAATGGCAAAAACCGCAATGACTTTTGCACCAATAATTGGCATGCAGGATCCTTCCTAGGAGAACAAGCAATCATCTGTCACAAAAGAACTCAAAGAGGACCCTGAGCTGCCATCACCACAGTCCTCGCAACACACCGCATTCGCTCAAGGCCAGATTCAGCCTGGCTGATAAAATGTTCGAAGCAAAAGATAAAATTCCTTCGCGAGACTTCCCTGCAGCACAGAGCCCCGGGCATGGGGACGACCGACCGTCTTGTACTTGGCTGGGGCTGCTGTGTGGGGGCAGCTCACCCGAGTTCCTGTTCTTCCTTCTGCAACCTCCAAGGCCATGACTCAAAGTGGGGCGCTCACCCACCTCTGAACTCTCCCATGTGGCCACTTCCACAGGCAGACAGGCCTGCTGCTCCCTCTGGGCCGGTTACCGACTGTGCTAAGCATCCCGTGAGACTTCCCTCGAGGTGGTTCTGACCTCCTGGATGCCTCGTTCACCTCCATCCAACTCAACCCTGCAAATGCGTGCAGCACACGAAGCGCCAGCCAGGCGCCCTCGGAGGCAGGAAGGGAATTCCAGGTGGGAAGAAGCCCTACCCGTGCCACCGTCCTCTCCGTCGACCTGGCAGACGTGTGGACACAGAGTCCGTGTGTCCCAACACCGTGGAGCATGGCAAGGACCAGGCACAAGACACGCTGTGCGCACGTGGAAGGGGGTGTGTGCAGAAGGAGCCATTTCTGTTCCATTTCTTCTTTTTTTTTTTGAGACAGAGTCTTGCTCAGTCGCCCAGGCTGGAGTGCAGCGGCGCGATCTCGGCTCACTGCAAACTCCGCCTCCCGGGTTCACGCCATTTTCCTGCCTCAGCCTCCCGAGTAGCTGAGACTACAGGCGTCCGTCACCTCACTGGCTAGTTTTTTGTGTGTGTGTGTGGTTTTTTTTTTTTTTTTTTTTTTTGTATTTTTAGTAGAGATGGGGTTTCACCATATTAGCCAGGATGGTCTCGATCTCCTGACCTCGTGATCCGCCTGTCTCGGCCTCCCAGAGTGCTGGGATTCCAGGCGTGAGCCCCCGTGCCGGCCTCTGTTCCATTTCTGTCCAGGAACAGAAGCTGCCAGGGCTTTCCATCAACCGCTGCACATCCCAGGTTAATTCTAGGGCTTGCAAACGGGAGGGGAGAGAGAATTGGGGCCCCACACCAGAAAAGAGGCCAACCTGATGGTCGACCGGAACTCACTGGCCACGGACATGTCCTCCAGGTGCTGGGATGGGGGCTTCAGGGCTTCAGAACTCCCCGAGTGGACGCGCCTCTTGGACACGAGTGGTAGTGGCACCTTTCCCTGGCTCCACCCTGACACCCGTCATCCAAGGAGGCTGGGCAGGGAGGCCCACCAGAAGCTTCTCCTTCCTTCAACACTGGGTTGGTCCCTGTGCACACTTCTGAAGAAAACACTTTCAGGGATTAGACACTGAAGCCTCAGCTCCCATCGGAGAAGGATGCAAGGGCAGCCTTGTCAGGACCTGATCTCTGCTTGGGTGAGAAGTCCACAGGTTTTACCTGTTCTTGTCATTCAAGAGTGACTGAAAAGACTTTCAAAATAGAGAGAGAGAAAGAGAGAGAGAGGCTGCTTTGGGCAAAGACTTTAATTTTTTCCTGACACTTACACGGAAATATGGGTTTCCCTGGTCCCCGAGGCCCAGGGGTCCAAGGCAGCCTCGTGAACCTGGAAGCAACCGGACAGTGTGAGCAGAGCCCGTGTGAGTTTGCAGGGCCCCAACCCTGCACCACAGACCAGGGACTGAGAACCACAGAAACACGTCATGTCCCAGGTTGAAGGCTAGAAGCCCAGACGCATGGTGGGCAGGACCAGTGCCTCCCGAGGTTGTGAGGGCTCCGTCCAGGGCCCCTGCTCACGGACACCATCACCACCACATCTCCCCACATCACTTCCCATCTGTGTCCACATTTCCCCTTGGGAGGGCACAGGCAGATGGGATCGGGCCACACCATGGCCTCATCTGAACTATCTGCATCTGCACGACTGTCTTCAGACTGGGCCATGTTCTCAAGTGCTGAGGTCAGGGCTTCCCCTATGACTTTTGACAGGAGCGGGGTGGAGATGAGTCAGCCCACAGCAGGGACAGTCCAGAAAAGCCAAGATGCAGCCACTGGCCATCTACCCAGAACTGCTCTCTCCCCACGCTGCTGCATCCACCTGGAGGGCATCTACCCAGAACCGCTCTAATCCCATGCTGCTGCGTCCACCCCGAAGGCATCTACCCAGAACCGCTCTCTCCCCACGCTGCTGCATCCACCTGGAGGGCATCTACCCAGAATCACTCTAATCCCACACTGCTGCATCTGCCCCGAGGGCATCTACCTAGAACCGCTCTCTCCCCACGCTGCTGCATCCACCTGGAGGGCATCTACCCAGAATCGCTCTAATCCCACACTGCTGCGTCCGCCCCGAGGGCATCTACCCAGAACTGCTCTCTCCCCACACTGCTGCGTCCGCCCCAAGGGCATCTACCCAGCGCGGCTCTCTCCCCACGCTGCGGCGTCCGCCCTGAGAGACCCTCAGGACCCCCAGCTCCATCCCACACGCTGTCTGCGTTCCTGAATGCTTTGCACAGGCCGCCCTCCTGAGCTGGGAGAGACGTCTGCCTCCTTCCTGAAAGACTTTGTTTGGAGACACCACAGGGCTTTGGTGCAACTCCCCCCACCATTAAGGTCTGGGCCACCTTCAAGCAGCGCACTCGGGAGGTCGAGCAGACAGAACGCACCTGGGCATGTGGCCAGAGAGAAACCCGCCCTGTCAGGCTGGGGGAGCACACACGAGTGCCTCTGCCAGAGACCCCCCATCAGCAGGAGTCAAGCGAATGACACAAACACACTCATCGCAGGCCCCGCTGTACTGATGTGAAAACATAAAAAACTCCAGAGCTGACCTGAAGAGCACGTCTCCGCCAGGCTGCAGGCAGCAGCTGCAAGGATTCCACCCTGACATGCAGGCCCCACCCCAGCAACCCCGGACAGGCCCAAGCACAGGTCCAACTACCCTCATTCTGCAGCATCTCCCAGGTAATCCTCTGGGGCTCCAGGTTTGAGAATTGTGCCCAGAGCAAGCATATTTAGGCCCAAACCCCTGAGTGTGGCCTTTGTTACTCCAAGTGCCACTCTGTTGGCGCGTCCACCCCCACAGAGAGGTCACTTCTGTTCACGCTGCCATTGGACTGGAAGTGGGCTCGGGTGGGCAGGCCGTGGGGCAGCTGGGACTGCGAGTGCCTGGGGTCTGAGGATCACCCACCAAGACCTACTCGGGGAGGGGTCCTGCACCCCCACTCTGAAAATTCCCAAAGCCCAAGGCTGAATCTTGATTCCCCCAGAGTTCTGAAATTCTGATGCTGGGAAAAAACCATGATGGCTGGAAAGGGGGAAGTGAATATTTGCTTTATGCCTTTAGCACAAAAAGTCACCTAATTACGATAATGAAGTGTAAAATGCTGGGTAAAAGTCACAAAGAACACTACAGTTCCATTTTTATAATTACTCATGCGCTTACCAAGGAAAAGGAAGTCATTAGGATATACACAAAAGTGACACTAAGACGTTGGGGTGGGGGGAATTCCGGCACGAAGTCTTTTCCTGGTGATTTGTAGCCTCTGGACTTTCTATATTAACAGGTATCACCGTGACAAGAGCAAAGATCAACTTCATAAACATTGCTTAATCAGAGCACATTGTGGCCCAAGGCTTGTAAGTGACCCTTGGACTGGAGGTCACCGTAACACCCATGTGCAGGGCGGGGACACGTGCTGGAGCTTCGTGCGGTTGTGACACACATGGGAAGACGTCAGACCTTTCCTGAGCCACGCGCCAGGAACACATGAGGACGGACCTTGACAGGAGGAAATGCCTGTTGGCTGAGGAGACAGGGATTGCCTATGTGCCTTTGAAGGCTCTCCAGTTCAGGCATTAAAACCTCCTGCTGTGGCAGATGTGGGCCTCAACCTGTTGTCCCCGGGGCAGGCACTGAGGCCAGGCTGAGCCAGTCCACAGGATGAAGACATCAGGACCCGGGAGGCCAGGAGCCCTCCAGGGGAGCTTGGGGAATGGCCTTGGGGAATTGCTGGCTGCATTCCTTAAATCTGTTTGGTTACACCCACCCCAACACTGCCAGCCACTCGGGAGTCCTGTGCCAGAAACACAAGGCAGGGCCTGTGGTCCCCGGCCCCGGCAGGAGCGAAGTTGTTACAGCGTTTCCCCATCCACAAAGACAGCATCGCGAACATCCGCACCCCCAGGACGCCTGGGGTCCACATCCCCCCGGGGTGCCTGGGAGACCTCTAGGATTCCTGAACGTCACATCCCCTTAGGATTTCGGGGTCCTAGCAATGCCGACACCCAGATGAAGGTCAGGCGTGGCCACAGAGGCCGTCCTAACTGTAGGAAAACTCTCTGAAAGCTTTGGTATTAGCCCCAAGCAGAGGCTTGGTCCAGGAGGGCTGAGATCCTCCCATTTAAAACCTCTGAAAATCTTGCCTTTCACAAACAGCCCTTTGGAGGAAATGTTTTTTTTAGCACGATGCCTGATAAGGACACAACACAGAGCTGCAGCAACGACTCACTCTCGTCCGCATTGGATCAACACACAAAGCCTCCGCAGGCTGCTAAGAAACAGGCCGCACAGCGCTTCCCGCTGCAAGAGACGATGTATCCAGTTATGTGGTATCAGATATTTTTAATAACTACTTTTCTGAATCCAACCAAGATTGGGCCCTCTATACGCTTAATACAGTGAAACTCATCTGTATGTGGAGCCTCCACTTGGAAAACTCGGAAAACCTTCCCAGAAGCAAAGTGAAATGCTGCATCCCACGGCCACAAGTGGCTTTTGATCCAGAGACATTGGCGGCGCTTATCCCAGGGAGGGCTGGTCACGCCCGGAGCCCCTGCGTCCTCATTGGCTCCTTCCCCAGGGAGGGCTGGTCACGCCCGGAGCCCCTGCGTCCTCATTGGCTCCTTCCCCAGGGAGGGCTGGTCACGCCCGGAGCCCCTGCGTCCTCATTGGCTCCTTCCCCAGGGAGGGCTGGTCACGCCCAGAGCCCCTGCGTCCTCATTGGCTCCTTCCCCAGGGAGGGCTGGTCACGCCTGGAGCCCCTGCGTCCTCATTGGCTCCTTCCCCAGGGAGGGCTGGTCATGCCTGGAGCCCCTGCGCCATCATCGCCTCCTTCCCCAAAGCAGGTGCTGCTCCGAAAGCCTCCCCAGTCTCTCCCCGGACCTGAGTCCTGCTGCAGCCACTTGCTGGCATGTGACACTGACAGTGTCCTGAGACCTGCCCTGTTCACACACCTCAGAAGACGACCTCTCATCCCCGTGCCACTGGGACGCAGCTGACTGCCTCCTGGACACCTGGCTGAACTTCGAAAATGCTCCTGATTTTGTTTTTTTGCATTAGATTTGTGTCTCAGCTCATTTCGTCCCTCTGCTGTTATAAACAGACCCTGGATGACAGAGCTCCAGGATCAGAGCAGGCACTCCAGGTAAATTGCTTTACCTCTCAACATGGAATCAGGAAAATGCTGTAAATATTACACAAAGTCTGTCCTGCACAGGCCTTGCCCACAGCAAACATAGAACTGCCAGCCCTGAACACTGAACGAGGCTGAGCGTGCTCAGGCTGCCAGCAAGGGACCCTCCAGGGAAATCCAACAAGAGAACCAACCTCCACCTGTGAGGAGGTCGGGCTGTTGACAAGCCCAGCCCTGGGCCCTGGGTCCTGGGTCCTGGGTCCTGGGTCCTGGGTCCTGCGCCCAGAATTGAGACAGAAGACCCTGGGCGGCCCAAGCAGAGCCCCGCCACAGCCCCACGTGGAATCCATCCTCGCAACGAAGCCCCGATTTGGAACCATCACCATGCTCAGTGGAGGGACCACGAGTTCACGGCATGACTATCTGGGAGGTCTGGAAAGAGCAAAAGCAAAAAGGCATCTCCCACAATGTCCAGTGACTCGAGTCTTTACGGAGCCTGTGTGTAAATTCCCTTAAAGTCCCTCCTCATGTTCAGAAGTCGAAATAGGAAAGGAAAAGGCAATACTTAGACGGAATGCTGAAGTCAACGTGACACGTAGGGTGTGATTTGTTAAGTTACACTGACATCTGGTGGCCTTCAGTGTTAGGAGAGAACACGCTAGATCCTGTGGTCTGAAACACACACACGATCAAACACGCCTTTGCGTTTTCTTTGGTATTGAAAGCAGACACCACCAGAGGCAGCATTAAATGTTAATAAAATCATGAATAAGTTAATAAGAACATCACTATGCATATTTTTCAATTTAATAAGCCAAAAGCATAAAGGATGATTTTCCTCTTCCTAGGCCAAATCTTCTTAAGGAGTAGACTACAGTAGCTTTCTCTACAGTGGAATTTTCCAAATAGATTTTTAAGAGAAGAGGAGGAAGAAGAAAACAGTCACCACTGTGTATCAGCCAGGAGGCGGGTCCCTGCCTGTGAGAACTGCAAGTATCTGGACACACACTGCATCTTCAGAGGAAGCAGATGTTCGTTACTTATTTCCAGAAAATGATATTTATTACTGTGTTGCAAAATTAAAATAATAAAACAAGCAATTCGATGGGCTCAGAAAAAGCCCAAATGATAAGAAAAAGTAAACTGCGTAATATAAATAAAGTGTTTCCTCCATGTTTGCAGAAATACACCAAACGCGTGACCGCCCTCTGTGACTGGACTACAACAATAACTAAGCCAGTGGGGTATGAAGGAGAATCGGATCGAAAGTTCACAGTTTGATCAGCGTCGCATATGCCTGAGATAAAAAGCTGCTAACATCAACACTGGACTCACCCCGGTCATATTAACATTGATACCAAACACAGCCTGAAATTCTGTATCCACAAACATGACTTAAACGATACAAAGTTAACCTCCATATTTGCTGTACATTCTAGTAATGACTTTGCTCTCCTTAATTAAAAAAAAAGGTCATCATCCCAGACCAGACCCCAAGCTCAGTGCTTTACGTACACAATCATCTCATTTTCGTAGTGCCCTGAAAGTTGTTTTCATTCATGAGAAGCCCCCGCAGGCAATGCTTGGTTTACGTTAATGAGTAGATGCAGACTGCAGTGCGTCTACTCATTTGTGGCTCACCCGGGGCCTCGTGTCCCAAGGGGCTCCTGGAGATGGCAGATCCTGTGGGGCCCACACTGACCTCTGCAGCCAGAAGCCCGCCGCTGCCTGTGTTCAGGGCCAGCCCTGGCACCACATGGGGAGATGTGTGCAGGAGGAGGCAGCGAGCAGGCTGGGAGGTGGGCAGTCCTCAGCTCAGGAGAGATGGCCACTGTGGACCCACCCGGGCATGAGCGTGGAGAAGGCACGAAGACCTGGTCAGTCTGAGGAAGGAAACAGTGGCTGCTGCTAAGAGAAAGAGTCAGGTCAGTTTCCCAGGGCTGCCTTCTGAGGCTGGTTCCCATGTTATGAAAATGCCTGAAGAGGACCGTGGTTAAAGCAGCTGAAACTCCAGCAGAAGAATTTACGAAGCATCCAAGCCCCTCCTCTGTGCAAACCAAGGGATGGTTGTGAGGGTCCCGGGGGTCTCTAACAACAGAAAACCTCCGCTGGCTTTCAACCTCAGCCGCCAGGGAAGGGGCCGGGTGGGGATCGCACCAGCACCTCGGACCCTCGCTCTGAAGAAGAGGCACCTCACAGAGCATGAAGACGTTCAGAACTGCCCTGCAGAATCTGGCAAGCATTTTAAGAACTGAAATAAAGAACTGAAAAAATGTGTTGACATTGCCTGTCAAAAAATCTGACTTTAAAAAAAAGAATAAAGCTGGTGTCTTTTTGAGCAGCTTCCACGCACTTGCCTTCCAATGTTTTCTGAAAACTTGAGAAGATAGGGTGTGACCCCAAGGCCCCTGCAGCTCCCACGGCCACAGCCGCCTGAGGTTCGCTGAACAGCCTGGGCGGCTCCGAGGGTCCCCGCAGACGCAGAGTCACGCCTGATCACTCCTTCGGTTTCCTCCAATGGCTGCAAGCGGAGCTGGAGTTCATCCGGATGACCTCCACAGTCTCTGGCCACCTTCCCTCCATTAAAGAAAAAGAAAAAAAGCCCGTTTCTGAGCCACCTCCCCAAACGCTCTCTGCCTTCGTGCATCTGACAAGGTACCCTCACCGCACAAGGCCCGCTCCCTCTCTGGAGAGCCTCTCCTGACACCAAAACGTCAACCCAACACGACACTCGGGACTCAGCTGTCATCCCGAAGGCAGGCGACGCGGAGGAAAGGACACAGAATGCGGTGGCAATGCCAGAGTCACCCTCTCGCACCCCCGAGCACCCAGGTGACTACAGACGGGAGAATTAATCTCCTTCTCGTGGGATGAAGTGACGGAGTAGACACCTGTGAACCAGCTTCCAGCTCCAATGCAGGCTTCCTCTGGCCCTGAAGTTCTGCGACTCGGAGGCATGTGGGGTGACCAGCGGCACAGGCTCCCAGTCTGTCTCAAACTAGAGGCTTTGAGCAAGGTGAGCCTCCCTAAGCTTCGGTTTCCCCAACTTCGGTAAAGTGAAGGGACAAAACCGCGAGTGGCTCTTAACTTATTTGGGAATGTCCAGCCAGAGCCTCGGAATGTGACTATATGGAAACGGTCCTCACAGGCCTCATTAGTGAAGGACCTTGAGGTGAGATCATCTGGATCCAGGGTTGGCCCTAAATGCAGTGATTGACGTCCCTGTAGGGAGAGGAGAAGACACGGAGACACGGGGAAGGGGTGTTGGTGGAGTCACAGGTGGGAGGCCCCAGAGGGACAGTGCAGACAAGAGCCCAGGTGACCCCAGACACAGAGACACGGGGAAGGGGCAATGGGACAGTGTGTTCATGGGGTGGGAGGCCCCGGAGGGACCGGGTACATAAGCACCCAAGTGCTCAGGTGACCCCAGACACAGAGACACAGGGAAGCGGCGATGGGACAGTGTGCTCACGGGGTGGGAGGCCCCGGAGGGACCAGGTACACAAGTGCCCAGGTGACCCCAGACACAGAGACACAGGGAAGGGGCAATGGGACAGTGTGTTCATGGGGTGGGAGGCCCCAGAGGGACCGGGTACACAAGTGCCCAGGTGACCCCAGACACGGAGACACGGGGAAGCGGCGATGGGACAGTGTGCTCACGGGGTGGGAGGCCCCAGAGGGACAGGGTACACAAGTGCCAGGTGACCCCAGACATGGAGGGTGAGTAGGAAATTCACTTGGTGGTGTCAGGCCACAGAGATCTGGACAGGCTGGGCTGCCCCCGCGAACCCGGGGCCCTCTCCTCCCTGGCAGAGCCTCGTTCTCGCTCCTGCAGCTCCCGAGAGGAGGCCTCACTCTTCACCTGTTTCTCTGTGTGTCTTGGGACCCGTCACAGAGCAGGCACTGAAAACCCACGAGCAGCCTCAGCCCTTACAACCAAACACAGCTCCAGTTCTGCCTCCCACGGCTTCTTCACATGCTTCCCAGTGGGTCCTTCTCCCTCCACCACGTGAAGACATGTGCAGCCACGGCTTTCTGGCCACCCTGAAATGAGGCGGCATCTCCAGTCACTTCCCGTGATGAAGTGTGGGGCCTGGCACTGCTGCCCCTGCTGGGCCCTCACGGCTCCTTCAGCAGCCTCTGGGGTCTCCCCACCGGGTCCCCTTCCCATGGGAGATGGGATCCCCCCGCTGTCATCCCGGGAACAGGGGCCCCTTCCTGTGGGAGATGGGATCCCCCCGCTGTCATCCCGGGAACAGGGGCCCCTTCCTGTGGGAGATGGGATCCCCTGGGTAACACAGCCAGTCAGGGCAGCTTCAGAACTCACTCGCTGTCCTTGCCTATGCTAAGCACTCAACTTCAAGTTGGGAAACCTGGGTACCAAGAGGCCAACCAAAGCCAACAGAGGTGGAAGACACCAACTTGTAGCACTCATACCTGCCTCAGGTGGGAGCACGGTCTCAGGGGCCAGGGCCCAGGTCTTACGCGGACTCAGCGCGCTCTGTGACCCAGGTCAGTCACTGGCCTTCCTCCCAGGCTGCTCCTCTGTGGCTCAGGGGACAATAGGCCCATCTTGTTAGGCTGCCGTGAGGATGAAATGAGGCTGCGCACATGAGACGGGGGTCAAGAACACACGTGGGCCAAGAACACACCTGTCAGGACCCATCACAGCGCCCTCCTCAGCACCAGGACCCATCGTGGCACCCTCCTCAGCACCAGGACCCATCGCGGCGCCCTCCTCGGCACCAGGGCCCATCGCGGCGCCCTCCTCGGCACCAGGGCCCATCGCGGCGCCCTCCTCGGCACCAGGGCCCATCGCGGCGCCCTCTTCGGCACCAGGGCCCATCACAGAACCCTCCTCAGCACAGCTCCCTTCCCTCTTGCCACCAAGCAGACTTGATTTCCCAGCAGATGCAAGCTCGTTGCAGACCCACAAGAAAATCCACAGCAAGGACAAATGTTGTGCCAAAGTTGGGTTCAAGATTAAAAACAGTCCTTTGTATCTCATTTGTAATAAGTCATAAGGGCTCATGAGAAAAAGGAAAGATAATTGAATTTCAAATAGATATTTACATTTCCTATACTTAGCATCTGAACCCAAATGCACACAAAAAATAAAACATTGTCTCTAAGGAAATAAAATGCAATGGGCCTAACATGGCCCCCAGTTGGCCAAGTCCTCTTCCCAACTAGGAAACTGGCCACTGTCCACTCCGGGCCTGTGACTAACACACAGGTGAGGATCCATCCTTAACCTTTTCTGACTTCCCTCCCAGAAGACGGCAGGGCTCAGGAGTCCGCACGGGAACCAACGCGGGCTCCCAGGCGACCTCGGCAGGCGAGCGCACCCCTCTCCAGGGAGGATACACAGTGGGAAGACTTCTGTGGGTGGGAGATGAGGACCCCAGTCTCTCAGCCTGGTGTCCGTAAAACTGGGAGGATGGGCCCATCCTGCGGGTGCTGGGGAGGCTGTGGGGAGTCACACAGGGAGCACTTGTGTGTCCAGGCCCGGCGGTCCTGACCCAGCCCTTTCAGCTCAACCTGGGCCACCCTTAAACACGGAGGCAAGGGCCGGGCACGATGGTTCACGCCTGTAACCCCAGCACTTTGGGAGGCCGTGGCGGGTGAATCACCTGAGATCAGGAGTTCAAGACCAGCCTGGCCAATATGGCCAAACACTGTCTCTACTAAATCACTTGAACCCAGGAGGCGGAGGTCGCAGTGAGCCGTGATCACGCCACTGGGCTTCAGCCTGGGCAACAGAGAGAGACTCCATCTCAAAACAAACAAACACACAAAATACCGGAAGCAAAGGGATTCCTAGTGCTCCAGCAGGGGGAGAAACGTGGTTCCAGCAAATCCTGTACAAAACGAGAACCATGTGCTTTCCGAGCATAGGGAAGCAGGGGCTCAACCCTGAATGGCCCACAGCAGAGCACCCCTGAGGAGGCGGGGCGCACCAGGAGTGAGGATGGCAACACTAAACCAGGAGGTGAAGACAAAGCGGCTGACAGGGAGCAGTCACCTGTGAGAATTTAAAGAGCAGAATTAACGGGCTGGAGCATTAAGCCCCAAAGGACGGATCCAGGAGGGTGCCTGGGCGGTTAACAACGGCTATTCATGCCTAAGGAGGAAAGAAATAACCTTAAAATAGAATCTCATCCCTTCCTCCTGGACCAGATTTCACTACAGTAATTGCATCTGTGAGGAAGAGCGCTGCAAAGGAAATTAGACGTTCTCCGGGCTCAGCTGTAAGTCATACATCAGAGCCACCCACTGAGAATTCCCATTAGGAAGAAGCTGGCAGGAGCTCACATGCGGGCTGGAGGCCGCCCCCGCTTCCACAGCCCACAAAGCCGTCCCCACCGAGGTCCTCGATCCGGCATAATTGCCGGCATTGTGCCGCGCCTCCCGCCCCGGCCACATCAATGCGGCTCATTCTTCCAGGCTCCACTGAACGCTGGGAGCTGTGTTGAAAGTGGGGGAGGGGCATCCACTGACGAAGCTTCTGGAGCTTCTCCATCCAGCCAGCTCCCTCCCACCAACTGCATGAGCCAGCCTGCCGTAAGGAAAACACTGCCAGTCATCCACATGAGGGGGGCGGGGGAAGGCACCTCTGCCCGGGACAAAAGCCTGCAGGGAAAACAGGAGCTGAGCGCTCCAGCCATGACACAACCAGCTACTTTCCTTACAGTACAAACAGCTACTTCTCTGATGACACAACCAGCTACTTTCCTGACCTACCAAGAGGCCAGAAACCACACCTCAGCTCCCTGCTTCCCAGTTAACCTTTACTCTGCAGCCAGCACTCAGGGCCCCGGTGACTGCATTGGTGAATAAATGCAAAGTTGATGAATGACGTCAAACAAAAACAACCTGTAGCAGGTGGTTTCAAGAAACCCTCCTGTTTTCCCTCCTCAGGGCAGAGAGCCAGCAGCCTTGCTGCCTGGGTGTGGAAGGGTCACCCCAGGCCCTACCTGCCATCCTCTCTCAGCCCCCGCCAGCCGCCTCAGGCCTGGCTGACACTGGACACCACCTGAGATCCTGAAAATGCAGGTGCCTGGACCCCACCTCCACCAGATTCGGATGTCGCTGCTCCGGAGTGCAGCCGGCTTACCGGACTTATTTGAGCACCCCCAGCTACTGTGGATGTACAGAAAGGGTTTAGAACCACGGGCCCATTCTACCACCATAAACTGCATACCACGGGCCCCACCTCAAAGTTATTGCTGAGGACTTGTGCCCCTACCCCACTCTACAGTGGCTCGTTAATATCCCACACACGCAAATCCTCCTCAAAGACCCTCAATGAAGTACGCAGGCCACCCACACCTCTTCCTCATTCAATTGATAAATGACAAAGTTTCTTAAGGAAAAATTAAATCAGGTGATTTAGCCTAGTTTTAGTCACTAAGAAGGGACTTCAGAGTAGTTCATAAATTGTCTCTAAGGATTTTCAATAGGAGAGCATTCCTCGGAGGGCTGGGTGGTCCCCTAGAAGACCCTGCCTCTGTAAGATCTGCCATCCCCGTGTCTGCTGTGGCTGCCATCCCTGGATCTGTCGTGTCCACATCCTCACGACATGTCTGCTGGCGGCCACCACAGTCCTGTCTCTTCCAGGAATCTAAGCGTTGGGTTCTGGTTTCTTCCCTTCCACATCCACCTTTGGGTTGGTTTCAGGAAACAGCAAATCCTATAATCCATGGTTCCCAAGCCTGACTGCACATCAGAACCATCCCTAAATACTTTCCATACAGGTGCCTTCCCTGGGCCCCACGCACTGGAGAAAGCCTTCTGTGAAGGTCCACGGTGGGGCCCCGGAATGGGAATCCAGCTTCACTCCATAGTCAGCCAGGCTTGGGACAACTGTGACGGGTGACGTGATTGCATCTGACAGTCCTTTGCAGGTCCAACCCACAGGGACACATGGCCAAAGTTTAGATATGCGCCCCAGCCCCCAACCACACAGTCCAGATTTCAATTACATGGCATGTTAACCAAGTAATTACATAAAGTACAAAGTGTGCTGCCAGCTCTAGTCAACAAACCACCACATGTTAACAGCCATGTGGGACTGGTGGCTGCGTGATTGGCCAGGGTGCCTGTCACTCAGCTCAGCACAGACAGCAAAGCATGGAGCTGTGTGGCCCCATCATCTCCCAGGGAGAAACCACACAACATTTCACAGAAGTGAATTATCAGAAGAAAGAACAGACCAACAAAGACATAAGTGCACCGGAGAATGAAAAGGGATGGTGCTGGAAGTGAAATTCCAAAGAAAGGCCAGGGGCAGGAAACAGCTTGCTGGGGAACATAGACAGGCTACCATGTGGGACACTCACGGTGCTGCAGGAACCTAAGGGAGATAACTCATCTGCATACAACAGGCAGTGGCTGTGAGGGAAACAATGACGATGTCCAGGGAAATGGGGCGAAAAGACCTTCACAGTAAAGGGACACTCAGAGGCACTTCACCACCATGAAATGGCAAAGCGCAAAATATTGGAGGGCAATCCAGACTCAGAAACGGACTGACATTCAGCAAACCATGGGGAGAATGCTCACACCTATCACAGCCTAGACAAGGATGCAAGTGCCACACACACTGCATCGAGATGCTCTAGCTCTCACTGTCCCCTTGTGCTGAGTCACAGTGTACTACATCGAGATGCTCTAGCTCTCACTGTCCCCCTGTGCTGAGTCACAGTGTACTACATCGAGATGCTCTAGCTCTCACTGTCCCCCTGTGCTGAGTCACAGTGTACTACATCGAGATGCTCTAGCTCTCACTGTCCCCCTGTGCTGAGTCACAGTGTACTACATCGAGATGCTGTAGCTCTCAGTGTCCCACTGTGTTAAGTCATAGTGTACTACATCAAGATGCTGTAACTCTCAGTGTCCTGGTGTGAGTCACAGTGTACTACATCAAGATGCTGTAACTCTCAGTTTCCCTGCTGTGTTAAGTCACGGTATACTACAACAAGATGCTGTAGCTCTCAATGTCCTGCTGTGTTAAGTCACGGTGTATATCGAGATGCTGTAGCTTTCAGTGTCCTTCTGTGTTAAGTCACAGTGTACTACATTGAGATGCTCTACCTCTCAGTGTCCCACTGTGTTAAGTCACAGTGTACTACATCGAGATGCTTAGCTCTCAGTTTCCCCGCTGTGTTAAGTCACAGTGTACTACATTGAGATGCTGTAGCTTTCAGTGTCCCACTGTGTTAAGTCATGATATACTACATCAAGATGCCCTACCTCTCAGTTTCCCCGCTGTTCTAAGTCACAGTGTACTACATCAAGATACTACAGCTCTCAGGCCGGGCGTGGTGGCTCAAGCCTGTAATCCCAGCACTTTGGGAGGCCGAGACGGGCGGATCACGAGGTCAGGAGATCAAGACCATCCTGGCTAACCCAGTGAAACCCCGTCTCTACTAAAAAATACAAAAATCTAGCCGGGCGAGGTGGCAGGCGCCTGTAGTCCCAGCTACTCGGGAGGCTGAGGCAGGAGAATGGCGTGAACCCGGGAGGCGGAGCTTGCAGTGAGCTGAGATCCGGCCACTGCACTCCAGCCTGGGCGACAGAGCGAAACTCCGCCTCAATAAAAAAAAAAAAAAAAAAAAAAAAAGATACTACAGCTCTCAGTGTCCTGCTGTGTTAAGCCATGGTGCAATACATCGAGATGCTATAGCTCTGTGTCCCACTGTGTTAAGTCATGGTGTACTACATCGAGATGCTCTAGCTGTCAGTTTCTCCACTGTGTTAAGTCATGGTGTACTACAAGATGCTGTAGCTCTCAGTGTCCCACTGTGTTAAGTCACAGTATACTATATTGAGATGTTCTACCTCTCAGTGTCCTGTGTTAAGTCACAGTGTACTACATTGAGATGGTGTAGCTGTCAGTGTCCCACTGTGTTAAGTCACAGTGTGCTACATTGAGATGCCCTAGCTCTCAACTTCCCCACTGTGTTAAATCATGATGTACTACATTAAGATGCTGTAGCTCTCAGTGTCCTGCTAAGTCATGGTGTACTACATTGAGATGCTGTAGCTCTCAGTGTCCCACTGTGTTAAGTCATGGTGTACTACATTGAGATGCTGTAGCTTTCTCTGTCCCACTGTGTTAAGTCATGGTGTACTACATCAGGATGCTCTAGCTCTCAGTGCCCTGCTGTGTTAAGTCACGGTGTACTACATCAAGATGCTGTAGCTCTCAGTGTCCTGCTGTTAAGTCATAGTGTACTACATCGAGATGCTGTAGCTCTCACTGTCCCACTGTATTAAGTCACAATATACTACATCAAGATGCTCTAGCTCTCACTGTCCTGCTGTATTAAGTCATAGTATACTACATCAAGATGCTGTAGCTCTCAGTGTCCCGCTGTGTTAAGTCATGGTGTACTACATCAAGATGCTGTAGCTCTCAGTGTCCCGCTGTGTTAAGTCATGGTGTACTACATCAAGATGCTCTACCTCTCAGTATCCTGCTATGTTAAGTCATGGTGTACTATATCAAGATGCTCTACCTCTCAGTGTCCGTGTTAAGTCATGGTGTACTACATCGAGATGCTCCAGCTCTTAGTGTCCTGCTGTGTTAAGTCATGGTGCACTACATCAAGATGCTGTAGCTCTCAGTGTCCCACTGCATTAAGTCACAGTGTACTACATCATTGTTAGTCTCACTGTTTTCATTTCCATACACACTTATAACTGATTATAAGAGTTTGTAACATTTTCACAACATTACATGTCATGAAACAATCCTCACTTTCCTATAAGTTATTCCAGTGGCTCACATAGTCCTTGCTACTTCTTCTTCACCATGCAGTGAGGTACAACCTGGTATTGGTTTCGTGCTTGACTCTGACCCTCTTGCCATCTTTCATAAGGTTCTGTGTTTAAATATTGCATTTCGGGCAGCTGTGGTGTTGCCAGCCTTGAGGCAGGGTTCTGGAGCCTGAAGACATGTGTCCTTGGCAGTGACCTATGTGTAGACCCACCTTTCTGAAATTAGACCCAGATGCTGTCACAAAGCTAAAAGTCATTTTCTTGACATCAAGCACTTTTGGCCTGGAAAGATCCATTTTAGAAAATGGCTGTTTTGCAAACATTATATAAGCCGTCACCAGTAAGAATTCCTTCGCTGCAAGAATTCCCTCGCTGCAAGAATTCTTTCACTGCCATAATCACTCATCAGAGACTGAGGAAGTCTCGGTCAAGTGCACAGGGCCTCAGGACTCTCGGAGGTGCCCAGCTTCACAGATCTTTCCACACGGGAAGGCAGCGAAGTAGTTCTCTTTCCCAGTCCCCGCTCTGGGAGGGTCGGTCCTGACTCACACAGCCCTCCTCCCATGTCATGCCAGGAGCCCTGCCACGCGGTGCTGCAGCTGGAATGAGTGAAACACTTGATGGAGCACTTGAAGAAGAGAGTCTGATTCACAAGCCTCCAGCACTCGATGTGGCCAGCATTCACCACTCAGGGATTTCTAAGATCACACGTGATGTCTGACTGGGTTCAGAAGCTCACACGTGATGTCTGACTGGACTCAGAAGCTCACACATGATGACTGACCAGACTCAGAAGCTCACATGTGACGTCTGACCGGACTCAGAAGCTCACATGTGACGTCTGACCATACTCAGAAGCTCACACGTGTTGTCTGACTGGACTCGGAAGCTCACACGTGATGTCTGACTGGGCTCAGAAGCTCACATGTGATGTCTGACCAGACTCGGAAGCTCAGCACTTCATTATTCTATTATCTCCAAATCCAAAAGATTTTTGGGGCAGTCATTTCTTCAAAGCCCACTCCTGAAGGAAAAGGCCCATCGACACCAGTGCTGGGGATGGACTCCACCTGTGTTAGCGTCGGACCCCGAGCTGTGCCCAAACCTCGGTGCCTGTATTCTTTACTCAACAGGCATCTGCTGAAACTCTGTCATGTTGGCCATTGTTATGATCTTGTGTACAGGACCTGACCCCAAAGGTCTTCAGAGCTTTGGAGCATTTTGTCAGGGGTTCCTGCCACATTTGTGTCCAGCACAACAGTGAGTGAGTGAAGAACTGGGAACATGTTCTCCCTCCCAATTCCTCCTGTTTTCCTTCCCAAGGCAGACAGGACACATTGTCTCACGGCGAGCTGGCCTTATCCTGAACTCAGAGCACCAGCACCCCAAAGCTGCAGGGAGGAGGAAGAGACTGCCCGCCTGGGAAAAGGCCCCTCGGTCTTCAGCCAACACCACAGGCACGGTTTCAGCCTCCTGACTTTTGCTGACCACGGGTTACCTTGGATCTTCTCTCCTTTGAGGACATCTGAGCCACATTTGGCTCTTTTCAGAACATAGAATCTTGACTTTGTCTTTTCCTGGGCTTGGCGTACCTGGAATTCCAGCTTCGGGCACAGGGTCCAGCACACATTCCTCTTTCTTCATCAAAAGCCAATGAGATCAGCATAGTTGCAAAGCCGTCTTATGTTTTTAAGGAGAAGAGTTATTTACAAAAAGAGACAACTTGACAAATATCGTGCATAAGCAATCCCAGCAGTGCACATTGCCCCGAGTTCCCTTCCTTCTGAGACCCAAGCTGTCATGGCTGTAGGCCTTGCAAAGGAGGTCCTCCCCATCATCTGAGTGGGCTTCCCAGAAGACCCTCCCCGTTATCTGAGTGGGCTTCCCAGAAGATAATCCCAGTGACTGAGTGGTTCCTGCCTCCCTCCTCCGGCCACATTTGTGAAATGTGTACGCAGCATGTCTTCCGTGGAAGCAGGGATGAAGTGACAGCTCTGAGTCAGTTTCCTCCGTGTGCCTGTTGATGACACATGGCAGTTGTGTGAGGGGCAGTCTCAGGAGGTCATGGCTCACAGATGCCCTGGGTTCCAACAGAGCCTGACAGAGATGCCCAATTCCAGGGATCATCTTCCTGTACTTGATCGGACCCGTAACATCTTAGAAAGCACAACACACCAGTTCTGCCTATGCCATCCTCTGCTCAAACATCTGAGTCCAAGGTCATTTCTGGACTGAGGATTCCCATACCTCGTTAGATGCGTGTGGCTCAGATCTTTAGTCCAGGCTAGAATTGAGGGCCAGTCGCACCCCTCATCAGTCCCATTCCAGCTGGTGGTCCCCGGGTGCACACGTCACGTTCTGCACAGCTCTTGGGCCTTCGGGTGAAAAGCTGACAGGAATCACACTCGAGAAAAGAGCTCAGCCTGTGGATATTAGTGACACCCACCCCGGTAGGAAATGCAAATGTAAGGCTGATTTTGTTTCTTGGAGTTTTCCAATTTATTTTAAAGTTGGGGTGACAAGCACTGGGTTTTTGAACACTGAGTGGAGGGCAATGTTTCATTATTTATGCAAAGTGCATCGACAGAGCGACATCGAAAGTTTTTGCCATATTTTCTTCTTTGTAGTTTCTCCAAGTGAGATATGTCAAGAAGCAGCTTTCCTGTGATGTGCCTCAAAAATAAATGGAAAGAAAGAAACGCAGCAGATGGCTTGGATTAAATCTGAACAGTGATAAGTTCTGCTTTTAGGACAGCTGGGTAATGTACTCTTTGCTCAAAAACATGTTTGATCTGAAACACAAAAACAATCTTATGGTTTCCATGAAAATGAAAGAAAAATGAAGCTGAATAGTGGAGTAAATTGCTAGTTTTCTCCCCAGCATGTTCCGGGCTGCTTTGGGAGCCATATGCTCTCTTTGATGTAAATGAGATGGAACCGAAATTAAAAATTTTTACATTTAAAAGTAGTGACCAAACCTATTCATCAACGCCTTTGGGAAAATAAAGAATTTTTATTAGCGCTAAGGTTTGGGGTTAAAAAACTAAAAGTTTGTCTTAACCCTGAACAACTCGGGCCCACCTTCACGTTCACATCTGTGAAGGAGTCTCAAGCAACAGATGTTGACGCGGGAGACCAAGTTACTGATGAGGGGGGCGGTTTGGTTCTCGGCAATCAAGTTCCACACTAATAATCAAGCCTCGTCACAGAAATACTTCAAATCCACTTTTCACAGACTATCTACTGAAAAGTATCACTAAAATGCAGTTTTGCTAAAATCCATTAATTTCACAAGCTGACTGAATCGTCCTCAGAGATCAAATCTGCAAAGGAGTAGACTACAGGGAACTGAACTGCAGTCAACCTTTTAAGAAATGCAGATCAGAATGCAAATCCTAGGTAGGTTCTGAAACTGCAAAGACAGCATCCACGTCTCTGAAAAAGGGCTTGGGCTCCTTGGCCAGCTCGGTTGGGGAGAGTTGGAAGGGCAGGTTGAGAAGTACCAACAAACCCCATCGAAGGCAGCTTCCAACACCATCTGATTTTCTGAATTACAAATCTGGACACGGAATTGAGCTGGAGAACTCTGAATGCTGCCAGATTCTCATTTCAGATGCACACACATACTCTTGCATGTCTCAAAGAAAGTAAAATAAAAGGAAGATAGAAAGAAGGAAAAAGAAGAAAAAGAAACCCTCTAGTTCACGTGAAGCAGCAAACGCCATGTGAAGGCCTCGGCAGCCACACGGGTGTCACACCCGGACTGAAACTGCCGGCCTTTCTGGGGCCACCATTCGGATGTGGTCTCAATAATCTTCCCAGGCTCGGCCAGCTCACAGGAGCTCCAGCTTACAAGTAGTTGGTGTGTAATCTGCATGGTCAGTAGAGACGAAGAAAGGCTTCAAAGCCACTGCACACTCCCGCTGCTCTCCAGAGATAAAGCGAGGAGACGGGGACGATGACACGTTGGGGCCCAGGCCAGTTTCCCAGATAGGAACCATGGCCGCTAAACCTGGGACCGCAGGTGTTCCATCCCCGCTACTCAGCCCAAAGCAACAAGAAAAAGGAAGCCTGAGGTGACACCACAGAATGCAAATTTATCTCCAACACTGTCACTTGTTAAGATAGCAAAGAAAGGAGCCTTGAGCCATGAATAAACTGTGTACATCAACTCATTTGGGAAACAAGCAGGAAACCCAAGAGGAACCATGGGGGAGAAACCAGGAACCACGTTCTATCCCCTGCTGCCGGGCCGGACCTGAGCAGCACAGCAGTGAAGGGAGTGGGTTTGGGAGCTTCCCTCCACCCACAGCAGCTTTCCCTTGTTGAGTGATGCAAGCCTGACCTTTCGCGGGAGCACCCACGACCTCGTGGGGACACGGTGAACCCTAGGGACGTGCAAGGGTCCCGCCCTAGCTTCCTCTCCAGTACCCTGCCTGTCCTGCCCAGGACACTCCCAAAACGTCTTAACGAAAATGTTCCTAGAGGGGAAGAGGTCTCAGAGATTAGTCCCTCTGGTTCCTCATTTTTTTTGAGATAAAGTCTCATTCTCTCGCCCAGGCTGGAGTGCAATGGCACCATCTCAGCTCACTGCAACCTCCACCTCCCAGGTTCAAGCAATTCTCCTGCCTCAGCCTCTTGAGTAGCTGAGATTACTAGTTTTTATATTTTTAGTAGAGACGGGGTTTTACTATGTTAACCAGGCTGGTCTCAAACTCCTGACCTCAAGTGTTCCGCCCACCTCAGCCTCCCAAAGTGCTGGAATTACAGGCATGAGCCACCACATCCGGCCCCTCATTTTCTAGATGAGGAAAGAGAGAAACTGGGACATTACAGTCCCTTTATGGCCAACACTGGAATTGAATTATGAAAATTGCTTTGCATGGAGTTCTGCTGTGCTCTGTAGTTTGCATGTATTATTTCCTTTAATCTTCACAACTCCCCTCTAAGGTGGTAATTACCTTATTTTCACTGTTTAGATGAGAAAGATTAATTCGGAAGAGGCTGAAGACCTCCAAGGTCTCCGAGCAGAGAGGTGGCCGTCGGATTCCAGCACCTGCTGGATCACCCTCCAGGCGCCGATTTCTCGGCGGTGGACACAGGCTTATGCCTGGCACACGAGAGCTCTGTGACATTCTCACAGCACATCCCACACATGGATGCACAGAGGACAGACAGGGGAGGCACCCGGCACCGCCCTGTTCTGTTTTCCGTGAGGCCCATTCCACAGGCTTTATTAAGAAACTGTCCACGTGGAAGAAAAGCAATAATGAAGCAAGGCATCGTATCGATTCCCCCAGCTGTAATGGAATTCCGTCAAGAAGCAAAGTGAGGTGTTTTCAGAAACTCTGCCTATTAACGTTTATTGCTCCCAAAGTCTGATTATAACACCCTAGCTCCAGGTGGCCAAGTAAACGTCACTTCACACAAAAACAGGGACAGCATCTGTGATCACCGGAGGTGAAGATGAGTGAACCAACTGCCTCTCCAGATTCCTCTATTAACCTGTCTCTGGCTACATTCAAACAAATCGTATGTGCGTGTGGAACGGGCTCACACACACGTGCCAGCACACGTAATGTCCAGCGGCCAGGAAATGCTCTTCGAACGGGGGACCAAGATGCCCGCAGAGCGCGGCCCTGAGAGCCCTGATGGCCGAGCCAAGCACGATGCTGCTGCCTGGGCCCAGTGGCCAGACATGTGCCACACCCTCGAGAACATCCGGGGGCCTCGGGGCCCACAGGCGTTCACCATCAGCTTCATCTCCCATGCCAGGTGTACTCAGCACCCTCGAGAAGATCCGAGGGCCTCGGAGCCCACAGGCGTTCACCATCAGCTTCATCTCCCATGCCAGGTGTACTCAGCACCCTCGAGAAGATCCGAGGGCCTCGGAGCCCACAGGCGTTCACCATCAGCTTCATCTCCCATGCCAGGTGTACTCAGCACCCTCGAGAAGATCCGAGGGCCTCGGGGCCCACAGGCGTTCACCATCAGCTTCATCTCCCATGCCAGGTGTACTCAGCACCCTCGAGAACATCCGGGGGCCTCGGGGCCCACAGGCGTTCACCATCAGCTTCATCTCCCATGCCAGTTCGCCAGGTCTGGGGCCCAGGTGTCTCGGAGAAGGCATTCTGCAGTTATAACTACCATCCCCCATCAGGTGACTGTCAGTAAAGGAGGGGATCCTCCATCATGTGGCCATCACTTGAGGCCTTAAGACAAAAACAATCACGTCCACTGCTGCTAAGAACCCAAAACAACAGGCTGAACGTCCTACCGCTGCACTGCCCAGGAAGACGCAGAGTCGAGTCCAGCCCAGCCGACGCCTTCATACCTAGCTCCACTGGGGACTTCCACTCTGCCCGGCTTCCAAATTTCAGGGGTTCTCTTAGCCTGCCACCAAGTGTTTAAAGAGGCGGGATGAAACCAATAAGCCAATCCGACTGTCTTTCAACTGGGGCCACGAATGAAACTCCCTCCTGTAAGAGGGCAGGGGAGCTGGAGCACTCTTCTTCATCCCAAAATGGAAAAACGTTCATTTTTAACAATAAGAAAACATGAGGTGAAGGCACAGCGGTGTCGGATGTGACTCACAGCACCTCCAAGACCAGGGGCCTGTTCTTGGTGGCTCAGAAGATGAGGGCGGCAGCGAGACCCTCGGGAGAGCCCTTACGGAAAGTCACCGGGTTGTCCTTTTAAACGATGTGTGCCACTGCACAGAAACTGCAGAGGAGAAAACTAAAATTATTTGTAACCCACCAATCCGAGGAAACAGCTGCTGGCATTGGATCTGTTTCTCTCCATGGCTGAGATCACAGTATTGGTACACTTTTACGGCTGCCTTTGTCATTTAACATCATTCCACCAGACTTTCTTATGTTCTTAAACTCCTAAGAAGTATAATTTTAGTAGCTGCAAGGTGCCCGTCACAGAGTCACCGTTACCCGACCAGGCCTCTGTTTCACACAGCCGGGTCATTTTCAGTCAGTGATCCAAGGGAGCTAGGCGGTGAACAAAATCTAATGGGAGGCAGTCACAGTTCAGTGACAAAGTTCCTTCCTGGTTATGATGGGGAAGGTTCAGTCACTGTGTCTGTATGTTACTTACTCGCTTCTTTCAGGGTCTCTTCTAATAAAGACAGCTACTTTTTATGGCAATGGACATTATAAAAGCAGCTACCCTCATGCAGACCGTCCCGAGGGCATCCCAGCTGCACCCTCGTGCCGGGACAGCCTTACTGCAAGAAAAACAGGGTGCGGGAGGATTTACAAACTCCAACTGACCCAGTGACATCCACCTATGGGCACGTGACGGGCTGGTGGCCAAGCCTGAACTGAGACCAAGGCTTTGGCCTCCTAGCACTGCCTGTCTCGCTTGCTAAACCGTAATATTCTCATCTAACTGCTCTGTACTAAGAATATGCTTCCGGATCCAACCACTGTGTTTCGGAGGTGCCCTACCCACGCAGGGGCAGGGCGGGCTGTTGCCCAGTCGAGGGGCTTTCCTGAAGTCGAGAGCACTGGGAGGCAGCATCTGAGACCTCTCTCTGCAGCAGGAGCTCCCCGACATCTCTAGGGAAGAACACGTTCGACCAGAGCAGAAGCACGTTCCAGCAGATCCACAGCCGGCACAAAGGAAGCCTTAGGAAGGTCGTGCTAGGCTCTGGCGCTGGTCCTTAGCAGCTGCTCCTCCTGCAGCTCAGAGCTCAGCATCCCTTCTCCAGGACCTTCCTGCCCCAGCTCCACCTCCATCTCTGCCTCCTTCCCACGGACCGTCAGCCCGATGCTGGGTCCCCACTGCAGCTTCCACAAACCCTTAGACCCACTGGTGATGTGCTAGCCCCCTCATTCCCGGCCTAGGAGAGCCTGGCCTGGTCCCACGTCCCTCCTGCCACCCTCCGCTCAAGCACGTGGCCATCCCAACCACAGAGCCCCGTCCGAGACGAAAGAACTCAGCTCCAGACCGCCAGTAGGCAAACATATGGGAAGATGGGCTCAACTCAGTTTCCGGTTTTTCACTAATTCATGGCTTTTTTATTAAATGCAATCTGAATAGAGATGGATGCAGAATTGGGTTTCCATAATAGGCCATGAATGGTGAGCTAATGGGGTCTGAAATTTCAAGTCCAAATCTCCAAACAAAAGTGATCATTTAAAAGGAAGATGTACATAGCTGTACTCGTGGGACATGAACTGTTGTTTTTTTTATTTTCTTTTCTTTTTTCTTTGGAGATGGAGTCTTGCTCTGTCGCCCAGGCTGGAGTGCAGTGGCACAGTCTCGGCTCACTGCAACCTCCACCTCCTGGGTTTGAGCAATTCTCCTGCCTCAGCCTCCTGAGTAGCCGGGATTACAGGCGCACACCACCACGTCTGGCTAATTTGTGTATTTTTAGTAGAGATGGGGTTTCACCATGTTGGCCAGGCTGGTCTCAAACTCCTGATCTTGTGATCCCCTCGGCCTCCCGAAGTGCTGGGATTACAGGCATGAGCCACTGCGCCTGTCTGGGACATGAAGTTTTCTTAAACAACAACGCTCTGTAAGGATCCCCAGCAGCAGGAGAATCCAACTGAATTGAAAGTGGGCTAAAGAATGCAGCAAACTCAGCATGGGATGAGGTGAGAGAGAGCAGCCCGCTCGCACTCACAAGCAGAGGGGCCTCATAGACCCAGAAGTTGGTACCATTTGTGGAAGTCTCTGGTGAAGGTGAAAACCGTCCCAGGCACATCCACAGAAATGCTCCAGAGTTTGTGGACCCTGGGCACGTTCCCAGAAGGGCTCTGTGGTTTATGGGGCCTTGCACGGCTCAGCGCGGGCCCCCCTCCCCATGGATTCCCACTCTGAGAGCCAAGATCACTGCATGGGAGTACGTTGCTTCTTGTCCTAATTTACAGGGAACGTTTGGTGGTGTTGCCACCACAGGAGACACAGCATGGCTGCGGACCAACGAAGCCGTAACGTCCACTCGGTGTCGTGTGGGGCCAACACTATGTCACTGCAGGAGGCCGCAGCCTGGCCTGGGATTTCCAGGAAGCAAGGCCAGCTCAGCACAGACACAACTCCCATGACAGCTTGAACCCAGCTCACAACCCCGCTATGAGAAACACCTGGTGACTGACCTGGAGTGAAAACAGGAGCGAGAAGCAGGGAAGAGCCCCCCACACTCTCAGAATGGTCTCTGGACGGAGACCCCAGGCAGTGGCCATCTGACCCTGGCTGTGTCTGGCTGTGGAACCAGAGCAGACATGATTGACTCCAATCAGCCCCTGAGGGAGGTGGCTAATGAGCACCACCCAAGACCCAGAACATGACAAATGCAAAACGCTTGGACTGAGGAAAGCAAGTTCAAATTCATCACTGTGTGATTTCAAGCAAATCAGAACCAAATTCTTATCTTCGTCTCAATGAGAATGTTTTCAGTGACAGATCAGAGAAAAGATCCCAGCCAGTTTGAGCACCAGGCACATCCCAGGCACACACTGCCTCACACTGGTTCACACTGGTTCACACTGGTTCACACTGGGCACACACTGGTTCACACTGCCTCACACTGGTTCACACCGGGCACACACTGGGCACACACTGCCTCACACCAGGCACACACTGCCTCACACCGGGCACACACTGGTTCACACTGGTTCACACTGGGCACACACTGCCTCACACCAGGCACACACTGCCTCACACTGGGCACACACTGGCTCACACCGGGCACACACTGCCTCACACTGGGCACACACTGGTTCACACTGGTTCACACCGGGCACACACTGGGCACACACTGGTTCACACCAGGCACACACTGCCTCACACTGGTTCACACTGGTTCACACTGGGCACACACTGGTTCACACTGGGCACACACTGGGCACCCACTGGCTCACACCAGGCACACACTGGCTCACACTGGGTACATACTGGGCTCACACTGGTTCACACCGGGCTCACAGTGGCTTACACTGGGCACACACTGGCTTACACTGGGCACACACTGGTTCACACCGGGCTCACAATGGCTTATACTGGCTCACACCAGGCTCACACTGGACTCACACTGACTTACAATGGCTCATACCGGGCTCACACTAGGCTCACACAGGGCACACACTGCCTCACACTGGCTCACACTGGCTTACACTGGGCACACACTGGCTCACACTGGGCTCACACTGGGCATACACTGGGCACATACTGGGCACACACTGACTTGCACTGGGCTCACACCAGGCACACACCAGGCACACTGGCTCACACTGGCCATGCACTGGCTCACACTGGCTTGCACAGGGCACACACTGGGAACACACTGGCTCACAGCCACCCACCCAAGGGACAGGCTGGTGCCGGGGGAAGCTGCGTCTGAGTGCTCCATCATGTTACTCAGGACCTGCTCGTCCCTCTCTCTGACCTGCCCGCTGGACACCAACACTAGCCCTCAAGTGCCAGCAGTGACAAACCCACCTGCTGTCCTGCCGACCTGCTGTCCTGCCCACCTGAGCAGAAATGCAGAGTCTTGTCCAGCATCCTCACAGTCCAATCCACTCCAACAGGATCACTTTGGTCACATGACCCCTCCTGAGCCAATCACTGCAGCCAGGACCACGAAATATTCTGGCTGACTCACGGGAAGCCTTGTCCAGGGCAGGGAGGGGAGGACTCAGAGTCCCCGCTGGACCTTTAATGGCATGTGAGGGAGAAGAGAAACACGACACGGTCAGGGAGACGTCACGGGTGCTCCCCAGATCCTCAGGGGAACCCCACACAGTGACCCATGAGCAGTGGCGGGGCCTTGAGCCAGGGCGAAAGCACCAGGGCCTCCAGAATCCCAGGCCCGTTCCCTGAACAAGCATCCAGACTTCTCAAGCTATGGTTAACTACAAATGACAAAGTCCTGAAACAGAGCTCAGACAGCAGATTTCAAACGTTTTGTTCATGAGAATTTAACCTCTGTACCGTCTTGGGACAGTGTTCAGGAAGGGGAGGGTGCAAGCTCTGGCCCAGGCTCCACCTCTACCAGGGAAGACAAACATCACTTAAATGCCTGCAGCCTCCTGCAATGGTTTTCTGAGACCAGCAGCAAAGATAATATGTTTTAAAGCCCCTGGAATATGTTTAAAGTATTCTGCAAACAAACAGCAGCTATTAGAAGTATCACTTGACAAACTTTTTATTGAGATAGTATGCGTTCCAAAGTGTGCACCAGTGAGAAGTACACAGCTTGGTGCTGCCTGAAGACACAGCCTGGCTTGGGATTTCCAGGAGCAAGGCCAGCTCAGAACAGATGCAACTCCCATAAAACAGAGCTTACGACAACCTCACCCTCACCAGAACGGCTTGCACTCCTGTTACAAAAGCAACACCTGGTGACTGACCTGGAGTGAAAACAGGAATGAGGAAGGGGGAAGAGGCCCCACACCCTGATGAATTTTTACAAAACAAAGACACCCACCCAGACATAGATTCATAACCCACAAGCCCTGCCTCCATCCTCTCAGTCACCATCATTCTAAATTCCAGGCTGAACATCAGCTTTGCCTGTTTGAACTGTAGGTCAGTGGAATCACACGCTCTGCTCTTCTGAATCTGGCTTCTTTGCACAACACCACATTTGTGAGAGTCATCTGTGTTGCACTGTACAACGGTAGCTGGTGGCTTTTTATTGCTCTATAGTATTTAATTGTGTGGAACATCCCACGGTTATTTATACATTCTCCTGTGGATAGACGTGTAAGTTATTTCAGTTGTAAGCTGTTATAAATCAAGCTGCTGGGAACATTCTTAGGCATTTTTGTATAGTTAAGTATGCATTTCTATTGGGTATGTACTCATAGGAGTGGGATTACTAGACCATAAAAGACAGATATGTTCAGCTTCCACAGATACGAACCGAGCTGCTGGGCACATTCTCGTACATGTCCTTTGCATACCTCAGTCTGCATTTCTGTTGGGAATACGTGTATCTCTAGGAGTGATACTATTGAATCACAGGGTAAAAGAAAAGTTATAGCTACATTTGCCACTTTATTTTGAAGTTTACAGGCAAAAGCTGCGCATGACATGGATCTACAGCGATGTCCACTTTTTATTCCTGGCGTTGGTAAGTTGGTGCTTCCTTCTGTTTTTCTTGATCAGGCTTGCCAGAAATGTATATTCAGATCTTTTAAAGAACCAATGATTGGTTTTGTTCATTCTCTCTACTACACATTTTTTTTCTATTACATTATTTTTCTCTTCTTTTTATTACATTCTTATGTTTCTTTAACTTCAATTTTCTGTCCTTTTTCTAAGTTCTTTAGACACATGTCATTTTCACCTTTTCTTCTGTTCTAATAAAAGCACTTAAGGTTATGATTTATTTCTAACCTTAGCTTTAGTTTGATCCCAAAATTCCCCAAAATTTTAAATATTGTATTTATATTATAGTTCAGTTCAAAATATTTTCAGATTTATATTGACATTTTTTCTTTGACAAATGGGGTATTTAGAAGAATGCTGCTTAATTTCCAAACATTTAGATATTTCTAGGGTTTTTTTTTTTTCCATTTGTTTTTAGCTTAATTTATTTGGCCAAAGAAATACTCTGAATGAGTTCAATCTTTAGCAATATGTTAAGATTTGTTTATCTGATTAAAACATTTTTGTCCAATAGATGGTCATTTTCAATATGTATGCTACGTGCACTTGAAAAGAACACAGGTTCTGTTTTGATAGGTGCAGTGTGTCAATTAGACCAAGATTGTTAATCCTGTTCTTCAGATCTTCTTTAGCACATCTCTCTAAATACGTGATAGAACAGACATACCAATAATAAAAACAAACATGCATAAAAATGTGCATTATTCTCTCCTGTAAGTATCTCAATATTTGCTTTATATATTTGAAAATTATATTGGGAACATCAAATTTATAATTGCCGTGTGTTCCTGATAGACTAACCCTTATTTTTATTATGGCTCTTTTTATCTCAGAAAATGTTTCCTGCCTTAAGATCTACTTTGCATATTAGTTTAGATATACCAGCTTTCTTTAGGTCAGTGTTTTCGTTGTATTCTCTTCCAGCCTTTCAACCTTTTATATCTCAACACTGAAGGTGGTCCCTTGAAGCAGTGTGGTTTTATTTTTTAGTGACCATCTTTAATTTTTGATTGGAGTATTTATCTCATTTATTTGCAATGAAATTACTAATATATTGGGATTTATATCTACTATCTTATCTTGGTTTTTTATTTGTCTCATCTGTTTATTTTCCCTTTGTTCTCTTCTTTTTTGCTTTCTTTTAGATCGAGTATTTCTATTATTATTTTGATTCCCTTTCTTAGCTTGTTAGCTATTCTTTTTGTGGTTATTCTAGAAATAATAACATGGGTCCTTGACTTATTATGGTGCAAGACACATCACATCCCAAATGGTGTCAGAAAAACTGGATATCCACATGCAAAGAACAAAACTGGACGGTTATCTTATACCATACACACACACACAAATCAACTAAAAAGGGATTGATGCCTTAAACATAATACCTGAACCTGTAAACCTCCTAGAAGAAAACATAGAAAAACCTTCATGACATTGGTCTTAGCAATTATTTTTTTGATATGACACCAAAAGCTCAGGTAACAAAAGCAGAAACAAACAAGGGAGACTACATCAAACTAAAGTTTCTGCAAAAGAAACAATCAACAGTGCAAAGGCAATCTACAGAATGGGATAAAATACTTGCAAAGCACATACCTTTTTAAAAGGTTAATGTCCAAAATGTATAAGGAACTGCTACAACCCAATAACCAAAAACAAAATAACCTGATGTTTTTAATGGGCAAAAGGACCTGAATGGACATTTCTCACAGGAAGAAATACAAATGGACTACAGGTATACAACAAAAATGCTCGACATCACTCATTGCTGGCAAAATCTAAATCAACACTACAATGTGCTATCGTATCACACTTGTTAGGATAGCTATTATCAAAAAAAAAGATGAGTATTGGTGAAGATTGTATACTGTTGTGGGAATGCAAAAGGTCCTTATGGAAAACAGTACATAAGTTCCTCAAAACATTAAAAATAGAAGTACGATTTGATCCAGCAATCCCACTGTGGGATTTTGACCCAAAGGAGTCAAAATCAAGATCTCCAAAGAGACACTTGCATTCCCACACTCACTGTGGCATTATTTGCAATATCCAAGATGTGGAAACAACCCAAATGTCCATGATGGATGTTTTACTTGGGGTATATCTATACAATGAAACATTACTCAGCCTTAGAAAAGAAGAACATCCTGCCATAAATGACAACATAGATGAACCTGGAAGACATGAGCTGAGTGAAGTAATCCAGGCACAGAAAAGAAAACGCTGATGACTGCACTTAGACGGGGCGTCTAAAATAGTCCAATTAATAGACGCAGAGAGAAGAATGGTGGGTGGGGGCAGGGTGGGGCGTTGCTAATCAATGGGTATCAAGTTTTAGTTCTGCAGAATGAACGAGTGCTAGAGATCTGCGGTACAGATCATGGCTATTGTCAACAAGACTGTGCTATGCACTTAAAATGTTAAGAGGGTAGATCTCATGGTTTATGTTCTTTCCACAAAAAAGAACATGGATCCCTGACTTACTAGTGTAACACACATGATCGCATCCTGGATAATGGCGAACCTGAGAACACTAACTCCTTTACCTTCTGTGTCACCAATATTCCTGCTGATTTACCAACCCACCGACACTTCCCACTGCTATCCCTGCCCGCCTTATTTCCCCGTTTCCACGTGGGATTATTTTCCTCCTGCCAGAAGTCCCTGCAGTCTTTTCCTAAGAGTCATCTGTTGATGGAGACTCGCAAGTTCTCTTTGTCTGGACACGTCTTGATTTCATCTTTATACCTGAGAAACATTTCCAGGGAGTACAGAGCTTGAGTTGATGGGGTGTTTTCTCCCACACATGGGAGGTCTATCTCGCTGCCTTCTGGTCGCTGTGGTTTCTGGTGAAACAATTCATCAATAGAGATGAATGTCCTATGCTTTTTCTCTGCTTGCTTTCCAGATTTTTCTCTTAAACTTTGGTTTCTACTAATTTTAGAATGATGTTCAGAGGTAGGGTTTTCTTTGCATTTATTCTGCGAGGTTGAACTAACTATACAAAACTGCCAATATTCAACTGTTGTTTACCTTAAAAATGGCTATATAATAGATCTTTAAAAATCCGAGCTTTGGTGTCTTTCTCCAGGTTTGAAAAAAAAAATCGTAGCTCTCATCACCTCAAACATTGCTTCTAAGCCATTTTCCTTGTCCTCTGCTGGGACTCCACTTACACGTATAGACCTTTCCAACAGCTCTCCTCTGCCTCATGCACTCCCTCCTATACTTTCTCTCAGTTTTGATCTGTGACTCTGCCTGGTTATTTCCCACGGACCTTCGTCCAGCTCACTCATCCACTCCTCCTTCGTACCCGATGTTTTGTGATGCCCATCTATTGAGTTATTAAATTCAGGTCTAGGATTTCCATTTGATTACTTTGTTTATAGAATCAATTTTTCTGGTAAAATTTTCCACTTATCCTTTATTGTCTTAAACATATCAGTGACAGTTATTTTAAAATTTGACTGCAGCAAGTATAATAACTATCTGTGGGTATACTGTTGTCATCTGTTTTTGCGTCTTGGTCTTGCTTCTTGACAACTGAAATTCAGACATTACATATGAAACTGAACAGACTCTGGGTGAGTCTATCTTCTTACCTTCCTCCTCACTAGACAGCCAGATCAAGGGTAGATCCCCTTAACTCAAGTGAGGCCTGAGACAAGAAGACAGACCTGTCCTTCTTGCAAGGATCAGTCACCTGGGGTTTATCCTTACATCTATGGCGTGACTCATCCGGGGCTGGGACCTGGGGTGTGTGTGATGGCCCCTCTTTCTTAGAAGCTCCTGATTTCCAGTTTTATCTCTGCAGCATTACGAGACTGCCAAAAATCCTGCTCTGCTTTTCCATAGCTTTCTGATCAGCCTCTTATTCAACTCAAGAATTTGGCAAATGTGTCAGACGTGAAAGCCACAGGTGCTGATCGCATCTGTACCTACTTTCTCTTTGGGATCCAGTCTCCTCAGGGCCTGGTAACCTTTGCAACCCAATCATTTGTTTGTGTGTTGCTTACCCTATGAGGTTGCCAAGTGCTCTGCGGGTTTCACAGCCTCTTCTCCACAGCCCTTGCCTGGTTTCTCAGCCTCTTTCGATAGGAATGACAAACGCCCCCGGAGACAGGCAGCGCGTAGGGAGTGGGCGCCCCAACGGTGCCCCTCCGATGGGTCTTTTTTAAGTTATATTGGCCAGGCGCAGTGGCTCACGCCTGTCATCCCAGCACTTTGGGAGGCTGAGAAGGGTGGATCACCTGAGGTCAGGAGTTCGAGACCAGCCTGGCCAATATGGTGAAACCCCGTCTCTACTAAAAATACAAAAATTAGCCGGGCGTGGTGGCAGGTGCCTGTAGTCCCAGCTACTGGGAGGCTGAGGCAGGAGAATCACTTGAACCCTGGAGGCAGAAGTTACAGTGAGCTGAGATCACACCACTGCACTCCAACCTGGGCAACAGAGTGAGACTCCATCTCGACCAAAAAAAAAAAAAAGAAAAAGTTATATTTTATTTTTAATTGACAAATAATTGTACATATTTATGGGATGCAGTGTGATGTTTCAACACATATATACATTGTGGAATGATCAAATCAGGCTAATGAATGGGATCTTGGCCTCTCAAATCCCAGTGGCCTCCGCAGATCCCCAGAGCAGGCATTCTGTGCATTTACCCAGAACTTCTAGTTGTTTCTCCACAGGAAATCTGATCCGACGCAAACAGATCATTATAGCCAAGAGGTCAGTTCCGATGGTTGTTGATTTTCTTGGAATTTGCTAACGATGAATCGTGCTGTATGAAAATACACTAGAGGATGATGCCCAGTTGATTAGCATATAGGGTTTAGCGACACGTCCACCGATAGCGACTTCCTCAGAGATACTCTGACCAGGGGTCAAAAAACCACAGCCCTGGGACCTACCCCACCCGTCTTTTTATATAGGGCCTAGGAAAGGAAAACAAACCTTGGGACTCCAAAATCTCCAGGCTAAAGGGAGAAGTCAAGCTGGGAACTGCTCAGGGCAAACCTGCCTCCCATCCTGTTCAAAGTCACCCCTCTGAGGCTCCCCTGAGACAAATGCAGACCTCATTGCTCCCTCTCCCCTGTTATGTAAAAATGCAGATTCACTGAGCCAGGCTCAATTGTGTATTCACTGGAAGGGTGGTCAAGGACTCAAAAGAATGCAAACTTTTGTCTCTTATCTACCGCTAACCTGGAAGCCGCCACTTCCAGTTATCCCGCCTTACTGGACTGAACCAGAGTACATCTTACACATACTGATTGACGTCTCATGTCTCCCTAAAATGTATAAAAGCAAACTGTGCCCCCGACCACCTCAGCACAAGTCTCAGGCCCCCGACCACCTCAGCACAAGTCTCAGGCCCCCGACCACCTCGGCACATGTCTCAGGCCCCCGACCACCTCGGCACATGTCTCAGGCCCCCGACCACCTCGGCACATGTCTCAGGCCCCCGACCACCTCAGCACAAGTCTCAGGCCCCCGACCACCTCAGCACAAGTCTCAGGCCCCCGACCACCTCAGCACAAGTCTCAGGCCCCCGACCACCTCGGACACAAGTCTCAGGCCCCCGACCACCTCGGCACAAGTCTCAGGCCCCCGACCACCTCGGACACAAGTCTCAGGCCCCCGACCACCTCGGGTACAAGTCTCAGGCCCCCGACCACCTCGGCACATGTCTCAGGCCCCCGACCACCTCAGACACAAGTCTCAGGCCCCCGACCACCTCGGACACAAGTCTCAGGCCCCCGACCACCTCGGGCACAAGTCTCAGGCCCCCGACCACCTCGGGCACAAGTCTCAGGCCCCCGACCACCTCGGCACATGTCTCAGGCCCCCGACCACCTCGGACACAAGTCTCAGGCCCCCGACCACCTCGGCACAAGTCTCAGGCCCCCGACCACCTCGGACACAAGTCTCAGGCCCCCGACCACCTCGGGTACAAGTCTCAGGCCCCCGACCACCTCGGCACATGTCTCAGGCCCCCGACCACCTCAGACACAAGTCTCAGGCCCCCGACCACCTCGGACACAAGTCTCAGGCCCCCGACCACCTCGGGCACAAGTCTCAGGCCCCCGACCACCTCGGGCACAAGTCTCAGGCCCCCGACCACCTCGGCACATGTCTCAGGCCCCCGACCACCTCGGGTACAAGTCTCAGGCCCCCGACCACCTCGGACACAAGTCTCAGGCCCCCGACCACCTCGGACACAAGTCCCAGGACTTCCTGAGACTGTATCATGGGTGCATCCTTCACCTTGGCAAAATAAACTTCCTCAATTGACTGAGACCGTCTCAGATATTTGTGCTCATGGGCCTTTGAGCTAAGAATAGTTTTTATATTTTTTAAGGGTTGTAGGAAAAAAGAGAAAGAGAGGAGAAGTGGGGAAGAGAGAAGAAAGGAGGAGAAGGATGAGAAGAGGAGGGGGAGGAGTAAGACGAGGAGGAGGAAACAGTAACCTTATGTGGCTTTATGTGGCTTTCAAAGCCAAGATATTAATCATTTGGTCCTTTACAGATAAAGTTTGCCAACCCCAGTTCATGACCATCTGTAATTCTTTTAAATATCAAGTCATGGTGTGTATTAATATAAAGATTGCACATGAAATGCACCTACAATAGACATAGACAGTACAGATATGGAAATCAGTTTATAATGATTGCAAGACAAGTCTCTGAATGACCCCCGAGACGGCCTAGTCTGTGGAGCTCCAGGCTTATTCACAGGGTCCACCTTGTAGTACCCACAAGGAAGCTAGATCTTTTGGAAATAAGTTTGCAATGTGGAAATATTGAGTCCTGGGGCTGACTGATTTATTGATGAGAAACCCTGGGAGGAGTTGGTTTGGGTTTGGGGTTCTGTGATATCATGCTGAGGCACCATCTGCATTTCATATCATGCTGTACTAAATCACTTAGAAAATATCTTCATTTCTCTATCCTCACATGAGTCTTACTGGGTCCTGACAACCTTCTGGCCTCTCACCCTAATGAGTCCTCATTTCTGACTGGACATTTCTCCCAAACTCAGTTGCAACAACAGATGGCATGTGGCCACAGCCCATAAAGGTAGAGACTCATGCTCAAAGCTATCTTCTTGTAGGCAAAGTCACCACCTTGAACACACCCTCCAAATACTTGACATTCAGACACCAAATTCTCCAGGTCCAGCCCCCAAAAGCTAGATGGATTGTCCATTCCATTCAGGCCTCAAATCAGAGGCCTTGGTGGCTGTGGTTGTGGTGGCTGTGGCTATGGTGGCTGTGGTGACTGTGGCTGTGGTCGTGGTGGCTGTGGCTGTGGTTGTGGTGGCTGTGATTGTGGTGGCTGTGGTTGTGGCTGTGGCTGTGGTGGCTGTGACTGTGGCTGTGACTGTGGTTGTGGTGGCTGTGGATATGGTGGCTGTGGCTGTGGTTGTGGTGGCTGTGGTTGAGGTGGCTGTGGTTGTGGTGGCTGTGGTTTGGTTGTGGTGGCTGTGGTGGCTGTGGTTGCGGTGGCTGTGGTTGAGGTGGCTGTGGCTATGGTGGCTGTGGTGACTGTGGCTGTGGTTGTGGTGGCTGTGGCTGTGGTTGTGGCTGTGGTTGTGGTGGCTGTAGCAGCTGTGGCTGTGGTTGTGGTGGCTGTGACTGTGGCTGTGACTGTGGTTGTGGTGGCTGTGGTTGTGGTGGCTGTGGCTGTGGTTGTGGTGGCTGTGGCTGTGGTGGTTGTGGCTGTGGTGGCTGTGGTTGTGGTGGCTGTGGCTGTGGTGGCTGTGGCTGTGGCTGTGGCTGTGGTTGTGGTGGCTGTGGCTGTGGCTGTGGTGGCTGTGGTTGTGGTGGCTGTGGCTGTGGTGGCTGTGGTTGTGGTGGCTGTGGCTGTGGTGGCTGTGGCTGTGGTTGTGGTGGCTGTGGTTGTGGAGGCTGTGGCTGTGGCTGTAGTGGTTGTGGCTGTAGTGGCTGTGGCATCTCACAACTGGTGCAATAGCATTCTAGCACAACTTTGGGCAGACTTCCTCAACAAAAGTGATGGTGATGGTAATGGTGATGGTGATAGTGACAGGGGTGGTGGTGGTGATGATGGTGGTAGTGGTAGTAGTTATGGGTGTGGTGGTGATGATGGTGGTGATGGTAGTGATGGTAATGGGATGATAGTGGTGATGGTGGCAGTGTTGGTGATGTGGTAATGGTGGTGGTGGCAGTGGTGGTGGTGGTGGTGATAATGATAGTGGTAACAATGGTGGTGGTGATGGTGGTAATACTGGTGATGGGGGTGGTGGTCGTGGTGATGATGGTGGCAGTAGTGATTGTGGTGGTGATGGTAGTGACAGGGTGGTAGTGGTGGTGGTGGTGAAGGTGGTGGTGACGATGACAGTGGTGATGGCAGTGGTGGTGGTGATGATGATGATGATGGTAGTGATAGTGGTGATGGTGGGGTGATGGGGGTGGTAGTGGTGATGGTGGTAGTAGTGGTGGTGGTGACAGTGATGGTGGTAGTGGTGACGGTGGTAGTGATGGTGGTGGTGACGGTGGTAGTAGTGATGGTGGTACTGATGGGGGTGGTAGTGATGGTGGTGCTGGTGGTAGTGATAGGGGTGGTAGTGATGGTGATGGTGATGGTAGTGATGGCAGTGGTGGCAATGGTGGTGATGGTGATGGCAGTGGTGGTGGTGACAATGGTGATGCTGATATCAGTGGTGGCAGTGGTGGTGATGACTGGTGGTGATAGTGATGGTGATCAGTGGTGGTGGTGGTTATAGTGATGGTGATGGCAATGGTGGCAGTGATGGTGATGGTGATAGTGATGGTGATGGTGGTGGTGGTGGTGATAGTGGTGGTGGTGGTGATGGTGATGGCAATGGTGGCAGTGGTGGTGGTAGTGATAGTGATGGTCATGGCAGTGGTAGTGGTGACAGCAAGGAAATCATTCTCTGATTACCTGACATGGTGAAAATCTGAGAGCAAAGTTGAGCTGAGAATGTTGTCATACAATGTGTAAGGAGGCTGAGGCTGAGAACCCTGAAATGCATGGCATTCTCTATGTGCAAACATACAAGAGCTGAAAGTGACCAGTTACCTACTCACAGTTTCCATCTGCATGATGAAGAAACATTGCAACCTACATTTTCTCCACTAGAGGGTTGGTTCCCTAGATAATGGCACCTGCATGCAATGGACGCTACGTAACTGTATCCAACAGTGGAAGCCCACTCAGCATTCAGGAGTAAGAGATTTGATAAGCAATAAGAAAAATTTGCAGGACTACAGGATTCCATGTTTGTTGTGTGTGTGTGTGCCCAGAAAAGCATCTAAAAAGACATTTACCAGAATGTTCTTCACCATGATCATTTTGGGGCTTTAGGATCCTAAGGAGATGATTTTGATTCTGTGGCTTGTACCTTCCTGCACCACCCAGCCGTGCAGCATTCCGCCTGCTCCTTTTCTCCTGTGTGCTTTAATTCTAGTTACAGGAAACATGCGTATGAAAAAGGCACGGAAGGGAATGTATGTTTCCTTTTTTGTCAGAAAATAAAATGACACGTTTCCCTTTTTGGAAAAGTTAAAACAGATTTTATCTCCTGCCACCATGGACAACAAGAGGAGGACAGGGCCTCCAGGCAAATTGGCACATTAGTGAGTTAAAAGAAATATTTATAAACCTAGAGCATAGTCTTTGGCCTAGAAAGACAGTACTAAAGCAGAAAGAAGCCTTTTCAGGAACACAAATAAGTATTTAAAAAAAGGAAAAAAAAACCTCTTTTGTTCTCTTTAAACCAGAATGCCTCTTAACCTGGTCAACAAGCACATCGCAAACATCTCGTTCCCACTAGGTGGCCACAGGTCACTGGGTGAGCGGGTCTGTGTGGGCAGAGGCAGGAACAGAGGCTGCAGAGGACGCTCCGAGCCCATCTTCCATGGCTCGGCCCAGGGGCTCCTGTGGCTCCAGGGCAGTGCCAGGCACGGCTTCACCCCAAAGGCACAGAAGGCTCCGAAGTCACCACCTCTTGCCTGAGTTGCCAACAATCCAAGGGTAGATTTATATCAAGTCAACATACAAATGACTTCTGGGTAAAGGCTAAAATGAATCAATGGAGAATTGATGAGACCGTTTTCCCACTGACAGGTCTGTAAGAGTTGGGGGCTGCCTGCCGCCTGGTCAGTCATGCTATGCAGCTCTTAGGTTAAATCCTGGGCTGCCCGGGCTACCAAGACACCTCAGGGAGGGGAGGAAGCAGGAGGAGCGGCGTGGGGCGAACCTTCCTGACGGGGGAGCGGCGTGGGGCAAACCTTCCTGACGGGGGAGCGGCGTGGGGCGAACCTTCCTGACGGGGGAGCGGCGTGGGGCGAACCTTCCTGACGGGGGAGCGGCGTGGGGCGAACCTTCCTGACGGGGGAGCGGCGTGGGGCGAATCTTCCCGCCAAGCATGCAAGCTGCTTGTCCCCACCTGGGCAAGCCACCTCCTTTTACGGGGGGCACCCACGAGACCCCTTCCTAAAAGTAAGACTCAGCAGGGAGGGTTCCAAGGTCTGTGGCCAGCAGGTGAATCACACAGGAGCTTCCTCTACCGTGTGAGACTCTGGGGGTCTTTGTCCAGGTGACGGGGTCAGAGTGGACTGTTGGCCATCAGCAACGGGGCTGCCTGGGATGGCCGGGGGCAGAGCTGCTCCCATGTGGTGCCCCACCCCGAGTCCTGGGTGTCTGGGCTCCCACCCGTCTCTGGGTGTCACTCCAGCAGCACCTTCTCCTCTCAGGAGGGCCCTGTTCAGGGTCCTTTCCTCTCCCACTGCACGTGGAGGTGCTAGAGAAGGGAGGGGGCCTGTGGGCACTGCCACCCACCCCTCCAGCGGGCAGGGAGACAGGCACCCGCCCCAGGGACGCTGCAGCCCAGCACCCCCTGGCAGCCTTGCCCGGCTCCAGCAAGAGCGGCGTGTTCACAGGCCTGCCACCACCACCTCCTAACAGGTCCTGGAGAGGCCATGCCGGTGCCGTGGCAGACTGTGCTCGGGAAGCTAAGGTGAGCCCCAGCCAGCCGTGAGCCCCAGCGCCCAGCCACCTCCTTCCCTGTTGCAGCCCCACTGGGCCCCCAAGTTCCCACCCACGGCCAGTGTTTGTTTCTCCCTGAAAACCTGATTTGACTTCACTCAAAATCTCCACACCTGCTGCAAATGTCAGTTTGATAAACCTGACACTGCCCTCCCAGCCGGGGGCAGAAATCTCTCTACTACCCACGTGAGAAGAGGCCGAGCCTCAGAATCCCAGGCCAAACGCTGTTACAGCAGCTTAGACACAGCACCCAGACCCACAGAGACCCAGCGTGAGCCTAAAATGGAACACAAGTGACAGCCTCAGACCGTGCAGCCGCTCGCCAGGAGAACGTCTCAAGAAACCTGGCTCCGGCCTTTCCTGTGGAATCCAACCGAGATGGCCCCAGCCTGTCTCCCTTTCCTCGTCCTCATGCTCCTCACAGACCCCAAGACCCACAGGGCCTACGTCACGTGCACAGAAGCCAGGTCCTCTCCAACTGCCATTTTTGGGATCCCAAGAAAGCCTCCAGTGTCCCCTCACTGCTGTGCAGCTTACACCCCAAGTTCTTCGCGCAGGGCCCGCTCTCTTTCAGCAACAACTCTCCCCCTGCATCCTCTCGAAAATGCAGCCGCACCCAGGGGGCGCACCATGCCAGACCAAACCCCCTGCACAGCAGCAAGCCCACCACAGCGGGTGGGTCATGAGACCTGCCACCGTGGCTTCTCCCTGAAAGGGCCTGAGCTGGGCTTGGCCAGGAGGGCTGGGGAGGGCTGGATGCCCTTCACCCTCACTGGGCAAAAGCCTTCTCCCAGGCATCGCCCAGCCTCAGGGCTTTGTCTCCAGAGGGGGCAGGCCCTGGGGGACACAGCCCCTCAGCCCCACTGCCCTGTCCCCGAGGCCGGCCAGCCCTTCCTCATCTGCACAGCCTGAAGCCTTGTGTGGCTGGTTCAGCCCTAAGCTTGTCCTCACCACCAAAGGAAGAGCCAAGTGCCCCGACCTGCTCACCTCTGCCCTGACTGTCCTCACCCTGGAGCCCTTTCCTAATTAAATCCCTCGTCTGCAACCCGGGCAGGAGCTTCCCCCAGGAGCTTCCACCACACTCTTCACAGCAGGCAGTGCAGTCCCTGACTGCAGGCACCAAAAACCTGAAGGAGGCTCCTTGGCAGAGCCTGAGCCAGACCAGTGACCCCACGGCCTCTCAGGAACAGGTCAGAGACTCAGGAGGGCCTTCAGGTTCGTCTGGCCCTAATCTCCACCCACCCCACACCTCTGCCCCAGCCCATAATGGGGCCGTTCTCCAACAATGAGTGGGCAAAGGTGCAGGGCTGAATGTAGACGGCCGCCCGCCGCTCATCGAGGGAACAGCCTCCTGCCCCATCTTGGGGTCTGTGCTGCCTGGTGGGGCCAGAAGACCCTGAGAGGCCACTCTGCCCCAAGCCCGCCTGTCCCTCCTCTGCCCCAGATGGCTCCCGCTCCCACCTCCTCCTGTTCCCCTGAGCCACAGAGCAGCAGACGCGTCATCTTGGCAGCGGACACTGGCAAGACCATGTCAGCGCTCAGAAGCCTCCAGCTCAGCCCTCGGACCACCCCATGTGAGAAGCCAAGACACTGAGCCCAGGCAGGTAAACCCCGGGGCCTGGGTCCACCCTCGGACCACCCCACGTGAGAACCCAGGACACTCAGCGTGGGCAGGTAAACCCTGGTGCCCCAGCACCCCAGGCTCCTGCCCCACCCAGCCCACCACCACTCAGTCGCCCAGAGTCCAGATTCCCAGCTCGCCCCAGGTCTTCCCAGGCACAGCCTGTCCTTGCAAACCACTTAGAGGTTGAGGGACTGTTTCTGGGGTGGGTGTGTGCCTGAATGTGTGAGAGACAGAGAAAACTTACCCCCATCTGTAAGCTATAGGTAAGAAAAAGGTTCTTTTAATTTTACATTAAATTGAATACTTTCAACTATATTTTAATGTGGAAATCCCCAGGCCACTATGAGGTGCTGCTGTGGTCGGACCACGCTGGGCCCACACACGATGGAGATCTGCTGTGAGTGCCGGAGCCCCACCCGAGTCACACAGCCACGGGCAGACCCCACCCGGACTCTTCCTGGGCTGCCAGGGACACACGGAGCCCCACCCGAGTCACACAGCCACGGGCAGACCCCACCCGGACTCTGCCTGGGCTGCCACGGACACACAGAGCCCCACCCGAGTCACACAGCCACGGGCAAACCCCACCCGGACTCTGCCTGGGCTGCCATGGACACACGGAGCCCCACCTGAGCCACAGTCGCCCCCGGCGGGCACACCCCACCCAGACTCTGCCTGGGCTGCCAGGGACACACGGAGCCCCACCCAAGCCACAGTCGCCCCCGGCAGGCGCACCCCACCCGGACTCTGCCTGGGCTGCCAGGGACACACAGAGCAGCTTGAAAATCCAAATGGTCCTTGGTCTAATTTCCTCAGAGATTAGTTGGTTGGCCATGAGAAAATTGGTAAGTTTTGCTGTTTGGTTTCATCTATCTGGATTTTTGGTGAGAATTCTCCACTGCTCCCTGTCTGGGGAGAAGCCCAGCCCCATGGCAGCCCCAGCCTCTGTCCCCCATCAGGCAAGCTGGGCTGTCCAGGGCACCCACGACATCCGGAACCCACCTCCAATCTGGCTTCTGTGGACTGAAGACAGGGCCGGCCTACAGCCTCACAGCTCCTGTTCTCACAGCCTCACGGCTTCTGTCACTTTTGAGGGGTATCCCAATATAACCAGAAGCCCACGGGTGGCTTTGAAAGAGACAAAGGCAGTGACATCCGTGCCCAGTAAGGATGCAGCTAGGACGCCAGGTGGGGCAGGCTGACAGCAGCTCCCCGCAGGACCAGGATGGCCTCTGATTGTCAAACTGATTTTAAACTTCTGCTCCAAAACACTGAAACATTCCTTCCCAAGCAAGGACAGGGCCATGAATCCACAGCCAATGTGGAGTTCCTCTCCGGGCCCAGGCGGCCTCTGCTAGCTCCCCAGATAACACTCAGTGCCTCCCTGCAGCCTCCACCGTTAACCAAAAGCGTGGATGTATGAATTCCAATTTAGGTTTTAGCTAATGCTTGCATTCCAGCCATTAATTGCCTTGAGCTAAATACTTAATTGGCTGTATAAATTCCCCAAATGGAATTCTTTGGCACCAAAAAAAAAAAAGGAAGGCAGCTAATAACTGCTACAGAGCACAAGACCCGTCTCCACAATGAAGCCCTGACGGACCCAGGCCAGGGTAGCACCACCTGCCCAGCTGGGCAGCCCCGAAGCAGCCGGGCCCCAGAGCCCCATGGCTCAGCCACACAGATGCTGCCCACGAGGCTGACCCGCCCAGCTTGCTCCTGCTGCCAGAAGCCTCTGCCCACCTCTCCAGGAAACAAAGCCACCTGCACGGGCACCCGGCCTGCCTTGCGTCCCGCCAGGCCCCTGGAAAGCAAACAGTCCTCCAAGGCCTGGGCCAGTGGTGGGCTGCGTCAAGCTGTTAGCCAAGCCAGCAGTGAAGATGAAGGCTGCCCCGTAGCCAGGGAGCTGGCCTCTCTGCGCAGGTGCAGGGACAGGAGCACCCGCAGAGCCGAGAGCGGGGACAGCACTGAAGTCCCTGCTGCCATCCACAAAGGGGCCTTGGAGGGGTCGGAAATGACGAGCTACGGTCTCGCCCCACCCCAGCTCCTGGCCATGCTACCCGGCCATACAGCACAGGACAAATGCCAGCAGGACAGGGACCCTCAGTCCAGCATCATCGTCAGCCCGAGGACGCTGGGCCAGGCCAGGTGCCGACTCAGGAGGGCAGCAAGAGGGCTTCACTGCTGAGGGTGAAGCCAAGCCCAGCACGGCCCCACATGGCGTGTCCTGCTCCGGCTGCTCCACCGCCAGGAGCCCCGCACTGCGTGTCCCGCTCCGGCTCGGGCTGCTCCACCGCCAGGGCTGCTTTCTGGGACCACTCCCAGGACGAATCTCGCAAGGAAGGCCACAGGCCAGGTGGGCAACACCACGGCCCCAGCAGTGGCCCAGGCACAGGAGGAGGCCGAGCGTCTGAGAGTCGTCCTTAGAACAGAGAGAGAAAAGTCGACTTGGAAGGATGTAAATCAGAACGGTAACATTATTTTTTTATTTATTATACATTTTCTAAATGTTTCATAATAGCCATGTATTGTTTCCTAATTAGAGAAAACAGTAAGTCAGCATGAAAACCCCTCAAAAAGAGCAGCGATCTGGGGAGGCGGAGGGAGCTTGGTTTCCACACCGCTTTCATCAGGCCAGAGGCAAACAGAAGTCTCCGCAGACCCAGGCCTGGGCAGCACTGCAGGGCAGGAGGGTGGGGCGGGCAGGGGTCCCCCCCAGAGGAGCTGAGTCTTCACTGGAGCCCGATGCTGAATTTCAGGCCCCCAGGGGCGCCCCTCAGATGGGAGGGCCACAGCATGAGGGGTTCCTCCTGCAGCCCCCACTCCCGAGCCAAGGGCACGGGGCGGTCCCACCTTGAGATGAGAGCTGACCCAAGAAATGTTCCCCGGGGCTCCCAGGCAGGCCCCAGTGAGAGTTCCCCTGGCTCTGCTGCTGGGGGCATTTGCAGCCTAAGACAGGTTCAAGGTAACCCCACTCCAGTCCAGCCACTAGAATGAGACCGGACTGTCCAGGTGCTCTGCTCCAGCCCCTCCAGCATTTCCAATGGTCAGGAGCAACAGCGCTGGGTGGTTAGGAGACCGGTGGGACGCCACGTATCTGCGGGGATGAGGGGCACGGCACTTTGCACTGTGTCACTGTGGCATCCCGGATGGAATTAAGGTGACACCCCTGCCTCCTCTCAACAGATGTTCAGGACATGCAGGGCCGTGACGGGCACCACGTGCCCACTCAGCTGGATTCCAGGTTCCTTTGTGGGACTCAGCACCACCTGTGGACAACAGGGTGTGTTTAAGGTCCAGGGACTTTCTTCCCTCCCAATAACACAGAAAACAATCAAACATCAAAGTCTGTTTTCTCCCAGCTCATGTGTGGGGTAGGGATGGTGTCTCTGATGACAGACACTAAAACCAACCATTCCAGGTGCATGTCAAGCCCACAACTCGAGCTCAGGAACCTCCAGAGGAAGCGAGGCTGGCCCAAGGGCAGGCGAGAGTGGTCGCCCCCAGGACCCTCACCCAGAGCAGCAGCAGACACAATCGCGCTACAGTTCAGTTTGCTCGAAGAGTGGAGTGTCAACCTTGGCCCAGAAGTCACCAAGAGAAGACCATGCACAGGTCCCCACAAGAGCAAGACACATGGCACGGCCCGAGTCCAAACAAACACCAACAGGCAGAAGCAAGATACACAGCGCAGGCCGAGACCAAACACCAACAGGCAGAAGTGAACATGTGAGGTCTTAATTCATCGTCACGAACGTTTGGAGGAGTTCAGCCCCGACTTCTCCGCCTTAGTTATTTCCAAACTAGTGGATGCCACTTCAGCGTGGTATGGAGCCAGGATGAGTGGAGAGCACATCACACGTCAGTTTCCCGCAGCCCCTGCACTGGTGCCCTTAGTTCACTCACAATCGCGTAATCCTTTGTGATTTTCCTGGCAAACAGGAACACGAAACTTCCTTTTCTTCCTAAGATATTTGGTTTTCAAAGTTAAGCAAAGGCAAAGCTACAACACAAAAGGCTGCTGTGCTGCGGATGAATCCGAGGTGGCCGCAGCACAGATGAACCCGGTGAGGTCGCCGTGGTGCCACAGGCTGGGTGACTCCCACTGAAACATCCTCACGGTCTGGAGGCTGGAAGTCTGGGGTGGGGGTGACAGCACGGTCAGCCCTGGTGATGGCCTCCGCCTGGCTTCTCACCGCGTCCTCACGTGGAGGAGAGGGAGGACTCTCCCTCTTCTCACGAGAGCACTGGTCCCTTCACAGGAGCCCCACCCTTGCGGGCGATCTAACCCAGTCACCTCCCGAAGGCCTCTCCTCCCTGCACCGTCCACTGGGGGTTCGGCCTCCTACACTCTGAGTTCAGTGAAACACATTCGGTCCATAACAGCTGCCTCAGAGAATGTCTTCCCACACACGAGGGCACACACACACACACACGGGTGAAGCACAACTGAGATGCATTCTCGCTTTTTTTAACCTTGTAGAGATAATAGAGAAATGCGTACACAAACACATCATATAGCAATATTAAGTGAATATTCTTCCAATCAGCACTCAAGAAATAGTCCCGCCAGCAGCCAGAGCCCCCACCCCTGCTGCACCTTCGTGGGGAGCCACAGCCGACTTGATGGAAGTTGTCCTCACGGCCGCACCTGCCTCTGCACCAGATTCATGGGCCTGTCGTCTTTCACACCTTACTTCTTTCACTCAGCTTCATGTCTGTGAGATGATCTGAGTCGATCCGAGTCTCCCGGTCATGGTTAATTCCATTGTTCCACTGCATGAAAATAAAATCATCGACTTCCTCTCCTCTGCCACGGAAGTGCGTGTGGGCCACGTCCAGCCTGGGGAGACTGTAAACAAGGCCACCTACGTGCTTCCTTGCGCATCTCCCTGACCAGACATGCGTGTGCTTCTGCGGCATGGAGGGCAAGGAGCGAAACCTCAGCCGCGGCAAACACCCCTCGCCGCATTCCAGCAACACCCGCCCACCTGCCGTGCAAGGCCCCAGGGAGCTCAGAGCTTGCGTGTCACCGCCAGGAGCTTCCAGGGACTCCCGGCCCCACATCGCAGCTGCGCCTGGAGTCGGTGCTTCCGGTGTTTGCCCGTCTAGCAGGTGAGCTGCTGAATGTCATACGGCTTCTGTCTTCATCGCTCCAATTTAATAATTAGGTTGAAGACCATTTTACCTATTTCTCAGTCATTTGAATTTTCTCCTTAGAACTTATTGCTTGAATGTTTTGCAAACGTTTCCTTCGTGGCCTTGTTCTCGGTGATTTGTCAGGGTTCTGTCTGATCTGAACGCGGGGTCTTTGTCGGTTACATGTGTTGAAAATACTGTCTCCCATTCTGTAGCTTGTCTTTTAAATAATTCTCTTTACGGCGTCTTTTTTACTAAGACTTATTCTTGATTTTAAGATGGTTGAAATTATCAATAATTTCCTTTGCAATTAGCACTCTTTGTGTTCTGTCTCAAAGCCTTCCTCTCCACCCTAAAGTCATGAAACATCTTATTCTCAGCTGAAAACCTTTAGAGTCTTGCCTTTCACACCCATGAGCATAGGAGTTGGTGTCTCTGAAAGAAATTCGGTCGAGGTTCATCTTCTTCTAATATGGATCCCAGCTGTTCTCATCTTCCTTTTTCCGTTTTTTTTTTTTTTGTTTTTTTTTTTTTTTTGAGACGGAGTCTCGCTCTGTCGCCCAGGCTGGAGTGCAGTGGCCGGATCTCAGCTCACTGCAAGCTCCGCCTCCCAGTTTACGCCATTCTCCTGCCTCAGCCTCCCGAGTAGCTGGGACTACAGGCGCCGCCACCTCGCCCGGCTAGTTTTTTGTATTTTTTAGTAGAGACGGGGTTTCACCGTGTTAGCCAGGATGGTTTCGATCTCCTGACCCTGTGATCCGCCCGTCTCGGCCTCCCAAAGTGCTGGGATTACAGGCTTGAGCCACCGCGCCCGGCCCATCTTCCTTTTTTCTTTCAAGATGTCCGGGGTCCCTCTGTGTCAGCACATCTACCTAACTCCGCCTTGAAGATGAACCACAACTCAAGGGTGTTTAGAATGCTTGCGGTTTTTTCCTGTTACGATGTTTCACAGGATCATTGCGCGTTTGCTTCTTCACACCCAGGCTGAACATTCATCACGTAACTTCCAGGAGTCGGGCTGGTGAGTTAAAGTGACGTGAATTTTAATTTCCTTAGATAGTGGGCTGTCTTCCTTAAAAAACTTAATTCCCTCTCAAAATTATTAAACAGTCCCCCACGTTTTCTTCCAGTACTTGTAAAATTCCATTATATTTTTAAGTCTCTGCGCCATCTGGATTTTATTTTGGGGTAAGGAGTTTGGGAGGGACCCAGCTATATGTTTTCCAAATGTCTGGCCAGTTGTCCCCAAATCATTACTGAATAATACATCTTTTCCCCACTGATTTAAAATGTCATCATTATCATATACCAAATACCCATGCGCATTTGGGTCTATTTCTAGGCTTTCTATTCTTTCCCCTCAATCTGCCCGTCTGTTCCCCACTCCGGCTTACATGTCCCATCACTGCAAAGCACTGAGTGTGCAAGACTCCACTCCCCACACACAACTTCTCTTTTTCATAACTTTTCTGTTTAGTCTCATATTTGTGTCTGAACCTGGACTTTAAAGCTAGCTTGCTTAATTTCAAAAAAAATTGTTAATATTGTGTTGTGATCACTTACATGTATAGGTTCATTCAGAGAGAATTCATATCTTCACAGAATTAAACTTTCCCATCCAGAAGCACTGTCTCCCCAGCCCAGTGGGTCCTCCCCATCTCCCAGTGGAGACCATGGACCTGCCGGGTTCACCTTCGCCAGGCTCCTCAAGGCCTTCCTCTTCTCCCTGGTTCACCCAGGAGCTCTGAGCACGCCACACACCTGCCCCTGCAACCTCGTCCCAGGCAGCCTCCTGCTGCCCCACAGACTTCCCCTCCCACTCACAGACTGTGGCATCTCAAGGTGACCTTGCGCTGGAGAGCCAGGATTCCAGCGGACACCTCTGGGCCTGGGGGGCTCGATAAGACAGGTGGAGTGAGTGGGGTCAGGAGGGGATGAGGAGGGAGACACGAAGGAAAGGAAGTGACCAGAACCTTTGGGAAACACAAGGAGAAACTGTGCAAGAAGAGAAAGTCCCCACACCACAGTTAGACGTGGCACGTCTGGGGCGGCTGCTGCAGGATGAAGCAGGAGCATCTCTTGGAACTGCACAAAGAATCTCCTCCTTCAGAGTAAGACCCGGTCTTACTCTGTCGCCCAGTGGCTCAGGGGCACTGAGGGACCCACTTGGCTTGTCTGCAATCAACGCTGGCACAGCTGTGACACGGGGAGCACCCCCGAGGACCCGCCCGTCACTGCAGCTGCGGGGCTGGGCATGATGCTTTTAACTTGACAGTGTGAAAACAAAACGTGGGCTAACACAGCCTGGATGCAGGGGAATTGAAAGAGGAGAGGCCTCGCCCTACAGTGCAGGGAGCATCACAGGGGCTACACAGAGGAGGACTCAGTCCGTTCCTGATGAGACGGGATGGAAGCCAGTGGAGAAGTGGCAGCCACGGCGGGACCTCAACGCAGGAGAGGCTGCTGTACAGAGAAGGACTGAGTCACTGAGTCAACTCCTGATGAGATGGGGTGGAACCGTATGGAAAAGTGGCAGCTGCTGCAGGACCTCAAGGCGGGAGAGGCTACTGTTGTCCCTGGGTGTGGGGGGTGAGCTCGGGAAGGAGGCACAGGATCTGTTACTTCTTATTTTAAGCCCTATATTACTCAGCTTTTAAATGAACCATAGCTATGCATTACTTTCATACTAATTAATTGCAGAAAATGGAAAGCCTCATGTCTCTTAAGTACTAAGCATTGAACTGACCTCTGTTGTGCACCAACCAGGTGCAGGGAACCGATGGAGACACTTAGAAACTCAGCAAAGCAGACAAGGCTCCTCCCATTAAACTCACATTCTAGCCGGGGGACAGACAAGACACAACGCACACAATCACCGATGTCAGGATTGGGGACGGTTGTTTCCGAGGACAGACAAGACACAATGCACATGATCACCAATGTCAGGATTGGGACGGTTGTTACCGAAGACAGACAAGACACAACGCACACAATCACCGATGTCAGGAGTGGGGACAGTTGCTATGGAGGACAGACAAGACACAGCGCACACAATCACCGATGTCAGGAGTGGGGACAGTTGCTATGGAGGACAGACAAGACACAGCGCACACAATCACCGATGTCAGGATTGGGACAGTTGTTACCGAGGACAGACAAGACACAGCGCACACAATCACTGATGTCAGGATTGGGGACAGTTGTTACCGAGGACAGACAAGACACAACACACACGATCACCGATGTCAGGAGTGGGGACAGTTGTTACCGAGGACAGACAAGACACAACGCACACAATCACTGATGTCAGGATTGGGGATGGTTGCTACTGAGGACAGACAAGACACAATGCACACAATCACCGATGTCAGGATTGCAGACGACTATGGAGGACAGACAAGACACAACGCACACAGTCAGTGATGTCAGGATTGGGGACAACTGCTACCGAGGACAGACAAGACAACGCACACGATCACCGATGTCAGGATTGGGGATGGGTGCTACTGAGGACAGACAAGACAACGCACACGATCACCGATGTCAGGATTGAGGATGGTTGCCACAGATGAAGAAGACACGAAGAGGGTGCAGGCTTGGAGGCGGGTTCAATGACAGCAGAGTGGAGTGTGGATCACTGCAATGACAAGGGAGCCTCTTCTGGCCACTCTCGACCTCGAACGTCCCCCCCAAGAGACTGCACACCGTCAATGTGTTCAAAAACAGAGATGACAGCTGCTGCATGGAACAGACATACACAGCCTCAGTGACCCCCCAGAGGCATGTGTGCCCCTCCAAATGTGTTCGTCAGGCTGCCTCCACACAGCCCACAGGCTGCAAACGCATGCCCCACTTGCTTCACGATGCTGAGCACAGAACCCAAGAAATGGCCCCCATGGACCCCCAATCCCACTACTTCCCGCCCCAATTCTAAAAACAAAATGAACAAAACCACCACACCTCCAGGAAGCCAGCACAGTAAGCTTTTCACTTAAGTTTTTATTATAGAAATGTTCAAACATACACGAAAGCAGAGAAGATAATGGCACAGACGCCATTGGCCGTGGCCCCCATCACTCTGCAGAGAAGATAACGGCACAGGCATCATTGGCCACAGACCCCATCACTCTGCAGAGAAGATAACAGCACAGGCATCATTGGCCACAGACCCCATCACTCTGCAGAGAAGATAACGGCACAGGCATCATTGGCCACAGACCCCATTGCTCTGCAGAGAAGATAACAGCACAGACGCCATTGCCCATGGCCCCCCATCACTTTGCAGAGAAGATAACAGCACAGATGCCATTGGCCACGGCCCCCCGTCGCTCTGCAGAGAAGATAACAGTGCGGACGCCATCGGCCACGGCCACCCATTGCTCTGCAGTGGCTCATGTTTCACTCCATCCGTCTCCCCTGCCACTCCTCCCTGTTTTCCAGGGTTGAGGGTGGGGTAAATTAGAGAAAATCTGCTATGCCATTGTCTATGTATCTCTAGCAAATGAGGACGTATTTCATTTTATTTTATTTAGGGGAGACAGGGTCTTACTCTGTTTCCCAGGCTGGGATGCAGTGACACAATCATGGCTCACTGCAGCCTCTGCCTCTCCCATCTCCCACAGCACCGGGATCACCACAGCTCAGCCCACATGAGAGCTTTCAAAGATATCATCACTAACCCAGTATCACACTGCAAAATTATTTAACAGCAACTGCTCTTTAATAATGTTCTAATATCCGGTCAGTGCTAAATTCCATTAATTTAAAAAAAGTCATCTTGTAGTTAATGTGTTCAAACCAATATCCAAGCAGGGTCCATACGTCTACATGGCAATGACACGCACAGGTGGATTCAGTGTGTGTGATTTGCTATGAAGCCGATGAGCCACCAAGAATCCAGGCTGAGTCTTCTGACCCCTTTTCTGATGCTTATTTCCTGGAAGCGTCCTTATCTGCTTGCACAGTATCCATGCTCTGCATTCCTCCGAACTCCACAGAACATTCCCAGAATCCGGGGTGAGAAGAAACCGTGTCCCTTCTGGGGCTCCTCAGCATCTCGGGCGCAAGGTCTCTGGACGCTTCCAGCGGGCAGGTGTCCACCCTGGCCTCGATAAGCAGACACCACTCACCCTGAAAGCAAAGGTGCTGTATCGGCCTGTGGGACCACGGCGGATGCACGGCCCCAGTCAGCACAGAGTGAGGGGTGTTAGCACCAAACCTCCCCTCCCCAGGGCGAGCCTGGCCTGCGGGGAATCACAGCAAAACCACAATCAAAACTCCTTCCAAGTTCATTATTCACACCCTGAATGTTCTCAGTAGGGTCAGAACCTCACACCTCTGACTGAATGTGCATCTATTTGGAAGTGTCCCAGGTCTCCCGGGAGTTCTAGAAATTGGGAGTGTGAAGCTGTGGCTGAAAACTGAGGTGAAAGCTTTAAGGGAAAGGTGATTTGGTGTCTCCTGGGCACTTCACAGCTCTGCAATGCTCAGGGCTCCACTGTGCATCCCTCAATATGAAATCAAGCAAACCTTATTAAATACCCTTCCAGCAAAATCCCCCTGTCCTCCGAGCTTGGCCTGTGCTCTGCTTCCTGCTTTCCTGCCCTAGACACCACAGCAAACATTACTTCCCCTGACGTCCGGTGGTTTTCAAAGGACGATGCTCAGAGCAGTGCGCCAGAAACCGGGCTGGGTGAGCGATCTGCAGTCCATCAGGACGTCCAGGAGATGCTGACACAGGCTGAGAAGCTCGGCCCCCAGCTCCCGACGCTCACCACGGCTGCCTGGGGGAAAAGCTGCCATGTCTTAGAAATATTGACGCTGGCCTCATCCCCTGAATTCTGATTTGACAAGAGGTGTGGCCTGACCACCGGGATCTTTTAAAGCTCCCCTGGCTTTTAAAAGTTCTACTAGTCAGCAAAATGCAAAACCAGGCCCCCCCCAACTGCCCCATGATGTCCCACAAGGTCGACTGCCGGAGCCCTGACGCCAGGATCACCCTCTCACACAGTCTCCCGACAGCCCTGCAAGGCCAGAACCATGATCGCCCCCACGGCACACCTCAGAGAGCTGAGGCTTGCACAGTAATTTACTGGGTAGATTTGGGATTCAAATCCAGATCCTACTGTGAAGCTGGCACCCCCATAACACCAGGCTGGGCGGGCTCCACACTGCCTAAGAGCAGAGACTCTGCCTCAGTCCCAGTGACCAGCACAACGTGAAGCCTTCACACACGAACCGTGGACACACCCGTATCCCAGGGCCACCCTGAGGGCTGCGTGATGTTCAGAGGTGCGCCCGTCACACAGCACAGCACAGAGTGAGACCTCAGCACACTGACCGTGGACACACCTTTGATCCCGGGGCACCCTGAGGACTGCGTGATGTTCAGAGGTGCGCCCGCCACACAACGCAGGCAAGACGGGGGAAGCTGCAGGGAGCGTTGCAAAGGACACACGTGGGTAAGACAGGACAGCAGGAGAGAGCAACGTCTGTGAGGGCACATGAGAGAGAGGACAGGGGCCTGCAGCCATCACAGGGTGACACCAGGGCCTTGGTGTGCCTGCCCTGGGCTAGTCTTGCCGCACACACCGGGCCACGAGGACTTGGGAACCATGCGTGAGGATGTCTCCACTGTCCAGAGGAAGACACCAAGGCTTGAGGCTGTTGCCCCAAGTGCACAAAGTTGTACAAGCACACATGCGTCTGCACCACAGCACCCAGACGAGAATCCAGACCCCCGCCGCCTGGGACCCACGGGCTCCAGAACCCAGACCCCCGCCGCCTAGGACCCACGGGCTCCAGAACCCAGACCCCCGCCGCCTGGGACCCACGGGCTCCAGGGACCCCGAAAGGGCTTTGGCTCTGCACTGCCCCTGCCTATTACTCTCTACTGAGCCGCAAACCCGCCCACGCCTCAGTCTAAATGTCTTAGCTTCTCTTTCTCCCACTACCCTGAGGGCCACACACAAATGACTGGGAGAAAGGCCACAGCCTGTGGGTCACAGGATCTCACTAAATGAAATCCAAGCTGTCCGGTGGCCCCTGTCCAGCCGCTGTGGCTGCCCACGTCATGGTGCTGGGCCCTGCTGTTTCTCCATCATGGAACCACCAAGAGGCATCCGAGACTCCAGGAGTGTGGCAACATCCACAGGCTCCAGGATGGGACTATCTACACGTTCCTGCTCCAGGGGCTGTGTGCCGTGAGCACAGGAGGGTCATCCAGCTGCAGGATGGGACTCTATCTACATGTTCCTGCTCCAGGGGCTGTGTGCCGTGAGCACAGGAGGGTCATCCAGCTGCAGGATGGGACTCTATCTACACGTTCCTGCTCCAGGGGCTGTGTGCCGTGAGCACAGGAGGGTCATCCAGCTGTCCAGAAACGAAAACTCACAGTCACCAAGCATAAGCAGTACCATCTGCCGAGAATTCATCTGCTCTGTCCTGCATGGTCCCATGGGAAAGTCAAGCCACGGCCCAGCTCCCTTCCCCGAACATCATTCTTGATAATAGAGCTTATTCTGATGTGGATGCAAGAATGTTCCACCCACCTTCAGCTGGCAAAGCCTGCCTAGAAATATAAAAGAACAGATAGTAGTTCCAGTAAAGCACAGAGTACCTCAAAATAGAAGACATAACAGAGAGAAACGTGTGCACGCTGGCAGCTAGCTGAAAAGTCAGCTGGTCCACAGAAAGTTGGTTAGGAAAAATCTTCTAGAGATGCAGACCATCATCTCACAAACTACAACCTCCTCAAACCCAAGACACACTTCAAAGAAATACCAGCTCTTCCTTTCTACTAACGATTCTGCCTGAAGGTCACATGGCTTCACTTAAGATCAGAAGTGACCTGGTCAAGAAGAAACCTCAAATTTCCAAATTCCCAGTCTTTGGTCATTTTTTTTCTTGGTTCTATGAGCAATAAAATCCTACAGCATAAAAACTGAAGCATACAGAAAATGGTGAAAAAAAAAGTCATGCTAAGTGCATTTTCTTCCGGTGTTTTCCAAAGCGTAATTACGTCCTTTTTCCAAAGCACTCGAATTCATTCTGCAGCCTTGGGGCTGTCTCCTGCCGCTCCCACCGGGTACTGCACGCGAGCATCTCCCCGAACCACGGAAATGGCTCTTGGCCACCCACTGTAGAGGCTGACTGGACTGTTCCCTGCTACCCTTGATCATAAGGGTTGTTTTAAAGTTTTTCAACATTACAAATAAAGCTGTAACAAACAAGCTTTCAATTACTTTTCACCCACATTTTAAAAACACGTCTTTAGGGTGGGTTCCTACAGTCTAAGTTACTGAGTCTAAAGATACTGCCATCTTTGTGACTTCCAAGGAAACGACGCGTACTCACCTCATGGCAGAGAATCCCTGCCTTGCTGCAGGACTTGGTGCTTGAGTGAGCACCTCCCCTCCTTGGACAGAACAGCGTGAGTGCTTTAGTTCGTACTTCTCCTTCCATGCTTTCGGACCCTCCATGCTTCCTCCCGCGTGGCCCACCCACGCCCTGTGCTGCTTTCTAGGTCCACACACCAGGGCCCTTCTCTGGGACCACCTTGCCCCAAGCTTTGATCCCAGCACTCGCCCTGGATCTCCAAATAAAAATAAATTGTTGGGCTCTTTCTGGAGGAGTTTGGGTGAGATTGTTTATCCCAGGATGTCACTTCTGAAAGGCAGTGCAGCTCTTCATACAGCGGCTGATGCTCCTCACCACCTCCCTCCCAGCAGGCCCATAAAGACCCTCAGACGCCATGCCCCGGAGGCCCCTGCGGCTTCTACTCTCTGGCATTTGTCCGGTGTGTTGGCATCATCTACACCACACCCCTGGCCTGTGTCACCCTCCTGCTCTCACATGATGCGACACTGCACATGCATTTGACAGAAAACACGCAGAGTCCTAAAGACGATATGTGAAAATTAAGGGGTGCCTGGTCCTGTCTCAGCTGTGAAAATGGTGGTGGAGAAAGAGGGAACACCTGCCTGTTGGCTTTCCTGAGGATAGCACGTCATTGACTGCCTTAAAACTAAGACGAAAAGAAGTGGCTCCTCAATGAATTCCTCTCCCCTCCTTCCACCCTGAGACGTGACATAATAGCTGCCTCGGGCCCTGTGTTTCTCACGTAAAACTTGTACTGATGACAGGTTCATTTTCAAACACAGGAAGGATGTCCAGCTCACAGGCTGCAAAACGACAAGCTGAGCTGCCTCCGATTATGTGGGGATCCAGGAAAACGGAGGATGAGCTGAAGGCTGGCACACAGACCCCTTCAGGCAAATCCACACACAGCTCAGTTTTATTAAAGAAAATCAATAATATAAGTTATTTCAAATAGCAGGGCAACAACTTGGGGGTAACATTTATTTTATTCAGCACAAATAACTGGTTCTATTCCCTTGTGCTCATTTTAGCAGTGATTTGAACTCAGAACCACAAGCTATTGGAGCTTGAGTCTTAAAGATCATTAGTTTCATGTTTCCCAGCCTGGCTGCACGCTACAGTCAACTGCACTAAAACCACAAACCCCAAAGCCCCAGATGGGCGATGCTGACTTGGTCAGCCTGGTATAGGATCTGGATCTGTGTACTTTTATACACTTCTTATATGGTTCTAGTCATTTGGGCAACACTAGCTAGACCAAGCCCCTCAATATGCAAGTATAGAACTGGAGGGCCAAAAGGGCAGATAAGCCCATCATCTCCTAACTCCATCTTTTCTCATTTCTCTCTCCCACCCTAAATCATCACTATTGTCACCATCATCATTACTATCACCACATCACCATCTCATCATCATTATCATTACCATCACAACCATCATTGTTGTCATCATCACCATCACCATCATCGTCATCTCCATCATGTTGTCATTATCACCACCATCATCATCACCATCATAATCACACCATAATCACTGTCATCACCATCCTCACCATCATCACCACCTTTGCCATTATCACTTCATGATCACCTTCACCATCATCACCTTCACCATCATTGTCATCACCATGATGCTATCATTTTCACCACCATCACCATCACCGTCATTGTCATCACCATATCATCATTGTCATCACTGTAATCATTGTCATCACTATCATCATTGTCATCACCATCACTGTGATTATCAAGACCATCATCATCATCACTGTCATCACCATATCATCATTGTCATCACCATCCTCACCATCATCGTCACCATTGTCATCACCTTCATTACCCCTTTCATCACCATCATAATCACACCATAATCACTGTCATCACCATCACCATCACCACCATTGCTGTCATCACCTTCACCATCATCATCACCATTGCCATCATCACCATCACCACCATTGTTGTCATCACCTTCATCACTATCATCACCAACATTGTCATCATCACTTCATCACCTTCATCATCCCTATCATCACCATCATTGCCACACCATTTAGTAAATAATCATTTCATCACCACCGTCATCATCCTTACCATTGCCATCATTACCATGCCATTTAGTAAACAATCACTTCATCATCACCGTCGTCATCCTTACCATTGCTATCATTGACATGCCATTGAGTAAATATCACTGGTGCCAGATTCTGTGCTACACCCTTATTGACCTTCAGATCAACATATTATTCCCATTTTAGAGATAAGGGAGTTGAAGTTTAGAAAGGCTAAGTAATTTTCTTAGGATAACACAGCTAGTTACAGAGGCTATGGTGTTCCGATCGCAGACTGGAGCTAAGCTGCTGAGATACAAGTCCAGACTCCAGCACCAATCAGTTGTGTGACTGTGGACATTTCCTAAACCACCCTGGGCCTCCTCTCCTGGGCCTTGTATGTGGAGACACTAAGAGTGCCCATCTTGTAGAGTTTGTGCAAAGTGTAACTTTGGTGTCTCTCTGGCCTTCAAATCCAGTCCTATCAAGATCCATCATGATTCCTTCCCCAGAGACTGTCTCAATTCTCCCACTGGATGTCTCTTTTTTCCCACCCTGTGACCCCTTTGAATTCTTAAAATGCTTTCTTGGTTCTTCATTCATATGACACCCCTTACTCGCTTACTGCATCTCCTATACACATCATTTATTTACCACTTTATCCTTGCAGTAGACAGAAGCTCATAAGGGCCTTTTTCATTATGATAACTGTTTTCACTAACATTCCTGAGCATCTAATCTATGCTATCTAATCTTTAGTAGATACTGTACTAAATATTTTATTTGCAGTATCACATTAAATCTTACTACAAAGAAGGTATTATTGCTATGTTTAATTTAGAGACAAGCAAACTGAGGCTTAGAAAGAGTCAGTACTTGGAAGCACTGGAAGGCTCAGCTCTCACAGTCCAAGGTACCAGCTGTTTAACCACTGCACAGTTTATATCCTTCCCAAGACAATGCCCTGAATGCAATGATCCAGGGGCCTCCAGTGGATGCTTGGGAAGAGCCAGCTACCTGCCACATGTGTGCTGGACTTGGGCCGGGCAAAAACAAACCCAGTCTCTGATCACGTAAGCCTAGAACCCAGAAAGCCAGCAGTTATGGGTGCAGCCACATGGGCTGAGCTACTTTGCCTGGGGACCCGCAGTCATATGTGCTGAGCTGCTTTACACACTTTCAGGCCTTGAACCCAGATCCCCGCCTCACGCCTCACACACCCCACTTCCTGTTATATGATACATCCATGCAGTAATAAAATGGACATCCTTAAAGCAGATAACAAAATCCAACTCATCATTTTGTGAAATTTTTGGATGTACATTTGGGGGTGCAACATGACGTTGGATACGTATATGCACACTGAGGTGGCCACTGTGGTCAAGTGAGTTAACACCTCTCCCTCCACCCTCTCCTAGAGGCATCCTCTGGGCAAATTACCAGTAAACAATCCAATGTTGTTAACTACAGTCCTCATGCTGTGCATTAGGGCTCTGGGCTCACTCCTCCCACAAAATTGCAGCTTCCTATGCTCTCACCCACATCTTCCCATTCCTCGCCACCCCCACCCCCTAAACCATAACCACCTTTCCACTCTCTGTTTCTATGCAGTCAACTTTTTTTTTATTTTAAGATTCTACATATGAGCGAGATCGTGCAGTGTCTGCCTTTCTGTGCCTGGCTTCCACTTCACATATTCACAACATCATGTCCTCCAGGTTCATCCATGTTTTGAAAATGACAGGATCTCCTTTTTTAAAGCTGAATAGTATCGTGTATGTATACCACAATTGCTCTATCCATTCATGCATCAGAAATATCTCTACTGCCTCCATGTCCTGGTGAATAGTGCTGCAATGAGCATGGGGGTGCAGGCACCTCTTCTGCCAATTTAATTTCTTCTGTATCTATAACCAAAAGAGGCATTGATGGTAGCATTGTTTTTAATTTCTTGAGGAACCTACACACTGTTCCCATAAACGGCGTGCAAGTTGGCCAGGTGTGGTGGCTCACGCCTGTAATCCCAGCACTTTGGGAGGCTGAGGCAGGGGGATCACTTGAGTCAGGAGTTCAAGACCAGCCTGGCCAACACTGTGAAGCCCTGTCTCTATTAAAAATATAAAAATTAGCCGGGCGTGGTGGCGCATACCTGTAATCCCAGCTACTCGGGAGGCTGAGGCAGGAGAATCACTTGAACCCGGGAGGCAGAGGTTGCAGTGAGCCGAGATCGTGCCACTGTATGACAGAGTGAGACTGTCTCAAAACGAACAAACAAAGCATCCACGTGTCCCTTTTCTCTACACACTTGACAACACTCGTTATCTTCTGTCTTTTTGACAAAAGCCATTCTCACAGGTGTGAGATGATAATTCACTGAGGCTCTGATGTGCATTTCCAGTGATGAGTGATGTTCAGCGCCTTTCCCATACCTGTCAGCCAGCTGCATGTCTTCTTGGGGAAAATGTTCTATTCAAGTCCTTTGCCCTTTTTAAAATTGGAGGGCTTGGGGGTTTTTAGCTTTGGGTATTTTTGTTTGTTTTTTGTTGTTTTTTTGTTCTTTTTGCTATTGAGTTGAGTGAGTTCCTTATATATTTTAGATATTAACACCTTATAGATCTATGGTTTCTCAACATTTTCTCCCACCCTGTAAGCTGCCTTTTCATTTTGTCGATGGTTCCTTTACTGCACAGCAGCTTTCCAGTTTGATGTAGCCCCACTCATTTATTTTGCTTTTGTTGCCTGTGTTTTGGGGTCTTGTCCAAAGCTTCTTGCCAACGCCTATGTCAGGGAGCTCTTCCTGTATGTTTTCTTCCAGGAGTTTTACAGTTTCAGATCTTGTGTTTGGGTCTTTAAACCAATTTGGGGCAGATTTTTGAGAATGGTATAACATAAGGTCTCATTCATTCTTCTGAGTGTGGATGTCCGGTTTCCCCAACACCATTTATTGGAGAGACAGCTCTTTTCCCAGAGTCTTCTTCACACCTAGTTGACCATATACGGTCAGGCTTATTTCTGGGCTCTTTGTTCCGTTCTCATCTCATCCCTTTACATGGCGTGTGTTTAAGTCGCTGGCCAAAACTTAGGTAATTCTGCTGCCAAAGACCTGGGAGCCCCTGGGCAGTCCCTGTTGCTGTTTCTATTGATGCTGCTGTTGCGTTTGTTATATTGTGGCAAGGTGTTCACATTCTTGCTTTCACCACCACCCATTTCCCCTGTGCTACTTTACCAGCAGCTAGTCTAGGATGCAACTGGAATTGTGGGGCTCAAGTGAAACAATGTGCATAAAATATCTTGTAAATTATAACTCACCCTGCATGTATAAGCAAAAACTGTGGCATTTTTACAGTCTTCCTATGTCTTCAGCTAATAGTCTTAATAACAAAACAGAATATTGTCACTCAATTAGACTAGGGTTATTTACCTAAGACAATTTTGCATTGCAATTTGCAAATTCTTAAATGGCAAATTAGTCATTTGCATTGATTTGCATGTCCACAGAGAAATATCTTTCATGCTAATTATGTTTTTGCTAACAAACCATAGAAGTAATAATGAGGAGACTGAATTCCCTCACCACACCTTTGGCTTCGTTACACAAAGCACAGCTGGCGTTTTAGGGTGGGAGGGTTTCATCAGGATTATCTTGCCCAGAGCTCCTCAACTCTGACAGCATATTACAGTCACCTCAGGAAGCTGAAGAGAAAAAGAAAGGACGGCAAAGCCTGGGTTCTGCTCCGCCCCTTGCCACCCTCAGCCGACATTCTGATTCACCAGTGACATGTGATGCCTGGGCATCAGTATTTTTCAAAGCTGCCAGGTGTTTCCTGGTGTTACTCACCACTGGCATGGCTGACCCCCATGTTTTGCACGTAAGAAATCCAACACGCACAGAGCTGTGGCTCAAAGAGAGGGGGGTGCGCAGGGTGGTGGCAGGGCAAGACAAGCCCGAGCTTCCTGACTGATGCCCAGTCCCATATGTTTGTCCCACAAAGATCAAGACTCTATTGTGCATACAGGTATGCACACCCACCACCCACACACACTCCCAATGGATTAACAGCGTGCACACCCACACACACACTCCGGGTGGATCAACAGCGTGCACACCCACGCACACTCCAGTGGATCAACAGCATGCACACCCACACACACACTCTGGGTGGATCAACAGTGTGCACACCCACGCACACTCTGGGTGGATTAACAGTGTGCACACCCACACACACTCCAGTGGATCAACAGCGTGCACACCCACACACACACTCCGGGTGGATCAACAGTGTGCACACCCACACACACTCCGGGTGGATTAACAGTGTGCACACCCACGCACACTCTGGGTGGATTAACAGCATGCACACCCACACACACTCCGGGTGGATCAACAGCGTGCACACCCACGCACACTCCGGGTGGATTAACAGTGTGCACACCCACGCACACTGGGTGGATTAACAGTGTGCACACCTACGCACACTCTGGGTGGATTAACAGTGTGCACACCCACACACACTCCAGTGGATCAACACTGTGCACACCCACACACACTCCGGGTGGATCAACAGCGTGCACACCCACACACACTCCAGTGGATCAACAGCGTGCACACCCACGCACACTCTGGGTGGATTAACAGTGTGCACACCCACGCTCACTCCGGGTGGATCAACAGCGTGCACACCCACGCACACTCCGGGTGGATTAACAGTGTGCACACCCACACACACTGGGTGGATTAACAGTGTGCACACCCACGCACACTCTGGGTGGATTAACAGTGTGCACACCCACGCACACTCTGGGTGGATTAACAGTGTGCACACCCACGCACACTCTGGGTGGATTAACAGTGTGCACACCCACACACACTCCAGTGGATCAACAGCGTGCACACCCACACACACTCCAGTGGATCAACACTGTGCACACCCACACACACTCCGGGTGGATCAACACTGTGCACACCCACGCACACTCCAGTGGATCAACAGCGTGCACACCCACACACACTCCAGTGGATCAACACTGTGCACACCCACACACACTCCAGTGGATCAACAGCGTGCACACCCACGCACACTCCAGTGGATCAACACTGTGCACACCCACGCACACTCCGGGTGGATCAACACTGTGCACACCCACGCACACTCCAGTGGATCAACAGCGTGCACACCCACACACACTCCAGTGGATCAACACTGTGCACACCCACACACACTCCAGTGGACCAACAGCGTGCACACCCACGCACACTCCGGGTGGATCAACAGTGTCAGGCTTTCAGACTGAGGAAAGGAAAACACTGTCCTTGCCTGCGCACGGTGGCTCACGCCTGTAATCCTAGCACTTAGGTAGGCCAAGGTGGGTGGATCACTTGAGGTCAGGAGTTCGAGACCAGCCTGGCCAACGTGGTGAAACCCTGTCTCTACTAAAACACAAAAATTAGCTAGGGGTAGCGGCAGGCACTTGTAATCCCAGCTACTCAGGAAGCTGAGGGGGCAGAATCGTTTGAACCCGGGAGGGGGAGTTTGCAATGAGCTAAGATAGCACCACTGCGCTCCAGCCTGGGCGACAAAGGGAGACCCTGTCTCCCCTGTCTCAACAACAACAGTAACAGCAACAACAACACTAGTCCACAATGAACAGACCCAAAAAAGTGTGTAAAGTGTGGGTCTCGTTCTCTTGTTTCTTTTTAAAGAAAGAAGCAAAATCCCAATTGTTGAGTCATCTTCCCCCGTGGTCAGGAACTTTCCCAGCCCTGCTGAGCCCTCACTCCAGAGTGTTTCTGTTCCTTGAAAACAAATGAGAATGACAACAGCAAGACGCTCCTCAATCATTAAAAACACCAAAGAGCATCTGTTCATGCCCCAGCAAGTGAGAGAGAAAACCCAGCCAAAAAAAAAAATGCAAAGAACTGGGAGCTGGGATTTGTCCTAGTGCCATCATAACGGGCTGCCGTCACAACAGGGTCTGACATGGTGGAAAATCATACAGTAGAAATAAAAGAATCTCATTTGGACATGATTTATAAGCAAATACAGTTATAGCATTTTATTTCAACAACTGGGGAAAAACAACATAAAATTTATTCTGTTTTGCAGAAAAACTAAGGCTGACCAATAGGATTTGACTGTTAGAGAGACAGCAATACATTTTCCTAGTGACTGATGGGATAAACTGCTTGTTGCTTGTTTTTATTTTTTACATTTCTGCATCTTTCCAGAATCTCAAGTACCCTGGATTCGAGGGAACTTCTCCCGGTGGGTACTCAACACAGCTCTGCCCTCTCCTCTGAGAGCTCAGCTCCTGAAAAGGTTCACGCAAGGATGCTCACAGCAGCCAAATGCTGAGAACAACCTGTGTGGGTACAAGCAAGATGCGGTGTGTCCCTTGGCGCAGCACAACTCAGCAACAACAGGAGCACAGGGTGCCGGTGGGAAAGTAGCGTTGCGTCATCCCGACCGACTGCTCATACCCAGTTACCAATCTAGCTCCTTGCTGTACCCTTTCCCCTGCTCACTACTGCACTTGACCAGTCTTCAAAAAATTGAAAAGGAACAAATGTATACAGTGGGAGGTGAGGCCAGAAGGGTCAGAGCATTCACTGAGGTGGAGAACAGGCTCAGTACAACTTCCCGCTCATGTTACAGTGAAATACATACTTAGGTGTGTGTTTCCGTGAGGTTTTAGAGATCACACAGATTTTTTTTTTTTTTTTTTTTTTCAGATGAGGTCTCACTTTGTGACCCAGGCTGGAGTGTGGTGGCGAGATCTCGGCTCACTGCAACCTCCGCCTCCCAGGTTCAAGCAATTCTCCTACCTCAACCTCCGAAGTAGCTGGGATTACGGGAGTGCACCACCACGCCCGACTAATTTTGTATTTTTATATTTTAGTGGAGACGGGGTTTCACTATGTTGGCCAGGCTGGTCTCGAACTCCTGACCTCAAGTGATCCGCCCTGCCTTGGCCTCCCAAAGTGTTGGAATTACAGGCGTGAGCCACTGCACCTGGCCAGATCACATGGAATTTTAAGGAGCAGGGGGAATGTATCTTGGTGGGTGAGCAGAGAAGACCAGGGGGTGGTCTGCTTGGTCCACAGGAGGCTTCCCAGGCAGCTGGGGACGTTGCTGCTGCAGGGAGGGGCCGTTAGGACCTGCGGGGTGCCAGGAAGCATTGCCCTCCCCTCATGGTCTCTGCTGCAGGGGCCCAGAAGACTTTTAAAGCCTCAGTGCTCATCGGTCTTGCCAAGTGCTCATTTCAACCGTGGCCTGGGGCAACTGCTATTTAAATGCATCCACTAATCTTGTGCTATATTTAATCCCTTCACCAAAAAAATTGGAACCTCACTTTGGCTGACCTGCCTTCTGCATGGCCAGGCCAGACATGGACAAGGCCAGAGGAGGCTTCAGGTGCCTGGAGGTCTGGGGAGCCGGGGGCAGGCTGCTAGGACTCCAGAGCCCTCTGTGTGCCAGACGAGTGTGGTTTTCTCCTTCCTTCTCATCAAGCACTTTCTGAAGATCAGTTTTATTTCAGGAAAAATCAAAGGGTTTTTTTTTTCCATAAATTGCACTCCTGTCCAACCTCACAGTGCCCTTTTAGTCAGTGAGAAGCTGAGTAAACCTTCCTCCCCTCTGAAGGACAACAGTAAAGGCCAGCACGAGAGGGCTGGGCTCTTCTTTGGAGGCAAAGCCAGCCTCTCCCGAGCCAGCTCCCCTCTTGCCTCCCCCTCCTATGGAGCACGCCCACCGGACTTACCAAGGGATCTTCAGCAGGGCCTCACCCACACACAGCACTGCTGGGTCTCCAGTCTCTGGGATTTCTTCTAATTCTGAGAACAAGTTTAAAACCTTACTAATGGCTGGGCACAGTGGCTCACACCTGTAATCCCAGCACTTTGGGAGGCCAAGGTGGGTGGATCACAAAGTCAGGAGATTGAGACCATCCTGGCCAACATGGTGAAACCCTGTCTCTACTAAAAATACAACAATTAGTTGGATGTGGTAGCAGGCGCCTATAATCTCAGCTACTAGGGAGGCTGAGGCAAGAGAATCACTTGAACCAGGGAGTCAGAAATCGTGGCGAGCCGAGATTGCACCACTGCACTCCAGCCTGGGGGACAGAGCGAGACTCTGTCTCAAAAAAAAAAAAAAAAAAAAAAGAACACCTTACTAACAAAATTGATTTCAAGCTAAATGAATAAAGAAGGGGAAAACTCTCTACAAATCATTTCTCTGATTTCCAAATTGAAAAACAACCAAGAAGACTCTGCCAATTGGTGGGCGCCCTGGCCCCAGGGCTCCTGTCAGGCTGGGTGCGTGTCTGCTGCCCGTTCTGTCTGCTGAGTCCACTGTCAGGGCAAAGAGAAGACATGGGACAGCCAGGAAAGGTGGCCCAGCTGGCTCCAATCATGCTTCCGGCCCCGCCACAGTTCCTGCAGGCATTTCACGTAATGCAATTATTCTTTCCTGCAACATTCATCTGACCAATACGTGACCATTTCCTCTCTTTTGCCAGCATCATAGAGAGTTCACAAGAGACAAATCAAGGTCACTGTGGGTCCCAGTAGCAAACCTAGAACCTGTATCTTAAAGACAAATAATGATGAACCACCATAAATTCCGTGGGCCTTTGAGAAGCCGAAGGGTGAGCTGATCGGAGGAAGGATGGGAAGATGCCCGATCAGTGTGGTTCCAGATCAGATTCTGCCTGTGTGTCACCCACATTTAACACTAAAGGACCAAGTTTGTCATCTGTGAAATGAGAACAAAAATACATGCCCTGTTATTGCTCAGTGACGGTGCAGAAATCTAACAAGATAACACACATAAAACACTCAGAAAGGCATAAACCCCCATGCAAGTACACTATTATTACTTTATTCCATTTCAGTCACAAGAGCAGGTGCTGGGTGTTATTCCAGCTCAAGAATATCTCAAAGCACCCAGGCCTGGAATAGAGAGAGTAGGTTCCAAAGCAGCCCCAGGCTAAGCTTTGCACACAGACTCAGGCCATGAACACCCCCATCAGTTAGAGGGAAATCACTCACCCTTCAATCCACTCTTAACGCAGACCCCACCTCTATGGAAACTGCCTCAAAAGAGAGAGCAGACCGATGTCCCAAGAATGATTAGACGGCACCTCTGAAATACTAAGGCAGTTGCATGCAAGGGCCCAAGAGCTGGCCGTCCACATTTTCTCCCAATTCCACCTTCAGTGACACAGCGTCGGTAACTGGGAGGCAGTGGTGGCGGCAGCACTGGCGGGGGGGGTGGGGGCCTTACACTAGAAAACCCGGCCGGAAATCAGGTCCCAAAGGCTGCAAATACTAGTGCTTAAGCATTTGCCCACACTGCACTGCTGAGCCACTGAGATTAGGCCTGAAATTAGTTATAGGTTACCCACATACCAAAAAATATGTGTTTGTTGTATGCATACGCTTTAGAATCCACGTTTGGTTTGATATTTTTGCTTTAATAATAAAAGGCTTTGTGCTTTCCAAAATGGTATGACCACACATAGACATTATCCATCCAAACTCCTCGTCCCCAAGATCCATTTCCTATCTCCTCCAATCCTGTTAGCAAATGAACCAAAATTAAATCAGGATTTGGCAGATTTCTCTAAACACGGCAGCAACTCAGAGTCCTGGTAAGGAGAAAGAGGAGCTGTAAACATATGTTAAAACCCTTAAAGCTCCTCCTGTCACAAGAGCACTCCACTCTCTGAATAAACCCTCCAGTGAGCTGCTTCGGGGAGGCTGCATCCACGCCCAGGACAGCGGGGAGACCAGCCGCACCCCCTGCGCGGCCTCTGCTGTGTCTGCACACCCTGACTGCGGAGCCGCGTGTCAGAGACCTCGGAGTGCGCTCACCCCTCCCGCGTCCATAATTTAGTGACAATCTCCATGGCAACTAGACTCCAGGAAAGAGAAGGAAAAGGTTTCCGGCTCTCTGAACAGCGGGTGCTTCGTAAACCGCAAAACGCCTCCCCAAACATGGGTCCCAAGGACACCGTCAGCCTCAGAAAATCTGCAGTGATCTGATGAGCTCATTCAAACTTGACCTCAGCCCTGGAAACAGCACAGCCAACCAACTGTCTAACAGTCGACCATGATAGACTGGGCAGGGGGGAACGTTTTAAACATTAATTTACAAAAAAATGGTTGGCTACAAATAGCTTAAAAATCAAATGTTTTAAGTATTTAAAAGAAAATAAACTGTGAAGCAAAAACTACTTCAGTATAAATCTCAGATATTAACATTCCTTGGGGCTGATTTCTAATTTACTTAATTTCTTTCACCCAGACCCCATGACGCCCCTTCATGGTAAAAGAAAAAAATCCCTTTCTCCTAAGTCAGTGACATTCCTAGGTAGACATCAAGATCTCACGCTTACGAGACCAAAAGCAAAAGCAGGGTATAAGCAAATGAGGTCAGCCCTGGTGCTGGGCGGGAGTAGCACTGACCCAGTCCCCGCTGTGCAGACCCACCATGTCCCCTCACAGCTGGTCATCAGCCACAGCAAAGCCAGGCCAACGCAACCTCACAGCTGGACGTCAACCACAGCAAAGCCAGGCCAACGCAACCTCACAGCTGGACGTCAACCACAGCAAAGCCAGGCCAACGCAACCTCACAGCTGGACGTCAACCACAGCAAAGCCAGGCCAACGCAACCTCACAGCTGGTCATCAGCCACAGCAAAGCCAGGCCAACTCAAGAGGCACAGCGAACTCTATAGGACTCCATGTTCGGAACTCCTTCATCAAAAAGCGGATTAAACCAGCAGATTCAGCCACAGGAAGGCCTTGGACCCCGGGACCTCTGGAAAACACTGCCTGTCACTGGCACTCCGAGTTAACTTTTCCCTGAGAAATGCTCAACCCCATTTAGTTTTTGGACATGCCACTGGAAATATGCAAATGAGTTTCATCTACTAAACAATTCCTTATCCTCTCAAATCTCTGAAATTTAAGGCTTTAGAAAGTTAATTTGATAAATGGGAAAGTCAATCCAGCATCTAGCGATAAAGGGGAAAATGGTCTTTCAGGAGCATCTTAGTAAATGCCGGCAGGTGGCACGGAGCTTGCCACGTGCCTGCCCCAAATAGGGGCCACCTCCACTGAAGTCAACCACCCAGCAGAACGTGGGCACCCCTCCTCCGAGAGGGGCCCTCTTCCCAAGGTCGGCTACGAGGCGGGTCCTGTCTGACCGCTGAGGGAGTCCCCAGGAGTGGGGCTGTCCCCTGGCTCCGGGGAAGCACTCACTGTTTAGTGGGAGAGAAGTCACGGAGAGAGGCCGGGTGACGCCACAGGATGCCCCGTGAGACCGTGCACACCACGTTCTACAGACGTGGGCATCCTGGAGAGCTGAACACAGGGCAATGATGCAAAATGGCATTTGTACCTCCTGGTGCCCCATGGAGACAGGACCTGAGGAGCCTGGTGGTCCTTGTTCAGCTCCAGGGCAGACGCTGGCGAGGGAGGAAGGTGGTCATAAGAACCCGAGCTGCAGCACAGTCTCCAGCTTCTCATGCAGAAGAGCTGGGGGCGCTTGGGAGGCATGAGTTTCCGCAACGCCACAGTGGCAGGCGGGAGGGTTCAGGACCCGATAAGCAACAAGCTCCCAGAGGAGCAGCCTGTGGTGCCACCGAAGAGCACAGTTCTGGGGAGGCCCCAAAGGGCCCCAGGACTCCCCGGCTTCCCTTGTCTAGGGAGACCCCAAAGGGCCCCAGGACTCCCCGGCCTCCCCTGTCTAGGGAGGCCCCAAAGGGCCCCAGGACTCCCCGGCTTCCCCTGCCTGGGGCCAGACGGTGCTCTTCCTCCTGTAGGTGGGAACAGCTTCAGCACCTGTTCTAGTTCCCTTGATTCAGGCATCCCCGGCCACTCTCCCAGCGAGACCATGAAGATGAGGATGCTGGAGAAATGTGACCTTGTGCACGCTTCGCCCCTGCTTAACAAGCCTGCCATGCACCAGGGACAATCACCAAGGACGGGCCCACTCAGCAGAGGAACCCCAGCAAAACGCCCTCGGGACGGCACGCCTGCCTCCACCCCCAGCTGACACCCCCACCCCAGCCGGGCACTCCAACACCTTCTCGGGGTTTTTAGGATGTGCCCCTGCTGGGCTCACTCTCCAGCTTCCTTGAATCCTACCTCTCCTCTCAGGCCTGTGGGGTAAAGTAGCTATTCTAACTAATGTGAAATCGGAATTCCAAGCCAAGGCACACACACACACACCTGAAGACCGTCTTGGTTAACGGGTAATTCATTCTCTTAGTGGGAATTCCAGTCCAGTCTACATAAGCATCATTAAGGCAGTCTCATGGGGAAGAAGTTTGGGAGTCAGATATTAGAACCTCACTGTGCAGAAATACAAAACCCAGAGTTCTTTCCTTAAAGTCCTGACTTGAGGGAAGACCTCAAAATCCAGGGCTGCACATCTGGGCTCTGAAACCTGCATATCATACTTACTATGATTTGTATTCCTCCCGCTGTTTGTTGCTTTGTTTGTTTTTGAGACAGAGTCTGATTCTGTTACCTAAGCTGGAGTTCAATGGCTTAATCACTGCAACCTCCTCTTCCTGGGCTCAAGTGGTCCTCCCACCTCAGCTTCCAGAGTAACTGAGACCACAGGCACTTGCCACCACACCTGGCTAACTTTTGTACTTTTTGGAGAGAAGGGGTTTCGTCATGTTGCCCAGGCTGGTCTTGAACTCCTGAGCTCAAGCAATTCGCCTGTCTTGGCCTCCCAAAGTGCTGGAATTACAGGCGTGAGCCACTGCACCTGGCCCCACTGTTAATTTAGAACAAGACACATCATTTCTCCAGTATTTATGATTTTAGTTACAAAGCCACACCAGATAGCATCGAATTTGAATCATATCAATGACGCCGATGCGCACAGCTGTCCCAACACAAGATAGCAGGGCCATCCGTCGCCAGCACGTGAATGACTGTAAGTCACCAACAACTGCCAGCAAAGGACACACGAAGGATCAGCCCGAGTCTCCGTGAAAATTCACAGCACAGATGCCACTTGGGAGGGAGAGGAGAGAGGGGCCCCAGCAGGCACCATCACCCTGTCTGTGCCGCCAAGGGGCCTGTGAGTGTGACCCTGACACCGAAGTCAATCTGCTTCTCCGCCTGAGGCTGCCAGGCAGCCTGGAGGCTGGAAAAAAATGTAAAATGTGTTCCTCTAAAACGAGGGCATCCTCAGCCAGGATGCTATAAATACGCCAAAGAAGAGGAGATGCGAGAACGTCAATCTGGTTCTGTTCCTCCCGCTTCTCCTTCCTCCCAGCAAACTTCTGATAAGAGAAGCGCCTGGAAAGTTTGAGGAGCGAATGGCATCTTCAGAGCCACAGGCTGGGGTCACACACGCACATTTGAGCTCATGTGTGTGTGAGACCCAGACTGAGCTGAACTGATTTTAACTTACCTCAAGTCACTAATGTGAAGTCTCAATATCATGTTACTTTTTCCGTTAATACACCAGATAAAACTGAGCTTCACACAGTTCAATTCAGTCGTTTGCTTCCATCCCCTTTTAGGTTTAATTGGAATTTGGGAGTGGAATGAGACTGCCAGTCACACAGAGTGATGCAGTCTCGTGTGTCACAGCTGTGGGTCTTCCTGTTGCCTCAGCCCCTCTGAGAGGACGAAGGGGCGGGGCCCTGCTCACAAGGTGGCTGGAACAACTTAGATGGTCCCGTTCATTGCTAACCAATAATGCAAAGATGGTTAGACCATTTCAGTGCCCTGGCTGCTAGATTTTCTTCATTAAACACATATCATGCAGTCCTGCCTGACATACTTTAACACGCACAGAAAACAGGGCATACAGCAAATAGAAAATGTCTATTACCTCTAAGTCAGAGTGAGATTTGGTGAAGGGACACGAAAGGAATTTCTACTTTTTATTTTAGATAGTTCCAAACTGTTCATTTTGAATATATCCATATATGTATAATTCATTTTTTAATTGATTTTAATTGACACACCTGAAAGAGAAAAATGGGTAATGCTGTAATGGCCAACATCTTTCCTTTTCATAAAATCAGACTTTGCTGCCATCGTCCACTATTAAAATAATACCGAAGTGGGCTCAAGAGTAGAGGCAACTGAGAATTTGATTTTAAAGACTTTGTTGAATTTTCTATTACAGCAAAATATAAAGCTCTTTGACACCCCAATAGTGTACGCTTCCTGTAAGTTCAAAAAATCCATGTCTATTTCCAAGGCAGCATCACCCACCCCTCACCCCAGGTTTTCGGCCTGGCCTGGGATGTGGTAGGCCCCCTGCTGGCTGCAGAAGTGCCTTTCTGGAAAAAGCAACTGAAAGCTCAGCCCAGCCACAGGCAGGCTGCTATTTTCAGTCCCCACGGCTGCCCCAACAGGCAGGGAGCTCAGGGGGTGTCCCCACCTCTGTCCCCACACATCCACCCTTGGCCAGGAAAGAGGGAGGCACCTGAAGACAGAGAAGGGGAGACAGCGCTGGTCAGCGGGGCAGGGGCAGGACCGAGAGCGCTGGTCAGCAGGGCAGGGGCAGGACTGAGAGCCTGTGGGGCAGGAAACCGAGTGGCAAGAGCCAAGGGGTGGTCGGCAGGCCGGGCTGCTGGAGAGTCACCATGGAGCGTAGGGCAGGCACGGCAGCAAAGAGAGTGGGCCAAGTGGGTCATCACATGGCACGGGAGCCGCAGCCCCAGGTGCTGCTTGAATCAAGAAGGCTCAGCCCATGACTGCTACGTCTAGTCTCCAGGACCCAAACTGTCCAGAAATCAACCAGGACTCCTGCAGGTGCACTGCAGTGGATGGCTAGAGGAGGGACAGGAGCACTGTACAGACACTCAGGAAACTGCAAACTGGAAGGGGCGTGAAAGCACAAGGCCTTGATCATTCTCCTGGCATTTGGTGCTGAGCGTAGGGCGAGCAATGGGCATCACTGGGAAAGGAAGGCTCGGCATGTCTGTACGAATGAGGAGGCAGAGGCCCGCTCTGCCTCTCGAAGAACGGGTGGGATGTGGAGCCGTGACAAGGGCATGGGAAAGAAAGTGGAGTGGGAATAATGCTGAAATTAACCTGATAAGGAAGCTGCTTTCAATGCGTCCCTGAACTGGACCCACATGGAGAAGGACCACACACCCCAAGGCTGCCCTTCAGTTTTGACTTGATTCTGTGGGAAAGTGGGAGCCATTGAAGGTTTCACATCAGGATGACTGTGGGGGGCAGACAAGAAACACAACTTATAAAAGTGGGCTCTGACTTGTGTACATGCCATACAGAGATGTAACTCAGTGACTCTTTAATTAGCAACTTGTATGGCAGACGTATTCCTGTTCTCAATGACAAGGAGCTCCTACACAGTCCAAGAAAAAGACAAAACTCAGTGGGAAGGGGGCAAAGATGGGAGCAGTAACTTACAGAAGCGGAGGTGAAAGAAGCCCCACAGGACATGATAACACGTGTCACCGTGACAGTCACTGGGAAAACACACATCTAACAATACCCACATTGTTGGGGGCAGTGGCTCCCGTGTTTCTCAGCTGTGGACAACCACAGAACAGGACCCTCAAGTGAGTGTTTCGGGGGCAGAAGAGGTAAAGAACAGAGGCCGGAGATGCAGAGAGACCGGTGCAAAGTGGCTGCCTGAGGGCTGTGGCCTAGAGCAAGTCACCGAACTCTTCTGAATTCCAATTTCCTCACCCTAAGGCTGTGAGCAGGGCTCATGTTAGTCAACGTGACTGACGCAGCGAGGCATGGGAGGTCCTCAGCCTGGACTTTCTGTGAGCGCTCAAAACAGCCTGGATGTTGTTGCAAAGAGGACTGGAGCTCCCAAAGGGTGACCCACTCGCTGACAGCCTCCCTCCCTCTCTCCTCTGCTCTTCTTTCCTGACTAAAGCCTTCTTGAGGTCTGAAGGAAGCAGATCGAGTGAATGCTTCCATTGGATGAGCTCAGAACTTTTTTCCTCTTCATTTTCATGGTTAGCAATCGCAGGCTGGGTCTGCCAGCTCCTGCTGTGATCTGGGGGACACCCAGAGTGTGGCAGCAACTCTGATATTCAGAGCTGTTCTGTTTTATGGAACTGGAAAAAACATAGGATAACTTTTGACACCTGGGAGGCTGCGGAAAAGCACAGTGGATTTGAAAAACAGATGAGGTAGCAACTGAGAGATCTATGCTCTGTGAATCACAAACCACTCAGAGAGCCTGGAAATGCTGAGGCCACACGGCGGAGAGGCCAGGTCCTGGCTGCTGCCTGTGGGGGTGGGCAGAATGAGCCTTGCATTTCCCGACCCTGCAGCGCCTGAAGGCTAATTCTCAGAGAGCTCACAGGGTACCACGGGATGGCAGGCGCAAGCCAGCTCTGTGGTGCAGTGGTCGTCGTCCTCAGTGCTGTGGGAGCGGTCGTCGTCCTCAGTGCTGTGGGAGCGGTCGTCGTCCTCACTGCTGTGGCACAGTGGTCGTCGTCCTCACTGCTGTGGCACAGTGGTCGTCGTCCTCACTGCTGTGGGGGTGGGGACTCCGGCTCTGGAGACTGACTGCTGTTTCTGTTCGGGTAATGACAGTAGCACCGTGCAATGACTGACCCGCTGGTTCTCTACTTGGCAACAATTTCCCAATTGGGATTCTAGATTCCAAGAAGGTAGGGTCTGGCAACTGTTTCTGCAGCACAAATTGACAACAATTTCCCAGTTGGGATTCTAGATTCCAAGAAGGTAGGGTCTGGCAACTGTTTCTGCAGCACAAATTGAGTTCACTGCTTGATCAAACCTAAATAAAGAGTCTGAGGAGCAAGACCTTCCTAGGAGCACGTTCCAGCTTCGCTCCATGTCGTGGGGTTGCGTCTCACCCTGAAGCCTGTGGCAACCCAGTGGAGGAGTTCATCGGTGCCATTTTCCCAGCAGCACATGCTCATTGCCTGTCTCTGTGCTATGTTTTGGTAATTTCCACAGTGTTGGATCCCTGAGCTGTGATCCGTAATCTTTGGTGTTATTGTCATTGTATTGGGGCACCATGAACCGTGGCAATAGAAGACAGTGAGCATAACTGATAAATGCTGTGTGTTCTGACTGCGTGACTGACCAGCCATTCTCCATCTCTCTCCCTCTCCTCCACATTCTCCCATCTCTCTCCCTCTCCTCCAGCCTCCCTATTCCCTGAGACACAACAATATTGAAATTAGGCTAATTAGCAACCCCATAGCAGCCTCCAAGTGTTCATGTGAAAGAAAGAGCCACACCTCTCTCACTTTAAATCAGAAGCTAGAAATGATTAAACTTAGTGAGGAAGCCATGCCGAAAGCCAAGAATCGGCCAAAAACAAGGCCTCTCGTGTAAAACTGCCAAGTTGTGAATGCAAAGGAAAAGTTCTTGGAGCAAATTAAAAGTGCTACTCCAGAAAATGAGAAAGTGAAACAGCCTTACTGCTCATATGGAGAAAGTCTGAGTGGTCTGGATAGAGCCAGCCAGCCACAATATTCCCCTAAGCCAGAGCCTCATCCAGAGCAAGGCCCTCACTCTTCAATGTCATGAAGGCTGAGAGAAGTGAGGAAGCTGCGGAAGAAAACTCCAAAGCTCGCAGGGGCTGGTTCATGAGGTTTAAGGAAAGGAGTCGTCTCCATAACATAACAGTGTAAAGTGCAGCAGCAAATGCTGATGGAGAAGCCGCAGCAAGCTCTGCAGATCGCACTGAGATCAGTGATGAAGGTGGCCACTCTAACAACACATTTTCAATGTAGATGAAACAGCCTTACGGTGACAAAGATGCCATCTAGGACTTCCACAGCTAGAGAGAAGACAGTGCCTGACTTCAAAGCTTCCAAGGACAGGCTGGCTATCTTGTGAGGAGCTAATGCAGCTGAGGCCTTTAAGCCCAGGCCAACGCTTGCTCATCCCAGAGCCCTTAAGAGTCATGCTAAATCTATGACTGCCTGTGCTCTGTCGCTGGAACAAAGCTGGATGACAGCACACCTGTTTACAGCATGGTTTACTGAATACTTTAAGCCCACTATTGAGACCTACTGCTCAAAAAAGATTCCTTTCAAAATATGGCTGCTCATTCGCAGTGCACCGGTCACCCAAGAGCTGTGATGCAGCTATACAAGGAGGTGAATGTTGTTTTCATGCCTGCTGACACCTCATCCATTCTGCAGCCCAGGGATCAAAAAATAATTTCAAGACACACACATATACATATATATTACATATAATTATATATTATATATAACATATTACATATTAATGATATATTCTATAATATAATATATAATATATTGTAATTATATGTATTTTTTATATATATATATATATTATTTTTTTTTTTTTTGAGATAGAGTCTCGCTCTATCGCCCAAGCTGGTGCAGTGGTGCAATCTCAGCTCACAACCTCCACCTCCCGGGTTCAAGCAATTCCTTGCCTCAGCCTCCCACATAGCTGGGATTACAGGCATACGCCACCACGCTTGGCTAATTTTTGTATTTTTAGTAGAGACGGGTTTCACCATGTTGGCCGGGCTGGTCTTGAACTCCTGACCTTGTGATCCGCCTGCCTCAGCCTCTCAAATTGCTGGGATTACAGACATGAGCCACCACACCTAGCCAAGACTTGTATTTTAGAAACACACTTTGTAAGATGATAGCTGCCATAGATAGTGATTCCTCTGATTGATCTGCCTAAAGTAAATTGAAAACCTCCTGGAAAAAACTCACCATTCTAGATGCCATTGAGAACACTTGTGATTCATGGAGGAAGGTCAAAATGGCAACATTCACAGGAGTTTGGAAGAGGCTGATTCCAACCCTCATTCATGACTCTGAGGGATTCAGAACTTCAGTAGAGGAAGGAACTGCAGATGTGGTGGGAACAGCAAGGGAACTAGAATTAGCAGAGCTGCCTGAAGATGTGACGAAACTGCCACAATCTCATGAGAAAACTTTAACAGGTGAGGAGCTGCTGCTTTGGGATGAGCAAAGAAAGTGGTTTCTGGAGATGGAATCTCCTCCTGGTGAAGAGGCTGTGAGCATTGTGAAAACCATGACAATGGATTCAGAATATCACATCAACTTATTTGATAAGACAGTGGCAGGGTTTGAAAGGATTGACTCTAATTTTGAAAAAAGTTCCACTATGGAAAGGTAAAATGCTACCAAACAGCATTGCATGCTACAAAGAAATCTTTCATGAAGGAAGAGTCAACTGATGCAGTCAACTTTATTTGTCTTATTTTAAGAAATTACCACAGTTGCCCCAACCTTCAAGCAACCACGGCCCTGATCAATCAGCAGCCATCAACACTGCAGCAAGACCCTCCACCCACAGGAAGATTACAACTTGCCGAAAGCTCAGGTGATCATTAGTATTGTTGGCAATGACATTTTTAATGAAGGCCTGTACATTGCTTTTTAGACATCATGCTATTACACACTGAATAGAACACAGTCTAATGAAACGTAACTTTTATATGCACTGGAAAACTAGAAAATCTGTGTGACTCACTTTATTGTCATATTTGCTTTATTGCAGTGGCCCAGAATTGAACCAACTGTATCTCCAAGGTCTGCCTGTAGCTGCTCAATCAGTGGGTTTCTGATAGTCACAAATGAGCCCATTCACTAGCTTTTCCTGGGTAGCTTCTGAAGCACACTTTTGGGAATTGATATGCAAAATTTATATAGACTGGATTTGGGACACGCTACCTCAAAATATGGCAGGGTGGCCCTCGAGAAAACGGCAGAAGCAGACCACAGAAACCAGAATTCCCCCGGCCCCTTCTCCTCGGAGGCAGGTCATACGACCCTCATGACAGAGGGGCCTCCCTATGCCCAGAGGGGAATGTCCTTATCTCCAGCAGAAGCAGCTAGAAGACTCTGGACAGGCCTTGCTGAGCCCTTCAGCCTGTGACATCAGAGCACGCCATTTGCCCTCCGATCACACTTCTGCACAACTGTCCATAAAAGCAGGCTTTCCTGTTTCCTGGGTCTTCATTTCTGAAGGCTGTCATGTGACATATAAAAACAATATTCAGTAAGTGGGTACCGTTTTCTCTTATTAATCTGTCTTTTGTTACAAGTCTCAGCCATGAACCCAGAAAGGGGTGAGAAATTACTTTTTCCCCACTGTGGTATATAAACTTTTTATTTGAGGGTTATGGGGGTGTCTCTTGTGCCATGAAAGGATGACTCATTTATCTTGTGTCCACTCACTCAATCAATAATTTCCCACAGATGGCCCTCACTGCTTGCTGTGGCCGAAAATCCAAATAGGGTTAATCGCGTGGCTTTGAAGAATTAGGGAGACACTCTGGATTTGAATATTCTAAAGTCTTCCACTTAGGGGACAACTCTAGTGCTTTCAGTGCCTAAGTTGCACTGGGAGGTGACTGTTTGCTAGAAAAACTCCCAAATCTGAGAGAGACGAGTTTATTGTTCTGCTTTGTGCCCAGATGGTGGAGCCAGCATTTTCAACCATCTTGTTCTGTGTCAGGTTGAACGTCCTGGGAGGAAGCTCATCTGTCTGGGGTCAGGGAAGTAACCCCTTATTAAGGAAATGCAATTCTCTGGCTATATCCTCCACTATGCTTACCTCCTTGCCTAACTGTATCCTCAGTTCTCTTTTCTTCTTTTTAAAAAACAGCTTTATTGAAACATAATTCATATACCATATAATTCAGCCTTTTAAAGTATAGGAGTTGGCTGGGCACAGTGGCTCATGCCTGTAAGCCCAGCACTTCGGGAGGCCAAGGTGGGAGGACCACTTGAGGTCATGAGTTCAAGACTAGCCTGTGAAACATAGGGAGACTCCATCTCTGCAAAAAAATTTTAAAATAGCCAGGCATGATGGTGTGTGCTTGTAGTGCCAGCTACTAGGGAGGCTGAGGTAAGAGGATGACTTGAGACTAGGAGTTCAAGGCTCCAGTAGACTAGGATTGCACCACTGCATACCAACCTCAGCAACAGAACAAGTCCTTGTCTTAAGGAGTCAATGGTTTGCTGAATGTTCAGAGTTCCATGACCACCTCACTGTCCACCTCAGAGCCTCTCAGTACCACCAAAGGGAACCTGCCCCTCCGCCATCACTTCCCATGCCCCCAACACTTTCCCCAGCCCTACACGGCCACAACCTGCTTTCTGTCTCTACCAACTTACCTCTCCTGGACTTATTTATTTATTTACCTATTTATTTATTTATTTAGAGACAGAGTCTCACTCTGTTGCTCAGACTGGAGTGCAGTGGTGCGAACTCGGCTCACTGTAACCTCCACCTCCTGGGTTCAAGCGATTCTCCTGCCTCAGCCTCCCGAATAGCTGTAAATACAGATGCCTACCACCACGCCCAGCTAATTTTTGTATTTGTAGTAGAGACGGGGTTTCACCATGTTGGCCAGGCTGGTCTTGAACTCCTGACCTCAAGTGATCCACCCGCCTCGGCCTCCTAAAGTGCTGGGATTACAGGCGTGAGCCTCCGCCCCTGGCCACCTGGACATTTTGTGTAAATGAAATCATGCCCCTGTGATTTTTGTGACTCGGCTTCTTCCACTGAACACAGAGTTTCCCAAGTTCCTCCACGTCAGTGTGCAGGTGCTTCCTTCCTTCCTTTCCACGGCCGAACAACACTCCAGCACCGCAGACGTCCTCGGTTCCTGGTGGTTTTCTGCCCTCTTCAGCGGAGAAAGGGCTTGGAATCGAATATGCTGCCGTTGCAGACGTGAAGGCTGTGGCTGTGACCCCGCCACGGGGAGTCGGCTGCAGGAGGAGCCTCCCCACCATCAGTGTGGCCGGCAAAGTGAGCCACGAGCGCAAGGGTACCCCTCCCAGCAGCTGTTGCTGTGGCCCCGGCTGGCAGCGTCCCGGGAGGGCACCTGCGGAGGGAAGGCAGACACCCTGCAACGGCCCGCAGGACCATGTCACCTGGGCCACCGAGCGCAGGGCTTGTGGGTCGTCACAGCATAACTCAGCCTTGAGCCACAAGACACGGAGCCGACAGGTGTGTAGCTGAGCCCTCCCTCCCCCACCTGTCACCATTCTTCCACCTCCCTCCAAGCAGGGAGCACAACTTGCTCCTCTTGCCCTCCTGGACGTCCGGGGGGTTTCTTCCCCTGGGCTCCAGCGCTGTGGTGTGGTCGTGACGCACTCTTAGAAGCTCAGCCACCCCTCTGCGCCTGCCCCCCCACTCAGCCACCCCTCTGCACCCCCCCCAGCTCAGCCACCCCTCTGCGCCCCCCCCAGCTCAGCCACCCCTCTGTGCCCCCCCCACTCAGCCACCCCTCTGCGCCCCCCCCAGCTCAGCCACCCCTCTGCGCCCCCCCGCTCAGCCACCCCTCTGCGCCCCCCCAGCTCAGCCACCCCTCTGCGCCCCCCCCACTCAGCCACCCCTCTGCACCCCCCCAGCTCAGCCACCCCTCTGCGCCCCCCCACTCAGCCACCTCTCTGCGCCCCCCCAGCTCAGCCACCCCTCTGTGCCCCCCCCGCTCAGCCACCCCTCTGTGCCCCCCCCAGCTCAGCCACCCCTCTGCGCCCCCCCGCTCAGCCACCCCTCTGCGCCCCTCCTGCACAGGCCTCTCCTTCCTGGGTGGCTGTGTCCAGGGATCTGAGCTAAAAGGGAGTGGTGGTTCGTTCATGTGCCTCCTTCCCACCTCTCTTCTTTTAGCAGGAACACGCTGGCATGAAAAATTGGAAAACCAGAGAAACATGAAGAAATAAAAGTCGCTACCCAGAGAGAGCCACTATTCACAGTTTCGTATATTTCTTTTAGCTTTTTCTGCTATCCACATTTTCGCATAGCTGTCATCGTATTAGACGTTCAGTTTTGGATCCTGAGTTTTTCATTTACTTTCTACCACCTGCACTTTCTGATGTTATTAACAACTTTTTGAACACTTCCCTTTTAATGTCTGCTTAACATTTGAATCATGTGACCATAACATGGCTTTAAAGAAGCATTCTCATTTGTTCAATATTAACGACTTGTCTACTGTTTTAAAATTAATATCAACACCACTGCAAAGAACAACTTTGTGCTTCAAGTTTTCTTTAGTATTTTGGGTAATAGATTATTTTCTTGGGGCATATTCTCATGAATCAGATTGCTGAGTCACGGGCTACCTCACTTCTGTGGCGTGAACGCGCTGGCCAGTCAGTGTCCATCACGATCATGCCAGGCCATGCTCCCACCAGCAGGGTGTGAAAGCAACCAGCTCACTTCCTGACATAAGTGTGATCTATTTTAATCTTCATATATTTGTTTTCCATTTTTCTATTGTGGAGTAGTTATTATAGCTTTAGAATTTTTAGGACATACCACCTGTTTTTGGATGTATCCCATTTAAAGTTATCAACCATGAAATCAAATCCACTTTAAAAATTATTTGAAACCTGTTTTCCTCATATTTAGGATGCCCATGTAACAGCATCTAAACTCTCTTTTCTACAAGCTGTTCCAGGATTACGCGATTGCTTTATCTTAAGTTTTCACTTCCAGAACACTTACAATCTTTTCTATAATAATCAAAGTTACTCCAGAGTTACGAAATACCAAGGAATTGACCCCCAGGGTCGCTTTAAAGTTTCCAATCACTACTTCCTCCTGAGGCAGCTGAAACCCTTACAGCTGAAGCATTCGATCACATTAAACACGCACATGCGGAGGCTGCAATTTCATAGTTTCAATTGCATATTGTGGTAAAACAGATGTCACATTAAAATGTACCGTCTTAGCCATTTTTAAGTGTACAGTTCGGTGGTGTTAACCACATTCACACTTTTGATCAGTCATCACCACCATCTATTCCCGGAACTTTTCCATCGTCCCAAACTGAAACTCCACCAATTACACACTGACACCCCAACTGTCCCCCAGCCCCTGGCCCCTCACTCTACCTTCTGTCTCTACGAACCTGACTGTCTTTAGTACGTCACATGCGCGGAATCATTATTTGTCCTTTTGTGACTGGCTTATTTCACTCAGCATAACAGCCTCAAGGTCCACGCATGCTGCAGCGTGTCAGCACTCCCTTCCTCTTCAGGGCTGCGTACTATTCCATCACGTGGATGGACGTTTCACTTGTCCATTTGCTCATCAGTGGACACGGGGCTGCTTTCGCCTCTGGCTGTTGCTCATTAACTGCTATGAATGTGGGTGTGTGAACAGCTCTTCAAGTCCCTGCTTCCTGTGTTGTGGGGTACGTACCCAGAAGTGGGGTTGCTGAGGCAAATCACAGACTCTATTTTTAATTTTTTAGGAAACCACCATAGTGTTTCCCTCAGCAACAATGCCATTTTACATTCCCATCAGCAGCACACAAGTGTTCAATTTCTCCACATTCTCACCAACACCGATCTTCAGCGTTTTTTAAATACTAGCCATCCTAATGGGTGTGAGACAGTATGTTTATCTTTTGACTTTCTTTCTATTAACAAGGTCTGTTGGGCTTTTAAAAAACATATCCAAGCTTGATAAGATTATATATTCCTGCATGTACCTTAAGGAAAGAGAGGCGGAAAGAGAGAGAGGGAGCCAGAGAAAGAGACCCTGCGGCTGGTGACAGAATGTTCTGGACTTGGAGCCACCCCCCACCGCACCCTGGGCTGCTGCACCCCTGGCCCACCAGCCTCGGGCTAAACCAGTCACCATGGCAACCATAAATCTGAGCCAGCAGCGCAGGAACCACTTCTCCTATCGCTCCCCGTCAGCCTCGCAAAGCAGTTTTCTAAGATTGGGTGCCTCTGGCTTCGCTGTTTCCTAGACCTCCACTGTATCATAAAAAAAAAATCAAATATCATCTGTTTCTATAAATCAAGGCCTGAATATGGGTATTTACATTTAAATTGCTTTTCTCTTCCAAAGAATCCACAGTCATCATCTGGATATGATGTTGAGACGACTCCATGTCCGGGAGGCAAGTCAAGGTTGGGGAGAAAAACGTCTGAGAATGATCACAGCCAGACACCCAGGCTGGCCTTTGTCAAGGAGCGGGGGAAACAGCCTCGGCTTTTATTCTGCTGGAGCTACTTACGGCTCCAATTAAATTAAACACACACACCTGCTTCCATTATCATCAAACACTGTTGAGTCCAGGCAGACGACGTAGGCTTTTCAATATCCCTATTTTTCTTAACGCTGCCTCCAAATTAAAGCTGCATGGAGTAGATGCCAGGGAGCCCCGGGGGGTCTTGGGCTGGGCCAGAACCTCACCCACCACCCACGCTGCACCCAGGAGCTGCCGGTTCCCGCTTGTCACACTCGGCACAGGAATCTCCCCAAACAAGAGACAACAGCAGAAGCTGCGGTGGCCAAGGACCTGCTCTCCTTTTGGCGCCTCCAGTGTGGCTTCCCCTCCCGACCCCAGAAGCTGCCTAGGCACAGACACAGAGGTTCCCTCCGGAACCCAGGACTGGTCCCATCCCAGGGCGCACGAGCTCCTCGGTTTCACTTCTCAGACCCTCAGAGGCATCCACCTCAGCTCCCCCAGGATGCACCAGTGCAGGTGAGGCCTGTCCTGAAATACCCCAGGAGGGCGGCACCCCAGGCCAGCGCCCCGCCGGCACCCACGTCTGTGCAGAGATTAGTGGGTGCAAGGGGCCTCTGGGCAGGCCCCTCCATCCTGGCTAGGATTAAATCCGCTCCTGCCCACAGTCTGAGGATAGACGGGCTGGAAGCCGGGGAAAGAGAAGGCCACGCTCAGCACGCCCCGGGCGCACACGCAGCCCCTGACTTGGAGAAAGGCGGCTCTGCCCAGCGCTTTTCTGAGGATACAGGCGTTTACCCCTCCCCTGCGCCTTCAGAGCGCACAGCGCCCAGTTCATCAGCATCAGACAGGACGGGGCGGCCTCCGCCCTGGCAGATGCCCTCTGCCTGACCCCACCAGACGGAAGAGACTCCGCGGGACCCGCTGCTCCCCCTATTTCATAATAACTGCCCTCCTCATGGGCTTTCAGCCCAGCCTGAAAATGCAGCGTTTGCACGTGTTTCCTTATCCGCCTGGTAAGAGAGGAAAATAGGTGGCTTAAAGGATGAAAAACTTGGCCGGGTGTGGTGGCTGACACCTGTAATCCCAGCACTTTGGGAGGCCCAGGCGGGCAGATCACCTGAGGCCAACATGGTGAAACCCTGTCTCTTCTAAAAATACAAAAAATTTAGCCGGGGGCAGCCGGCGCACACCTGTAGTCCCAGCTACTCAGGAGGCTGAGGCAGGAGAATCGCTTGAACCCCGGAGGGAAGGTTGCAGTGAGACATCGCACCACTGCACTCCAGCCTGGGAGACAGAGCAAGACTCTGTCTCAAAAAAATTTTTTTAAAAAAGGATGAAAAACTTGCCGAAGGACAGAAAACAACAAAATCAGAAAGCAAGGGCTGGTGTGAGCGATGAATGCCCAGCACCCGGGCACCCTCTTCCCCCCGACCGAACGAGGCCGCAGCCCATGGCTCTGGGGCTCCATCCGCCTCCTCTCGGCAACGCGCCCGGGTGGCCCCAGCTCCAGGCCAGAGGTGGGGCTCACCAGGCTGGGCGCTGCGCACGGCGGGCAGGAGAAGGGCAGACCAGGGCGCAGCAGCCAGGACCCCACACTCACCGTTCACACAGGCCTCGGACGCTCCGCAGAGGCCCTCCTCGAGTAGGCAGCCTGCAGGGAAACAGAGAAGAGACACGGTCAGCTGGGGGGAGAAGGGGGTGCCCCCGAGGCTGCCGCCCTGGCCCACTGGTGAGTCAGAGAAACTGCCGGCCGAGCAGGTTCCTCCGATCCAGCTTTTTCGAGATGGTGACGATGATTCTGAAGCCAGAAGGCTGTGCCCCCTGACTCGGCCACAGGCGAGGCCTCCTGGCCTTGTCCGGGAGCCCAGCTCTCACCTGGACCAGGCCCACAGCTCTCGGCTGAGGGTCAAGCCAGCGTCATGACAGGAGCATAGGAGACCCCCGGGCGGCGGGATCAGCAGCGGGGCCGGGGACTCCCCTGGGCCCAGCGCCTCCCCTGGACCGGGTGCCCACTGCGCGCACCGGGTCTCCCGAAGTGAGGCTGCAGGGCCACGGGGAGCGGAGGCTTCCAGGGAGGTACCACGCTCCACGGAGAGCCCATCTGCGTGGGAAGCAAACCGTAGCGTCCGTGGCCACAGACAAGACACACATGAGAGGGTCGGGAGAGGAAAGGAGGCAGCGGAGATGAAGATGGGCAGGAAAAGTCAGAGAGGCAGGGCCAGGCCCTGGAGAAGACGCGGGGCAGAGGCAGCACCTCGATCCGCACCCAGGAAGGGGCTCCAAAAGCTCCGTGGTGCCGGGCGACTCCAAGCCGCGCATCCGCCGCGGCCGGGCAGTCTGGCAAAGGCTGGCATTCGGCTCCAGGTCCACGCCCATCTTAAACACAGACAGATGGGTCCAGAAAGTACCACCCTGCTAGGGAGCGGCTCTGGCAAGGGCGTGAGCGGACAGGACACCAGAACCAGGAGGGCCCCAGGGTCATGATGCGGGAGTCTCACTGCCAGCGAAGGCCGGGTGTGGTCTGAACACGCCGTGTCCTTCACTCATTCCTGCGAAGCATAGTGCCTTCAATCCTGCTTCACCAACCGACAAACGCCTGTTCATCCGCTAAGATCCCCGCGGAAGCCCCAGACTCTCCCCCCGCTGCCCAGGCGTCTGTTTCCAGACTCACCACACTGTGCAGTGACAGTGGATTAGGGTGTATCTCCCTCTCCTGGAGTTCAGGAGCCGGGCGCATGCCTCTTTCCACCCTCTACTGTTTCCTCCCATGCCCTCTGTGTGTCTGACACAGGGCAGATGCCCAGGAGCAAATCGGTGCACAAAGAAACTGAGGAATCCAGAGAAAGTTATGAATCACTGACGGATTCACCAACAGAGTCATGTTAAAGTTTCCAGTCACTACTTCATCATGAGGGAGCTGGCCTAAAAGCCTTACAGAGGAAGCACTTGGTTGCCTTAAACCAGCACACGCGGACACTTTAAAACTAAACAGCATTCCGGAACTAAGGCAGCACAGAGCCTAGCAGGACCCAATGCTGGGAGTTCACGGGAAGAGGTCGTTTCACTCATCTCATAACAGCTTCGGGAGCCTTTCGCAGTCACAGGGTGGCCCCTGGCTGGGGTCTGCTTCCTTCCAGGAGGTGGCCTAGGTACAGCCCTGGCCTGCCCAGCCCGTGCCCACCACCACCGCCTGCCAGCAGTCACACAGAACAGGCGGGTGGACACCCAGAACAGGTGGGTGGTCACATAGAACAGGCGGGTGATCACACAGAACAGGCGGGTGGACACCCAGAACAGGCGGGTGGTCACACAGAACAGGCGGGTGATCACACAGAACAGGCGGGTGGACACCCAGAACAGGAGGGTGGTCACATAGAACAGGCAGGTGGTCACCCAGAACAGGCGGGTGGTCACACACAACAGGCGGGTGGTCACACAGAACAGGCGGGTGGACACCCAGAACAGACAGGTGGTCACACAGAACAGGCGGGTGATCACACAGAACAGGCGGGTGGACACCCAGAACAGGAGGGTGGTCACATAGAACAGGCAGGTGGTCACCCAGAACAGGCGGGTGGTCACACAGAACAGGCGGGTGGTCACACAGAACAGGCGGGTGGACACCCAGAACAGGCGGGTGGACACCCAGAACAGGTGGGTGGTCACACAGAACAGGAGGGTGGACACCCAGAACAGGCGGGTGGACACACAGAACAGGCGGGTGGACACACAGAACAGGAGGGTGGTCACACAGAACAGGAGGGTGGACACCCAGAACAGGCGGGTGGTCACACAGAACAGGCGGGTGGACACACAGAACAGGCGGGTGGTCACACAGAACAGGCGGGTGGTCATATAGAACAGGCGTGTGGTCACACAGAACAGGCGGGTGGATGCCCACTGACAGAAGCCTCCAATCCCAGCAGGTTGTTTTTGGTTTTTGGGGGTTTTTTGTTTTGTTTTGTTTTGTTTTGAAATGACATAATCTCGTGAAAAAGAGCATTTCTTCTTTTTTTTAATTTATTTTTTATTTTTTTTGAGATGGAGTCTTGCTCTATCACCCAGGCTGGAGTACAGTGGCGTGATCTTGGCTCAATGCAACCTCTGCCTCCCAGGTTCAAACGATCCCCCTGCCTCAGCCTCCCAAGTAGCTGGGACTACAGGTGTGCACCACCATACCCAGGTAATTTTTTTTGCATTTTTAGTAGAGATAGGATTTCACCATGTTGGCCAGGATGGTCTCGAACTCCTGACCTCAAGTGATCCACCTGCCTTGGTCTCTCAAAGTGCTGGGATTACAGGCGTGAGCCACCGCACCTGGCCAACATTTCACTTCTTAATCTCATTTACCCACGAGCTAACCCCACACTTGGTCTGCATTCTCTGCATTATTTCTTCATTCAACAAGTGCCTGAGCCAGGCAGAGGAGGTGAACGGCCAACAGGAGTGTGGCAGGGAACGTTCTGAGAGACACACACCTGGCACTGGAACAGCAGGAGGAGAGGCAGACACCACTCCCCACAAAAGCAGTGACCTTGAAAAGGTCAGCATGGAGATTAGCGGATCTCTCAGATCCTCACACACTGACCTCCGAGGCTCCCCTCATTGCCCGCCAGAGGAAGAGCCTCAGCGGTGAGGGCTCCTCCACCCCAGGCGCACAGAGGCTCACAGAGGAGGAGCTGGGAACGGTAAGGAGTGACCACACCAGAAACGTGCTGGAGGTTAGTCCGACGTCGTGGAACGTCTCTGGTCTCGGCTCTGGCAGGAGCTACAGGACTCCGCCCAGAATTCTAGGGTGCATCTCCAGTGTGGAGGAACAGAGACCTTGGGGGAAGGCAGATGCAGGGACCCTGCAGGCAGAGCCCTCGTTCTAACTCCTTGTTTGTCATGTGGAAATGGCAGCCTGCTAGCAGAGGCACCAGGAAGAAAGTCTCTTTTCTTCCTGTCTCTGCCTTAATCGTGGCTGACAATTAGATGTGATCTGAACGAGATGTGCATCAAATGATCTTTTGGATCCTGAACTTGGAAAACCACCTGTTAACTGGCATGTGCCCAACCTGATTCATTACTCCAGAAGACTGATGAGAAGCAACAGTGAAAACCTGCAGCACTCCATGGTGAGAGGCAAACACAGCAGCAGCGTTTCACTTTATCACCAGAGCTGCAAATGTTATGCATATTTCACCCAGCCAGTCGACATGCTAATTTGACTGCTAAGTTATTTGTGTTATTTGTTCTAAAATTACGAAAGAGCAAATTTCATTTTAAATATCAGTCAACTACTAATAGTAATTATGACCATAAATCATCCAGAGAAGGCATTTTCTCTGGCAGACACTGGTTCAACCCAGCCCAGGAGCCTCGGGCACACGCCTTCCTCAAGTGGGCTCCACACCCCACGTGTGGCAGCAAATGGTGCCCTGGACTTGTGCACCCTGTCGGCTCACAGCCTGCACACACTACAGTCCAGGTATCACTCTGAGGCCAAGAAGCTAAATCCACAAAGAAAGCCAACAGCGGCCTGTGGGGCCCTTAACCGTGTGTGCCCAACACTTAAAACTAGAATCCTTCACTTCAATGTATTAGCCACCTTTTTGCATGAAAACATGTGACATTCCCCAAATTCTCAAATTGCTCCTCTGCTGAACCCTACAGCAGGGCTGTGGTGCTCAGGGGTTCCTCCTCACTCTGTGTCCACAGTATATCCCTCCCGCTTCAGCACAGAGACAAGCACATCCAGTCATGCATGCATGTGCACACAAATACACACATGCACACACAAGCATGTGCACACATATACATATATATACACATGCACACATAAGCATGTGCGCACATACACATGCACACATATACATACACACATGCACAAATGAGCATGTGCACACACATACACACATGCACACACGAGCATGTGCACACACACATGCACACATACATGCACACATGAGCATTGCACACATATACACATGCACACACAAGCATGTGCACACATACACATGCACACATATACATGCACACGAGCATGTGCACACATACATGCACACACGAGCATGTGCACACATGCACACATATACATACATGCATACATGAGCATGTGCACACATATACACACATGAACACACGAGCATGTGCACACATATACATACACATGCACACACAAGCATGTGCACACATACGCACATGCACACACAAGCATGTGCACACATATACATACACACATGCACACACGAGTATGTGCACACATATATACACATGCACACACGAGCATGTGCCCACATACACATGCACACACAAGCATGTGCACACATATACACGCATGCACACTCATACATATACACATGCATGCAGTCATGCCCATCACCAACACACTTGTACACACACGCACACGTGCATGCATACACCCATGCACACATACATGTAAGCATATACACACATGCACACATGCACATGGGTACACTTATGCATGCGTGCTGATCTTGTTCTGATTCTGCTTCCCTACTGTGTCCTCAGAATTCTAAGCAGTATCTTGTCACCATTGTGGTGTCCCTTTTTTCTTACCCTTCTCAAGATGAAAATGGATCCAGGTCTGCAAGGAGCAAGGCTGGATCTGCCTGTCACACCCCAATCACTCCTAAGAGATGTTTATGGAGAGTTTGTAGTTCATTGTGGAAATACAGTAAATGTGAACAGAGCCCACCACCTCTCTCACTGGCTGGAAGCAAGCTCGGCACATCCTGTCCCATATGCACCTGCTCTGCTCCCTCCCATCTGTGGGCGTCCCTGTGGCCAAGGCAGGCATGGCCTAAAAATCCATGGCCCCCGCCCGACTCTCTCTCTACTGCCACGAGGGAAGGCCCTTCCTGGGTTCAGGCTTCTCGCCTGACTCTGCCGTGAGGGCAGGGGAAGGCTGTCGTCAGCAGCAGGACACAAAAGTCTTCTGAATTGTGTGCTGTACTTTCTACTGAGGCCCATAAAAGCTGGCTGATGTGAGCTGGCATCCCACAGCAGGAACCGAAGAGGGAGGCGGGAGGTTCCTGGATGGCAGGCTCAGCACCCGTTGCCTCCAAGCCGCAGACAGGACTCCTCGGAAGCCTGTGAGCTGCTGGTCACTCGCTCATTTCCCTTCCTGAGAAGGGCTCACTGAAGACCCTGCTTTGAGGCCGGAATGACCAAGGCCCAGGGATCCAACTGCAAACAGGAAAGCATGTTCCCAGACGGCACCAACTCACACACCAACGGGAATGCCAGGACCCCGTGGCTGTGCAAACTTGGAGATGCGGGTCTGTTGGGGAAGTCGCTGAACCTGAACCGGGACGGCCTCTGAGAAGGGGATGCAGGGGCTTCACCTGTGTCACCACCACTCACTTGGTACAAGGAACACATACAGATTTCCTCATCTAAAACATATAACAAAGGAGAGTTAAGTAATCCACACCTGGCCCTTTCCTCCCTGGCCCCGCCAGCCTCCTCCGCTCTTCAGAGCTCACAGCCCCCACGCCTGATCCGACCCTCTTACTGTCGGTCACTCTTTGTCCTGTCCCCCTCTACAGCCTTACAAAAAACCATGGCAGAACCCCAGGACCCCCAGTGCCTACTGCCTAGAGCAGGTCTTCCAATGACTGATGTTGTCACCTGCAGCAGTGGCGGTCTCACCACTGTGGGTCAATGCCAGAGCCCATCCCAGGTGTGATTCCCGTCACAGCCGTGTTTCCCACCTCTCCCTGCAGAAAACGCTACAGCTTAGGACAGCCTGAGGCTCTGGGGTTATGTGAAATCACATTCTTTTCTGGGAACGCGTCATCATAGAAAAGGAAGGTGCGGTGTTTGAAGAGATGCTCTTTTTAAACATCATCCTCATTTTTAACATTCTGGAGAGAGAGCAGGGTGCCCAGGCTCCAACTCCACCTCCTGTGTGGCAAACACAATGCCGTGCACCTGGCAAAGCCTCCCCCTCCCTCGCATTCTCAGATGTAAATGGAGATGTGCCCTGCCCACTGCAGGGGGGTGAGGGTGAGGCGCCTGCCCGCTGATGGGTGGGCAGTGCCTGGGCCATAGCTACCCCCGCAATCTCAGCATCCCTCACCAGCAGCATACACCCTTGGGACCAAGGAGTCCCCACACCCCACTGAGGTTTTCTAAATGTTTCTATTGGATCAAAAACAACATGTTAAACCAGGGCCGGTATCCAGGCAGGAATGGAAAGCCAGTTCCACATTAAGAACCCCTATTCTAGGAATAAGCCTGAAAAGTAAGAGATTAAAGCACCTCAGCCCGGAGGCAGGGCTGCCTCTGCCAGGCTGGGCGTGGGAGGACAGAGACCCCCTGGACCCTCATCTCAGGCACCCATGCAGTCAGAGCATCTGGCTTCTGTGGCCCAAGGCTCAGATGAAAGCTGTGATTGCAAATTCAAAGACAAAAGGAAGAGGGGCAGAGGGAGGAGGAAGGCTTCTGGCTCCTCCCAGATCTGTCTCTGAGAAGAGGGAGGCAGCCCTGGTGGCTCCTGCCAGGCTCGATTGCCCATCCCTGCCTGTGACTTGCCGACAGGGCGCAGGGGGCAGCAGGGGGCAGCAGGAGACAGCGCTCAGCCCTCTGCCAAGAGCCCATGACCAAGGCACCTGGCAGTGGCCCGGACAGAAGCCAGCCACCTCCACATGAGAGGGACTGACCACCTCCCTGGAAGCCCAGCCACAGCCTGGGGACACCCTGCAGCCTCCGCCTTCCCTGCAGCCTCCCCTTTCCCTGCCACCTCCCCCTCCCCTGCCGCCTCTCCCATCCCTGCAGCCTCCCCTTCCCTGCAGCCTCCCCATTCCTTATGCCCCTCCCCCTTCCCTGGGCACCCTCTCCTTCCCTGCGTCACCTCCTCCTTCCCTGTGCCCCCTCCCCTTCCCTGCGCCCCCTCCCCCTTCCCTGCACCCCCTCCCCCTTCCCTGGGCCCCCTCCCCCTTCCCTGCGCCCCCTCCCCCTTCCCTGGGCCCCCTCCCCCTTCCCTGCGCCCCCTCCCCCTTCCCTGCGCCCCCTCCCCTTCCCTGCGCCCCCTCCCCCTTCCCTGCGCCCCTCCCCTTCCCTGCGCCCCCTCCCCCTTCCCTGCGCCCCCTCCCCCTTCCCTGGGCTGCCAACCAAGGGGCTCCATCAGGTAACATGCAGCCCTGCCTTGGCCAGGTGACCCGGCCCCACCCTGCCCGCTGCACGTAGGGGTCGGTGTTGCTCAGGCCCCTTCACCTGCTGATCCAGAGTATGGGCCCCCTAGTAAATCATCCCCTATTCTGAGGCTTTCAGTCACGGCCCCAGCCCAGCATTTTGGGGACCTGTCCCTTCCTAGCCTTGGCCATACTCTCAGCGCAGGCCGTTTCTGGAGGTTGACGCACATGGCTGCATTCCTCGCAGGGGAGGGTCTGCAGCCAAACTGGGTAGCTGGGGGAGGGAGAATCACCCGGAAGATTCTGGAAACTTCAGCCTCAATGCCTCAGAGAGCAGGAAGATGGGTGTCCCATCCTGAGGACTGCACGGTGGCCTGGATCTTAGCCCCATAAGGCAGGTCCCCACATCGGTTATGAGTGACATGTTATCTGCCCTGCCGCACACTCAGTTACCACGAACAGCAGGCACTGACCGTGCTGGCAAGTTCGGGCCAAGGCTTCTCCTGCAGGCACCAGGGCCTGCCCACTGCACAGCCTCTGGGTACACTGCTGGCCCTGTTCCTGCAGAGACACCTGTCTGTCCCCTGTGCTGGGAGGAGGGGCCTGAGGCTCACACTCCTTCCGTGCTGGGACTGTTCTGCCGGGCACAGATGTCACATGTGAGCAGAAACTGGGGGGCACACAACCATGGATGAGTGACCATGCCTTACTGCAAAGGTGGATCTGGGGGATCAGGGACACCACAACTGGCCACCTCCAGTTCACCTCCACCCCACACGCCTGTCAGTCCACTCCATCACAGTGGTGACGTGTGTGTCCACCCCACACGCCTGTCAGTCCACTCCATCACAGTGGTGACGTGTGTGTCCACCCCACACGCCTGTCAGTCCACTCCATCACAGTGGTGACGTGTGTGTCCACCCCACACGCCTGTCAGTCCACTCCATCACAGTGGTGACGTGTGTGTGCTCAGCAGTGGCAGAAAAGGCCAAGGGCCTCCCCATGTCTCTGGCGTCTGTAAAGTCGGTTCTTGTTTGAAGCTGGGGCCACAATTCTAAGGCAGTTCCTGATTTCAACTCCTGTTCACAGAATCAGCTTCCCACAGAAAAAGAACCAGCTCACTCCACGCCGGAAGACAGGCAGCGAGCTGGGTACCAGGACAACCATCAAGTCCCGTCCTTTACTTTTAGGAAAAACAAAACCTCTTACTTTGATTAATTTCTTTATTTTGGGTTCCTCGTTGCACAGATTTATTTCAATTCTCTTAAGAATAAGAAATTATACCAAATTCAGGATACCTACCAGAATTTTTTGTTTAATTTTAAAGTACAGGAGTTACTTTTCGGGAAATGTGCTCTCCACGCTACACATTCCTCCTTCATTAGTTTGAGGATGTAACAGAAGCAACCTCAACTATAATTATTCTAAATGGCACTTGGTTTTAATCAGCTCTTGGTTTTTAATCGGTTCTGGTTTTTTGTCCTCAATTTCCTGAAATGGGATAATACCTTCAAAAGAAGGAATTTTGCTGAGTCATTCTTTGAGACTAAGAAAACATTTCTAATCTTGCTTTCACAGATAAAACGTTCAAGACAAGTCTTGAAAAAGTACCTGATGAAGATCCTTGAATGTTAAATACTGTAGGTGTAGGTAGCCAGGCTATGCCGGGGATAAAACGGTTAAGCGAATCTCAGAGAACTCCAACCGGTAACTCTTATGTGCTGGGTTGAAATATAGTATGCCCCATGAAAGTGAGAATAAGTGAGAATACCAAAAGTGAGAATAAAGTGAAGAAAAATAGACGTATTGTTCAGGATTGCTGAGACATGGCACACGTGAGCCACACAGCCTGCCTTGCTGTAAATATGAACTTCAGACGCACGGTTTAAGAGGTAAGCAAGCTTTTTAGCAGTACTGGGCTTAGTTGTGGTCTCACATGAAAGAGAGGAAAAACCCAGTTCATAGTTTCTCAGTCATTGTTAAAGCACCAAGCCCTCTAACAAAAAGGCCTTCTCATCTTACATTCCCCTTAGGAAATGTAAGTTATATCACCATCACCATCATCATCATCATCATGGATACAGCCTCTGCCACTCTTTGATGTGCACGTGAACCAGCTGGACCCTGTTAAATGAGCATTTCTATTCCCTGGGCCTGGGACGGAGCCAAAGATTCAGCATTTCCAGTGTACTTCCTGGTGACTCGTCCGCTGGGCTGCCCAACACACTGAGAAGCACGGGCATCACATGTAGAAATCATCCTTAAATTGAAAACTTGGGTCAGCACATTATGAAAATTGTTAAAAGTAAATTTAACAAACTCTTTACAATTTGTTTTCTGGATCCAAAGTCTTCATTACCCCAGAAAACACATGATGGGCCTTATACAAATTATTTTAGGCCAGGCCCAGTGGCTCACGCCTAGAGGGAGGCCTAGAGGTCAGGAGTTCGAGACCAGCCTGGCCAACACGGTATTTAGTCTCTACTAAAAAATACAAAATTAGCCAGGCATGGTGGTGTGCGCCTGTAATCCCAGCTACTTGGGAGGCTGAGGCAGGAGAATCGCTTGAACCTGGGAGGTGGAGGTTTTAGTGAGCCAAGAATGTGGTTCACTGCACTCCAGCCTGGGTGACAGAGCAAGACTTCATCTCAAATATGTGTGTGTGTGTGTGTGTGTGTATATATCTCCTCCAATGCCAATGTGTGTGTGTATATATATACACACATATATAATTTTAAATTGTGTCGGGAAAATCATACATCAGTTAATTTTTACAAATATATTAGGTTCAGTTTTAAGACTGGATGTATATTTAAATATACATTGTAATTTAATTAAGATTTAAAAGACAAAAACTGCTTGCTGGCCCTGATGATTAGAACTCTTACACTTGAGCTAAAAAAAAAAAAAAAAAAAAAAAATGGTTTACTTTGAAAACTTTAAGTGATGAGATAGGAAAGAATATTGCCTCCTGCTACTTTAGACCCCTGTCCACAAACACCACTCACATTGTGGGTGAGAGGAATCTTCACTTCCAATGATGAAAAACCAAATTAGATCCAATTGTTACTACAGTTTCCCCTTTTAACCCTGATACTTGCTACAGGCAACTGGATATGCCACGTGAGACTTTATCAGAGGATGGGACTGATACTTTAGGAGGATGGTCTGAGGTGAATTTGAAAGTAATTTCTTTCTATCCTCCTCTGGAGCTTGTTACATTTCCAGTGTGCTTGGAATTCCCACCGTCCACTGTAGATGCAGGTTAATTGACACAGGACAAAGAAGAAAAACTACTGAAAACTGTAAAATTTCCCCGGGAATTAGCAAGTCTCAGCTAGTGGCAGCTCTGGAGGGCACAGGTGCTGTGGGTCATTAACAAAACCGGGCTTGGGCTCAAAAACATTTGAAAAATGTGAGTTGAAATTTCACACACTCTTCTCTGCAGAACTCTGAACCTTCACTATTCCAAAGGACCACACTGGCTTCCCAGGAAGGATCCTACAGACACTGCCAAACGCCCCAGCCGCAAAAACGTCCGTCCACTGCCTCTCACTGGGGTGCAGCAAACAAGACAATGGAATTAAAGTTGAAAAACGTGACCGGGACTGTCAAACGCCATCTAGCCCAGCGGTTTTCAGTCTTAAGCCCCTGGAGGGCCTGTTAGAACAAGGCTGCCAGGCCCACTCCCTGAGTTTCTGACTTAACGGTCTGGAGCAGGCCAGAGAATCTGCATATCTAACCAGTTCCCAGGCGAGGCCGGTGCTCCTGGGCCCCGCTCCTCATGGTGGGTCAGGCAAGGCAGCTTGCAGCGGCGAGGGTGTGAGAGGCTCTGGGCCAAGTCCGCTGGGAGCTGGGCTCTGCGGCTTCCCGCCTCCCGCTCAGAGTCCAAATGTGTGTGAGGCACTGAGCACTCAGGGTGCTCTTCTGGTAATGGGAATTTGATCAGCTTTATGAAGTCTGGTGCTTTTCTATTTTCATTATTTTAAAACTTTTTTCACTATGACATTTTCGTGCCTTCCCGGGCAAAGAGGCAACAACCCACTTGTGAAGCCGAAGAGGAGAAATAATCGCTTACCCCTTCCTGGAAGGAAAGATGTGTTGCATCATCTCTTCTGTTTTAAGTTATCCTCAGACCCTCTCCCCGCCTGGTGCGACAGCCAAGCAAACAGAGCACTGCCCAGTGCCTCCAAGGGTCTCAGAGCCTTTGTACCTCCCAGTTTCAGCAGACGGAGCCTCCCAATCCAGGAGGCCCCACCGCTCACATTCCTCCACCCAGGACGTGATCAACGGGCTAATCCTGAACGTGAGAACAGCCTGCCTTCTGCTGGGAAGCCCTGGTCCCATCCCCGACGCAAGGCGAGGCTGAGGCTGAGGCTGCCTTCGTGTGAATCTTCCCCGTCCCGAGTCTGGGAGGCGATCCAAGAGGACAGCTCTGTCAGCAGCGGGGGCCCCCCACCTCCAGACAGGACAGCAGAGGGAGGGGCCGCGCCAGAGCCCCAGCCACCCCGTGTTGGGGTCAGAGACCACCAAAGTGCCACCCTGGGGAAGGGCTGGGGCTGGAAGAGCCTACAGCGAGGGTGTGGCACGCCAGCCTCCAGGAGCGAACCGCCTTGCGAGTGCTGTCACTGCGGCCTTTTCTGTGTTGCCTGGCAGAAAAGTCACCAAGGAGGCCAACGCGTGTTTCGGCAGCCCTGGGTTTTCTGAAGTTTTATTTATTGAGGATACGTTGACCTGCCTGGAGCTTTCATCATCAATCTACTTAGCGTCATAGAGTCAAGTTCTACCCCTTAAAGTGAGAGAGCCTCAGCCACCAGCACCGCGCCCAGCTCGCATCATGGCTTCTAACCACGTCATCCTCCTAGCTCTGCAGATGCCTGCGATGTCCAAACCGCCTTAAGATGAGGCGCGTGTTACAGCTGAACACAAAGCCTCAGGAGTGATAAAGCCGTCACAGAGTAAAACACACCATCCTCTCCTCATTCTAACCCTCTGCTCCTCTCCCTAGAGCTTGATTCCATCCCAGGGCCTGGAGAAAAGTGAGAGAAATTAATCTTAGCAGCTTCGAGCACAAGAATTGGCTTGCTCTGGGGTAGGCAAACGGTGGTCTGCCACTGCCATATGTTTATTAATAAAGTTTTATGGGAACACAGCCACGCCCACTTGCTTACAGATTGTCTACGGTCACTTTTGTCCTATAATAGTTCAATAGCTGTGACAGAGACTGGCCTGAAAGGAAACAATTTTTACAAGAAATCTTAGCCAACTCTTGATTTACTAGAAGATCAGGTTCTTCATAGGATCAAAAGAATGTTAGAAAACTGGCTTGGAGAAATGGGCAGGAACCAAGACAGGGGCCCACCAGGACATGGCCACAACCACACAGCACCATCGCATCTGGACCAGCCCTGGACGCAGCCACCCCTCAGGGGTCCACAGGCACCAGCCCCAGCCCCAGTCCCTGCTCCTCGGGACACCTTCCTTCTGGCTGCATTTGCCGAGTCCCCTGGAGCACGGGAAAGGCCTCACCTGTGTCAAGTGGCCTCACGTCCCCGGTTCACACGGCAAGGCTAAGTGGACACACCCACACCTGGACCACCACACACCACACTGTTGATTCCACAGCCTGATTTTACCATAGAAAATAGACTCTTTTCTTGTCAAATTCACAGCTGAGCCACTTTCCCTCACCCCCAGCCACTGTGCCCATCAGCCACTGTGTCCATACGACTTTCACCACTGGCCCCTTGACTCCAGGACGGGACTCTCTTCTCATCCATGTGTAAGTCCAAACTCACATCTGACTCAGATCCCCAGTCTAAACCTTTCTGGATTCTAACTGTGCAATACCAGCTTCTCTCTAGCCTCCCAGCTGTGCACCATGTGCAGGTTTAATCAACAGGTCCTTGATGTCTTCACCTAAGTCACTGAAAAAAGAAGGCAGAAGAGGTGGATGGAAGGACGGCGCCCCTTCCTCCCCTGGCCCATCTCCCCACCAGGTTTCCCAAACTTGAAGCAGCTGTTCATTGCACCTCTCTGAAGAAGGAGAGCTGGCACCACAGGAATGGAGGACTTGGAAGTAACTGTACCGAACACTGATGATTCTATCTAGAGAATGGAAAGAGCTCTTGGTTGTGAATAAAAAGTTACAGATATTAGTCATGTTACCATGGACAAATCACTTACTTTGTCTGCACCTGTTCACTTAAAACATTATTGGAACTGGCCAGGTGTGGTGGCTCACGCCTGTAATCCCAGCACTTTGGGAGGCCGAGGCGGGTGGATCACCTGAGGTCAGGAGTTTGAGACCAGCCTGGCCAACAAGGAGAAAGTCTGTCTCTACTAAAAATACAAAAATTAGCCAGGAGGGGTGGTGCGTGCCTGTAATCCCAGCTACTTGGGGGGCCAAGGCAGGAGAATCACTTGAACCCAGGAGGTGGAGGTTGTGGTGAGCCGAGATCAGGCCATTGCACTCCAGCCTGGGGGACAAGAGTAAGACTCCATCTAAAAAAAAAAAAAAAAAAAAAAAAGGAAAAAAAAATTGGGAATTGTTTTATATCGTAAAAGCCTAGAAAATTAAGAAAATGCAGAAAATCACAAAGAATAAAATAATACCAGTTACCTCATGACTTAGAGATAAATTCCTTGTTAATATTTTGGTTTTCAGCTGCTTTTCTTTGCATAGATGAAAGACCTGGGGTCATACTCTACACACACCTTTATTTTTTGTCCAACTTTTACATCCTGGGGTCCATGTGCAGAATGTGCAGGTTTGTCACACAGGTGAGCGTGTGCCGTGGGCGTCCGATGCACAGAGCATCCCCTCACCTGGGTATTAAGGCCAGTGTCCATTAGCCATTCTTCCTGACGCTCTCCCTGCCCCCACCCACAACAGGTGCCCAGTCTGTGTCATTCCCCACTACGTGTCCATGTGTTCCCATCGTTCAGCTCCCACTTATAAGCGAGAACAGGCGGTTTTCTGTTCCTGCGTTAGTTTGCTGAGGATAATGGCTTCCCACTCCATCCACGTCCCTGCAAAGGGCACGATCTCACTCCTTTCGACTGCTGCATAGTATTCCAGGGTGTGTCTGCACCACACTTTCTTTAACCAGCCTCTCACTGAGGGGCATTTAGGTTGGTTCCATGTCTCTGCTGTTGTGTACACACAGCTTTATAACCTGCACTTTTTACTTACAACGCATTGTGAACAATTCCCTGTCCTTAGTATTTCTCCTCATCGTGAATGTTAATCACTGCTTCATAACTATTTCTACACATGTGCATCATCTATCTAACCAATTCCCTCTTGAATAAACTTTACATTATTTCCAATATTTCCCATTAAAAATAATACTGCAATACGCACTCTTGATTGTAAGTCCTTGGAGATAGCTCTGATTTTTTCCTCTTAGGATAAATTCCCATAAAAAGAATTCTAGATCTTTTAAAGGTATATATACATATATAAGACTTCCAAAATATCTTGCCAAATTGCCCTGTCACCAACAGAATATGAGTGAACCTTGAAACCTCAGCTTCTTAATTTGTTAAAATATAAATATGTTCCCCTCCTTACCCTATAGGGTTGTCAGGAAAATCTAAGGCTATAACAAAAGTTAAAACAAGAACTCTGATGCAGGTAGGACTGTCATCGCATCATAAATCACTCAGAGGTCTGCCTCTTTTTTCCCACTATATCACTGAGGCATAAGTCTGAACCATCGTTAGTCAAAAAATATACAAATAAAATATAATATAAGCCCACAGGACACTTTTGGCAAAATGAAGCCTCCAGGCAAGGCCATGTTTTAGGATCTGCTGATGCCATGTAATGCCACCTCCGGAACCACCAAGACGGCGTCAAAGCTTTTCGTTCCATGCACAGCTGTGTGTGTGCTCCATGAGCGTGCAGAATTCTCTCTGTTGGCTGGTTCCCAAGCCATTCTTTCTCTAAAAAGGTGGCATCTAATCGTGCACACCTGTGTGGTGTCCAAGTCCCTCGTTCACTACCAGAGAAAATTTATGCAGGGCTGTCAACAGGCTTCTATGGTTAAATAACAAAAGTTTAAAAACCCTAAGCTGTAACACAAAGGCACATTTAATTTGAAAGCATTAAATTAAATGCTCTGCCTTTTGGCTTAGAGGACTTCATTCTGCCCTGGACAGTGAGAAAAGGGAACGGGCAGAGGAAGGGGAAGAGAAGGAGCGTGAAGTAGGAGGGAACGGAGGAGCCGGGGTGGGAAGGGGGTGGGGTGACCCGGGCACGTGCTTCACTCCCAGAACCCTGGTTCTTCCACCGTACATGTGGATGCCATCACCATGTCCTGCGTCCTTAAGGGGTTCAATGTGATGCCAAAGAACGTGAACCCAAATAGTGCCTGCCATAAGCAGGCATCCAGTAATTGAGCAGCTGCTGCCAACAACACACTGAGTACCACCGAGCAGCTACAGCGGGTAAGACGCTGCACCAGGTACAGCAGGAAGCACAGAGCCTGCTGTAAATCCTCACATGTGATGGCCGAGGGGCCACCTCAAGGGTGCAGATGGCGAGCAGGGCAAAGAGCTGGACGTGCTCTGGTACGGGGCACACAAGGCTGGTGCTGAGCCATTGTGCAGCTGGGAGAGGGCAAGTTCTGTGGGGAAGCACAGAGAAAGCAGAGGATCCATCGGAGACTGCGGCTTCAGACAACTCCAGTAGAACAGACAGGCCATTAGGAGAACACAGGGAAGTGAGGCACACACGAGGAAGTCCCCTCTCCCCGGAGATGCCAGACTCAGGCACGGCTGCCACTGGCAGCAATTGTGAAGAACGTGGCCAAGGCTGCGGGCTCCACAGTGAGGCTGAGGATTGAACCCGAGTTTGGGCCCGGCTTTGTCGTCCTTCAGTAGAATGACGTGAGTGACACCGGCCACGTGGGTATGGTGGGAATTGGGCAGAGCAAAGCCCTTCAGAGGCTTCCTGAGCCAAGCACATGAGACAGCAACTGACCCAGGCCACCTCCTGCTGAGCACCTACCGCATCTAACACCCAGGCTTCCCTGCCGAGCACCTACCGCATCTAACACCCAGGCTTCCCTGCCAAGCACCTACCGCATCTAACACCCAGGCTTCCCTGCTGAGCACCTACCGCATCTAACACCCAGGCTTCCCTGCCGAGCACCTACCGCATATAACACCCACACTTCCTTCACTTTGCTTAACATCCGCTTTCTCCTCCAACGGGAGCCCCACAGGACCAGGGCCTACAGGAGCTCCATGAACAGTGATCTACTGGCCACCAAGCAGTGGTGATGATGGTGACGGTCACAGAGGACTGGCACGAAGGGCCCCGATCCTCCCCCAGCCCCACTTCCACCCAGGCTTGGTCACTGGCTTGCTGTGACATGACAAGGCGGATGCAGGGGGCCTCCGAAGGCCTGGGTGTCTCCTCACTCCCCCGCCCCTCCGCCGTCGCCATAGGAAGGACACACCCGGGCCAGCCCGATGGTCACAAGAGCAGGATGGCAGGTGCATGGGCAGAGACACTCAGGCCAGCCCAGCCCGGAGCAGCCACAACCAATCATGAAGGACGCTGCTCTGGTTCGGGGCGGTTTGACTGCTGGCCAATACCAGGGATTCCAACCTGACTGGAGAAGCCCCAGCATGGTCAGCTGAGGAACATCAGGAGGTTACTTGGGGGAATGGGCTCTGAGCTGGGTTTGAAGGGTGGAGAGGTAGGGAGAGGGATGGGTAAGCTATGGGTCAGAACAGGCATCCATGAGGATCTCACAGGACCCAGGGCTTGGATGTGGGGTAAGGACCGCACGCATGGAGGTCAGTGAGGACCGTCCAGGGACAGCCCCGCAGTGGGCAGGAGACCACACACACGGAGGTCAGTGAGGACCATGCAAGGGACAGCCCCACGGTGGGCGGGGACAAGACACCACACGCATGGAGGTCAGTGAGGACTGTCCAAGGGACAGCCCCATGGTGGGCAGAGGGCAGGAGATGATGCTGTGGTCATCTGAAGGCTTTCGGTGGTCGGCAGGACTATGAACTGAACCAGTCAGTGGGGGCTTCTGCAGGCTGCTGAGCAGTGAGGGGACATCTGAGAAGGTGTATCTGGCACCTGTCCGAGCTGATTAGAACAAGGAGAGTCAGGAGTGAGGAGGATGCCTGCATCCTCAGGGCCAGGATGATGGAGAAGGAACGGGGAAGTCAGGGTCAGGACGAGGGTGTGGCTCTGACTCAGCAACTGAAAGAACACAGGAGCCCGGCTCCAGGGGCGCAGTGAAGGCGGCCTGCAGGGAGCTGGCGAGGAGCAGGTGCGGAAGTGGCTCCGTTCCTGTGGGCGCAGGGGTAACGTGGGATGCTCAGGAGGGGGCCTCAGCACTCAGGAAGCTGAGCTCACAAGGGGTCAGATTGCAAGATCTCTTCAGAGGTGGAAGCTGATGTGGGTGGAGGTGGGTGGTTTCTAAAGATAAGAAGGGGAGGAAGAAGGAGGGGAGGGGGAGGGGAGAGGGAAAGAGAGAGCAGGAGGATGAGCTTCTGCTGAAGAGAGAGGCGCCACACGCAGCCTCCACCCAGCAGGTGGGACCAGCGGACCGGCTGCCGCTCACAGGGCCCTTGGTGAAAGGTGGCAGCAAATGCACCATTCACTTCCTTTCCTTGCCGGCCCGCCAGTCACAGCATCGGAAAAGTGCTCCCTGCTCCCTAACGTGCACTCGGGGCTGCAGTCAGAGACCCCTCCACCCCTGCGGTCACGGCCGGTGGCTGCCTCAGGCAGCACATCTCCTAAAGGCCTCTCCAAGCCATGCACCCTCCCTGCAGGAAAGAGCTCAGCATCCCGGCCTCAAGTCTGCTTTCAGGCCACACTGGGACTTGGTGTCCAGTCCCCATTTCTTCTTTCTGGAAACTCAAGTTAAAGATGAAAGTGACACAGAACCAGAGCTTAGGAGCCAGGATCAGAAAAGCACAGATGTGTAGTCACCTCGAAGCCCATCTCCTTTGTTCCATTGTCCCCCAGCCTCATCTCCATCTCTGTCATAGGCTCTGCTGACAACACGCTAGTGGAAGAGACCACATGTCTGCCAGCGCCCACAGGCAGGTGGGAGTGGGGCCTGTCCTCTGCCCACGCCTGAGGCCACATGGGCAGAGTGGCAGTGGAGGGCTGGTGTGCACATAGAGGGATGGTGGCCTGCAGTGCTCTCTTCCACGGCTGAGGGCTGTAAGCGATTCGGTGCATCTTAGTCATTCCATCCAGCAAGCACCAACTCAAGGATGTTCATGGCCCTCAAATATGCATTTGAGGCCAGGTTATGAGGGAAGCACGATGATAGAGGACGAGACGCAAGTCAAGCCTTAAAAATCCATTCTCTCAGCAGAGAAGAACAGGTGCACACAACCACGCTGCCTGTTCCCCAAAGCTGCTAAGGACACAGTGTTCCCAGATCTTTGATCAGTGGAGACACCCTGAGAGAGACACCTCAGAGCCTGTACTTTCCAGATTTGAAGGCAACACCCGCAAACCTGTTTCCTGATATGCGGGACACATTTAGCTGGGCCTGGTTCTATCAAGGAATATTTACCATAGTTTCAATGTTACAGCTCGGCATCCTCGGCTTCTCCCTGTTGGGTCCTGGGGGAGCCCCAGTGATAGAACAACTTAGAAGCCCAGGGTGCTCTGAGGAAACATTTCACTGACTCATCCCACGGTACCCACGCCAGGTGCCCATAGACAGCTGCTAAAGAAATGAGTGAATTAATGATGCTTTCTCAAATTCACACCCCACAAAAACCTCATTCACGCTAAGTGTGTGTGTTTACTCTCTCTCTCTCTCTCTCTCTCTCTCTCTCTCTCTCTCACCCAGAGTCCAGGCTAAGACCATCTCACTCTCTTCAGTTTTATCTTTTCCAAGATTTCATTTCTTAAAAAGATCCTACCCTTCTTTGCATCCTTTGGAACTACCTCTTCTATTCCTAACCCCTGGTCTCTTTTATTTTCATATTGTAATCACAAAATAATTCACAGATATCAGAAATTCTCCCCTTGGATAAAAAATACTGTAATTTCATATAAGAGAAACAGCCGTGATCTTTTTTTTTTTTTTCTTTTTTTTGAGACAGAGTCTCGCTCTGTCACCCAGTCTGGGATGCAGTGGCCGGATCTCAGCTCACTGCAAGCTCCGCCTCCCGGGTTTACGCCATTCTCCTGCCTCAGCCTCCCGAGTAGCTGGGACTACAGGCGCCCACCACCTCACCCGGCTATTTTTTTGTATTTTTTAGTAGAGATGGGGTTTCACCGTGTTAGCCAAGATGGTCTCGATCTCCTGACCTCGTGATCCGCCCGCCTCAGCCTCCCAAAGTGCTGGGATTACAGGCTTAAGCCACTGCGCCCGGCCTACAGCCATGATCTTTAAAAACGGAGGAAAAGAAGAGAAAGAGAAAAACCGTGAGTAGGTCAGAAGCAAATATGAAGCAGCAGCAGACAGGCTCCTACGGGCACTTTGCAGGATAAAGTCAGATTCTTCTCAGGGCCGCTTGCTGAGAAATGACGCGTGTCGAGTTCCCAGCAGTGGGAGGGCTGTCGTCAAGGAAGCCAAAGACATGCACCTGCTTCCCAACCTCCCACAGGGGATTCCCTCCACCCATGTGAGGTCACATGGGGTTGGCAAAGAACCTTCCTTGAGTAATAGAATACCATCGACAGGTGATTTTGAATTTATTTTTCTCAAGTCAAAATGTTGAAAACCGGTGGTCAGGAGCTGACGGTGGAATTTTCTGGCACCTCTGACCCAGCACTTCTGAGATAAGATGGCGGCACAGCCTCCTCATGTCTGCCCTTCACGCCCTTACCTTTTCCTTTCCCTCCTCACCTCAAAATGCTGAGAGGCAGCTGGATGTGCTGGGGTGGTCAGGGCAGCTACACAGTGCTATCTGCACTTCAAGCTTTACCCCCTATCCTGGGTCCTGGGCCAAGACCTAAAGAGCACAGTGTGGTCTGTGATGTCATTTAAGTGGATTGGACAGAGACTGTCTATTGAATTACAAACGTACACATCATGTCAACCTTTGCAGAACTTGGGAGAACCCGCAGCTCACAAAAGGGCTTTTCCTCCTAGTTCTCCTGAACCATCCGCATCTTGTAGGACAAAGAACAAGGGTCCCAACACGAGAAAGGAGGCCATCCACACAGGCTGGTGCCCTCCCTCCCCAATCTGCCTCTGTAAACATGTGCCTTGCTTGGAAAATGGAAACTTCTCCAGGCAACCCTGGCCGCACAGCTTTGCCTCTCACAATCGCACACATCAGCTTCACCCATGTTTCCAGCCAAGCATCGTGCCCCGGCACACCCCTGGGCATCCGCGCAAGGCGTGGTAGGAGTCAGTGTGCTCACGGCTCCTTGGGTACAAACGGGTTGTTCTCACAGAAGCCGGAAAGAAGCCAGGGTTCCCACATGCACATTGCTAAGTGAAAGCAGCCAGTCTGAAAATCCTGCAAAAGGCAAAACTGTAGAGACAGTGAAAAGATCAGTGGTTGCCAAGGATTCAGGGAGAGGAAGGGAGCTGTGACTACGTGAAACAGATGATTTTTTAGGGCAGTGAGGCTATTCTGTGTGTTATTGTAACTGTGGATAAAGGACACGCATGTATCAAAGCCCACTGAACTTTACAGCACAAACAGGAACCTTAATTTTTGCAAGTTTAACAAACAAAATCAAGGAGGCTGCAGATCCCAGGATGGAATGCCACGCCGACGGTGATGACAGAATCCTGCGGCATCACAGATGTGTGAAGCCACCTTGCTGACACCAACAGGGCAGGAGAAAAAGTGCTGACCTACATAGCTCTGGAAACGAGCAGAGCCAATAAAACTGAAGGGAAAAGGTCCTGTCTATAAGCGCTGGGCTCTAGCTGATAAAGTCGTTTCCCCAGAGGTACCAGCTAGTGATTCTGACTCTGCCACGCACGTGTGTGAACTGAACAGTGAGGTCAGCCGCTGGCAGGTGGTGGGAGCACGTTCTCCCTATTGGAGTGGAGGTTACAGGTAAGCAGGAGGCAGCATCTGGAATGATCCACATGGTGAGAGCCCGGAGTTGGAGACGTGAGTAAGAGCTCATGGTTAGCTTAGTATAGATACAGATGGTAACAGATAGAAATATTTATAAATATGTGTATATTTCCAGATCTCATACACACACATGCACACACTCACACACATGCACAGTCACACCCACACCCACACACGCGTCTTCTCGCTCCATCAGCTGACGTCCTACAAGAAAGGACAACCCCACAGTAAAGAGCACACGCCATGCCCAGATCTTGACTTCTAAAACCATTCTCAGGTAGAAGGAACTGGGGCTGCTTGGAGAAACGGCTAATCCTAAGACTGAGACAGGAAATACACAAGATGAGCCTAAAGCCTCTTGTAGTGTCAGAAAGGAAGGAAGTGTTTTCAAAAAGCCATAATAATGGATGTATTCAAAGGGACAGTTTGTGTGACACCACAGAATGGGCTCCTAGCAGCCGAAGCTGGAACAATGTGAGCAAACAAAATGGAAAGTGTTATGTTATAGCCCAAAATATAACACAAAGTGTTGGATAAATAAATGGGAAGAAAGAGACAAATCTCCTGTGCAGAATTCCAAACAATTTCTGTCTATCCTCTGCCTTCAAGGAAGCAGAGCATGACGCCTCACTCACAAGTGTGGGTTTACACCGTGCCTTCCCACAGAGAGTGCAGCAGGGAAAGAGGGAAGGAGGGTGAGGGGAGAAACTGCAACCCTCCCCACCAAGCCACTGAGCACGGTCGGTATCCACCGTGATGGCACACGTTGAGTATGTGGCCTTGATCTGATGTGATGAGAAGGCACTTTGCCCCTGTCTTCCTCCCCAGAACTCAAACACATCAGAAAAATCCAAGCCAGGGGACATTCTACAGAACGACCAGGCCTCCTCAAAACTGTCAGGGTCATCAAAGCCAAGGAAAGTCTGAGAAAATGTCACAGCCAAGAGGACCCCAGGAGATATGACCAGGAAATGTATGGTAGAATCCTGGATGAGATCCTGGGACAGAGAAACTTCATTAGGTGAAAACTAAGGAAATCTAAATAAAGTAGGGAATTTAGTTAGCAGTCACATATCAGTTATTGCTTCCTTAATTATGACAAACTGTGTACTCATGTAGGAAGTTAATTGGGAAACTGGATGTGAAGATATGAGAACTCTGTTCTACCTTCAGTTGTTTTTATAAATCTAAAACTGTTCTGAAAAATAGTTTATTACAGACAGACAGAAATAGCCACGTGGTAGAATATATGAAGCCATCAAACTGCTATAGGTTAATATTTCTTAACATAGAAATAGGTTTATGCTACATTAAGTTTTTAAAAACAAGATGTAAATGTGGAAGACAGAAAAGGCAGCCCCAAAACCTACCAGTGGTCATTTGTGCCGGGCGGTGGGAATGCATTGGCCTTTTATCTTCCTTTTCTGCTTATCTGTGCTTCAAATTTTCTTCAAGGAACATGTTAACATCTTTTTAACCCATTATGAAAAATTATACAAGTTATGGGTTATTCAAAGCTCAGTAAAAAACCACTGATACACTAAGTTAAGATTTCAAAGGTGTGATTTAGATGCCCTCTCACTACAGGCGTTACCAAGGCACGATGACTGCACAGGTCTGTCTTAGCTCTAAAGCACCCAGCACTCTGCATCAACACCACGGGCACTGAATGAGGTAGATGGACGCCTACAGCCCTCCATCAGTGACAGCTTACTCTTTTGCCCAGGACTGACGTAGAAGGATTATTCAGGGGGCCCTGATCTTTCTCTTTTGTCCACTGAGGGCAGCCTTACCTCATCACATGTATATCTGGTATACCTCTGGCTGTTTGTGGAGAGCTCTTGAAAACACAGCCGTACATTCTCCTCATTTATCAACGAGGAGGGACAGCCACGAAGGGGAGCGGCTGGAGGGAGAGGGGGACGGAGAACGCACAGCTACGTGGAGATGACCCCAGGATGGCAGCAAGGGGCGTTCCTCAGAAGGACGTGGGCTGCCCAGTCCCTGAACAAGCATGGGCCTGGCAGGGGTGTTCCTCAGATGTTTGTGATGCAATTAAACCTCTGTGGTCCACAAAAGAGAACCATCTCAGCTGTGTCTACTTCGGGTGTCCCTGTGAGACACAACACATCCCCACACAGCAGGTGATGTCGGCGCCCCCCACTGGCAAAAAGGATCCACCCCCTCCTCAGTGCTCACGGGTGCCCACGACAAAGAGAAACAAAAGAAAGGATACTGCTTTCCAGACACATCACCCATCGACATGCACGCAGCTGTTTACTGGAATTTGCTTTTCCTTACTTAAAGCTAATGAGGTCATTTGGAAGATATTTATGAAAATAAAACATAAGAGGATGAACCTGCCCCATCCATTTGGTTAACAGGAAAACACCTCGCAGATGTAACAGCCATGGCTGACTTCCAGAACTATCACCATCCGCCTGCCTCAGAGTCACGGTCACATGTCTGGTTTGCTGCCCCTGGACCCGCTTCCTCTCTCAGGGGCATCATCATGAGGCCTCTGTGGAGCCAGAGGAAAGAAAATCATCTGAAGAAAAGGATTCCATGACTTCTCTTAGTTTATCTCCACAGTATTGTTTCTTGCCTAAATAATGTGTTGAACATTTACAATGACAAAGACCATGATCAGGAAACAACAGGCAGAACAAGACTGCAAGATGGCGAGGAGAACCGGGACACGGAGAGAAGGGGGCAGCCCTGGGCACACAAAGCAGCCACGTGCACCGGCCGGCGTTTCCCTCCCAGCGAGTGTAATTTTATTTTTATTTATTATTTATTTTGTTTGTTTTGTTTTGAGACGGAGTTTCACTCTTGTTGCCTAGGCTGGAGTGCAATGGCATGTTCTCTGCTCACCACAACCTCTGCCTCCTGGGTTCAAGCAATTCTCCTGCCTCAGCCTCCTGAGTGGCTGGGATGACAGGCACGTGCCACCACGCCCAGCTAATTTTGTATTTTCAGTAGAGACAGGATTTCTCCACGTTGGTCAGGCTAGTATCAAACTCCCAACCTCAGGTGATCACCCGCCTCAGCCTCCCAAAGTGCTGGGATTACAGGCGTGAGCCACCGCGCCCGGCCACGCAAGTGTAATTTTTAAACCCCAGCATCTCAACATCAGGCAGAACCTTACAGGCCAGTTTCCCTTCCCACTTGATTCGGCCGCATCACCCACTGTTCCCAACGGGAGGTGAGTCCCGGGGCTTTTTCCTCTTCACTCCATGCTCACCTTTCTACACCGCCTGTTACGTGCTCAAGGCCTCCCCATCGGCGATCCCTCTTCCCGGTTCCTTCCTGTTTCCCTGCTTTCCAACCTCCTCTTCCGACTCCTTTCCTCGGCTTGTTTTCACCCACATGCCACTGAAATACCAGCGTCTACCAAACTTTCACTGTCGACGCCTCCCACGCTTCATCCTCTGTCTGGTTGTCTCTCCATAGCCATAACTGTAGTCAGGAATGGTTCCTAAACACGTTTCCACACCTTTTCCAAGAGTTCCACCTGCATAGTCCAGTCTTTCTGCATGTTGTAACCTCTATCACACAAATATTTCATACTCGATACTCTAAGGCTGAGTCCCCTTTCACTGTCCCCCTCCCCACCAACCATGATATCCACGGACAGGCTGGTGATTCCACCTCACAGAAGCCTCTCTGGACTTCTCCCCAAGCACTGGCTGCCCGGCCATCTCTTGCCTCAAAGGCCTCCTAAGGAGTCTCCATATTATTAAGTAATTTCCCTTCCAATTCATTCTCCTCTCTCCTACAATTAAAAGTGAATCATTCCAGCCAGTGCAGTGGCTCACACCTGTAACCCCAGGGCTTTGGAAGGCTGAGATGGAAGGATCACTTGAGCCCAGGAGTTAGAGACCAGCCTGGGCAACAAAGTGAGACCCTGTTTCTAAAAAAACACAAAATTTAAATTTTAAAAAATAAATGAAAATCCTCCAAAAACATGCAGCCTCTTCTGTATGAAGTCAAAACTTCCTTACAAGACACAAAGGTGCTTCCACCTTGTTCCTTCCTGTGCCCTCCACTCCCCAGTCCCCTCCCAGCCTGCCTTGCGCCCAGCCCTGGGCAGCCACATTCTTGGTGCTTCTGCCTGTTTTCCTGGTGCCGTTCTTGGTGCTTCTGCCTGTTATTCCTGGTGCCGTTCTTGGTGCTTCTGCCTGTTGTTCCTGGTGCCGTTCTTGGTGCTTCTGCCTGTTGTTCCTGATGCCGTTCTTGGTGCTTCTGCCTGTTGTTCCTGGTGCCGTTCTTGGTGCTTCTGCCTGTTGTTCCTGGTGCCGTTCTTGGTGCTTCTGCCTGTTGTTCCTGGTGCCGTTCTTGGTGCTTCTGCCTGTTGTTCCTGGTGCCGTTCTTGGTGCTTCTGCCTGTTGTTCCTGGTGCCGTTCTTGGTGCTTCTGCCTGTTGTTCCTGGTGCCGTTCTTGGTGCTTCTGCCTGTTGTTCCTGGTGCCGTTCTTGGTGCTTCTGCCTGTTGTTCCTGGTGCTGTTCTTGGTGCTTCTGCTCTTCCTGTGACCTGCAAGGCTTTTCTCCACACTACGCCATGGAAAGGCCTCTCTAGTAAACCATAGCCCAGCAGAACCACTCGTGAGTCCTGTGATTCCTTCCAAACCACTAGACCCAGGGCACCCTGGCCCCCAGCACAGTGCTTCACTCTGATTTTGGGCTGGCCACAACATGATTCCCCCAAACACCACTTTACAAAGGCCAGCAGGACAGAAAGGATGCACGACGTGGGCTCCACAGTTTCGTCCTCACTGAAGACAGGGCAGGTGGCATTTACCCCCACTCCTATCCCACAGTTGAGGGCCGCCCCACAGGCTTCCTCCTCACTTTCAGGGTGCATGCCCACAAGACCAAGCAGCCCACAGCCTTGGAGGAGGCAGAGTGCGGGCAGCACTCCCTCGCAGAACCACAGCAACGACACCTGTCACTGCCCACCACAGCTGCACTGTGGGCTGACGGGGGGACCACGTACGGGGAATTCCAGAATGTGACCCTGTACCTAAATCCCTGCAGTTCCCAAGTCTCACTCAGTTCTTTCCCGGACATCTCTTAAGGGGGCCTGACTCTGCCTCAGTCCCGCCACCCACCAGACTGGGCCCTGTTCCACCTCCTCACTGGCCTCGCTGCCCCTCTGCAATCTCCTCCACCAGCCACCAAGATCATCTTTACAAAATGCAAAGGCCATATTGTTCCTGAGCTGCAATGCCCTCAGGCAGTCCCCGGCCTTTAGGGTGGAGTCCAAGCCAGCCTCATGGACAGCGTTTCCAGACTCATCCCCACCGTAGCCAGACAGGCCTCCAGGTGCCTCCATCCCCCTCGTCACACATTCCAGACACCCCAGTTTGTTCCTACTAGGCCTTCACTAACGTGCCACTGCACAAAAACCTTCCCTCCCCCTAGTCTGACTAGAGTCCACTCATTTTTCAGGTACCAAGTTGCACCTTGCTTCCTCCAAGAGGGCTCCCTAATTCCTGACCAGGCGGGCACCCCTGCAGCGTTCCCCCAGCTCCCTGGACTCTCCCTGGCCCAACTCTCGCCCACTGCATTGTGATTACTTAAGAACTTGCTTCTCTCTTACAAGAAAACAGACTCCAGGAGGGCAAGGGTGGGTTTATCTCAGTTACTGCCATGATGTCTGTAAAACAGTTACAGCCCAATTGTTCTTACTGAATCTATCAGTTAATTAATAGAGACAATATAGATTTCACAGGGTGGGAGAAGGATATGAACATACAGGGACATCAGTGCTCGTCCTTTCTGGACTTAGCAAAGGCCACACTTGGTAGCTCAGATGCCACGGAAGCCAGAAGTGAAGAAAACGCACAGCCAAGCTGGGCCAGAACGCCCCCAGAGGCTGAAGAATACAGCTCAAGTTCCACCTTTAAAAGAGGGTAGGACTGAGATCAATAGAGGATGTAAAACTCCAGATTACCAGGACGGCATGAGCACAGAGGAGGGACCAGCTTGAGGAGGCCACAGCAGGACAAGAAGGAAGGATGCACCTTCCAAAGGGGTCAGGGTCAAACATTCGAGCTGATTAAAAATGTTACTTGGGGCCAGGCACGGTGGCTCACACCTGTAATCCCAGCACTGTGGGGGACCGAAACAGATGAATTGCTTGAGGTCAGGAGTTCAAGACCAGCCTGGGCAACATGGCAAAACCCCATCTCTACAAAAAGTACAAAAATTAGCTGGGCGTGTTGCTGAATGCCTGTAATCCCAGCTACTCAGGAGGCTGAGGCAGGAGAATCACTTGAACCCAGGAGGTGGAGGTTGCAGGGAGCTGAGATTATGCCACTGCACTCCAGCCTGGGTGATAAAGCAAAACTCTGTCTCTTAAAAACAACAACAACAACAACAACAAACATTACCCGGGCTCCAGGATGCCCGCCATCCTGCAGCAGTTTGCACTGAGCTCCCTCTATGCCAACAGGCTCAGGGTCCCCAAAGACTGCAGTAGAGAACAGCTGTGCAGATCTCAGGCCACACAGTACACAGGCGTCGTCACTGTGTCCAAGAACTTCCTCGGCTGAAAAGTCATTTCAAACCCTGGGGCTATTTTAGCATCTAAGTGGGAAGAGGGAGAAAACATTAAAAGAAGTCCCTTAGCACTGACACTGTCCTGCCAGCCAGCACGTCTCCTCGTTTTATGAAGTCGGAGTCATCCCAGCTATCTGGGTGAGACACTCAGCTGGCCATGACAGTTAAATTACTTTTTCATACTGAGAACAGAATTAGTCTATAAATAAGTAAAGAGGTGCTAGAGCTGAGTCAGAAGTGCTGATTCCACCTCAGGCTCCCTCCCTGCCCGATCTGCAGGTGGCTCCCAGGGCATGGAGGGCCAAGCTGTGTTTGAGCCTTTGCTTTGCATGGGTGGTTCTGAAGGTGATGGGATGGGCCAGCACTCTCCATCACTCTCCGGCACTTTCTGACATTCTCCATCACTCTCCTGCACTCTCCATGTTGATCTGGGTGACTCTGGACCTTCATTCTAAAGACGTTCAAGAATCTAGTGGCCACACAACGTCCCCACAGGAGAACGGCGCCCTTTTTCTCCAACGCGGCTGATGCTGCTTCCTACCACATAAGGACTTTCTCCCATCCCAAGCTGCCAAGGGAGAGAAGTGACTCACCTCAGAAAGAAGAAAAAGGGAAGAAGGGTTACCCAATGCCTCCCCCACGGCATGGAAATTCTCCACTTTCCCCGCGACGCCAGCACGGTCGCACTGCAAGCGACACCCATCTGTTCTTGCATTTTCCAATTTTACTATCATTAGACCGAAACCAAGCTTTCCTGTTCAGTGCAATGACTACTCTGCCAAACACACAAGTTCGGAACAGGACATGTGCCATGGGAAACATTTCAATTTAATGAGCTTTTCCAATGCAACACAGAGTGATTTTTTAAATCCCAGGGATGTCCCCCACTCAAACTTGTCATTTCTTTTAACAAAACAACCGCAATGCCAAGGAAGGAAAGCCTTTTCTGGCCACAGAGTGGGCCCTTCATCTCCCCTTCCAACGGGGAGACCTGACACGGAGGCAGAAGGACTTCCATCCCCTAAGAAAAACACAGTTTGGGATCTCGAAGAAGGAGCGTCGGCAGCCTGCGTCTCACCCTGTCCCTTCTAGGGTGGGGAGGCGTGGAAAGGAGAGTGAAATTCCACTATTGTGAAATTCCCCCTTCAGCAATGAAACGGACTCTGATAAATTATTTTTCCTGAAAATTATTATTTATGTCCATCTACATGGTGTTTCCATGTTTACTGCCACTACAATTTAAAATAGTTCATGCCCTTCGGTGGACAGTTTCTAGATGAGTCTTTCCTGGATGCCTGAAGCAGGTTCTCCACCTTCAGCTCAGCTTGAGGCCCCTGGAGAAACCCTCCTGGAGCAGGATCTCCAGAGAAGGCGTCCTTCCGCCAGGAGCAACAGTGGCCCCAACCCCGACTTCCAAGCTCTGGGTGGCCTTCCGCTGCTTTGCGGGTGGTGATAATACCATTTAAAGTAGCACTTACAGGTTTTTTTAGAAAAGACTATATAGCTCCTGGATTTTTTTCAACTGTATTACCAATAGAAACAAACATACGAAGAATGATTGGGTAGCTGCTTGTCAGAAAATCCTAATCCCTGCCTCGGCCACGCCCAGCCAGGCCACAGTGAGCACATCCTGGTTTCCAGGTCTGAGCCCGAGATTGGTGACCCCAGCCTCTTCACTCTCATGAGGCTGCAGCAAAGATTCAGCAGGAGGATACACTTGGATACGCTGAGCAAAGCACAGGCACCCTGCAGGCCACGAGGGTCCGGCCGAGATCTCACTCAGCCAAGGAACAGGAGAATTCAGCCACGTCCTTCTCATCTGTCCCACAGCAAGATTCCAAGTGCTGCAGCTGGGACCCTATTCTGTGACTTCCCTCTGTGCGAGGTACTCAGCACTGCAGAAGCAGTGACTTCCCGCCGCAGCTGGAATGCTGTCTGTGTTGTCATACTGTAGTTTTATTTGTATTATTTTTATTGTTGTATTGTTATTTTATATTTTCCCCCAATACTTTCAGTCCTCTGTTGGTTGACTCCCCGGAGGCACAGCCTGAGGGATGCAGGGCTGGCTGTATTCTTGCCCAAAGGACCTGAGAAAACATCTAGACCAACTCACAGGGCTGTGATTCACCCAAAACCACACAGTTAGTTGCTGAGTTAGAGACAGAACTAGGTGTCTGGCTTCCCAACTGGGTGAATTATTTCTGGAAATTGTTTTTTCTCCCTGCATCTAAATTTAACAATGAGGAAATGTATTAGTAACCAGCAAGATACTGAAGCAATAACTCCAAAATCAGTTGATGAATGATTTGTCAGGAGCAGCACGCTGGGTACTAGCTTAGGAGGAAGGTTCACATCGGAATGGGCTGTCTAGGTACTGGCTTAGGAGGAAAGCCTGCATCAGAATGGTGGACTGTCCAGGTAATGGCTTAGGAGGAAGGTGTGCATTGGAATGGTGGACTGTCGGGGTGCTGGCTTAGGAGGAAGGTCCACGTCAGAATGGTGGACTGTCCAGGTACTGCCTCGGGAGGGAGGTCCACGTCAGAATGGTGGACTGTCCTGGTGCTGGCTCAGGAGAAAGGTCCATGTCGGAATGGTGGACTGTCCAGGTACTGGCTCAGCCTCCATGTCAGAATGGTGGACTGTTTAGGAGGAAGGTCCACGTCAGAACAGCGGACTATTTAGGAGGAAGGTCTATGTTGAAACGCTGGACTGTTTAGGAGGAATGTCCATGTTGGAAAGGTGGACTGTTTAGGAGGAAGGTCCACGTCAGAATGGTGGACTGTTTAGGAGGAAGGTCCATGTTGGAATGGCGGACTGTCTGGGTGCTGGCTCAGGAGGAAGGTCCACGTCAGAACAGTGGACTATTTAGGAGGAAGGTCTATGTTGGAACGCTGGACTGTTTAGGAGGAATGTCCATGTTGGAAAGGTGGACTGTTTAGGAGGAAGGTCCACGTCAGAATGGTGGACTGTTTAGGAGGAAGGTCCATGTTGGAATGGCGGACTGTCTGGGTGCTGGCTCAGGAGGAAGGTCCACGTCGGGACGGTGGACTGTTTAGGAGGAAGGTCCACGTCGGGACGGTGGACTGTTTAGGAGGAAGGTCCACGTCGGGACGGTGGACTGTTTAGGAGGAAGGTCCACGTCGGGACGGTGGACTGTTTAGGAGGAAGGTCCACGTCGGGACGGTGGACTGTTTAGGAGGAAGGTCCACGTCGGGACGGTGGACTGTTTAGGAGGAAGGTCCACGTCGGGACGGTGGACTGTTTAGGAGGAAGGTCCATGTCGGGACGGTGGACTGTTTAGGAGGAAGGTCCATGTTGGAATGGCAGACTGTCTGGGTGCTGGCTCAGGAGGAAGGTCCACGTCGGGACGGCGGACTGTTTAGGAGGAAGGTCCACGTCGGGACGGCGGACTGTTTAGAGGAAGGTCCACGTCGGGACGGCGGACTGTTTAGGAGGAAGGTCCACGTCGGAATGGTGGACTATCCGGGACAGTGCGTGTGCAAGGTGTGTTCTGGCACCACTGTGTGTGCACAGTGAATTGCTCTCTGTAACCAGGCCCCTCGTGACCAGGCGCACTTACAACATGCACCTTGCTGCGGCTAGATGCAGTTTGTGGACACAGACCGAGGTGAAGTGAGGGCATCAGCACGGTCTGGAGTCCGTGAGGCACTCGGACAACCAGAGCCAGCCCAGGGGTTGGCACGGTCCGCGGGGCTTAGCGTCTCCCCTGGCTCTCACATGGACACTGGCTTTCCCTGTCTTGAGAGCAGCTCATGTCACAAGTTCTTCCTTCTAATGGCCCAAGTCTTCATTTCCACACACTTGCTTCCGTGTGTTGCAGATGTGGAGCCGGAGAGAACAGACCTGCTGTGAGAAGGGAGAGGGCAGCAAGGGTCACCTGGAACGTGCTGGGACTGAGATGAACAAAGGTTACCCAAAAATGGGAATATTCAAGAATAGCCATGGGCTTCAAGAGGATGAGAAGAAACTTAGATTTAGGGATTTTCAGCACACAGTGGCTGCTGACATCTTGAAAACTGGAAAATGGGGTCTCAGAAGAGCAAGGTAAGAGCGCAGGAGGCTGGGGTGTGGGTCTTGGGGTCCAGGAGGGGACATCACAGGAAGCACAAGTTGGAGGGGCCAGACGGGTTACAGCTGGGCTGGGGTCGGGGGAGCCCCAGTGTGACCGGGGCCAGGGGTGGTGGGTAAGCCTCAGCAGCAGGAGTGGTGCAGACAAGTCCCGCAGTGAGGGCTGGTGCAGACGAGAGATTAGCCAAGGGAGCAGCCACCATGGTGCCAACGGTGAGTCTGCCCTGGAGTGGAGGGAAATGAAGCCGGATCGCTGAGGAGTGTGAGGAAAGCTGTTGGTTATTATGGTCAAGCCCCAGAACTCCTAGATGGACGTCCCCAGCCCAGTGCCTCAGAAGGTGACTGCATTTGGAAATTGGGTTTTTACAGGAAAAATTGGCGTTAACCCTCAGCATGGGGTGGGGATTGGTCCCAGGACCCCCACTTACGCCAAATCTTCACACACTCAAGTCCCACAGCTACTCCACAGAACCTGCATACACGGAAAGTCGGCCTCTGTACACATGGCTTTCGCAACCCTCAAATACTGTATTTTTGATCCATATTTGGTTGGAAAGATCCGTGAATAAACGACCCTGTGCAGTTCAGCCCCATGGTGTCCAGGGCCCACTGTAGTTCCCATGAGGCTGTGGGGGCTCCTCCAGCAGAGCCAATACTACCGGTGCCAGCATCACTGCCCTTCGAAGGGTGGCCCCAGCAGCGGTCACCTGCACCCTCCGAAAAGACAGCCCATGGAAGACTGTGGTTCAGGATGCAAGGCTTTGACTGAACCCTCAAGCTGACCCTCCAAGCCAAGAAATGCCGTGTCCCAGGCCCTGCACAGTGCTGGGCTTCCCGGCTCCAGGCTCCGGAGCCGGCTGCAGAGCACAGCGTGAGACAGGCCCTGACCGCTCCAGAAGGAAAAGCACCTCTGGCAAGTGGTCCAGAGGTGAAAGCTTCTCTATTTTGGAAACTGGGCATCTGCCAAGCAGAACACATGGCCCCCTAATGTGAAACAAAACCGTCAGACCTGAGCAGAAGCTGCAGCAGAAGGCAGCATGGGCAGGACGCTTGGCCCCAAGGGCCACGGGCTGCGCACAAGCTGCGTTTCCAGCCTGCCAGCCCCGTCCAGACTTAAGACGGAAAGTGAGACAGAGGCTGAGCCGCTCCGCACCCCCTGCTCTGCAGCTGGACATGGGCTCTGCAGAAATCCCGAGCCGGGGCTACCCCAGCCTCCCTGGCCCAGAACAGGCGCTCACTGTACCTCCTCCCTTCCTCCTGAGAGATCCTAGGGGATGGAGTGTTAATAGTGCCATGTTTAATTATGCTTCAGCAAAATCACACGTATTACGGGGATTTTTAAAGATCCTTTCATGCACAGTGAGTATTTATTTGTCTAATGTGCCCTCCTCATTCCCAACCAGCCCTCGGGGGCAGATGCCCCCATCTCCCAGGACATCTCTGCTGGTCTCTCTCCACAGCACCCGCTCCACAACCACCTCTCCCTGCTCTGCTCAGACAGTGCAGAAGCTCCCGGCTCAGCAGGAGGAAAGCCCCGTGGATACGGGGTGAAGACGCCTCCCCTCACAGACCTCAGACCTGTCCCAGAGCCCTGACAGGAAGACCCAGCTCTCCTGAGGCCTTAGGGTCTCAACATTCCAGGCTGACAGCGCCCCCCACTGATTCGGTTCTCCACAGACCTGCGGCCCGGCCCCTACTCTCCTCTCTGGCCAGCACTGTGCAGTCCTTCCTCGGCAGCGCTGTGTGGGAACAGCAACTCTCTGCCCAGCCCAAGGAGACGATGACTTCCTACAGCTTCTGAAAGGGCCCGCGCTGGGTGGGGGGTGGGGCACGTCAGGCAGACACACGGCCCCTGGTGTTGGCGGGATACCGTCGGTGGGATGCAGGGCAGGACTCACTTGTGTGTGGTGAAGGGGTTGCCCTCTTGCAGGCTCAGGCCCTCCCTGCCCACCTGTGGCAGCGAAGGGAACTGACGCTGAGCTCGGCAGGGCAGCATCTCTCCCGTGTGACGCTGCAGAGATAACCAGGTAGAGCCGCTGCTCACGAGAACCACCAGCCACTCTGAGCTAGGACAGGGCACAGGCAGCCACGTTCCCACAAACACAGGGTCTGGAGGCCTCTCCGCTGGCCACGGCCTCGGAATTCCGACATGCTGGACTGTGACTTGGGAAACTGACTCGGTTGTTCTCCATTCCTGACCCCGTTTCCTGTTTGTGGGTGTCATGGCTGAGTTGTGCACCCCAAAGTTCACACGTTGAAGTCCTGACCCCCAGGACCTCAGAATCGGACTGTATTTGGAGATGGGTCTTGAAAGAGGTGATTTCAGTAAAACAAGGTCAGCAGGTGAGCCCGGATCCAGGCTGTCTGGGTCCTTAGGGAGGAGGAGGCGAGGACACAGACACGCACAGGACAACCCCGTGAGGCACAGGGAGGAGACGGCATCTGCCAGCCGGGGGAGAGGCCTCCGGGGAACCTGCCCTGCCGTGCTCTCATCTTGGACTTTCGGCCTCCAGGACTCAGAAACGTCTGTTGTTGAAACCGCCCGGATTGTGGGGGTTTGTTATGGAGACTGAGCCAAGTCACACAGTGGATTCTGCCACTTCCTTTCTAACGCAACGAAGACAGGGTTGGTAACCTCCTCACACCTTCACAAAGGCATAACTTGTAACAACACAGGGTATGGTTTGTGACAAACATCACCAGAAGCCCAAGCAGAGTCGAGACATGAGCAGAAACCGCACAAGCCGACCTGGCTCAGGCCTGGGACAGCACCCCTCCAAGGACCCCACAGCCTCCCGGTCCCGGGAGCAAATGCAGCTGTGTCCTTCCCGCACCGTGGGCTTGGCCCTCACCTCCCCCCACCCCACACCCAGCTTCTCCACCAGCTCCCGGGGCCTCCTCCCCACGAGGCGTGTCCTGGGCCTCCTAGGGGGAGGGCCATGGCCCGCCGGAGCCACTTCACAGCATGTCTGCCCCCCGTGGACCCTGAAGACGGGGCTCCCTGAAGACGGGGCCAGCCTGCGTCTCTGTGTCCAGTCCTTGGACATGCTAAATCCTCAGCCAGTGTCTGCCAAGAGACATGTGATGAGCAGGTGAAGGAAGACGTCTGACCTCCTGCTTCAGTGCCATGGAGGCCTCACCAGCCCAGGCCCTAGGCTGGCCTCTCCATCTCCTCCTTCTGAAAATACCGTGGAGTTGGCACTGTGTTTACAGGGACTGCGGTCAGTGTCCCTCCCAGGCCGCTGGTCCTTCCTAACACCTGGCGGCTCAGCCATGTTGGGGGTGTGCATAGGGCAGGACTCTGAGGTGTGGGCTCCACTCTGTGGGGGCCTCACAGTAGCCACACGAAGCTGGCCATTCCCTCACCGAGACCTCTGCAGAGAGCAGAATCGTCTGTGTGCATGGGGCTGGGGCCAGGCTGTCCTCTGCCAGCTCTCACCCTGGGCACCCCTGGCCTTCCTGCCCCTGTCTCCCAGATCCATCAGCACCAGCCACATCTCACCTGCCCCACAAGCTGCGCCTCGGTGCTGCTGTCTCCACCACCTTCCTGGGTAGCAGGGACCACCTGTGTTCCTTGTGCTATGACTGTTGGTTTAAAGCCCATCTCTGGTCCCGCCCAACACACAACAGGGACTCGGCAGGACACTCAGTCTAAACAACAGGGTGGGCGGCAGGCAGGGATGGCCGAGGAGCAGCTCCTGGGTGTTCCTGTGTTGTGTGAGCACATGGAAGAAGTCGGTGTGTACTAAGCAGTGAAGCTGTTGGCAACTGGCTGTGTAACAGCTGCCAAGTAACACAACATGTTTCCACAGAGCTCTAGAGGCATCAGCCTAAACAAGAGGCTCCTGAGAAGGTGCACTCGTACAGTGTGGTGGGGGTACCCGAGCTTGGGTGCAGGACAGGCGGGGGCAGCCGCCTGGGCAGACTCCAGATGCTGCTGAGGTTTGCCATGGGGCATGAACTCCAGGTGACGTCCCAAAACAGGTCACCCAGTCACTCCCCCGAGCCAGTCGGCCGTCTCTCGCCCTGGGAAACCAGTCACTCCCTCGAGACAGTCAGCCGTCTCTCGCCCTGGGAAACGTGCATTTACAGAGCGTCGCCTGGTGTATCAGGAACAGGTTCTCTTGTTGTCTCAGACCTGTGAATGCCTACATTTTGGCTGATTTAGAACCATGCACGTTGGGTCAGGCGCAGTGGCTCACGCCTGTAATCCCAACACTTTGGGAGGCCGAGGTGGGTGGATCAAGAGGTCAGGAGATCGAGACCATCCTGGGTAACACAGTGAAACCCCGTCTCTACTAAAAATACAAAAAAATAAAAAAATAAAAAAATAATTAGCCGGGTGTGGTGGCGGGCGCCTGTAGTTCCAGCTACTCGGGAGGCTGAGGTAGGAGAATGGCGTGAACACGGGAGGCGGAGCTTGCAGTGAGCCAAGATCGCACCACTGCACTCCAGCCTGGGCAACCGGGCGAGACTCCATCTCAAAAAAAAAAAAAAAAAAAAAAAAAAAAAGGAACTGCGCACAATGGACGCTGGCCTCGGAGAGTCCACAACAGGAAGCAAACAAGGATTAAAGTGCCAGAATTGGAAGACACAGCATCAGGTTTCCTACGCAGCCTGAGTCTGAGCTGATGAGGGGTGGAAACACCGGCTCCTCGGGGGCCGGCACTGCGAGGGAAACGTGTGCCACAAAAGTCAGCCTGACCTTCGAGCCCACGAAGGGGCTTTGGGATCACACAGCCAGAGGCGAATCTCAGCTCTGCAGCCTGAGACAAGTCCCCAAATGCCTCAATCCCCTTCTCAGACAGGCAGACAGACAATAACAACAACAATGCCTGGGACACAGGACATTAGAACCCCCGCAGCACTCACACGGCACCTGGTGGGCAGTAAGCGCCTGTCGCTGTTGGTCCTGGGCTAATGCTGATGGGAGGAGCCACTGCGTGCATATTTACTTCTGAATATTTCCACATTTAAAAATCATCTCTATTTTGCTTTGGAATGCGTGGCATCTCTGCTGTGCAGGTGCTGACGCGCCCCAGAGCAGGCATCAGCTGTGTTGGCAGAGGAAGGTGGGAAGGCCCAGGGGAGGCCAGCAGGAGGACGGACTCACCAGGACACCCCCACGGACAGGGAAGGTGCTGCTGACCATGGCCAGCGCTGACGGGTCATGGTGACAGCTCACACACAGCTGCAAACTCACATCGCTGCCTCTGGAACCACAGAGTGCTCTGGATTAGATATTTTGTGTATTTTTGACCAAAATGGATCACATGTGGGGAGAGTGGGAACTGTGTGAGTCTGGGCTCCAATCAGCAGCAAAGATGCTGTGTGGGAATGACAGCAGCTTCCGTCTGCGGACACAGCACTCACTCTCCACACCTGGGCTGCGTCCACCAGCCCCAGGACTGTGGGGAGGGGCGGTCACCAGAAGGGGCCAGGTGGGAGCAGGACGAGCTCACAGTCTCCCCAGGCCTCCCCAACCAGCATGAGTTCTCAGTATCTCCCTCTACACACACAGACAAACACCACACACACGTGCATATCACACATGCCACGTACCCATATGCACACCACATATATGCCACACACCACACACATGTACACCACACACAGACCACACACACACCACACACACATATACCACACACTACACGCACACCACACACAACACATGTAGATGCCACACATACATACCACACACCACACATAGGCACACTACCACACACGCACACCACACATATCCCACATACCACACACAAGCGTGCACGCCACACATGCCATACACACCACACACATACCATATGCACACCCCTAACTTAAACCCTAGCTCCGAGTTTCTGTCACAATCAAGAGGGAAAACAGAGAGAACGCAAGAGAAGTGAGATCCGTTTCTAGGGCAGGCTGCCCCCACAAATAAGCAGAATTAAGTCAGATATTTAGAACATGGAATCAGTGATTTGGTTCCCTGGCTAGTCCACCAAAGTCTGTCAATCCAAAATACAATTTAAATGCCACATGCTTGCAATAAAAAGCAATGGAAAGCAAGGTCTTTACAGTGATAATTAAGTGAAGCAATGAAATTGAATCCAAAATTATTTTTTGTTTCTCTTCAATACTGATGCTGATACATCAGGAAAACAGAACAAGTGTAACTGGACTGAATGAGGGAAGGTGGCAATTTTCGGAGGCTCTGTAGGAGCTCCTGGGAATGCCGGGGACCTGGACATCCCACGCCAGCCTCTCTGTGTGCCGTAGACTCAGCTCTACTCCCAGGAACAGGTTTCACACACTGGGACAGGCAGCTCTGGTACCCCACGACTTAAACACATACAGCAAGGGGTGGGGGTCTCTCCTGGGCTGTGGGCAAGGTGAAGAGAAAACCCACAATGGAACCAGCTATAGCACACGTGTGTGAGAGCGTGTGCCTGTGAGCACCCGTGTGTGCACATATGTGTGCCATGTGAGGTGTGTGTGTGCAGGTTTACTAACATATGAAACAGAGTGAATGCCGGGGTTGGAATGACCCAGACCACAAAGAGCTGGTGGCAAAGGAAAAGAAACATGCACATTCCCAAGTTCTGTTTCACAGCAGAACCCACTCCTTCCCGCTCCTGAGGGGCGAGGCAAGAGGTGTCTGGCCATGTGGGTCCCATGCAGGCTCCGGGAACCACGTTCGCTCAGCAGAGCAGGGGATGCCAGGTTGGAGGGAGCCAGTGATCAAGTTACCTCAAAACATACACATGTCTGTGTGAGAGCATGTGCACGGATGTATCTGTATGAGGATGTGTGTGGCCACGTGAGTATGTATATAGGAACGTGCATGGGCGTGTGTGTGAACATGTTCATGGTCATGTGTGATGTGAGCATGGGTGTATGTGTGAGCATTGCATGGACGTGTGTGTGCATGTGTGTGACTGTGTGCAGGCATGCACATGGGCATGTATGAACATGAGTATGTGTCGTGTTAACATGTACATGGGCGTGTGTGCATGTGTGAGTTTTGTGTGTGGGCATGTACATGGGCGTGTGTGTATCATGCATGGACATGTACGTGGGCATGTGTGTGCATGTGACTGTCGTGTGTGAACATGTACATGGGCGTGTGTGTGTGCGTGTGCATGTGTTAGCACATGCATGAGCGTGTGCTGCCAGGAGGGGAAGAGCACAAGGGAACCAACTTTACACACACAAGATATTTTAAACCAAGTCTTTATAATTTCAACGGCACCATTCCCTCAGGCCATGACATTAGCATCCATAAGTCGAGAACCTGGTGGTGGTCTGTGCTCTATTTTTTTTAATTTTTAAAACACAAAATAATTAAGACATGTTACAGTTGCAGACAGAGCTGGTTTGTTGTGAAAAGTTGTTCGAAGAAGGACAGTGACCAGGCAGCTCCTGCAGGAGGTGGAGCGCATCCATGGGAAACTCACGGCCACCACTCAGCATCCACGGCCAAACACAAACAGAAACAAACCACAACAGACTGTGTTCAAAGCAAGAAGAGCCCTAAGCTGCGATGAGGGAACTGAATTTAACGTCTTAGGTTATAGCCCGGCCAACAGCTGCCCCAAACCGTGCCTGAGACAGCAAATTTACAGACACATCACCCTACAGCACTCAGGTAATGGCTTCCCAGCCACACTCCATTACCCACACCCCATTACCCACGCCCCATGCTGCCATCCGAGAGACCCTCCGGGGAAGGGAACCTAAGGCTGTCAGTTCACATCTCCCTCTCCAGAGTCGAGCTCAAGCCTGCAGCTGCCACCCTCCATGAACTGATGGGAAAAGGGGCCACAAGAAGGCCCCAACCGCATCCAGATCCAAGCCTGCGAGCCCAGGGGTGGCACAGAAACAGCAGGTGTTCCCTAAGAGAACGACCCAGGGCTGTGGCAAAGCCCCCTCCGGGCTCAGCTTGTCCCACCTGTGGGGAAGGCGCCATGAGGCCTCCTCACGAGGCAGGTGGGTGTTTGCTGTGGTGGACGGACGCCCACGTCTCATGCGCAGCCTCCTGGAAGGCAGCAGATGGAAACACCCCAGCTGAGAGGAGGAGGCAGCAGCGGGTGCAGGAAAGAACAAAACCAACGCGCCGCTGGACCATCAACTTTGGAGAAAAAGGTGAAGACATCTGTGTCACATAAAACAACCTCCAAACACCAGGCTCGATGTCATCACCCGCCACCTGCCCTCTGATCCTAAGAAAGAATGTGGTGAACAGGAGCATATTTTACACAAATGCACGCCTCCTCCCAGCCGCGTTGGCTGCCAACCTACCAGGCACCTGGAAGCTGAACACATCACTGCACTAACCCTTGCCTAAACACTTACGTGCGCCGAGAAGCCCAGGCATTTGGGGTTTCCACTGACAAGGACATGGAAGGCAAAAACCCAAAGCAACTTGGGCCCTTCCTTCTCAAGGGTCAGATAAACCTGCTTAGTTTATTCTCAGAATAGTTTTTGCCACAATGAAAACTGAAAAAACAACAAAGTCAGATGGGGGCGTGTCCATCCACAGACTTTAATCCCACGTTAACAGAGGCTCCCTAAAGTGCTGGAGGGAGGTGCAGACCGCTTCAGGGTTGGCCCAGCACCTGCGTGGTGTCCACGCCCCCAGTGTAAAAAGATCCTCAGCTCATTGGGCACGACCTTGCTTTGTTATCTGCTCTTGGCCTCTGTCCATTCTCAAGCCACGTCACATCTCTCCCGCCAGGCTCTTAGATGCCCATAAGGGACACTGGGAGAGGAACCTGTCAGCCCCCCGTATGGCTCCTGTGGCTCCTGAGAAGCCCCAGATGTCAGACAGGCATCAGAGCATTCCGGTCACATGCCCCACAGTCGTCACGCAGACAGGACAGAGCCATGAGATTTGCTCAGGCTTTCAGCAAACCTCCACCGATGGCTCCACACTGGAAGTTGGAGTGTGGTGGACCGTGCGTTATAATAAAGTTACTATTGTATGCGACTTTGACCCTGCAAAGAGGAAAAAACATGGGTAAAAAGTAAGAAAAGACCAAAAAAGTCACTAAACCTTAAAAACCCAGGACATGATGTGATTACAGGAACAGCATGGAACATGGCAAAAAACATGTAACAATAAAACAAAAACCAGCAACGGGCACTCCTCCAGACACACCACAGCACACTTCAGCCTGCTCCTTACAAGACTATACTGAGTGTGCTGGTGTTAAACGCATGCAGGAGCCCTCTGCACACAGCAGGGAGAATGTGGCCCGTGCAGGAGCCCTCTGCACACGGCAGAGAGAATGTGGCCCGTGCTGCACTCTGACACACAGACCATCTCGATGGCTCAGGGATGGCCAGGCTCCACCACACCTGCTCCCCCCGACTGGCCTCTCTCCACCAAGCCAGGGACCAGGCCTCATTCCCAGAGCCACCAAAGCACTAACTTCAAGCAAAACAAACACAAGCAAACAGAACAGAAATGACTTGGGTTCCTGTCACTTTGTGCTCCTGAGACACTCCAAGAGACCAGCAATTAATAACTCGCAAAGGGTTAGCTCACCTCCCAACAACCACAGGAGCTTGAAAAACACTTCCTTCCCTAATTTTGTTACTTGCAGAATAAACTGATGCTCCAGTCCCCGGAGATACTGCGCTGAGTGCCTTGGTCCTAATTACAGCAACATCATCTTCCTCAGTGCACCCTCGCTCACAGGGCAGCGCCCAAGATCTGCACTCGCTAAAGTGAGCCTCTCACAGATGCAATCTGTGCAAACTTTAAGTCCCAACAAAACTTTGCCAAACTCACTTGTTGAGCAAGAAGCTCAGAAATGGAGATTTCTAGGACCCTCTGCGTCTGGCTACAAATCCCAGGCACAAACCATCCAAGGAGAACACCCCTTTGCCTTCCACTGAGTGGCCCAATGTGGAGTGCTAGGAAGCTATCAGAAGCCAGACGGACCTGTGTTCACTCCCGGAGGCACTGCCAGGACCCTGTCTGCGTGATGGGTCTCCCTACAACACACTAGGAGTCTCTATCCGGAGGGGACGTCCCGCAGAGACCGCCCTGACCCCAGCCCTCTGCATCGCACCAGGTGGACACCACAGAAGCTCTAGCCTGAGACATCAAGCCATCAATCATCCATCAATCGATGAAGCTCTCACCTATAACAGACATCCTTTCACCACCACACAGCATTTACCAAGCTTTCCAGGCTGCCCTGATGGACATGCTCACAATGCCTTGGGAATTTTCTCTGAAGATGTGGATGCAGAATGAACACCATGAAAATACAGTGGTCAGAACACAGTTCCCACAGAGAACGCAGTGGTCAGAACACAGTTCCCACGGAGAACGCAGTGGTCAGGACACAGTTCCCATGGAGAACGCAGTGGTCAGAACACAGTTCCCACAGAGAATGCAGTGGTCAGGACACAGTTCCCATGGAGAACGCAGTGGTCAGAACACAGTTCCCACGGAGAACGCAGTGGTCAGAACACAGTTCCCACAGAGATTGCAGTGGTCAGGACACAGTTCCCATGGAGAACGCAGTGGTCAGCACACAGTTCCCACGGAGAACGCAGTGGTCAGAACACAGTTCCCACAGAGAATGCAGTGGTCAGGACACAGTTCCCATGGAGAACGCAGTGGTCAGAACACAGTTCCCACAGAGATTGCAGTGGTCAGGACACAGTTCCCATGGAGAACGCAGTGGTCAGAACACAGTTCCCACAGAGATTGCAGTGGTCAGGACACAGTTCCCATGGAGAACGCAGTGGTCAGGACACAGTTCCCACGGAGAATGCAGTGGTCAGGACACAGTTCCCACTCCATGTACATCCCAAAGTCTCATGTCAGGCCCTCCATGCCACCGTCACAGCTGCTCTATCCCAAACCACCGCTGCCCTCACTGGGGACGCCGTGCCTGAAGATGCAGAGGCAATTCCTACCCTCCCTGGGCCTCCATTGGCCAGTGCAGGTTGTGACCACCCACCCCCTGGGCTCCATTAGGGACGGCTGTGAGGGCAGGTTGTGACTGCCCATGCCCTGGGCTCCGTCGGGGACAGCTGTGTGCTGTTCTTCATTTCCCAGGCGTTTCAGTGTGTCACTGAGGTGACAGAACTACACCTCAGTGTGCCCTCGCAGAAGGGAGCACTTCACACAACAGCTTTAGAGACCAGCCGCCTCCAAAGTCTCTGTTCCTCCTGCATTGCCTCCCAAATGATCTCCCAGCCTGGGAATGTCAGATTCTCAGACTCCATGGGGTATTCTTTTCTGTGGCTCTTACTCATGTAATCTAAGGAAATGTTGAAGTTCCGAGTTACCCTGCAGCAAAGGCATATCTTGTTCCTTCCACAATCTCGTCAAAGAAAACAGCAGCTTTGATCTCGGATACTCTTAACTACTCAGTACCAAGGGAAGTTGTGGGCTTTGAGCCAACCACACCTCATGTCAGTGCTCGCTCCCTCGCCGTTCAGCTGCGTGAATTCGGGCAAATTTCTCACATGAGCTGGGCCTCAGTTTTCCTTTCTATAAATTGGGGATTTAAAATGCCCCCCTCACTGGGTCATCATGAGAACCTGCATTGGGAGGGTGCCCACATTTAATCTGTGCTGTTGTCATTCTCCCAATACACAATTGTGTCAGAATCCTGCCTTCTGTGGCTAGAATACTTGTCAACTGCTTGTTAGAAAGAGAACAACTGGGGAGCAGCTGGGGCTTTCTCTGGGGGTCAGACCATGGCACTGAGGACTTCTCGTAGCATTCAGGTGGCTATTGAAATCACACAAAAACAATTATTAGGCAACCATTAGAAATCAGGCAATAAAGTTTTTTTCAGTTAGTTGGTCAGCTGCATACACAAAACAAAGCAGAACACAGAGTGTGTATGTCCTCAACCATGATTGTTTTTCCATCATGTGTTAAAGAAAGACTGGAAGGAAATACAGTAAATTTTAATATAGCAGCTATACTTGATTGTATTTGGGATTTTTTCTTTCATTTTCTACAAAATGTCTATGTTTTCCATCCATTTCATTTTTACAATCAGAAAAAGTACTTCAAAAATGAGTAATCTAAAAATCTGGTTCCAAACTAGATAAGATGAAGAAATATAAAATGTCAGTTCACATCCAAAAGGTTGGGACCTTCCTAACCACAACCCCACACATAACCACACAAAACACTCAAAACAACCACACAAAGCAACCACAACTCCAGCCCATACCTTCCATTTAGTTTTGTTGTGGATGTTAGGATGCAATGCCCCAAATCTCATTAAGCCCATCAATTAAAATTCAAAAATATAAAACATGAAAGCTAAAATGAAGAAGGTCTGAAATGCCCTTTAAACTTTGCTAAAAATCATTACCTCCTCCTTTGGGTCCGGACAGGCTGGACAGAGGCTTGCCTAATGAAAGTGATGATCTTAGATTTGAAACTTTGGCTGGTTTCATAAACTTAAGGATGTTTTCAATAAAATAAACAATAAGAAGTACATGCTGCCCTGCCTTGTCTATTGTGCATCAGGCACATGAAGATACAAGGGCCTTCCCAGCCCAACATCACCGAGATGGGACTCAGGAAGACCCCACAATGGCCTTCCCGGCCCGCCACTGACAAGATGGGACTCAGGAAGACACAAGGACCCTCCCAGCCCACCATCACCGAGACAGGACTCAGGAAGGCACAAGGGCCTCCCAGCCCACCATCGACAAGATGGGACTCAGGAAGACACAAGGACCCTCCCAGCCCACCGTCGACAAGATGGGACTCAGGAAGACACAATGACCCTCCCAGCCCGCCATCACCGAGACAAGACTCAGGAAGACACAATGGCCTTCTCAGCCCACCATCGACAAGATGGGACTCAGGAAGACACAAGGACCCTCCCAGCCCGCCATCACTGAGACAAGACCCAGGAAGACACAATGGCCTTCCCAGCCCGCCATCGACAAAATGGGACTCAGGAAGACAACAGAGCAAACAGCTGTCAGCAGGACGCGGGTGGAGACAGACTGTTCCCTGGACTGAATGTGTTAGTCCTCCCAAAACTCCTACGTGATGGTGTTAGGAGGGCCTTCTGGGAGGTGACTGGGCCATCAGGGTGGAGCCTCAGGATGGGATTAGTGCCCTCATAGGAAGAGACTCAGGAGCCCACCCTCTGCTCGCCCCGTAGGGTCCCAGTGAGAAGACAGGCCTCTGCAAACCAGGAGCGGGCCCTCCCAGACAGCAAGTCTGCTGGCACCAAGTCCGCCAGCACCTTGACCCCACACTTCCAGCCTCCAGAAATGTGAAAAGGAAACATTAGTTGTTTAAGCCCCAGGCTGCAGCATATTTGTTATGGCATCCTGAGCGGACTACGATGAGTAGCACAGCCAAATTAGGGTAACTGGAGAGGGATGGCTTACAAGGGCGAGGGTCAGGCATGCGGGACCACAGGAACAGGCTCTCCAGGTCAGCAGAAATGTCATCGTTAGCACCCAAGGCCCAAACGAGGAAGCAGAGTCACGCATGAGAGTCGACTGTTAGGAAACAGTGAGCTGCAGCCCAAGGACAGGCCAGTGGGAGCTGTTGCCAGGAAGTGCAGCCCATACGCTGTCTCTATCCAAGCTCCAGCTCCCTCTGCCATTCTCCTGCCTCAGAACAGGGAACAAGTGCACTGAAGCTGCGCTCCCTGCCCCTCAGCCAGAGCAGACCAGGAGGCCAGGGGCCAGAAGGCAGGGGAGTCAGGACGGAGGTCGAAGGACCCCCAGACATGTGGGGCACCGAGCAGGGCGGGGATGGTGGGCACACCACAGAGCACCCAGCCTTGCCTGCCAGCCCAGCAACCAGCCCGGACTATGCTGCAAACTCGATTTCTTGCATATAAATGTGAACATTAGGCTAAATGACCCTTACGTTACCAGTGTATCTCACCAGCGCTTTCAGCCTATTTCTTATTTTGATCTCTGATAAATGACTTCATCTTTATTTATGAATGTTCCTTTCCTTGTAATATTTGCGAGCTTCACCTTGACCTCATAAATGTAATTTGTTGTTTCAAATTCCAGTAGCAGAACTGCATTTTAAAATGCTGAAAAGCCATCACTTGAGAGCTGGTGAGAGAAAACATTCGTTCTGCTCATTACTCATTTCTTCTAGCTTTGGAAACAAAATCTGCAGGGAAGGAGCAGAACACCCGGGGCAGGGGTTCCCCCTGTGGAGCTCTCTGCCGGACGCTGGCGGACAAGAGCACAACTCGTGCATCTTTAGAATCAGTGCCCCTTTTAGGGGCCCCCTGTAAGTGGCTTTGTTTCTGGAAAATGTGGGGATACTTTTCACACTCCACCTAGCCCACAGCCAGGTCGGCGCGCCGCATCTTGGCAAGTGTTTGGAGACCTGCTTGTCCGGTGACTGGCGCACACCGCGCTCCCTCACAAACACTAACCCCAGGGATTCTCCTCCCAGCGCTGCCCCAGCCCCTGCGCAGCGTGTCCCTCTGGGAATCCACTCGCAGGCGACCTCCGGCGTGTGTCTACTTGTTGCTTCTGTTCCTGTTACCACCAAGGGTATGGCTGCAAGTTTCCAAGGAAAAAGCGCAGCCTCCGTGGGTCGTGACTCCCGTGTGCGCCTCTCCCAGCATCACATGGGGCTTCTCAGGTGCCCCAGCTCACCTACGGGACCTGCAGAGACGCATCCCAGCGCCCTAGGCGCTGAGAATAGGTGAGCGCTCACCTGACAGTGGCCTCCCATCCTCCACTGCCTCGAGCCCTTTCCCAGGCACTGCACTACAGACGCCCCAGCCACTACCTCATCCCAAAGCAGGCGGCGCCACGGGGCGGGAGAAAGCACTCAGGTCCGTGAACACCTGCCTCGTGCAGGGCCCTGACTCCAGGCATTCTCGCAGCCTCAGAACCCCGACAACAGGCCCGGGAGCACAGCTTTTTATTCGCACTGCGCAGATGAGAGAATGAGGACGTGACCCACCCAAACTCAAAGGCGGGCAGGGGGTGGTCTGGCTCCCAGCCCAGTCCCAGGACCCCAGGACCTGCTGGAAGTGAGTCAGGAGGAACCCCCGGGGCTCAGCTCTCCAAATTCAAAACGGGAGGGGCTTCCCTTCACCCCTCAACGCTCTGGAGGGAATGAAAACTGCAGATTCCAAGGTGTTTCAGGGAAAAGTCATGCCCCCCATGTCCGCCAGCTACACAGCCTGCAACAACCACACTGGTAACAAACAAGTAACTGTCCCGTTTTCCCTGAACCATGTCTTCAATTTCATCTAAAAATGGAACCATGAATTTCAATGAGTCGGAGAATCTTTTAAAATGTATATTCAAATGCACTAAGATACTGATTTGCTGTTTATCACATTCACCCTCTAGGCACCTGAAGACACAAGTGACAGCAACATCGGCTGTGTGCATTTCGTTAAATGGGTTTACTCCCAAAACTGTCCACTTGCCTTTTAAATATCCTTAAGGTTGCTGCCTTCAAAAACAAGCCTTTTGTTTCCACAGAGAAATGCATGCAAGTGGCTCTTCCCTGCAAATGAGAACAACTGACCCTGGCCCAGCACTGGAATCCCGTCCCAGACGTGGCCTCAACAGCACAGCCTTGAAGCCCAAAGAGCTTGAATGAGTGAGGGTCCTGGTGTGGGCTCGGCCGTGACCTCCAGGACAGACGGGAGCAGGCACTTCCACAGGGTGGCCCTTCTGAGAGGGGAAGACTTGGAGCCTTACGCTGGAGCACACTCACTCTGGGGGTCTAGGGCCGAGTCCCAGGTCCCAAGAGACGGTGCACTGTGAGCCTGGAGCCAGTGATGGCTGGGGACATACTGTGAGCCTGGAGCCGGTGATGGCTGGGACTGGACGGTGCACTGTGAGCCTGGAGCCGGTGATGGCTGGGGACATACTGTGAGCCTGGAGCCGGTGATGGCTGGGACTGGACGGTGCACTGTGAGCCTGGAGCCGGTGATGGCTGGGACTAGACGGTGCACTGTGAGCCTGGAGCTGGTGGCAGCTGGGGACACCCTGTGAGCCTGGAGCTGGGACTGGCTGGGGACACCCTGTGAGCCTGGAGCCGGTGGCAGCTGGGGACACACTGTGAGCCTGGAGCTGGGACTGGCTGGGACTGGCTGGTGCAGTGTGGTCTGGTCATCGTCCCCACGTGGCTGCTGCAGCAGGGGCCTGAGTGGCCTTTGCAGTCACACACAGGCAGGGACCGGGTCCCATGCCCTGGCTAGCCAGGGGCCTCACTCTGCATTTCCTCATGGTTCTTGTCTCTGCAGCCGTGGGCTCCCATGAGCCTCGGGCCACCAAGCATCGCCCTCCCTTTCTACTCCAAGTATATGAGGGTCTCCTGCCCAGAAGTCACTGTCAATGTCCTTAACCAAAAGGGCTGTCAGCCCCTCCCTCGAGCCGGAGGAGCCCTGGAGAGCTAAGGTTCCTGGGGCTGCACGAGCTCAACCCCCAGCCTCTGGGGCTCTACGGCTGGGCCCAGCTAGAGAGTCTGTGAATGTGGACATGCCCGTGCCGGGCCTCGGCTGGCAATGGGGAGGCCAGGCTGGGCCCCCCACCTGTGCTCCATGGGAGGAAAGCACACAGCCAAGGTGGGATTTCTTTGGAGGCAGCTCTGCTCCCACCCATGCCCCCAACACGCGTACCCTCCAGAGGGACAGCAGGGTGTCACCACCCTGCATCAAGACGAGAACACCAGGGACCCCGGGGCTCTGGGCAAGGGTGGGGTCGCCCCACACCCCACCGTGTGTGTCTGTATGGAGGAGGCTCTGACACCTCCCACCACCGAGGTCTCTTCTGCCCTTAAAATTCCATGAGCTGTTCCTTCACTGTGGTAGAACCAACAAGTTCTCAGGGCCTCCATCGACCTGTGGGGTGAGCGCTCTGGTTTGGCTTTCTCCACGAGGTCACCAAGGCCAATGTGCCCCGGTGGCTGGTGACAATGTGTGCCACGTGTCCAGTATTTACCAAGCACCAAGCACACAGGTACTGCCCACAAGTTACCTTCTTTAATCCCTACAACTACCTACAGGATAGGAATCCACTTTTTTGCAGACGGGCAGCTGAGGCTCGGAGAGGTTAAGTGAGCTGCCCAGGGCTGCACAGGTGCTAACTGGCAATGCTGGGATTCGAATCCAGGTCTGATCTAAAGCCTATGGCCTTTCTATTTGCCACAAATCATCTAAGTATTCATAAATACTAGTGTGCCTGGCACCTCATAAATCGGTTCTTATGTTTATCTTGAAAACATAGGGTAAATTTTTTGCTGTAAATTCCAAAGTGACATTCAAATTCTTTGGTTTCTCTAGGCTTTTATCATTAGCACATGCTTGGCACTGTCACTCAGAACTTTGGGCTGTGGTGGCATTTAGTGCACTGAGGTTTGACCTGCCCTGAGCCCTACAAATCTAACTTGTTTTCTAAAATTAAGGCCAAAATGCCAGCGAAGCAAACATTATTCCACCCAGTTATCTGCCCACATCTGCACCAGACACTGCCACCGAGGGTCCACTGGCTCCGTCCCCTCCCTCGTCTGTGGAGCTGAAACAAACATCACTTCCACCCTGGGCAAGGTGTGCAGCTCACACAGAACATCTTCATGGCAGAAAAGCTGGCTTCGGTTCTCAGCAGTGAATATCCAGATTCCACAGCCATCTGGCTGTCATTTCACAAGCTCTTTGCAAAATCTGGCTATAATTCTACCAAGGTACAAACGTTAGTTAATCCATTTAAGGCTTAGCTAAGTGAGCTGAAGAAAATTAAAACACTTGCTAAAGCTTGCCGCAGCTCAGAACCCAAAAGGGCTGTGGACGCATGAAAGGAGAAGTATCAGAGGAGAAGGGGCCGAGGCCGCCGGGCAGGCTGAGACTGCAGAGCACCACGCACGCGCGTCACACCTGCTTCCAATTAGGACAGCTCAGAACTGGCTAGCATGCAACTCGTTAAGTCTGTTCATGAAGTAAACTGGCCTAGCCTACTTCAGAAAACAGCAAGGCTTTATTACAAGCAAGAATTAACAGACTGCCAATTGATATGCTAATTACTAACATTTCTATATATTTGTCAAGTAAGATCCCTAAGGAAGAAGAGGAGACAATGTGACTATCTGGCTTGAGTTACAGTCTTTAAAAAAATAAAACCATGTGTTTTCTAGATTTTTCATTAATTCAAACCAGTGCCTTCTTTTGTTGTTGTTTTTTGTTTTTTTTTTGTTTGAGATGGAGTCTCGCTCTCTCACCCAGGCTGGAGTGCAGTGCTGTGATCTTGGCTCACTGCAACTTCCGCCTCCCAGGTTCAAGCAATTCCCCTGCCTCAGCCTCCCGAGTAGCTGGGATTACTGGTGCCCACTACCACGCCGGGCTAATTTTTTTGTATTTTTAGTAGAGTTGGGGTTTCACCATGTTGGTCAGGCTGGTCTCAAACTCCTGACCTCAGGCAATCAGCTCGCCTCAGCCTGCCAAAGTGCTGGGATTACAGGTGTGAGCCACAGTGCCTGGCTTTTTTAAATTGATTTCCTACTCTTACCTGGGACATAGGAAAGCTATGCAAAATTCTTCAGTGCATCAGTTACGGGAGAGAAGGAACCGGAGCGCAGAAGGGATGTGCCCAGCGCCGTTTTTAAATGTAGCTGAAGAGGCTGCAGCAGCGTCCGCCCCTCTCCCAGTGGAGCAACACTCAACCCAAGCAAGCAAGCTCCCTCTCCGTCAAAAACCCTGCAAGCAATGTTTTTCCTCTCCATCTAATATTAAATTGTTTCCAAGTTTGTCAAATACTAACGAGGGAAGTTTTCTACGACATTGATGTGGGTCAATAGCAAATCCGTGTCCCTGGGTTCTGTTTGCAGAGGAGGATTCCTTTCCCACCTGTCAGGGCAATGCTGTGGAATTCCAAAGCCCACTGTCTACGGAAGAGCCAGACTGTTACTGGACATCAAAATGCCTGGACTTCCGAGCTCCAAAGGGCACCAGGAGATAGGGGAGCTGTGGAGACCACAACGCCCCGGCTCTCAGCTCCCATGTCCTCACCACACCCCAAAGACAGGGAATGTCATGCCGGGTTGGGGACAGTATAAGGAAAGGTTAGAAACCCTTATTTTCAAAATAGTCTAACCGCAGTTTTCATAACGAATGCCTTTATCAGATTTCATTTGAAGAAAAGATCTTCTGCTTTAAAAACACTGCTCTTGTTCAATCCACTCACTTTTCAAACAAGAAAACTGAGGCCCAGAGAAATGAGGATGTGGCTGCGGATGGCACTCCCGAGCACGGAGCTCAACTTGGTGGGCTGGCTACACCCGACACACCTGCCTCCAACCTCCCCACCCTGAGGCCCTGAAGGTGGGTGGGAAGAAGGAAGGCCCGGAGGGAAGCCGCCATCAGCTCAGTCACCCACAATGCGCTGCCCTGCAGGCCATTCCCAGCAGGGCTGTTCCCCTCTAGTCCTTGGACAGATTTTGCAGAGCCCTCTAGGAGGCCTGTCTGCCACACACACAGCTCAATTCAGTTTTGCACTTTGTTTCCCTTCTTGTGGTAACTAAAAACACTCTGGCATGTAATTCGAAAACAGCATTGAGGGTAATTGCATAATGTAAAAAAACTGTTACCAAGATGGCAGAACATTTGAAATTATCATATTTGCACTTTGGGACATACAGATAAAAATGTGATCTTATGTTAAGTGCTGCATTTTCCAAAAGCACATTAAATTTATGTGTGAGGTCTCGTTGACATGTAGTAAGTGGATATTCTTAAAATTGGCTAATTCCATGTCAATGTTTCATCAAACATTTCATCTACCCTCTAAAATTAGTTTGTCAAAATACACACACAGTCGAGTTAATCTCATTCCTCACAAAAATCCACTGAGACCAGATCTTGCCCGGGTCTTGGAGCCCAGGTCAAGGCAAGGGCTCAGCCACCCAGCTAAGCTGCCTCTGCACCAGGCTGCCCCTGCCCACAAGGCAACCCTCAAGAAGCAGCTCTGCACTGTGGGTTGACTGAGCCACTGCGGATTTCTCCCTCCAAAGGGTCCAAAAACCAGGGCAGTCCCAACTGGCTGGGAAAGATCCTCTGGGCTCTGCCCCACTGCACAGCGCCAGAGTTGTGCAAAGCAGCGGGGGAGGCGGTGAGTGCCCCACGCTGAGGAGTACACCCGGGGGAGGGGGAAATGTACACCTGCCTGGGAGGGGCCAGAACCCATAGTCTGCCCACGTGATCTACCTCTCCCCAAAACAGACTGTCGTTACCCGGTGTGACTGGGCCAGTGAACCCCAAAACAGGAACAGCAACGTTGACTCTAAAGCAAGTGTGTCCAGCCCACAGGCCACGGCCCACAGGATGGCTCCGAATGTGGCCCAACACAAATTCATAAACTTTCTTGAAACATCATGAGATTTTCTGGCAAATTTTTAAAGCTAATAAGCTATCACCGTGTGAGTGTATTTTACGTGTGGCCCAAGACAATTCTTACTCCAATGTGACCCAGGGATGCCGAAAGATCGGGCACCCCTGCTCTAAAGTGAACACAGAAGCACTGTCTGGGGCACCTGTTGCCCCGGGGTTCAAAGCCGCTGCCACCTTCTCCCCTTGTAGGTTTCTGCTCACACTTACACCTGCCCACACTGGTGCTCACACGCACGTGATCACACCCACTCTTTCTTCTCATGGAAAGTCCTGCGTGGAGCAGAGGGGCATCTGGAGCTCTCTGTCCGGAAATGGGAAGGTGATCCGCACCCTCCCAGGCCCCCTTAGGAAGCTCCAGGTCCTTCCTGACCCCAGTGCCAACCACGGTGAGGAAGGCACCTGCTCAGACACAGACACACCTGGGAACTGGCTCCGCACTTCCAGCCTCAACATCCACTGGGTTTACTGGACTTAACCAGCTTTCACCGGTTTTTTCTTTTTGCTAAAAGGAACCAGAAGATATAAAATCTCGGAACCTCTATCCACCCAGTTTTCATCTGAGAAAAGCACAAATAACAGATTCTTTCAGTTTGCCTGTCTCCCTCACCACTGAGCTGTAAGAGGCTCTCTCCAGATGAGAACGTCGCACATGCAGGGACCAGTCCTGTGCTGCAGACCGAGACAGCGGGAGGCCATGTGAGTTCCTCAGCAGCTGCAAATACCTGTTTCTTATTCCTTTTACCATTTTCTCATATTCTCAAGGAAAACTATCCCTACATTTCCCTTCCTTTTCTGCACCCTTCCAGGATGGATGTGGGTCACTTTTCCACCCTGAGCAGCCGTCTGCAGGCCTCGGGGTTTGTGCCACTCTGGAATATCATTGGTGGGGCTGTTCACGCCCCTCTCCACGTGGCTGATGAGGAGCCGAGGGCCACCAGTCTTGTCTTGGTGAAATCACAGAGCAAGTGACCAGCACATTCTCTGAGGCTCTGGAGTTGCTGTCACCCCCAGCAATCCTGTCCCTGTTTCCTTCAAAATTTCAAATATTGCCAGGCCCAGTGGCTCATACCTGTAATCCCAGCATTTTGGGAGACTGAGGTGGGCAGATCACCTGAGGTCAGGAGTTCAACAGTCTGGCCAACATAGCGAAACCCTGTCTCTACTCAAAATACAAAAATGAGCTGGGTGCAGTCGCACGCACCTGTAGTCCCAGCTACTCAGGAGGCTGAAGCAGGAGGGTCGCTTGAACCCAGGAGGCAGAGGTTGCAGTGAGCCGAAATTATGCCACTGTACTCCAGCCTGGGAGGGAGGGAGGGAGGGAGGGAGGAAGGAAGGGTCAAATCTTAATTACAGGACTTTGAAAATTCCAGGAGGTAATTTACCTCCAGCAAGGGTTGGAGACCAAAAAAACTGGGCCAGCGGCCCACAAACACGTGAGCCAGGTGAACAGTCGTGCAGAAGAGCAGGGCTGGGAGTGAGCATGGGGACAGGAATGGGGAAGGGGCTGGACATGGGCCCGTCTCCTCCCTGAGAAGAATCATCAGGGAGCCTCGGTATCAGCATCACGCTCCTGGTGACAGGGACAGAGAGGGCTGGTGACTGCTTCCACTGGACGTGGAGAGCGCTTCCAGCAGCTTGAACTTCACGCCTGCCTGGAGACAGGGGTCCGTGAGGCGCCAGCTTTGCACTGTTGAAGGGAATCCCTCCCAGTGGAGGACGGACGGAGCTCCCGGAGTCCTTTGGACACCACAGCCCAGAATGGTGCTAGAATCACAGCTGCTGGGTTAAGGGGCTCATGGAGGAGGCAAACCCCAGTGTCCCTGGCGCCATGATGTCGAAGTGACTAAAGGGCATGGAGAAGGGGCCTCCTGATAATCCCTACCAGCAGCCAGGAAGTGCCCTGGGAAGCACATCGCCAGTTGCCCTCCCAGGCCACGCCCTGATGTGGGAGGACACGGAGCAGACACCGCCTCTCCCAAGTAGCAGGTGGGTGATTATAGAGGTGCTCCGACGGTCTTAGGCAGAGCTGGCCACACTTGCCTTGGTGAAGACCTCAGCTATCAGCCTGGGAGGTTCGGTCACCCCACTGCCAGCGCCTGCCAAGTTCTTGTGAGTTGAGCACGTCTCATGCACACACCGAAGTGCAGACACGCACACAGGGCATGGATGCTCCAGAGGGCCTCAGCTTATGGTTAACGCTGGGGCTGCCTCATCTCACGCATGCTGGGCAGCCTGGGTGCCTGGGGCAGGGCTGGGGGAGAGCCCAGCCCTCTTCAGTGCCCCAAGCGAGGCCGCAGCCAGCCCATCCAGAGCTCAGAGCTCATGGCAGAGCAGCGCAGAAAGAGGCTCAGACCCAGGCCCTCCGGCCAGGCAAGGCCCCTGGGCTCACTCACCCCACACCACAGATGTCAGGAGTTCCTGTGCAGACAAGGTGAGCTTCTCTTTGTATTGATTTTTGGGGCTTTGTTTTTTTAACTAAACATTTTTTTTAACTGTGGATATTTATGTTATGCACATAACATAAATAAAATTTACCATCTTCTCATTTTTAATATACAATTCTGTGGCATTAATTACATTCACTGCTATACAACCACCACTGCCATCTGTCTCTCAAACTCCTTTATTTTGCAAAATTGAACTTTGTTCCCTGTAAATGCTGACTCCCCAGCCCTGGCACCCCCAATCCTACGCTGACTCCCCAGCCCCCGGCACCCCCAATCCTACTTTCTATCTCTGACTCTGACAACACCAGGGACTGCTATGAGTGGGATCTCAGTGCTTGCCCTTCCATGTCTGGCTTATGCCACTCCATATAATGTTCTCAAGGTGCATCCATGCTGTCACAGAGGTCAGGGCTCTTCGTGTCTATTTTTAAATAAAACCAGCTCTGGCTTCGAGGGAAAGGGGCCTGTTGGACGCAGATGAGGCAGGGACCCTGCCGGTGGAGACTGGAGCCCTGGGAGGCACCCCGCGTCTTCCACTGGGTCCATTAGAGGTTGATTCACACTGGAAACAAGGGACCTTCAGTTCAGGGTCCAGGAACACCTCATCAGTCCCCCGCCATACCCCCGTCCACCTGGCCTTTGAGGCTGAGACACTGCACTCAAGAGCACGACTCTGTCCCAATATCAAGGCAACGCTTCTCAATGTCATGGGCTGGCCCTAGTATCAGTTTGCAGCAAAAACCGTGAAGATTAATCAAAAGCCACCTCCCCCAGGGAAGCTGTGACTCCCAGGCACGAGCTTGCCCGTGGGGTCACCCACTGCAACTCACAGGGGTGGCCGAGGACCTGGATCCCGGGGCTGTGCCATCCCTGCCTCTGTGGGGTCACCCACTCCGACCCACAGGAGTGGCCAAGGACCCGGATCCCGGGGCTGTGCCATCCCTGCCTCCGGGCCGGACATCCAGCAGGTTTCCCAGGAATCCGCACACAAGATGCAGCACCCTAGGCTCAGACTGGAAGTGGCCAGCAAAAGCAGGCAACGTCCACTCTGCGTTGTCCACGCTGTCTTCATGGGGATGAGGAGCAGGACCAGCACTGGAGGAGATCAGGATCCTGTCACAATGTGAGGTCATCCGGGCCTAGTGGATCAGACACCGTGAAGAGGAGTAGCGTGCGCAAACCTCACTGCTCTGAACCGCCCTGCTCCAAGAGCAGCCAGCCCCGATTGTCTTTGGTTACCAGGAAATATTAGCAGAAGCAGTTCATGCACCGCCACCGAGGTCACTGGTGTTCCTTTTCTCTTTCAAGGCACTGGTCAAACAGCGCCTTCTAGAATCTTCCCCAGAGAGCACCACCCACAAGGGTGCACATGGACTCTGCGATGCTCCTGTCCCTACCTGCCACTCCACCAAGCTCTGCCCACTCTTGGTGACCCCTCAGCTATGACCAGGGGGCATATACCAAAGCCTCTGCCTGCAAGCACGTCTTAATGACTTTCTCTTTCTTAAAAATGAGTGCAGGCCGGGCGCGGTGCTCACGCCTGTAATCCCAGCACTTTGGGAGGCTGAGGTGGGCGGTTCAAGAGGTCAGGAGATCGAGACCATCCTGGCTAATACTGTGAAACCCGTCTCTACTAAAAAATACAAAAAAATACAAAAAACAACAAAAATTAGCCGGCATGGTGACGGGTGCCTATAGTCCCAGCTACTCAGGAGGCTGAGGCAGGAGAATGGCGTGAATCCGGGAGGCAGAGTTTGCAGTGAGCCAAGATTGCGCCACTGCACTCCAGCCCGGGCAAAAGAGTGAGACTCTGTCTTTAAAAAAAAAAAAAAAAGTGTAAATGTTGCATTCTTCTTTGTAACATGTGCCCATGTGTCTTTTATGAAAAAGTTGTTTCCTTCCTTTTCATCAGATACATTGGATACTCCAGGAACAACACGGGTCCTCCCCGTGACTTTACACTCCCCCAGCATGACCCTAAGCCCAGTGTGGGACCAGCGTGAACCCAGGTGGCCTCTAGAGGGGAGGCAGGAGCCGCCCTGACCACCAAAGCCAGCGCAGGAGGGGGCTCTACAGGACGATGTGTTGAGTGGGCACAAGTCCACAGAGGAGAGGAACCGTGGTCCGTGCCAACAGCCTTTCCCAGGAAAGACCTGCCGGGACCTGTCACTCATCTCCTCCTCGGTAAGACCACCCCAGCCCAGGCACGGCGGCCGACCCCCGGCCCCGCTTGAGTTGGCCTTGAGCTCCCTCCGAAGAGGAGACGCATACAGCGGTGCCCCCGGGGCCCAGGGAGCAGGACTGAGAAGCTGGTTTTCCACAGGTTCTTGTCGTCCAAGGCGAGGAAAGGCGGGAAAGAATGGGGCTGGAATGCTGGGAGAGAAGGGAGTGTGTGCCCAACATTGTCTGCATAAATGACTCAGGCTTTTTTTAATGAAAGAATCTTCTTTTTGGAACTGAAGTTGACATAAAAGCTCCCGAAGTGAGCCAGACGGTGGTGGCTTCTCCCCAGCATCCACTCGGCAGGGGACGGGGTCTCCACGGGGAGCTGGTCCCCGCACGCAGACGCCGTGCCCTGCCTCCGCTGGGGAGCTCTGTGCCCACCGGGCGGATTCTGGCAGACACCGGCCCCCGTTGTTGCAGTGAGACCCAGACCCAACCCCTGAACCCCACGGATGGCGCCTCACTGGGTCCATCGGGTCCGCGAAGGGCACAGGGGCAGCCGTGAGTAGGTAAAATTCCCGAGAACTACGGAGGTTCTGCCGGCTTCGTCTTCTCCTTTGGAAAGCAGAGTCCTCCGGAGGCTGGGCTTCGCCTGAGCGCCCGTTAGTGCGGAGGAAGCGGCTGTGGGCCTGCAGCCAGGGCTCGCTCCAATCGCTGGAAGCTCCGCCTCCCGGGGGAGATCAGCCGGGTGGGAACCGCGCTCCATCACAAAGCTCTGAAATACAGACGGCTTCAGAAAACCCCGGGAGAACAGCGATTCGCTCCTGTGAGATGGGGCTGCGTGTCCCCAGAGGGCTGGCCACTGGCCTCCAAGTCTTCCTCTTCCTCTTTCTTCCTCCCAACAGTCCAATTAAGAACTACCAGTTTAGAAATGACTTGGGTTAATTACGTGTGCATGATGTGACCTCACTAGGCCCAGCATGAAAGGCAGGCAGGCCTGGGAGCCCTCGCCCTTGCCCTCCTCCTGGGGTCTGTGCAGGCGCCTCACCGCCCTCCCCTGAACTCGGGGCTGGGAGAGGTCGGCGTCAGGAAGGAGCTCGCGGGGTGTTCATGCGACAGCACACATCCTCAGAGCCCCCAGCGTCGTTCTGAAAATGAAAGACGGAGATAGCCTGTGCTCCGAGGGCCCGGCACCCAGGCGTCGGGGTGGTGATCGACTCCTCCAGCTCCTCGGAGCCCCAGCGGGTGCCAGGGCCCGCGGCTGAGCCCACGTCCCGAGAGGAAGCCTGCGGCGCTGGCAGGAAGGGTCACGGATACTGCCCGGCTCCACGCTGGGTCACCAGCCTGCCCCTCAGGGCATATCCTGAGGCTGCCACTGGGAAAGAACAAACTTGGGGATCCGAGATGGAGGGCAGCAGGACGCTCCCACATCCCCCACTGGTCACTTCTGGAAGCCATGAACTCAGCCCCAGGGCACTAGGCCTGCATGCTTTAACACCCAGCTCAGGGGCCTCCCCCAAGATAGGGCTGAGGTCTGGACAGGGAGTGGGGCTTGCAGGCCCACAGCCCCACGCATGGCTGGCGTGGCCACCCACAGAGTCTCACTCTGCAATGACTGAGAACGCAGGCCTGCCCGAGGCTCCACACGCCCTGCCCAGGCCCCGAGCACCCCTGCCCCCAGGCTCCCTGGGGCTCAGCCTAAGCTTCCAGGCACCTCCCAGGTGGTTTGACTTTTGCATCTCCGGGAATTCTTTCAGCCTCTTCGTTTATTCATTTTACTTCCCCTTTACTTGCGATGGCTTTGTTTTCTTTTCAATGTCTAAGTTCTACTTCTCTCATAGGCCTCGTTAATGGGCTGGGACCCGACTTCCTGCTGAGTGTAATTACCTCGTCTTTAAGTGCCCTTTTCAGTTTTTAAATCCTGCTGCTGAAATCCAACATTGGGGGGGATGTGGTGAAGCTTTTAACTCCATCAGGCCGCTGTCGCGTTTTCCTTCAGGCTTTCCTTCACCCCTCTACGGACATCTAGCCCTCATCCCGTCCAGGAGTGACCCACACTGCACATTTCCAGAACTGGCATTTGTGACAGGACACAGCTGCAAGGAGGCCTGTCCACTGGCACGGACCGTGAGCACGGAGCCCTTGGAGAAGGGAGGCATCCACACCAGCTGCTGTGGCAGAACACCAGGGCAGGGCGGCTGCAGCAGACAGCTCTGAGGCTGGAGGTTCAAGATCAGAGCGTTGGCACAGCCGGGCTCTGGCGAGGGCCCTCTTCCCACTGCGGATGGCCACTGCCTTGCTGTGTCCTCCCATGGTGGGAAGGAGGAGGGCAGCTGGCTCCCCCGTGATGCTTACAGGGCCCTGGTCCCGCCTCAGGGCCACTCTCGTGACCTCACCCAACCCTAATCACCTCTGGAAGGCCCTGCCTCCTAACCCATCACATCAGGGTGGGGTTCTAATGCATGCATTTGGGGGGCCACAGCTCCTAACCCATCGCATCAGGGTGGGGCTCTAACACATGCATTTGGGGGGCCACAGCTCCTAACCCATCACATCAGGGTGGGGCTCTAACACAAGCATTTTGGGGGGCCACAGCTCCTAACCCATTGCATCAGGGTGGGGTTCTAATGTGTGCATTTGGGGGGCCACAGCTCCTAACCCATCGCATCGGGGTGGGGTTCTAATGCATGCATTTGGGCCCCCCCACCACCTCCTAACCACATCCCATTGGGGGTGGGGCTCCAGTACATGCATTTGGGGGCCCCCGCTCCTAACCCATCCATCAGGGGTAGGGTTCTAACACATGCATTTGGGGGGCCCCAGCTCCTAACTCAGCCTGAGAAGATCAGTGAGAAAGGTGACCATACACTCTAGCAATGCATACTGTTTTTTAAAAAATAATTTTTCTCTAGAGACAAGGTCTTACTCTGTAGCCCAGGCTGGAGTGCAGGCTGGAGTGCAGTGATGCAATCTCAGCTCACTGCAATCTCTTCCTCTCAGGTTCAAGAGATTCCTGCCTCAGCCTCCTGAGCTAGGATCACAGGCACCCACCACCATGCCCTGCTAATTTTTCTATAATTGGTAGAGATGGGGTTTCACCATGTTGGCCAGGCTGGTCTCAAACTCCTGACCTCAAGCAATCTGCCCACCTCAGCCTCCCAAAGTTCTGGGATTACAGGTGTGAGACACCGTGCATGGCCCGATACTTTCATGATCAAAACAGTGTCTATATACACTGACAACAACCAGTAAAGACCACAAAACAGTGTCTATATACACTGACAACAACCAGTAAAGATCACAAAACAGTGTCTATATACACTGACAACAACCAGTAAAGACCACAAGTTTTGTGAACTTGACATGTGCGTTGAAGGGCTCCCGACACCCCAGAGAAACCCTACAAAGTGGACACCACCCTCCGTGTCTACACACTCAGGCTTCGAAGTCTACACCAGCCTTCCTGTCTACACACACAGGCTTGGGAATCTACATCATCTTTCCCACGTACACACACAGGTTTGAGAGTCTATACCACCCTTCCTATCTACACCCGCAGGTTTGGGAGTCTACACTACCTTCCTGTATATATCCACAGACTTGGGAGTCTACACTACCTTCCTGTGTACACACACATGCTTAGGAGTCTACACCACCTTCGCCATGTATACACACAGGCTTGGGAGTCTACACCACACTCCCTGTCTACACCTGCAAGCTTGGAAAGCAACACTACCTTCCCCGTGTATACGCACAGGCTTGGGAGTCTACACCAGCCTTCCCTTATACACACATAGGCCTGGGAGTCTCGATCACCCTCCCTGTCTACACCCACAGACTTGGGCATCTACACCACCTTAACTGTGTACAGGCACAGGCTTGGGAGTCTACATTGCCTTCCCTGTGTACACACACACAGGCTTGGGAGTTTATACCACCCTCCTTGTGTGCGCACACAGGCTTGGGAGTCTACACCACCCTTCCTGTCTACACACAGACAGGCTTGGGAGTCTACACCACCCTTCCTGCATTTGGGGGGCCCCAGCTCCTAACGCATTGCATTGGGTAGGGGGGCCTCTAACACATGCATTTGGTGGGCTCCATCTCCTAACCCAGTGTACACACCTTCCCCGTGTACACACATAGATTTGGGAGTCTACACCACCCTCCCTGTCTACACACACAGGCTTGGGAGTCTATACCACACTTCCTTGTAGTCTTGGGGGTCTACACCAATTTCGCTGTGTGCAGGCACAGGTTTGGGAGTCTACATTGCCTTCCCTGTCTATACACACACAGGCGTGGGAGTCTACACCACCTTCCTTATATACCCCATCTCTACTAAAAATACAAAAAATTAGCCAGATGTGGTGGCATGTGCCTGTAATCCCAGCTACTCAGGAGGCTGAGGCATAATTGCTTGAACCCAGGAGGTGGAGGTTGCAGTGAGCTGAGATCACGCCACTACACTCCAGCCTGGGCAATAGAGCAAGACTCTGTCTCAAACAACAACAACAAAAAAAACAGAAATCAAACCAGAGAGGGTCCTTGTGCCACTTTGTTTTCTGTCCTTGGTCCTGAAACCAGGAGACAACTGGTTGGTTGTTTAGGTCACTGATGATTCTTTAGCAGTACGGTAAAGAGGGAAATTGCTCAGGGAGGTGAAAAGTGCGTAAGAATTTTGATCAGTATCTGTCTATCTGTCATCTATCATCTGTCTCATATTGCTTTATCTGTGTTCTCTCTCTCTTTCTCGCCCATTATTTATTTTCTGAGGGTAGAGCCTTGAATACTGGGTTTTAAAGTTCTTGATTGCTCTCAGCTGGTTCTGGGCACAGAGGATTTAAGGAATATTTGAGATTTGAACAAAACTGAAAAAAGACCAACTCTGCTAGTCATGGCTCTGGCACCCCCCTTTTGGTGGGGGGAAAGTGGGATGTGGGGTTCTTCAGCCCATGCCTGTTGCTGGCCAGGCTCTTCTGAGACACAGTGGCCTGGGACTGCAGGATGTGGCTCCTCCTGACCCCGCACAGGAGCCCAGCCCCTCCCTGGGCTGTGTCTGGAATGCCACACACAGCCACCTCTGCCCCAAACAGCAGCCCCCTCTATGTGATGGGGTTTACCCTCCTGCCAGGAACACAGACAGCCTCCTCACCTCCCCAGCATCCTCCCTGGGAGGTTGAGCCCATCCTCACCCACAGCCTGGGCACACGTTTAATTTATCCAGCCCCTCCTCGGCTACCAACTCCCCTCACCGGAGATGCCTGCCTGGGCCCTGAATTCTGAGGCTGCCCACGGTAGGCCTGACACAGAGTCACACACCAGATGCGCATTACAAAGAGCGTCACAGTGGAAGAACGAGAGGAAAGCCTGTGAGAACAAACGGATCTCCGGTGTTCAGCAGGCTGATCTACTGCAAATCACCCTGATGCAACCACCAACTCGGCCAGAGGAAATCACAAGTTTTCCATCTTCATCAGCTCTTACGACTGCAAGATCCTACAGCTGCCTCTTGGGGGAGGTTGGGGCTTGTGCCTTAGGGGGCCAGGCAGGTCCTTCCAGGAGAAGGCGGCACCAAGCCCAGCATCAAACGAAGCAGGTCCTTCTCCCTTCACAAGCAGCATCCACGGCTGACTGGTGCCCCTCGGCCCCACCGCTCTCCCCTGCCTTCCTCGCCGAAGCCTCCCAACACTGATGCCACCTGGGGTGGGGCAGGAGCAGGAAGAGGCCCACACTGCCATGTCCCATCCCAACACCAAATCAGGGGCAGTCCTGCTGCCCTTTAATTCTCTCCCATTGTGCCTTTGGCAGAAGAATCTATTTCCACTCAAATGGCATCTTCCAACTGTCCCCCAGACCCAGCCTCCCTCAGCTCCCATGGCAGGGTTAGGGGCACAAGCACTGCCCATCAACCCTTCACAGAAGCTGGCAATGGAGTCAGGAACCTGAGCGGCAAAGGGAGCTCTTCCGCCACCAGGTGGCCAGTGTTGCTTCCCAGCGGGTTCCACCCGCTGCCTTGCAGGCCATCTACGTGGGGCAGACCACAGGGACAGACTCCAGCAAACTCAGGATGATGAAGACACATCCTGCCTTTGAGGACCCAGCTCACAGAGAATAAAATCTGTGAACAATAATCACAACACGGCACACGCAACCCACGCCCCAAAATAAATCTGCACTAGGTACAGAGCCGGCACCAAATGGCTTTCTCCTACAAAATCAAAACAGCCTTGGAATGTCCTTCTTTACTAGATCAACAGATGGTTGTCATAGATAGATGACTGATAGATAGACAGATAGATAACTGATAGAATAGACTAGATGATAGACATAGAGGCTGGATAAATAGCTGATAGACATTGTTAGATGTGACAGACTATATATGTTCTATTGATAGATAATGATAGAGGATACAGATGGGTGATTGATAGGTGGATGTAAATGATTGATAGGTAGACAATTGACAGGTAAAGATAGATTAGATAGGTAGATATAGATGATTGATAGGTAAAGATAGATTAGATAGGCTGGGCATGGTGTCTCACGCCTGTCTTGAGTAGAGACAGACAGGTCTTGAGTAGACACCAGACAGGATCTCTACTAAAACTACAAAAATTAGCCGGGCGTGGTGGCGCATGCCTGTAATCCCAGCTACTCGGGAGGCTGAGGCAGGAGAATCATTTGAACCAGGAGGCGGAAGTTGCAGTGAGCCGAGATCACACCACTGCACTCCAGCCTGGGCGACAGAGCAAGACTCTGTTTCAAAAAAAAAAAAAAAAGATTAGAAAGATAAATGATATAAATAGATGGTTGATAGGTGAATGGAGATGATTCATAGGTAGATAGGTAGAAGATAGAACGAAAGCTGGTCTCCTCCCCTCAGAGCACAGTGCAGATCCCGTGCAGGTTAGACAGCTCCCGCGTAGTTCAGACAGCTCCCACGCAATTCACGCAGCTCCTGCACAGGTTAGACGTCTTTTCTGCCATCATGGGCTCTGATTCCCCAACCTGGTGCCATGGTCCACACAGTCGCTTCTTGGCCCTGCAGGTACAAGCCGGCCAGTCCACAAAGGTCACGGCCACCGCTCCACTCAACCCATGGCTGGCTGTGCTCAGGTGTGTTTCCTCACCTCTGTCTCTCACTGAACAGCTGAGAACAGGCCCCTCCTGGCCTATGCTTTCTCATCATGTAGCTGTAGTTCTCTCACACCTTTAGAACCCACTGAGATTTCTAAAGCTCCTCCTCTAGTGAGCAACCTGGGACCACAGGCTGAGACCACAGGCATGAGCCACCACACCCCACTAAATTTTTCATTGTTTTGGAGAGACGGGGTCTTGCTATGTTGCCCAGCCTGGTCTCAAACTCCTGGCCTCAAGCAATCCTCCCACCTCAGCCTCCCAAAGTGCTGGGATTACAGGCCTGAGCCACTGCACGCAAGTCTTTTAAAATAATTCTTACATAACAGGTAACTTCAGTCCAGGCACAAATTTCTAAATTAGTAGACTCTGAATCTATTGTTGGATTGTCTCTAGCCTATGGCCATGTTCTCTTCTCTAGATCGTGAGGCCTCAGGGCGCAGCTTTCCGTTTGTAAACTGTCCCTGGGGTGCTGCCCCAGGTGGTGCTGAGCAGTGAACACTGCCCAGCTACCAGTTGGTACCAGGGACATGGGAGCCTGGCACCCGCAGAGCCCAGTGGAGGCAGGGTACCTGCAGCCAATATTTCCAGGCACCGAGAGCCAGGTATGTCCAAACAAAGAGAGCCTGTGAAAAAGCAGGTGCAGCAATGAGGGACCCAAAGGTGAGCAGGGAAGGAGTCTCCATAATTTGGCACAGAGAGGAGCAGTATTCTCCTCAGTATTCACCCCAAGCCAGGCAGGTTCTCACACCTTCTGGATACATCAATGCTAGACTGAAAAAAAAAAAAAAAAGCAGTAATCTGGAGTCCTTCCTGTGGGATGCCACTCAGCTTCTCTGGACAGGAGGGTCTCACACTGCACACCAAGAGATGAGGCCCAGAAGACAGAGACCTCTCACCTCTTAACACCTCCCCAGGTCTGACCAGGGGTTAATTACGATTGAGGAGGAGCCGGATCACCGAGGTCTGCAGGCAGTTGGGGGTCCAGAGGCCCAGGGGGGCTCTCAAACCCAGACCCGATGTGGCCCTGCCTGGCCCCAGATCCCGACAGAGCAGAGGCAACAAAGTGATGGTTCTCCCGGAGCTGCCAGCAGGAATTCTTCCAGTGCTTGGAGGAGATTTTTCTCTCATATTTTCTTTGTTCTTCATCATCCCATTTAAAAAGGAATAATAAGGAAAATATTTTGTATAAAAATGAATTTCTATTGCTCTCATTACACAATGTTTTCTTAAAGAGAAGCAAAAAAGAAGAAAATAAAATGCATTCACCACATCCTACTCATACTTCTCAACACTGTAAGATTTTAACAATCCATATGAGGTCATACCGTGTGTACTTTTTTGATACCTTTTTCCTTCTCAGAACGACACAGTTCCATCTTTCGAGGCCAATACCTGGCCCGGCAGAACTCCACCATGAGGCACATCCACTTGTTCACCCACCTCCCTTTTAACGAATATTCGTTCCCAGTGAAAATAACGACTGTCCCATCACAGCGTGCAGAGGAGACAGGCTGTTTACTCAGTCTGAGCAGTTCCTCCTTCTGAGATGTGACCACAGCAGGTGACCGTGGGGACACCTCACTCAGCCAGCTTTTCAGGGCCCCCTCTGGGGCTGCAGTCACCTCTGCATCACCTTTTGGCCCCTTCCCCGCCACTCCCTCTCACAGAACTGATGTCAGTAAAGAATGGACACAGGCTGCCTCCCTCATGACTGGGGTCCTAGGTCCCAGGGACCCTGGAAGGCCTGGAGGAAAGAAGGTCATCTGAGAGGTCAGGCGATGTCAGAAAACAAAATCCTCCCAGCTGTTGTCTCCCCACTTACATATGTTTTATGGTGGTAAAAAAATATAGAATAAAATATACCATCTGAATCATTTCTAGATGTTCAGTTCAGTAGTGCTAACTACGCACATTGTTCTCCAGCAGATCCCCAGAACTTTCTCACCTTCCCAAACGGAAACTCTGTCCCGATTAAACACTGACCCTCTCCCCCTGCCCCTTTCCCTGGCACCCCCATCCCACTTCCTGTTTCTGCGAATTTGATGATTCCAACTACCTCATACCAAACAGCATTTGTCCTTTTAGGACGGGCTTCTTTCACTCAGTAGAACGTGTTCAAAGACCACCCGTGGTGTGGCACGTTTAAGGCTGGGTAGTAAGTCCACTGTGTGGACAGATGGACCACATCTTGCTCACCACTCGTCTGTCAATGGACACTTGAGTGGCTTCTAACTTCCGGTTACTGTGAATAACGCTGCTATGAACATGGATGTGCAAATATCTGTCCAGGTCCCTGCTTCTCGTTGTTTTAGGTATGTATGTACCCAGAAGTGGGCGTGTTTTAATGCTTACCTCATATGGTTTCTGATCATGTACACAAACAGAGTAACAGGCAAATGTTTTGGCCGAGGTAGGGGACAAATGGGGGGGGTTGCTTATTTTACATGAATTGCTGGATTGCTAGGTGAAAGTGGAACTGATATTCTTTGAGACCCTACTAAGCGTCGATGTTGCAGAGAACACAACGTGTAAGAACGGTGACCACTTGCGCTCTGCGCGCAGGACTGTGCTGGGACCATGTGGTGGCTCCTCACTGTGTCCCCAGGCAGCCTCACAAGGCAGGCATGGCCATCGCCTCACCTTCAGCAGAAACCCACCACGAGCAGGGGCACATGGGCTGCGCTTTTCACGAAGCCCTTTGAGAACAGACATCAACAATGTGAATGTTACTCCTTAAGTTAGAGCCAAAGATACTTGGTTTGCCAGAAACACATGACTAGAACGCTGCATCCTGAACAGCTTTAAAAGAAGGCAGCTGTCCTAACCTGCATCCTCCCAGCAGGGTGCAGGTTAAAAAACCTAAAGCAATGCAGCCTCACCTCGAAGAGAAATCTTGTCCATCTGTTGTTCCTTCATGTGTGATGGGGCATTGGCTGATTAATCTGATTTTTGTAGTCCATGCATGTCAATAAGGCTCATTCACATGTCAGAATGTGCACAGGGTCATTCCGTTAGCGTGGCAAGAAGGGCGGGGCCTGGGAATCGGGAGTCCTGTTTCTAATTTTAGTGAAGTCTTCCACCCTCGATCTTGATGAATACTTGATCAAGTCAATAAATATCAAAGATTCAGAAAGATTATGTAGATCAGGACATTAGATTACATAATTCTCATAGTTTCTTGAAGCCAGAATTTCCAATGATTCTAGAAGTAATAACCCCAATAATTCTCATTACTACTTCAAGGTATTTTTGAAAATTACAATTTTATAACATCCATTGCTTTAGAAGTAAAATCTCCCCAGGTCTAAGAGATAACCCCCTGCCTGGGAAAACTCCCCCGACAGCTCTTTGGGGGTGCGGGGCTCCTTCTGTGAAGAGGAAAATGCCGCTTCTGCAGGACATGGGTGACCTTGAGCAACTGCACATTTTCTCACCAAATACAAGGAATTTTTTAAAGAAAAGACCAAATGGTGTTACACACCAGAAGGTTTGGGTGATATTTCATTTTTTATTTTAAAGCAAGTAGAAACTTTCTCTGATAATTCATCAGCCTCCACACTGACTCAGACCTTCATGCTCTAATTGTGGTCCCAGACTGGCAGCTTTGGCCTCCCCAGGGCTGGTCAGAAATGCAGAATATTGGGTCTAACATACCTCGGAAAGTGCACTTTGACATCTAACAATCCTGAATGACTCAAAAGCACAGCACAGGTCTATGCAAGGTCCCCATGCAAGACAAGACACTTCTGACAGGGAAGATGGCCCGGGCCAACACCAGAACCAAACTCTCAATTGGGGGGACCGTGCCACCCCCCACAGTCGCAGCAGCTCTCCCTACTTCCCATCCCCACTGCCTGTGGCCAACTGGAACACCACAATTTGGGTGGAGCATTGCAGCCCAGCAAGCGTGGTCCCCAAGAGGAGGAACACTGAGAGGAAGCTCACTGATGGGTGAGACACTGCGCTGCAGACCTGCCTCTCTCTGGTGTGAACAGATTCGCAAAGGGGCCAACGAACGCATGTCTTTTGAGATCTCATGACCTCCAAGAGAAGTCTCTGTGTTAGGAGATGTCTTAGCTGGAACTGTAACAGAATGCCATAGGTCGGGTGGCCTGGAAACAACAGACACTGATTTCTCACAGCTCTGAAGGCTGTGAAGTCGGAGAGCCAGGCACCGGGAGACTCGGCATTCCAAGGTCCTGCTTCCTGGATGGTAGATGACGCCTTCTCACCATGGCCTCACTCCGCGAAGCGGGCGAGGAAGCTCCCTGAAGCTGCCTTATTAGTGAGCTGATGAGCACGAATCCCATCAGGAGCATCCACCCTCGAGACCTGGTCACCTTCCAAAGCCCCCACCTGTCAGGGGCTGGGTTTCAACACATGCACTTGTGGGAACAAACACCCAGACCAGCACAGGAAGAGGGTAAATAGCCTTACTCCTCCATCTGCCCTTTACATGAAAAATATAATCATGGAATCAACTGCGACAACAGCAGCAGAGGAAATGCAAATCAATGCAGTGAAACCCAGGGCCTGTCAGCATTAAGACACCCACTCCATCTCCCACAAATAAACCCAGTGTTATGTTAAAGTTTCCTATTATTAATAGTCCATTTAGCACTTGAAAGCAGCAAGGCTGATTGTGCATGAAGCCCTGTGTGCTTGCTCGGGAGCCTGAAGGAGAGTGTGTTGAGTGATACGGCGTGAAGGCAAAGCTGTTGGATGACCACTGGCCTGAATCATACGTGAAGCCTTGCCGCGTCAGGATCAGTGATGCTCCCAGGGGCACATGCCTCAATAGAATGGGACACGGCTCAACAATCTCATGTATGGACAATGTGAATTAACTAAACACCAACGCCTTCACGATGCTGAGTGCGAGCCTTTAAAGAGCAGAATGTGTCCCCATCCGTTCCAGCATTAGTGCATGGCAGAGGCCGAGAACACAGTGTTTCCCACGGCAAATGTTTCCTGGCCCAGGAAAACCTGCGTTGAGGGGGCAGGGTGTGGTCCTCCTGGTTTCAGAGAAATCAACCACGGCCACAGCCTCGTCCACATAGAGCCCCTCGAAGCCTTGCACAGGCGAAGAAGGCATCTGCTGGTGTGGTGCCACCGAAGAAGAGAGGTCCCACCTGAAACCTCACAGGGAGATTTGTTCTTTCTCTCAAGGCAGGACCTCAAGTTCACAGCTCGAGACCTTGTCCAGGGTCCTAAAGTGGCTTCTTGGAAAATATGAAATTACTGACCGATCCCCAGCATCAACTTTGCCAACAGCCTTGTGCTTCTCGTTCAGAGCAAGAGGTACCCAAGTGGAACGCAGGTACAGCACGTCAGTGAGAACAAAAGCATCACAAAATGCAAGTCTTATTCCTGCAGCAGTTTGCAAGTTGGCCGTGATGTCTCATAATCTGAAGTTTGGGTGAGGCGGTGCCAAAACCCAGCTGGTGCAAGCTAAAAAAAATGACCAAGCTATGAGGCCACGGAAATGCAACTTGATTACAACACACACTTAGCGGAGCTAATCACACAGCATTCAGATGCTCCCAGCCCACTCTGATGGGGGTGCTGGATGAAGAATCCTGCAACCCTCGCCGGGGACATCCGAGCATCCTTGTTAGCTCAGGGCACACCCTCTGCAGAGCCTCACAGGCATGTGGCATGGCAGCACATGAGGGGAGAAGAGGGGGTCTTCCATTTAGGGGCACAGTCTCCCCTCCCTTCCCCTTATCCCTCAACTTGTGAAGAAACGAGTGAGGTCTTTGATGAGATGCCTGTTTTTTAGTGAAGAGTCTTTTCTGTTTACAGGATCTATGCATAGCATATATTTCTAAGATTGGCGTCATTCCTTACACCTGGATTTGTTCTCCAGTAAGTGATTAGAACTTGGGCTCTGATGCCACAGTGCCTGGGATGTCTACGAAACACACATCATGACAACTCCTCCATCAGGGGGCTGCTGGGATGATTAAACAAAATGATACAAAGATGATACAAAGAAATGGCCAGGGCGCGGTGGCTCACGCCTGTAATCCCAGCACTTTGGGAGGCCGAGGCGGGTGGATCACAAGGTCAGGAGATCGAGACCATGGTGAAACCCCGTCTCTACAAAAAATAGAAAAAATTAGCCGGGCGCGGTGGCAGGCGCCTGTAGTCCCAGCTACTTGGGAGGCTGAGGCAGGAGAATGGCGTGAACCCGGGAGGCGGAGCTTGCAGTGAGCCGAGATTGCGCCACTGCACTCCAGCCTGGGCGACAGAGCTAGACTCCGTCTCAAAAAAAAAAAAAAAGAAATGGCCAGGGCAGCGCTTGCTTGCCGGGGGCACAGTGAGCTCTGGATAATTGTTGCCGTACGTCTTGTTAATCACAGGTCTACAGACTGCCCCATCTCCACAGGAAGACCCACCTCATTCTTTCCAACAGCTGCAGGATATTCTGTGGTGTGAATATGATATATTTAACTAGCCTCTTGTTTACAAAAAATCAAGTTGTTTCAAACGAGTATTATTTTATGACAAAAAAGGCAGCAATGAACATGCTTATGCAAACATCTTTGCACATGTGTGCAAGTATGTTTGTAAGGAAAATTCCTAGAAGTGGGATATGGGGGTAATAGAATTGTACATTTTGTGATGGATACAGCCAACCGACCTGTGAGCAGCTGAGCTGATTCCCACCTCCACCACCAGGACATGAGGCTGCCAGGCACCACCCCCCTCACCAACACCAGCAAGGCCAGCTGTGCGGCTGCCATCCCAGTGCTCCTGAAGCACGGCACCAACACGAAGCAGCACGGGGCTGGGCAGTTGCCCGGGAGCGAGGAGACGGGTGCATGCCAGGCCCTGGCCTCAGCCCCCAAGCCCCCTGCTCCCAAGCCCCCTGCCCACCCTTCATGCCCCAGGAATACCTGGCTTGACTCCTCACCTTCCACTGCACCCTCCAGCTCCATCTAGACCCTTTCCCTCAGCATGGCAGCTTCACCCGCACGTGTTTATTTAAAGCACAGGCAAGGAATGCCAGTGGTAAGGCCAGAGGGCAGGCAGCTCAGCACAGCACACCACAGATCCCTTCTCAGCCCAGGAAATGGCTCTGTGGCCCACATCAGCCAGGAATATGAAGGGTCACAGACGCCCTGCTGGGAGCTAAAGAGAAATGTGTGCAAATCTAAGGAGAAATGTGCAAGGCCTGTGCCTTCCCTTTGGTGTGCGCCTGCTCTTGAATGAGAGTTGCATTCTCCTGAGGGAGACCCTGCGCAGGCCCTGTCCTACGTAACACCTTTACACAAACTCTAAAAAGTCATCCCAGTCATGCATGGGCCCAGGATTGCTGCCACCTTTCAGAAAATTGTATTGTGGAGGGAGGCAAGGATGAAACAAACAAGGTGTGGGGGTTTCTGCTCTATCAAACTATGAGGTTCCCAGGAACATGACACAGTCCACACTGCATTGGATCTGAGTATCAGGATCCAGCTGTATTTGACTTTCAGAGCTGCAATCTATACAGGCATATTTGTGGCTACATAAACATAGATTATCAGAATGGAACTAAATATGCAGCTTTTAAATACAACCACACCAAAGGGAATTTTGCAAATTACCTCTCATCCTGAGAGGTGAGACAGAGCCAGCTCTGGGCTGTGGCTGGTCATCTCAACCCGGGTGCCATAGGCCATCTGGGCACCACCTCTGCTGAGCACAAAGGTGGACATGTCCCCAAAATAGCAACTTTGCTCAGAATTCCAAACAGGGTCTCAGCTCAATGGTGAGAACTCTTAACTCGGACGGCAAACTTCCAGTCTGGGATCTGCAGGCCTCAACCACTGTCAAAGCACCAGAAAACCCCCAGGAAGAAAGTAAGAGCAAAGGCACGGCAGACGCCAAAGGGCCAGGAGTCGCCCCCTGTTACTTCATGACTCCGACTTACTTTCTACACACAAGACGCAGAAACCATCTCATGCAAGCCCCCCGGGAGCCCTGGAGGCAGGCACCGTTCCCATAGTTACCCGCGTGTCTAGAGACTGTCCCACATCTCCACACACAGATCCGCCTACTGTCTCTGCCAGATGCAAGACATTCTGATGAGGAAACTGAGGCATGGAGCTTCTCAGGAACTTTCTGCAGGTCACCTGACACTAAGCCCACAACACTGTCCTCTAAATATTTAGGACACCTATATTTCCCTTTGTGTCAGCCATTTCCCTGCCTTTAAAAATCTCTCCCTGAGATTATGGATAATTTTGATAACTTTAAGAATCAATAAAATTACTCGTTTTATCCACTGACATCAGAAGTGGCCAAGCTTGGCGAGGCGCAGTGGCTCACGCCTATAATCCCAGCATTTTGGGAGGCCAAGGTGGGTGGATCACCTGAGGTTAGGAGTTCAAGACCAGCCTCACCAACATGGTGAAGCCCTGTCTTTACTAAAAAATTTTAAAAAACTAACCGGGCATGGTGGTGGGTACCTGTTATCCCAGGTACTCAGGAGACTGAGGCAGGAGAATTGCTTGACCCTAGAAGATGGAAGTTGCAGTGAGCCAAGATCACACCATTGTACTCCATCCTGGGCAACAAGAGCAAAACTTTGTCTAAAAAAAAAAAAAGAAGAAGTGGCCAAGCTTTAGCTCCTGAGCAATTCCAGAGAGACTCAGCCATAGAGCTGACTGTAGCCTCCCGAGGACAAGCTTTGGCAAACGGGCCCCATGGAGGGCACTTGGCAGCCCTTAGCCAGGCATCCCACCACAAGCACCACACAAAAGGTTATCTGCACGTGACTGGGCGTTTAAAGGGCTAGGGAGCCCTGGACAATTGAAACTGGAGTCCTTTCTGAATTTCTGAATTCCCTCCTTTAAAGGTTTCCAAAGTGAGTCTGCACCTCCATCCTGGATCTTGTTAGAGATGCTGTTTTTGCTATTAGCCACCCTTCACAGGGTTTGGTAATAAAAGATAGTTAAAGTGGGTTTTTTGTTTTGTTTTGTTTGTTTGAGACGGAGTCTCACTCTGTCGCCCAGGGTGGAGTGCAGTGGCACAATCTCTGCTCACTGCAACCTCCACCTGCTGAGTTCAAGCAACTCTTCTGCCTCAGTCTCCCAAGTAGCTGGGATTACAGACAGCCACCACCATGCCCAGCAAATTTTTGTATTTTTAGTAGAGATGGTTTCACCACGTTGACCTGGCTGGTCTCAGACTCCTGACCTTGTGATCCACCCACTTCGGCCTCCCAAAGTGCTGAGATTATAAGCACGAGCCACCATGCCCAGCAAAAAGATTATTAAAGTTTAATAAATAAATAAATAAAAGTCTCCAACGGAGAAAAGATTTTTCATTTTCTTCATCATTTTTTCTTAAGCGGAGGAAGGTAAGGAGAGCAGCTCCCTGTGCTTCTAATTTAAGTATCTACATTTTCACAAGTCCCTGTTAACGTAGCCGATCCTTAACAAAGGCTAGAACGTGGGAATGATCAAACATTAGAGGAAGCCCTGTTGCCCTCAAGGGCCACCTGCCTGGCACACACCTGCGTGCACTTCCCACATATTTATGGTGTTTATCCCAGTGTTTGCTGGGCTGGAGAACTGGCCATTCTGTCACTGTGACAAACAGGCCTGATGAGGCCAGCCATGCCTGCGATTGCATTTTCCACTCTCCAAACAGAATCTATTAGACATGATGCAATCAGAGTTTATTTTTAGGAAGGCTTTTCATTACAGTGATGTGAAATGTCAAGGCTGAGACTCGGCAGGCTCTATGCAGACCTTCGGCTCCCACTCATTAAGTTCCTGCCACGTGCTGAGCCCAGGCTGGGCCCTGGACAACACAAGTAGGTCCCCAATTAACAGCCAAGTTAATTAACTGATTGGAAACACAGGGGAAAGCTGTCTTGGGCAGGGACATGGCCCTCAAGGAGCACGCAGGCTGAAGGTGTACAGGCATCGTGCAGAAAGGAGTACAGACAGCATGGTCAGGGGTTCTGCAAGGGGAGAGAATGTCAAGCCCAGTGAGCACTGGGGACTGCACCTCCCCATACCTGATGAGGGGCAGAGAAAACCAAATAGGGCACCCCCATCTGACCTCATCCCACCCTTCCTTGCTGCCCAGGTGTGCAAGACAGGGCACGGGCCATCCCAACTCCAAGTCTGGCCTGGACACAGAAATGACCAATGGGCTAAGGACAGTCAGAAGTTGATGTTGAGACTCTTTCCTTTATTAAAAACTGTTTTGCCCAGGCGCAGTAGCTCACATCTGTAATCCTAACACTTTGGGAGGCTGAGGCCGGCAGATCACTTGAGGTCAGGAGTTCAAGACCAGCCTGGCCAACATGGTGAAACCCTGTCTCTACTAAAAATTTAAAAATTAGCTGGGTGTGGTGGTACATGCCTGTAGTCCCAGCTACTCAGGAGGCTGGGGCAGGAGAATCGCTTGAGCCTGGGAGGCAAAGGTTTCAGTGAGCCAAGATCATGCCACTGTACTCCAGCCTGGGCAAGAGTGAGACTCTAATAGTAATAATAAAGTTTTAAATTGTATACCTGCAAACAGTATCTAGCTCAACTTCCTCATTTCAAGGAAAGAGAAACTGAGATGCAGAGAAAGGAGATTCACACACAATATAGCGAAGCCAAACTTGTATATGTCACTCCCAGAGACGGTAGGAACATCACATGCTTCCTTCTGGAGTCATTGGTTTGGAGAAGAAAAAAAAAAAAAAAAAAAGCTCTTGGACTAGATTTCCTTTTTTTGGAACTACTGAGGAAATCTGCAGGAAAAGAGGGTCTTCAAATACTGGGGCAAATCATATGACTGACTTGTATTACACAAAGCTGAGATTTATAATAAATACTCTAAACAAGTACTCCTGGACCAAACAGTTTTCACCTACCACATTTTACAGAAATATGCTTTAAAATAGTGGTTTCTATTTTTTTCTATCTTTTTAATCTCACAGACTAATAATCTTTTTTAAAAAATTGGGGTAACCTATATGTAAAGTTGCCAAATCTTTGTAACTAAAAATGTTTAAATTAAAAAAAAAAAAAAAAACTTTCCTATCACACTTCTTTTAAAAATAACTAACATTAAAAAATATTCCTCCAGGCACAGGAGTTCACACCCGTAATCCCAACACTTCAGGAGGTCAAGGTGGGAGGAACACTTGAGCCCAGGAGTTTGAGGACAGTCTGGTCAACATAGTGAGACCCCATCTCTACAAAAAATACAAAAATTAAGAAGGTGCAAGGGAGTAGATCTGTGGTCCCCGCTCCTGGGGAGGCTGAGACAGGAGAATCGCTGGAGCCCAGGCGTGGGAGACTACAGTGAGCTGTGACCATTTGGCTGCACTCCAGCCTGGGCGACAGAGCAAGACTGTGTTTCAAAACACATATAACCAACTGTACATGTATGTATCTGAAATCTCAGGAATTTAGGTATTTTAAGGGGAATACATCTGACAGTAGGAATGCGTCTCTGCAGCGTTTGCACGGGGTGGCCGGCGCTGGCTGTGCCCGTGGAGGCCCCTGGCCCAGGTAGGCCCCTGGGTCCCTGAGCGAACGCACCGGCTTTGAGTTGTAAACCAGGTAGAATGGACTGAATTCCCAGAATTCGATCACCACTGAGCGACCTCGAAGAAGATCAGGCGTGGGCCTCACAGGTCGAGGGCCAGACCCAGAAGCGCCTCTGCCTGGGCTGACGAGACTCCCAGAGACCCTCCCCGGGGCGTCACAGCGGAGGAAGCCGAGGAGCTCGCGCAAGCCAGGCTGTGGGGCCGAGGGGTCCCGTTCTCGGGGTCCTGCTCTCAGGGTCCTGCTGGGCCCCTCACCAGGAAGAGGGGACGGGGAGGCAGCAGCTCCCAGCGGCCTCGTGGGCGCCACTGATAGGAGCGCGGGGCACAAGGCTGTCCAGAAAGAACTCAGGGCGCAAGGGCGCCTGACAGGAACGCGGGGCGCGAGGCCGCCTGACTGACAAGAACGCGGGGCGCGAGGCAGCCTGACAGGAACGCGGGGCGCGAGGCCGCCTGACTGACAAGAACGCGGGGCGCGAGGCAGCCTGACAGGAACGCGGGGCGCGAGGCCGCCTGACTGACAAGAACGCGGGGCGCGAGGCCGCCTGACAGGAACGCGGGGCGCAAGGGCGCCTGACAGGAACGCGGGGCGCGAGGCCGCCTGACTGACAAGAACGCGGGGCGCGAGGCCGCCTGACAGGAACGCGGGGCGCAAGGGCGCCTGACAGGAACGCGGGGCGCGAGGCCGCCTGACTGACAAGAACGCGGGGCGCGAGGCCGCCTGACAGGAACGCGGGGCGCGAGGCCGCCTGACTGACAAGAACGCGGGGCGCGAGGCCGCCTGACAGGAACGCGAGGCGGCGCTCTCCCGCCCTCCCTCAGCCCCGCGCCCTGGCCAGCGGGTGCAGCTCGCATGCAGGGGAGCCCAGAGCCCACGCGCCGAGGCCGCCAGGCGTTTCCTCCGGCGCGTCCTCCCCCCGTTTCCCCCAGGCAGGGGGAAGCCCCGAGAAGCCGCCTCCGGGCTCCCTCAGATCCACCGCACCAGGCGGAGGCCGGGCCCCAGGCTCTAGGCGGAGCCGACACCAGGCCCCGCAGGCGGACCCGGGCAGACCCGTGTCCTTCTGGAGGCCGCTCCTTGGCCTGGGGCCCTGGGTCCTCGCCCTGAGCAGCGCGCCCGGTGTAAGGGACGCCCTCAGAGGCCTCCACCCCACACTCCACCGCGCGCTGCCAACCGGGACCAGGTGTTTTGCTGAATAAATAAATTAATCCATAATAAAAGCTGCGTCCAACCAGATCAGGCCAGAACCGAGCGCCCTCGAGCACCCTCTCCCACCATCATCCTCACAGGCGGACTCTGCACCAGGAGAAAGCGGCTTCGGCAGCTCCGACCCCTCAACGGACGCGTCTGCCCGTGGTGGGCCCTGACCCGCGGCCGGCTCTGCCACTGAGACTCTCCCTGTGTCCTCCGTGCCCCGAGGGGCCTGCCAGCCCGCTCTCCCGCACCGTCTCCTTGACACGAAATGTTACCTGGCCCGCGGTGGGCTGTTTCCGCTGTAACGTGTACACTGGCGACGCACACGGCTGGAAACGGTTCGCAACTCTGAGAGCCCGCGGAGAGGCTTGAGCCTGGGAGCCACCGTCTCCGACCACGGACTGACCAGGAAGCACCAAGGAGACCCGCCTCCTCAGGAACTCCGTGGAGCTCATGGCTTCTGTGACTGAGACTAAAAGCATCCAGAAAAGCCCGACATTGTGGAAAGACACAAACGTGCGTGGACCTGGTTATCTTTGGCCTTCCACCGCTCAGAAGCCCACCCCTGCGGAGCAAAGCCCGGGGCGCGGATGGCAAAGGCACACACAGGGGCCTTCCCAGCAGCCGCCGCCATGGCGGACGCACTGGCTGGAGCCGCACCCAACACTCCACCTAGTGCCTCTTCGGTTTTGAATCCATTCTGTTTTATCTCATTTTATTTTATTTCATTTTATTCCCAAGCCCTGTGGCAGGGCTTGGAATTTTTTTTGTTTTGTTTTTGCTTATGATTATTATTATTTTTTAATTATGCCGTTTGTTGGCACACTTGATGAAAAGCACCTATTTCTGGCCCGCACAGTGGCTCACGCCTGTAATCCCAGCACTTTGGGAGGCTGAGGTGAGTGGATCACCTGAGGTCAGGAGTTCGAGACCAGCCTGGCGAAACCCCATCTCTACCTAAAAAATACAAAAATTAGCCAAGCGTGGTAGTGGGCACCTGTAATCCCAGCTACTTGGGAGGCTGAGGCAGGAGAATCGCTTGAACCTAGAAGGCAGAGGTTGCAGTGAGCCGAGATCACACCACTGCACTCCAGCCTGGGTAACAGAGTGAGACTCCCAACTCAAAAAAAAAAAAAAAAAAAAAAAAAGCACCTAATTCTTAAGGATCCAAAAAGATAAGAGCCAATTTCATTGCTGCTGTTTCCATTTCTTGGCAAAAATTAGGAAACACAACAAAATAAATATCCATGGAATAAAAATGGTGCATTTATTCACCAAAGTCTTACCACACACAGAGATGAATAATAATTTTTTTCCAAGCCAAGAACAGTATATATGACATGGAAAATTCTCTAGAGTTATTAAGTGAATTAACCTAATGAAATTCTACTATAAGACAAGCACTAGGAATGCACTGGAAAGAGAAAAGTCCTAGTGAGCTTCTGGAGGCGCAGAAGGTTCTAAAAGGCAGGAAAGGTTCTAGAAGGCAGAAAAGGTTCAGGAGCTTCTGGAAAGCAGGGAAGGTTCTGGAGGGCAGGGACTCTGTCTTGCTCATGCTTGCAAGTCCAACAACTAGCACATAGTAGGTATTCAATACAATGTTCTGAAAAGAGGTTTCTCTGTCTGGCTAATTGTCTAGTTGGGTGGAAACCTGATCCTCTTCATTCACAGTGAGATAGAGGAACCTGAAAAGGATAAACATATGAATTCCCCTCAAAATGTTGTTTAGTTTGGTACTACGTAGTGATGTGAACAACTGTGGGGTTAACTTGAGGCTCTAGTTATGCTACCTCCTCCAGAGAAGATCCACTTTGCCCCATCTGGCGGCTGAGGATTCCAGCAGCCCTGACAGCCCTGACCCACCAGGGCACTGAGCCAGCTCTGTGCCTACAAAGACAGCTGTCTGCTGAACCCTTTCTGGGTGCAGCCTGCTGGGTCCTAAGTTAAGTCTAAGGCATACCAGGGACCCCTGCCCAATAACTCTCCGAGGCTCCTGATCAGGACTGGCTAACACCCTGGAAAACAGTGACCCTAAGTGCCACATCCCTGCCCTTCTCCTGGGTCTCTGCCATCTGACTCATCACTGTGATCCTTCATATATTTCATACATTTTGTCCAGATCTGTTCTCAGTGCCAGGGTCATTGACTCCCTTTGTCCACCACTACTGGACACAGCACTCAGAGATCTTTGCCACTGAAATTGCTTTACACTTTGTTCTTCAGTGGAAAATGATTAAGCTGATATAGGAACAGCAGTTTCTAAATAAAGATGAGACCATAGTACATATTATCAGCCCACTGATTTTGCCAGTATAGTAAGCTTGCAAGTATGAGTTTACACTTTCTGAATGATTTACATTTTATTCCAACTAAATAAATAAATCTCACTCCATGACATTTTCTAAGCTGAAGAATAGTTGTTAATTCATTTTGAAATGTTCTTAGACGAAGAATCTAAATTTAAAAGAGTAATTAGCATGATGCATGATGAATGGACAAGAGTCTTCTGAGGCACACAGTAATGTATTTTCTTCCTTCATTTTACTTTTATAAAAATACTTAATGGGAATTAATGATCATCCTCTGGTACAGATGCCTCATCTGAACATCAACATTTCTTTGTATGTCACTAACACTTTATACCCAGCTAAACAACTCAAGATGTTCAGAGAAATGGAGGGGGGATGGGAAAGGGAATCTGCTTCCTAGAAATGCAGAAAACATCAACTTTGGATGCTGAGGAGGCCAGAATAGAATTTTAGATAAAGTTAAGCAATTTTCAGAAAAAGATTATGTTACTTGTGAAAAGTCATTCGTTGGTACCAATTTTAAAAAGTAAAGAGTGAGCATAGGGATCTTCAATCCAATCCTAGAGTAACAGAGCTAGAAGTGGTCTGGAGGAATGACCACTTCTCCTTTCTGACTGCCAGTGCTCACCACAGCTTCATGTCTCTGGGGTTCTTTCCTTGAAGACCAACCAATCAAGAGCTCGGGTATCTGTCCAGGAAGGTGTCAACAGCAAGTCACTCCCCATGCCTGGGTCTGAATGTCCTTATGTAGAAGTTACTTATGAATCGATGAAACTGGACCAGGGACTCTTCCAGCTCTGAGAATCTGTAACTGATATATTCATTTATTCAGCAAAAATTACTGAACATATATATTGAGATATGCCCACCCTTAGATGTTCCTGAATGTTAAGCTTGACATATGGCTAATGGTGGAGCCCCACGAGACCCCACAGCAAATGGCCTTTTGGGGTCTGGTGCCAGAAAAGTGGGCCCCCTTGTGCCATTCTCAAACTATGCTGTAGTTTCCATGGGCCTGTGAAGAGATTTATGGATTAGGTGACCCATTTTAACTAAACGTAATCCAGAGATTTGAAAAGATTCTTAGAAAGGAATTGTGGATTGTTAATAACATGAATACAAGAAAATCTGTACTTCCAATGGGAGCTCTTCTTTAGACACATTTTGAAGTGGAAAGCATCACAATTAGACCCACAGGAAGGCAACCAGAAAGATTAAAAATCATCCTTCGGACTTTCTCAATTATAGATTTATGCATATTTTCAGTAGTGATGAGCACTCTTCTCAACACATATTGTGCATCGAGACAGCAAATAACCATAGATTGAAGCTCTCCAGATTAAATACATTTAACAACTAAGTATCTAAAATGTTATTAATCACATTAATAAAAATTTTAGTGAATACAAAGAAGTTTTTGTCTCTTCAGCAAAATATTTTAATCATTAATGATGTTTAACTTCTCATTCTCTTAAATTTGTGTTGAATTTTTTATAATAAACATACAATGAGTTCAGTAGAGCACATATGTAACTTATAAGTAAGAATATGTATCTGGTAAATAAATGCACATTTCTGTTGGTGGCACCATCAGACACTGAGACACCACTTGGTGAGCCTTAGAGAGGAGGGGCCACAAGGGGGATGAGGCAGAAGCCTCCTGCCAGTGAGGGCCCAAGAGCCCTGCCCAGGGCTTGAGCTTTGTTCCTAAGGTTATGTGAGGGGCAGCTCTGGCAGAAGAGTGATAGGATCAGATTTCCAGTAGTGGCAGTTACTCTAGCCAGAACTGGAAGGTGGCATGGAAGGGGCCAATACTTCTGTCTTTCTTTTAAAGTTTGTTCTGCCATAATTTAAGCCAAATTCTTCCTCTCCTACATGTGAGGACTGCATGCCTGGCAGCTTCCTCCACATGCATCAGGCTGCTGGACGGGCCTCGCTGGCACACTGGGTAGGTGGCTCCATGGAGTGTCCTGCCTACTGCAGGATGTCGAACAGCGTCGCTGTCCACCATCCACCTAGTCCAAGCAGCAGAGGCACCAGGTGAGAGCCACTGATTTACACAGCAGAAGTGGCCACCACCAGACTACTCATCCTCTTCTCCTTCAGGCTGCAAACTAAAACAGACTTCCATCCTTTCTTCAAAGGACATATTTTTCTTCCCTTTTGTCATTTATTTTACACAGGAAAGTAGCATCTTTTAATAGTCTAGAAGAACTATTTCAACATTTGGAACATGCTAACAATATACCCACACATGGTAGAATCTTTCAAAATGAGGCTTTGATTTTGGAGTTAGTACTCATTTTATCTACAGTCTTTGTCAAACATGTTATCTTATGTGAAATCACCTGTAACAATCTGGGACATTCTTTTTTTTCATAGTGCTTGACTTTAAACTTACCCTGAATATCTCACATTCTTTCAGAGCGCTATGAAAAATATTAAATCATTAAACAAATGTTACATATTATTTAAAAGTACCAATAAACCAAACATGTCACTTTTTAACATTTACTATTGACTGATAACGTCAATAATGTAGTTGGCTAGCCCCATAAGATGTGTTTTACTTTTTATCACCGCTCACTGTAGCCTCAAACTCCTGGACTCAAGTGATCCTCCTGTCTCAGCCTCCCGAGTAAGTGAGACCACAGGTGTGTGCCACCAGGCCCAGCTAATTTTTTACATTTTTTTGTAGATACAGAGTCTCACTGTGTTGCCCAGGCTGGTCTCAAAATCCTGGCCTCAATTGATCCTCCTGCCTCAGCCTCCCAAAATGCTTGGTTTACAGGCATGAGCCAATGTACCCGGCCAGGTTTTACATCTATATTTCACCCCCCCAGAACCTGTGGAGGATACAAGAGGCATATCTACATAAGTATCCAAATTTTTTGCACAATTGCACCCTTTTATTTTCTCAGAAGGGCACTAAATCAACACATCTCTCGAGAACTACATCTTACTTCCCAAAGAGATAAAATAGATATAACCAATAATAATTTCACTATTACTAGAAATTGTAATAAAAATTTAAAAACAAGTAGATTGTTTTATAGAAAACTAAACCAAGAATCTAATCTTTATTTTTAAAAATATTTTCCACTTAAAAACATTTCATTTTCAAGTGATCAAAATGCTTCCTTCTTCTTAAGCTCACAGCAATGAAAAACTCATACAAAAAATGTTCTCTGAGTTTGCAACATTCCCAGTCCATGTGTTGTCAATACTTTTCCCGCTGGAAGAGCCTGCCTCTTACCCCAAACAAGCAGCAAGCAGGAACTCCCAGGCCTGGGTGAGGTGTGTCCCCTGGTGTGGTCACTCAGACAGAGCTGTGTGTCTGCAAACACCCCAAATCACTCACAGCCAGGCACTGCCAGCCCAGGCTGCCTGCACAGCGACCCTGCCAGGCTCATGCAGAAGAAGCCGTTTTCAGGCCACACTGGTTCTGCAAGAATGAACATCTCTGTAAAGTTCTGCTTCTGAAGTCACAGTTTCTCTATTCCACACAACTCTGCCTCAAAGCATTTTTAAAGCACATTCCAGGGACAAATGTGAGCTAGAAAAAGGGCTGAAAACATGAGGGGCCCTCTCGGGACAAGCCCCAGAGCCCACAGCCTGCACCACCAGCGCTTTCCATGGGACACAGGGGCCGCTAAAGAGCCTCCCACCAGCACCTCTGCCTACCTTTCCCACAGAGGCCTCTGGGGAGTAACATGCTGCTGATCTGAGTGAACATAAGGAACAGGAACACACCACAGACGTCCCACAGAAGCACAGCATGGGAGCCATGGCTGACAGCCAGTGGTCAAGACAGAAGTTCTGGAGCAAGATGGAAATGCACAGGGTATCTGGCTCCCCACCCTGCCCTATGCCACAAACAGCATGGGGCCTACACAACACTGAGGGCTCCCAACCCTCCCAAACACCACAAACAATATGGGGCCTGCACAACACCAAGGGCTCCCAACCCTCCCAAACGCCACAAACAGCATGGGGCCTACACAACACTGAGGGCTCCCAACCCTCTAAAATGCCACAAACAGCATGGGGCCTGCACAACACCGAGGGCTCCCAACCCTCCCAAACGCCACAAACAACATGGGGCCTACAAAACACTGAGGGCTCCCAACCCTCCCAAACGCCACAAACAGCATGGGGCCTACAAAACACTGAGGGCTCCCAACCCTCTAAAAGGCCACAAACAGCATGGGGCCTGCACAACACGGAGGGCTCCCAACCCTCTAAAATGCCACAAACAGCATGGGGCCTGCACAACACCGAGGGCTCCCAACCCTCTCAAATGCCACAAACAACATGGGGCCTACAAAACACTGAGGGCTCCCCACCCTGCCTGATACCACAAACAGCGTGGGGCCTGCACAACACTGAGGGCTCCTAAGAAAGTCCAAACAGCAAAGTGAGCACTCACCTTGTCTTCATTTCCTCTAAGAGGAAGACTGTTGTAACCTGATAAAACAGACAGATAAAGGATAGGACGTGACCACAGGAATGGGGTCCACCAGAGCAACCGATCCCCAAGTATGAGATGTGATGACAGGGACAGGGCCCATCCAGAGCCCACAGGTCTCCCCTTGGGAATCTGACACAACCCTAAGTGGATGGAGTAAGGGAAAGGGCCCTGTGCAAACTCTGAAGACTGCACTGGGCCCTGACATAGACCCTGCACTGCCCGGCTGCCTCCCTCTCCCCTTGCCATCCCCACAGACCAGGAAGATGAGCACAGCAAAACTGCCCACCCTTACCCTGCAGGCCAGAGGGCAAAGCAAGCCAGCCAGATACTCACCTCGCTTCAGAAGAGCAAACGGAACAACACCCACCCGGCAAGCTCGTTGACAAGACCAAAATTCAGGCACTTAAAAACAGTGCAACCTAGACATGCCAAGTATACTAAAAAACGTGCTCTGAATTTTGCATTTATCAAATATTACATAAGAAAACATTTTAAAAGAAAGTTTTTAGCATATCTTAGAAAAGGGTATGTGCTATCTCTTTTTATTATACTTTCTACTCAAACTTGTAAGAAATTTGTATGAATATTATTTAAGTCACCTTTTTTTTTTTAGATTCCAGGGCCTGGACATAGTGGCTCATGCCTATAATCTCAGCACTTTGGGAGGACAAGAAAGGAGGATCACTTGAGTCCAGGAGTTCAAGCCAGGCATGATGGCACATACCTGTAGTATCAGCTACTCAGGAGGCTGAGTGAGGAGAAACACTTGAGCCCAGGAGTTCGGGGCTACAGTGAACTATGACTATGCCACTGCACTCCAGTCTGAGCTACAGAGCCACACCCTGTCTCTGTAAAAAAAAAAAAAAAAAAAAAATTTAAATTAAAAAATTTTTTTAAATAAAATAATAATTAAAAAAATCATAGATTCAAAGGGAACATGTATGTGCAGGTTTGTTACGTGGGTGTATTGAGTGATGCCGACTGTTGGGTTTATAATGATCCTGTCACCCAAATGAGGATACAGTACTTGATAAGTAGTTTTTTGACCCTGGGCTCCTTCCTCCCTCCCCTGTTTAGGCATTCCCAGTGTCTACTATTCCCTTAAGTCCCATTCCTTTTGTTGTTGTTGTTGTTGCTGCTGTTGTTGTTATTGTTGTTGTTGAGACACAGTCTCCCTCTGTCGCCCAGGCTGGAGTGCACTGGCTCAATCTCATTTCACTGCATCCTCCATCTTCCAGGTTCAAGTGATTCTCCTGCCTCAGCCTCCCAAGTAGCTGGGATTATAGGTACCTGCCACTACATCCAGCTACTTTTTGTATTTCTAGTAGAGATGGGGTTTTGCCATGTTGGCCAGGCTGGTCTTGAACTCCTGACCTCAGATAATCTGCCTGCCTCAGCCTCCCAGAGTGCTGGGATTACAGTCATGAGTCACTACACCTGGCCAAGTCCCACTTCTTTTATTCAAGGGCTTTACAGTCATCAAAGGGATGATGTGAAATAAACTCCAAAGGGCTCTCACCATTAGTTACTCTCATCATCACAACAAAATCAGGCCTCATCCTCATTGATGTGACCTGTTTGGATACGCCTATTAAGAAATATAAATGATATTACTCTTTAAAAGATAATGGCAATGCTTTTGCAATAATCTCTATTGTCAGTTCACCTGAGTCTTGGATTTTCTAAAGTAATATTGTTTCTAACAATAACAATATTCCATCCTGTCAGCCACCACCTCCAACATTAACTGTAGAAACCTGGAGCATCCAAAAATAACAACCACTAGGACTTATCAGAAACTCTGTGGTTACCACGGACTCTCCCACTCATCTCAGCTAATCCTCTCAAAAACATGAAGAATCGGGTATTTTGCTCAAGGTATAAATCCAGAGAGATTATAGGTGAAGTCCTTCCATTTCTCTTGACTTCTAATATGAGTGCAAGTGCAAACTGTAAAGATTATCTGATTGGAAAGATAAGGTGACCTCTCAATCTGTCAACACACTGCATGGAAGCAGTACTGTCATTTAATTTGTGCTCTTGAAACATATCCACATATTCCCTATCATATTTGCAGAAATCACCTGCAGTTTCTGACTCTGCTAGAATCCTCTTCCCATTCCAATGAAAAAGCCCAATTTCTGTTACCTTAACTGATCATAATTTCATGTTGGCTGTTTCATAGAATCAAGGACCATAACAGCATAACAAAGCAGGCATATAGATGCCACAAGGCTTCCACCACAAGAATGGGTGCCGCTCCATAGGAACTGATGGCTGTGCCTTCTACAGCAGCTCTAACCACAGCTGTATCTCAGCACACAACACTCAGATCAGATGGAAGTCCAATGATCTCAACCTTGGCCTGTTTTCAGGCAAAGCAGAGCAAGAGATTCAAGAACTCCTGGTAAAAGAGATGTCCTTTGAGGGACAAAATGGACCTGAGGTGGGAAGTCATCAGACAGCAGTTCCTGCCACTGCTTCACCCACGTTTCATCCCCTGCCTCAGGCTAAGAAATGGAGCTTACACTGGTGTGCACAGTCCGCGAGAACAGCGCCTGTTTCAGAGAATGTACACATTGTGGGGTCAGCCTCAAATTGTACCACAGATTAACTTCTGCTTTGAGCTGGATTAAAATCACGGCCTCTGATTGCCAATTTTATTAGCGGCTCCATCCATTTACAAGTTGAATGTATTTCACATTTGGAATCAGAATTCACTTGCACAATTAATATGAAGTCCTTTCCTTTGGAAACCAGGTCAGCCTTCCTTCTGAAAATTCCTTCCACCAAACCATTCCAAACACGTCCTTTGTGCTGTATACCGAACACTGCATCAGGAGCCTTTTCCAAATGAGCTTTCAGAACCACGTGGCGACAGCACGCCCACATCACATGATAGAAATTTCTACTCTTTCCTTCCACCAGCATAGTTCAGAAAAGAATAGGGAGTCCCTGAACCACCCCCCTGCCTGCTTGCCACTCTAAACATCAAACCTAAACAGAACCTATTCTTAAATAAATGTTCTTAGGAAAGTAATCCCTCTCTCATCCCTTATTCTGAAGTGGGTTTTTGTTATGACAAGTGTGAGATGAGAGCTTGCTTCTTTGGTGTTTGTGTCACCACATTTTTAAAAACCTGACGGAAGCCCAGAAAGCATTCTGAACATAAAACTTTTATGGACATATCAAGTAGTGAATCCTTCGGGTGGTATTTTCATTCCCTGCCATTATGGGAAGGCCAAAAGTCTCCAAAAATAAGTCGTCCATTTCCAAACATCAAAATTCCCTCAGAGAGGCACACCAAATATTTGAATCTGACACCCAAAACAAAACCCAACTCAGAAAATCAATCTCCTGCTGGTGCCAAAGAGCACTTTAGAATCTCCATGGCCTAAGGTTGAGAAACTCCTCAGAGAAAGGCAGTTTGACACGTGAAATGGTCCCCACTCCTGTAAGAACGAGACAGACGTCCTTGTTCTGTGTAGCCAGAGAGACGTGTTCTGACAGTACATAGAATCTTCGGCCCATCCTGGGATGACCACTGGGAAAGAAAGGAGGCTCCAGAGACCTAGGACCCCATCCCAGGACTACCCACCTGGTGTCCTGTGGTACATTCCTTAACCACTCCAAGCCTCAGTCTTTCTATCTGTAAATTGAAGACAGAAATATCTATACGGGTTATTCTGGGGAATACAAGTCAGTGCACATGGAAGGCTCAGGGGTTCAAGATTTGGGGGTACCCAGATGTACAGGGATGGGAGAGGCTGTCACTGTGAAGGGAGCACACTGGGAAGTTCTGGGGGTGATGGAATGATCGGTACCCTGACAGAGGAGATGGCCACCTGAATCTATGTGTAACACAGTACACCAAAAAAGAAAAGTCCATTTTACTTTATGATAAGTTAAAATTAAATTTTAAAAAGAAAGCTCCAGAATCAGTTTTGTAACTATTAGTTCATCCCCTGCCACCTGCCATGGCCTCGAATGACTCTCACAAGAGACAGTCCTAGTCCTGGCACTACCCGGGAACATCCTTGGTTTTCCGAATCCCAGTTAGGACTATTGGAGGGAACAGACAAAAACAAAGGAAGTAAAATGCCCTCTTACCACCTCCAGAGATGAGAGTTAGCACTGAGTAACTGTCACTAAACACTCATCATCTCTCGTTTCTTTATGTTACACACACAGAAGCCATTTAAGACAAATGCAGCTCGGTAGTCCGAGGTCCGGTTTTCCAGTCGCCTGCAAGAGTCACCCACTTACCAGCCTCGTGAGGCAGAGTGACAAACAAAAAAGGTATTTAAAATGTGCAGAAGCAGGTGTTTCCAAGGGAGCCTCACCCATTTTTACTTCCTGTTCTAGGTATTTAAATAGTGGCTGTGGCAGAGTTCTTAGAGATAACAGGAATTAAAAGAAAAAAATGCCCTTCCTTCAACACACTCTGTTTCCACAGTTTCCAAGCAGTGAAAAAGTGGATTGACTGTTTTCTGCTTCTCAGGTTTTCTGGCCTTCTATCAACTACGATTAAAAAACAAGTCCAGCTGGGTCTACATTGATGAAGGTCAACTTAAACTAATGTGGAAAGTGCTGCCAGGTGCTTTTATGTGGTGTGGAGGGTTATCTGCCATGAATTTAGCTGTTTGCTTTCTCTGAGAAGTGGAACATCATGTCAGGAAAGATAAGAGAGGTTCTTAGTCAGCCGAGGCTCATCTGGCCTTCGTCTCTTGGGATTCGGCTGGATGAAAACCCTTTCTGCCATTTCTTAAGCTTTTTCTTCACCTCTCCACGCACAAAGCATCCTTAAACCTGGTCATGCACAGTGGCTATGCATGTAATCCCAGCACTCTGGGAGGCCAAGGCAGGAGGATCACTTGAGGTCAGGAGTTCAAGACCATCCTGGGCAACACAGCGAGACTCCCATCTCTTAAAAAAAAAATTAATCACTTTTTAAATTTTTTGCTCATTTTTTAGTTATTATATTTATTCGTGAACCCAAACTTTTTTTTAATTAGGCTGGTGCAGAGGTGTGTGCCTGTAGTCCCAGCTATTCAGGAGTCTAAGACGGGTGGATTGCTTGAGTGCAGGAATTCCAGGCTGCAGTGAGCCATGATTGCACCATTGTACTCCACCCTGGGTGACAAAGTGAGACTCCATCTTAAAAAAAAAAAAAAAAATGTCCTAAAACTAGTAATATTCGTACATACCCAGGCAAATCTTAAGGAATCTGTCACCCAGTGCCAGGGAGCTATTATTAGTTTGGGCCACATTTGGCTGCAAACACTTTTTCATAAGGAATTTGAAATTCTAAAGTAACCCTCCAAGAGGCAGTGGTCATGGCTCACCCACAAAGCCAGGTGCATTGAGTGGAACTTTCTTAATGAGACCATGTCTGAAGACAGCTTAGCTGACCCCTGTGTCTCCTTGAGGCTTCACTTCCCTTCCTAGTCCCATATTCCTCACTTTCAAAATCTAAAGAAAAGTCGATGAGTAACTGCATCCAAAAGTTAAGTAATACTGCATGAACGCTGGGACAAAACAAACCCAGAATGCAGAAATGATGGTCACATAAAAGCATCAGCATTACCACAGAGCTCATCAGAAGATGGGGCCTCAGGCTGCACCACCTAAACTTGGTCCTGTGCACCCTGTATCGACAACCCTATTCTTCACAGGAAGCTGGAGACCCGACATGCGGGCATTTCATGGCACACAGAGATTCTCACTGGTGCGCCAGGACGGGGCCCAACACCATCTCGGAGCAAAGCAGAGAGAGGACCATGACAAAGTGATTGCCCACCCTCACCTCCCTAGCGGACACCACTGACCTTGATCACCAGGTACAAAAACAAACCAGCTTGGAAGAAGAGCTGCCAGACGCTGAAACACACAGCTAAGCTCAGCACTGATAAGTCATTTTAAAAGCTCTTCCATTCCCTGCCCATCCCTTCTGAGCCTGACACCCCATATCCCGCTTCCTGAATCTAGCTTCATGAGTGAGCCCATTGTCTGGCACCTCCTTCTTCCAGAAGTCTGGGGTTTACAATGTACCCCATTCCTTCTGCCCAGAACATCAGCCCTTAGGCTGACGGAGACCGAGCAGGAGAGACAGGGAACAACAAGCAGAGAAGCTCACAGACGTGCAAGGAGCAGGCTCTTCTTGGGGGAAGAGGCAGGTTGCTCATTACCATCCAACCAAACGGAATCAAAGGCTCCAGACCCCAAGAAGTAAAGATAGATTTGTGCTTTTGCGGCAGTAAGGATCCTTTGATTTAAAAATAAACAATCATGCCATCTCCTTCACAAAGCCAGCAGAGTCCTGCTCTGATGGCTCTGCCTCTCAGCTCTGTGTGGGCTCCCTGGTGAATGAAAAGTCTGTGTAGGCAAATCGGAAGGCCAAAACAAAGGAGCAAAATGAACAATCTCCTGTCTTCACAGCCAGGTGCGCCCACTGGTTCTGAATCTGGATTCTCCAAGCAAAATCTGCATGAAAGGCTGACTCTATCATTGGCAAATGAAAGCTGTACTGCTTTAGCAAAAGGAAGTGGGGGCCTTTAGAAAACTGCCCCCCTAAACATAGGGGCTACCTGAGCAGGTTCACAAGTCAGGCTCCATGTAACTGAAGAACAGCGTAAAGCCCTTAACAAAGGGCTTATGTTCAAGTTAAACTTAAGGAAAAAGCACTGAGACCTGCACAAAGGATGCCCGGAAATCACAGAGAAAGGCGGGCCGGTGGGGAGGAAAACTCAAAGACTGAAGCATACGAAGAAAAGACCATTAGGCTGTCTGAACAGCCTTGCATAACACAGCAATGTTACTTTGGCTACAAGCAAAGCTGAATCGTGTCACTAGAAAGGATGCCATGTTCCCCTGTGTTCAGCTTCGATAATGGTCTCACAGATAATTAATTAATGCCATAAGGGAGCCCTTCCGACCAGAAAGGAACAGGCAGAGTGGGTGATGGGAGGGCAGGAAACTAAATAAATCAGGGGAAAGAGTGTCCTTTAAGAGAGGAAGCAGTGAGACTTCCACTACCACAGGGTGCTGCCAACAGCTGTTCTGGAAATAAGTCAGCATCGTGGAGTGCGGCTCAAGGCCATGAGAATAAACTCAGAGATGGTAGTTATCGACCCTGGGTTTCATCAAGAGCTCCTTCATTGTCTACATGAGAAGGGCCCCTGCCTCTTGCTCAAGACAAGGCATCCTATATAAAAAGAATTGGTCTTTAGGTCTTGTTAACATCAACCACTAGTTCTAACCTACAAGGCTTTTTGATGTAACAGAGGAGCAAAAACTTGGATCTCCTTGAACTGCATGTGTTCTGGAGGCCTCAACCTGAAGTTGAATGCTAACAGGTAAATAAATAAATAGATTACAAGTGCCACAGCTGGGCCAGATTTAAGGCCACTCTGTGCATCTTTAATCGAGCCTCATTATTTGGTACAACGTAGTTGGTGTGACCATTGCCAAACAAGATGCAGACAGGAGAGAAAGAAATGGCAGCACCTGCCTCGCACAAGTAAGCAAGCTTCTCCTTGCATTCTCTGTGGATTGTGTTCTGACAAAATGGCAGCAACACTGAGTGAGGAGGGTACAAGGTGGAGGGGACATAGGTAGCTGACACATGGCCACATTCTGCCCCAAGGTGGCTCCTGCAATGGGAAGACAACACATACATCTCACTGTTTGTCTGTATCACTGGGGCAGTTTCCAATTACATGAAAATGTAGGTGATGCCTTTCACCTGGAGTCCTCGAAACAATTCGAACGATGTCTGCATCCTTAATGTTTTCCCACAAAATGAGTGTGTCCATAAGTCTCCTATAACACAGCCTTCTGTTACCAGTGACACCGTGATCAGAGCCAAGGGAAACATGGAACCAGTTTTAATTATGAGTCAACTTTGCTCTTAGCCAAAATAACACGGCTGCATTGGCCATTATCATTCAGTTTAGCAGCTTTCCTCTCTCCCTGCACTTCCATCTTTGGGTTTTCCCTTGCTCCCTTTATCAGCTACCCCCTACCTTTCTGACTTTCTCTGTGATTTTGGAAGAATGCTGTGAACTGGCCATTGCAAGGGCAAGGAAAGCAGTCAAGGACCAGCCTCCAGCTCACACCACAATGACCTGCCTTCCCCGGGACACTCCACGCACACGTGTGCTTCATGTGTAGGTAAAGGGTGGCACTTGGCATCAGAGCAAACAACTCTCCCATGAGGTGACTGGCCAGGTCAAGCCAGATGGAGGAAGGAATACAACCCCAGCAAGAGGCGACTGGGGCACAGCTGGACCTTCTTTGCTGACAGGGGGCAAGGCACCAGGAGGAGGCAGAGCGAGCACGGCCCCCAAGCCTCCCGTGCAGGCCTCACCCGTGCTCCAGCCTGGAAGGGTGAGGGCTTCACGCAGGCCCTGGGGGCACAGTGACTGGGCAATATCCCGAAGGTGCAGGACCAGCACAGGCACTACCTCCCAGGACGCCAAGGCAGGTGGGCAAGGACCTCCTTTCCCAGCGCATGTGTTCCGTCTAACAGAGACAAGCAGGTTAGGGAGTGTGAGGAGACCTCAAGGCAAGGGAGGAATTCAGGGGACTCTGGCTTGAGGGAGGGAAGCGTCAACTCGGGAGACTGTGTCAAGATACCTGGTTCTCTGCAGTTTTTGTTTGTTTCGGATTTTGACAATAAAGCACTACTGGAGACCAGAAGGGCCTAGAGGCCCGGAGGAAGGTGCCGGAGCCCAGTCGCGCTGAGGTGGGTGCAGGAGGCGCTGGGCAGCGGCGAAGTACCCCCCTCCGTCCCCGCCTGCGTTTGCTTCTGCGCCCCGTGGACACCGATTATCCGAACCTGTCATGTGTAATTCTGGCCCTGAAGCCGCCTGGAAACATTGGCTTTATGGTAAATCTTCTTAATAAACAAGATTAGCAGGAAAGGAGGTGCCGGGGACTGGAGGTTTTATGGGTTTAAAACAGGGGCGTCCGCCTGGGAAAGGAGCGGCTTCCACTCCCTCGCTGCCGTGAAGCTGCCGCCCTCCCTCTCCTCCCGCGGCTGCCACGGAGGAAAAATGTCCTCTGATTTCGGCGGCGCTGCCCGCGGGGCGTGCGGGGGACGCAGGTAGAAGCGAAGCCAGCGGGACCTCCGAGGCCCAGCCCTCGCGGCACACGCGGCGCGAACACGAGCGGGGGGCGCACCCACGCCGGACCAGGGCCGCGCGCTCCAGGGCCAGGGGGGTGCCGAGTGGCGGGGCTGGGGGCGTGAGGCCCAGGAGCCGGCGGAGGGGCAGAAGGCCGCGCCGGGGAGGAAACTGAGGCAGGGGCGCGAGACCTGCTCCAAGTCGCCAGTGAGGACAGAGAGGCGCGCGACCCGCGGCCGGCCGGGGACTTGCGACCCAGAGCCTGAGGGTGTCGCGCTGGAACCCCGAGACCCCAGGAGCCCCCCACCCGCTCGCCAAGGCGCGCTCCCCACTCACTCACTGAGGCGCCCCTCCCCCTGCCCCGTCACTCACCGAGGCGCCCCTCCCCCGACCCCCCACTCATTGAGGCGCCCCTCCCCCACGCCCCCCACTCATTCATTGAGGCGCCCCTCCCCCACGCCCCCCACTCATTCATTGAGGCGCCCCTCCCCCACGCCCCCCACTCATTCATTGAGGCGCCCCTCCCCCACGCCCCCAATCTTTCATTGAGGCGCCCCTCCCCCACGTCCCCCACTCATTTATTGAGGCGCCCTCCCTGCATGCCCCCTCACTGAGGCGCCGCCCCTCCCCCCGACCCCCTCACGGAGGCGCCCCTCACAACGCCCCAAACTCATTCATTGAGGTGCCCCTCCCCCCGTGCCCCCCACTCACCCAGGCGCCCCGGGAGCTCCCGGCCGTGGGGGACGGACGAGGGGGCGGCAGGCAGGACGCGTGGCGGCAGCAGAAGCAGTAGCAGCAGCAGCAGCGGGAGCGGCGGCCCCATCCCCGCGGCCTGGCCGGCGGCTCTCAGTCCATGGCCGCGCGGGAGGCGGCGGGAGGCGGCCGAGTCCGGGCCCAGCGAGGCGCGCGCCGCCAGCTCCTCCCGCCGCGCCTCTGGCGCTCTTGCGGCGACGCCGGGCTGAGCTTCAGCACCGGACAGCGCCCGGCCCCGCCCCCGCCCCGCCCCCGCCTGCAGGGCCCCGCCCCCGGACGTGCGTCCGCCATCAGGCCACGCCCCGGCCAGCCCCGGCCACGCCCCCTCCCGCCTGGCCGCCTCCCCTCCCCACTCGCCCGCGCCGCGGCCCGGAGCCTCCCCGCCCCGGCTCGCGCCCCTCCCCGCTCGGAACGCCCCGTCCGCCCCCGCGCGTCCCCTCCCAGCTGCATTCCTGCCGCCCGCCTGGCCCTCCGATCCCTTCCCCGCCTGCCGCCGCGCCCCTCCCGGCCCGGTGCTGGGGGTCGCACTGTCCCCGGGGACGGCTGGGGCTAAGCCGCGCCCTTGGCCCGGACGGCAAGGCCCGAACCTACTCTGCTGGTGACCTGGGCAGGCGGCCTGTACCCGCGGGGCCCCACGCGCGTCGAATTCACGCCTTCCAACCGTTTATTGAATTTAAACGTAACGGGCCACTCGCGCATCTGGTCGCGCAGAGGTGGACCCAGTCGGCCTCCCCTGCAGCGCGGGCGGCGCTCGGGCTCGGTCCCAGGAAAGCTCCCGGAGGGTCTGGGGTGCGGGCTGGGGCCAGGCGGGTTCTGGGGCAGAGCAGGGTGAGGCCTCTTGCAGGCCCGGTCTCCTCACCGCCGTCCCGCCCGAGGTCCTGGGGGACGTGGGGGTCCTCCTCAGGAGACAGTGCCACTTCCAAGAGGTCCTAAGACAAAGGGGGCCAGTAGGGGCTTCTGGGTGGGAGGCAGGCTGTGCTTCTCCACAGCCCACTTCCCTCACACCCTACCCCAGGGCCACCCCCTGCCAGGGCCCTGTCCTGGTGACCCCACCTGAGCCCCCAACCTCCCCACCTGCTTCTGCCTTGGAGAGGCCTGAGCCCTCCCGCGTGCCTCCCCACCACGTTCTCATTCCAAGGACATCTGCTCGGCGCCCTGTGGGTTTTCTCCTTCCCTGCCCAGTCCCCACAGCCATGCCTTCCAAGTCCCTTACCAGCCTGGGCAAGGCTGGCACCTGTGGACCGTGAATGGGTATTGGGGTGGCAGCGAGGGAGTTCCATTGTAGCCCAGCCATATGCAATTCAGAGTTGGATATTCGGGCTGACTGTCCTAAGTCCCCTCCTCACGGACACCTCTGTCCTCAGACCTCTGTCATCTCCTTGCTGGGGCCGCTCACCCATCCTTCAAGAAAGCAGCTCCTTTCTTTGTCACAGCCCTCCTTCAGTCACCTGTGCCCGGAGTGGGTGGTGGGTGGTCAGTTTATCCTTCACGCCCAGACGCCCAGGGGACCACCTCCCGGTAGAAAGCACCCTCTCGCAGAATGCGGCAGCCCAGAGGTCACAGTGGCTCCCAGGCAGCCCTTCCCTCCTGCAAAGTCAGGTCCGTGTGTCAATCTGCGGATCCTACAAAAACAGCCACTAGTTGGGAGGATGGTAGCCGGGACTGGATAGATGGGGCTGCTTCTGGCTCATTATTTTTAGTAGCCTGGACTCTAATTTTCAACACAGCAGCGCTTGCCTCAAAACAAGTGCAACTCCCCCAGCAAAATCCATCCAGGAAAAGGCTGTCCGCTTCACTGAACTACAGCAGCCCACAAACCACAGGGCGCACCCCAAATGTGGGCTTGGTGGTGATACAGTTTGGACATTTGTCCTGCCCAAATCTCCTGTTGAATTGTAAGCCCCAGTGTTGGAGTTGGAGGTGGGGTCTGGTGGGAGGCGATGGCAGCATGGTGGAGGATCCCTCATGAACGGCTCGGGCCACCCCCTTGGTGGTGAGTGAGCTCCCCGACTTCCTGTTCTGGTCATTTAAAGCTGTGTGATACCTCTCCCTGTGTCTCTCCCTAACTCTCTTCCTCTCCCTCCCTCCGCCTCTCCTTCCCTCTCCCTCTCGGCCTCTTCCCCTCTCCCTCTCTCTCTCTCCGTACCCCTCTCTGTCCCTCTGTCCCTCTCCCTCTCTCCCTGTCTCTCCCATCCTCACTATGTGACATGCCTGCTCTCCCTTTGCCTTCTGCCATGATCAGAAGCTCCCTGAGGCCTCCCCAGAAGCAGATGCCACCATGCTTCCGGTACAGCCTACAGAACCGTGAGCCAGTTAAGCCTCTTTTCTTACAAATTACCCAGCCTTGTGTATTTCTTTATAGCCATGTGAGAATGGCCTAACACACGTGGTGAGAGAAGTCTGTGTGGGGGTGTCGGGAGGCTGGGAAGAGTGGCACCACCAGATGGCTCGGGGTCAGGTGTGTCCTGGGAGGTCCTGAGCCATCTATGGAGTCAGTGACAGAAGCCACGGGGGAAAGGAAAGGTCAGAGTGAGCCTGCAGAGGGAGAGCCTCTTCATGACGGTCCGTGAGGTGATTTGGATGCACAGGGGTGGGACATGGGATTCTCTTCAGTGAAAACTACTTTGTGAGGCCTTAACACTGTTTCTCTGGTCCAGACGGGGGTCTGAGGAACCAAGTGCTCCGCCTGAACGAGGATGACCTGGAGAGGTCTGTCGCCTGAATGAGAGTCACTGAGTTTACACTGCAGGAGAGCTGCTCCCAAGACCAAGGCCCTGCGATTCCCAGAGGCCGTCGGACCGCGGCATCCCTTGGGGTGCACAGTGGGCGTGGAGAAGGACCCAGAGTCTGGAGCCTACATCCTGGAGGACTGTGTATCTTGGGAGGGGCCGGGGCTTGTTTGTACTTTCACTGTTTGACTTGCTGCTTGCTTAATGGTAGTTTCCTGAACAAGGTCCTGTTTCACCCCAAGGGCCCTGAACTTTAGGATGCTGACTGTGTCAAAGCAAAAGGTTAAACACAAACAAGCCGCAAGAAAAGGAAAGTTAAAACCAGAGGCACTGGAGAGATCACAACAAAAAGCACCGTGAGAAGCACAGCGCCTACAAGACAGCAGCGCAGCGTGGCCACAGCTCCCTGCCTCAAGCACCAGACACACTAACCCAGGTTCCAAGGGGGGCAGGTCAACCTCGGATAAAATAAACTCCAGGATGCCGGGCGCAGTGGCTCACGCCTGTAATCCCAGCACTTTGGGAGGCCGAGGCGGGCAGATCACTTGAGGTCAGGAGTTCAAGACCAGCCTGGCCAACATGGTGAAACCCCGTCTCTACTAAAATATGAAAATTAACCAGGTGTGGTGGTGGGCACCTGTAATCCCAGGTACTTGGGAGGCTGAGGCAGGAGAATCGCTTGAACCCAGGAGGCAGAGGTTGCAGTGAGCTGAGATCGTACTACTGCACTCCAGCCTAGGTAACAAAGCAAGACTCCATCTCAAAAAAAAAAAAAAAAAAAAAAAAAGGAAACTCAAGGACAGGAAATGCAAAGGGTGGAGAGAGGAATAAAAATGTTGTTTAGCAAGGCTGGTTCCAGAACTCCATCTGATATGGCCCAGACTTCTAATCCAAAAGGAAGACCGTGCTGGCCAGACAGGTGGTCACCATTAGATTCTTAGTGTTTGACCCAACAGGTGCAGAGGCGTGTCTATGTCTGTCTAAGAACACGTTTGAACGCTGTACAAGGCACATACGTGAACCTTGTACCACATGCACAGCTTTCAAACATGCTCTTATATTCTCCGAGCCCTTTAGTGGGAATGTCTCCTACATACATTTATGCTTTGTGCCTTCCTACTTATGAAATTAACCCCTCATTGTCACACTTGCTGATATGCATGCTGTATGCCCATAGCATGCCACGGTCTCTACACAGTACAACCTTGTAGTTTCCATGCAGTAATAACATATCCCTCACATTTGTAATCACGGGTCAAGGAATAACTCTTCCAAGATTTTCAAGGTCGAAAGGCCTGTCTCAAACAGTTCCTGACTCACACATATTCCTTCAAGGGCATCCCATCTGCCGGAGGAGTCCAGTTGAGTGGGACAACAGTGGTGTGTACCAGGGGAGTACACAGAAGGTCAGGGCTCAAATTCCAGTCCTGCAGCGCACCAGCTCCGTGATCGTGAATGCGGCACCAGCTCCGTGATCGTGAACGAGACACCAGCCCCGTGATCGTGAACGCGGCACCAGCTCCGTGATCGTGAACCCCGCACCAGCCCCGTGATCGTGAACCCCGCACCAGCTCCGTGATCGTGAACGCGGCACCAGCTCCGTGATCCTGAACACGGCACCAGCCCCGTGATCGTGAACGCGGCACCAGCTCCGTGATCGTGCTAAATGGCATAGTAATTCTGGCCAATTATGATGAAATTTGAATGATTTATTAGACTAGTCAAAACTGCCAGATTGGCCACTTTTAATTGGCCATTTTTCACCATTTAAACACACCCAGGTCTAGTCCAATGGCAAATGCGGTGAGTCACCTAATCCCAGTCTGTGTGATGGAAAGTGGGTGTCAGCCCGTGGAGACGGTAGCTCAGTTTTCTGCTTATGTTGTTGACTGCGCCCAGTCTACAGGGGAAGAGCAAGTCATGCCCACCCCTGCCCCTTCTGAGAAGAGGGCCCCACAAAGCTTCCCTCTGCTTAGGGAGGGGAGTCAGGAAATGGCCCATCACTCCTTGGTGTCTTGTCCTGGTGTGGACACCTCCTCCCTGCAGGAAACGTCCTGCCCCAAAAGGGTGACACTTCTGTTCAGTACCAAGTGTCACTGACTCCAGTGTGCAGTCGCAGGGTGGGAAACAGGAAGCTGCACCCCCCAAAATGGAACAGCCCAATGGGTTCACCTTGCCCACTGCCAAATTATCAAGACGGGTAATTGCAGTCGAGAAAGAGTAATTTATGCAGAGCTGGCTGTGCGAAGACTGGAGTTTTATTACTCAAATCGGTCTCCCTGAAAATTCGAGGATCAGAGATTGTAAGGATAATTTGGCGAGCAGGGGCTCGGGAAGTGGAGTGTTGATTGGTCAGGTTGGAGATGGAATCAGAGGGGGTTGAAGTGGGTTTTTCTTGCTGTCTTCTGTTCCTGGGGGGGATCGCAGAACTGGCCGAGCCAAATACCAGTCTGGTCGGTCAGCTGGTACATCAGAATGCAGGGTCTGCAATATCTCAAGCACTGATCCTAGGTTTTACAGCAGTGATGTTATTCCCAGGAGCAATGTGGGGAGGTGTAGAATCTTGCAGCCTCCAGCTGCATGATTCCTAGATCATAATTCTAATCTTGTGGCTAATGTGTTAGTCCCCAGGCAGGAAGGGGGTTTGTTTTGGGAAAGGACTGTTATCATCTCTGTTTCAAAGCTAAACCATAAACTAAGTTCCTCCCAGAGTTAATCTGGCCTACGGCCAGGAATGAGCAAGGACAGCTTGGAGGTTAGAAGCAAGATGCAATCAGTTAGGTCAAATCTCTTTCACTGTAATAATTGTCTCAGTTATAATCTTTGCAAAGGTGGTTTTAAAAATATTGCTCCTGGACCCCAAATGTCTGAAGAATTGGCCTTAGCACGTTACTGTATTATCAATATTTTGCCAGTCAGCAGACAACAAAAAGGGGAGAGGAAGTCTGGATTGTCCATCTTGGGTGGTGTTAGTGTTGGTGTTGGTAGTGATGGTGGTGGAAGTGGAGGTGATGGTAGGAGTGATTGTTACAGTGGTGTTGATGTTGAGGGTGTCAGTGTTGGTGGTGGGATGGTGGTGATCATGGTGGCAGTGATGGGGGTGGCAATAGTGGTGGTTAGGGGTGATGGTGGTAATCATGGTGACTATGTATGGCATTGGTGGTGGTAGAATAGGTGATGCTGGAGGTCGTGGTGGTGGTCTTGATATTGGCAGTGTTAGTTGTGGTTATTGTGGTGCTGCTGAAGGTGGTCAGAGATGGTGACAGTGATAGTGGCGATGGTGATTGTGATGGTGGTGGTATTCACATTGGCAGTATTGCTGATGGTGATGCTGGTGGTGATGATGGTAGAGACGATGGTGATTTCGATGGTGGATGTGTTGATGAAGGTGGTGATTGTTGTGGTGCTGGTACTGATATTGACATTGACAGTAATCCTGATGGTACTACTGATGGTGATGGGAAAAGTGGTGGTGATTTTGACAGTGGATGTGTTGTTGAGGAAAGTGGTGATTGATGTGGTGATGGTAGTGGTTATTGTGGTGGTGCTGGAGGGTGGTGGTAGAGATGATGTTAAAGGTAGTGATGGTAATGGTGGTGAAGCTGGTGGTGACAGAGATGCCATGGTGGCAGTGGTGGAGCTGGTGGTGATGGAAGGGGTCGTGGTGGTTGATATGGTTTGGATGTGTGTCCCTACCCAAATCTCATGTGGAATTGAAATCCCGTGTTGGAGGTGGGGCCTGGTGGGAGGTAATTGATTCATGGGGGTAGATTTCCCCCTTTGGTGCTGTTCTCATGGTAGAGTTCTCACGAGATCTGGTTAAAAGTGTGTAGCACCTCCTGCTTCTCTCTCTCTTCCTCCTGCTCTGGCCATGTAAGATGTGCCTGCTTTCCCTTCACCTTCCACCACAATTGTAAATTTCCTGAGGCCTCTCCAGCCATATTTCCTGTACAGCCTACAGAACCATCAGCCAATTAAACCTCTTTTCTTTATAAATTACTCAGTCTCAGGGAAATGGGGAGTATTGTTATGGTGGTGGTGGTGGAGGTGGTGATGGTGCTGGTGGGGTTATTAATGGTGATGAAGCTGGTGGTGGTGGTGGAGGTAGAGCTGTTAGTGATGGTAAAGCTGGTGGTAGTAGAGGTGGCTATAGTGGTGGTGGTGGAGGTGGTGATGGTGGTGGTGGTGGAGGTGGAGCTGTTAGTGATGGCAAAGCTGGTGGTGGTGGTTTATGGCAGTGCAAGAATGGACTAATACAGTGGTGGGGGTGGAGGTGGAGGTGTTAGTGGTGGTGAAGCTAGTGGTGGTAGAGATGGTGATAGTGGTGGTCATGGTGGTGGAGGTGGAGCTGGTGATGATGGAGGTGGAGGTGTTAGTGGTGGTGATGCTGGTGGTGGTGGAGGTGGCTGTGGTGGTGGTGTAGGAGGTGGTTATGGTGGTGGTGGTAGTAGTGATGGTGGTAGTGGAGGTGGTTATGGTGGTGGTGGAGGTGTTAGTGGTGGTAAAGCTGGTGGTGGTGGTAGTGGTGATGAAGGTGGTGGTGGGGGTGGAGGTGGAGCTGTTAGTGATGGCAAAGCTGGTGGTGGTAGAGGTGGCTATGGTGGTGGTGGAGGTGGTGATGGTGGTGGTGGTGGTCGTGGAGGTGTTAGTGGTGGTAAAGCTGGTGGTGGTGGAGGTGGCTGTGGTGGTGGTGTAGGAGGTGGTTATGGTGGTGGTGGTAGTAGTGATGGTGGTAGTGGAGGTGGTTATGGTGGTGGTGGTGGTAGTGATGGTGGTGGTGGAGGTGTTAGTGGTGATGAAGCTGGTGGTGGTGGTGGAGGTAGAGTTGTTAGTGATGGTAAAGCTGGTGGTGGTAGAGGTGGCTGTGGTGGTGGCAGAGGTGGTAGAGGTGGTGATGGTGGTTATGGTGATAGTGGTGAAGTTATGGTAACAGAGGTGGAGCTGGTGGTGATGGAGGTGTCAGTGGTGGTGATGCCTCTGTCTGCACACCCCCTTTCCCACTGAGGGCAAACAGCACTTCCATTTTTATCTGTGGGACTTCTGCCCTTGAACCCTTGTCCCTCAGGACAGGCCACCTGGTAAAGGCTCATGGCATACACAGGCCAGCAGATGCTCTCTCCCTAGGGTCATGCGTGGAGTGACACAGGAGGAGATGACCAGAGCTGCCTCAGGCCTGCAGCAGCACCCGCGCCTGCCTGTATTAGTTCGTTCTCACACTGCTATCAAGAAATACTTGAGACTGGGTAATTTGTAACGAAAAGAGGTTTAATTGACCAACAGTTCTTCAGGCTATACAGGAAGCAAGGTGGCCTCTGCTTCTGGGGAGGCCTCGGGAAAGGTATAATCATGACGGGAGATGAAGGGGGAGCAGGCACGTCTTAGTGGCTGGAGCAGGAGGAAAAGAGAGACAGGGGAGGTGCCACACACTTTAAAACAACCAGATCTCACAAGAACTCACTGCCGCCACGCCCACACCAAGGGGATGGTGTTAAACCATCAGAAACCACCCCCACGATCCAGTCCCTTCCCACCAGGTCCCACCCCCAACAGTGGGGATTGTTAATTCAACATGATTTGGGTGGGGACACAGATCCAAACTGCGCCACTGCCAATGAGTGCCGAGGCCTGGCTCCCATGCTCAGGTCTGCATCTGCATCTTTTCCTGACTCTGGGGACTCCCTACCTTCCAGTAAAGTCTTTTGTGGGCCCAGGTGCCAGCCCGTTTCAGTCACCTGCATTGAGAGACGTGGTGACCTGTGTAAGTCGGCAGGCCTCAGTCTTACTGTTATTAATAAACAGTTCAGCCATTGATCATAACAAAAATATCTAACTCCATAAAGCACTGACTAGGTGCCAGTGACTATGGCAATAGTTAGGTGCCATTCTCATTCACATTCCACACATGACAAGACCAAGGCTGAGAAGGTCTAAATCATCTTCCCAAGACCCCCATAGCCAGTTAAGTGGTGGGTTCAGGGTTCAAATCCACTCGGTCTCACTCCAGAGTTCAGGTCCCATTCTTGCCATCCCAATTCACCGAATTCTCCATTTGCGGATTCTATTGCCTGGAGCCAGCACTTGTGAGGCCTCCTAACCCTAGCTGGGAGGGCAGCCAGCCCACTCAGCCGGGAGGTGACTGGCTGTTGTTCGGGGTGTGGGCACAGAAGTGTCTGCCATCGAGGCATTTTGTTGCTTCTTTTACTGAGGCAGAGGGACGGAGAAGCAACATGTGATAATCTCACCTCACCAGCATTGCAGCTTAGCAAAAGTCAGACTCTCCCGGCAAACTGGTTAATGAATCTGCTGGAAGACATGCTTATTCTATGGGACCTTCTCTGAATGCTCAAGATGGTACTCACAGGTCTCCCGGCAAAGCAATAGAAAAACCAAGCCAGAGTCTTGGGAGCTGACCCCACTCCTGGCTATTCACGCCAACATCTGTGCTTCCCCGGGGGCCAGCCACTGCCCAGTTCACTCCATGCCTCCTATACCCACAAGCCGCTAAGCCTGAGGAGGAGAACGTCCAGCCTGCCTGGAAGCAGGCTCTTCCCTAGCCCAGGGGCGAACACATGGAGCTTCCCATCAGCTCTCCAGACAGCTCTGCTCTCAGTGGGTTGGAGGCAACAACCTGTGGCTGGAACATGGCCTGATGTGAGAGCCTCCCGAGTAGCTGGGACTACAGGCATGTGCTACCACATCCAGCTAATTTTTGCATTTTTTTGTAGAGATGGGGTTTCCCCATGTTGCCCAGGCTGGTAACTCCCGAGCTCTAGCAATCTGCCCATCTTGGCCTCCCACAGTGCTGGGATTATAGGCAAGCGCCACTGCACTGGCCTATTATTTATATTTGATATAGCATTTAACAGAAATTTGTTGTGATAATTTTTCACTTTTTGCTAAGTTGAAATGTTTTATTTTATTTTATTTTACTTTTTCAAGATGGAGTCTCACTCTGTCGCCCAGGCTGAAGTGCAGCGGCACGATCTCAGCTCACTGCAAGCTCTGCCCCCCGGGTTCACGCCATTCTCCTGCCTCAGCCTCCCCAGTAGCTGGGACTACAGGCGCCCGCAACCTCGCCCACCTAATTTTTTGTATTTGTAGTAGAGATGGGGTTTCACTGTGTTAGCCAGGATGGTCTCTATCTCCTGACCTCGTGATCTACCCGCCTCGGCCTCCCAAAGTGCTGGGATTACAGGTGTGAGCCACTGCGCCCGGCCGAAGCACATCTTTTTAAAAAACTAATTAAAGAGATGCCATGCTTATGGCTGGGAAGTTAATGTAAAAAACCATCCTCTTCTCCCTCATTAGTTATAAATTTAATATAATCTCAATCAAAATTGCATGGGATTTTCTAGAACTTGGTAAACTAAAATTCATATGGGGGAGAAGCCAATCGTCCTAAAAGTTTTAAAAGCTTATAAGATACTTAAAGATCACTCTAAGACTCAGGAGAAGATGAAATATCCAGGGAGGGAAGTCAATGTTGGGGCCACTTTTGTTCAAGGTGGTATTTCCTGGCCTCGACGGTGACCCTGAGAGGCTGCATGTGGGGAACGAAGGAGTTGGAGTCTGGAGCTCTCAAGGGCAGGGGTGGAACAGTCCCTGCAAAGCTGCCCCATGTGAACTTCAGCCTGGCTTCAAGCCATCCCAACGCTCCCAGAACCCCAAACCCTGAAATTACACTCAGGTGATCGCAACATTAAAACATGTTTATCTTCTTTAGACAAAATACTCTAAACTGAGATTCTTCAATTAACAGGAATGAACATTTTTATGACAACAGATATGTATCAATACGTATTTCAGTGTCATGATGTACTAATGTAAACCAGTTTAATGCTGCCCCAAAACAATGTATACCAATTACACCATCATTTTCCAGAAGTGGGGATTATACTTTTAAAACACTGCTTTAGTAATTGAAAATAGTAACTGCAGCCTCAGACTCCTGGGCTCAAGAGATCCTTCTGCCCCTGCCTCCCAAGTAGCTGGGACTACAGGTGCACACCATGCCTGGCTTCTCATTTCTGTGCTAATTACATGTCAGTTGGCCTGTGAGTGTCCTGACAGTACTGGCTCCAGCAGCAGCTTCTGCTCCCGGCTTCTCAGGTAAGTTCTGATTCTGTGCATTCACCCGTCTCTCCAGTTTTCAGGGTAGCAGTTTGCCCCATGACCTCATTTCTCTGATGGATCTGAGAAGAGCTGCTGATTTTCCATTTGCTCAGTTTTTTTCTTGTTGTGGGGACAGCAGTTATAACTTCCAAGCTCTTTACTTCTCAAATCATTATCTTTTGATATTTAAATGGTTTTAGTTTTACATGTAGATTTGTATTCCATCTGGAATATTTCTTTTATGCATTATATAAGGTAGAGAACTAACTTTTCTTAGTGAAAATCTGTCATTCCCCATTTATTTGGGATGGTTCTTCATTGTACAAAATGTCCCACGTAAGTGTGTGTACTCTGTGCTTCTCGTTCTCTTCCGTCGGCCTATTTACCTATTCCTAACCACTTCCATACTGTAGCTTTTTAATACACTCTTCAACACTGGCTAGTGCAAACCCCCTCTGATTCTTCCTGGCGATTCTCTCGTGTTGCCTCTCCTCTGTATTGGAGCGCATTCCCTCCCTCCTGTCAGATGTTAATTACCTGTGTTATTTTTCTTTTCTCTGCCAGACTTTCTAGAAGTTTTCTAGTTGGTTTATTCATTTATTTTATCATATCTTTGGGAGTTTTTTTAAATTCACAAATGTATCCTCACATATTTACTCATTTGTTCCCTTTTTAGTTTTCTATTTTTTGCTTCTTGAATTAAATGCTCAATTCTTCTTTATTATACAAATAATACCACTGCATTCCCATTTGGAAAATATTCAGTCTGTACAGAAATACACAGAGGAAAATGTAAGAGTTCCTTTACTTGCATCCCCATTTCCCAGTCCTCTCCCAGAAGTAAGAACCATCAGCAGTTTTACCCAAACACATGTTACTTATGCTCAAATGTCATTTTTTAAATAAGTGACATCATACTCCTTGTACTGTTTTGACTTGCTTTTTCAAAACTTTTACTTTGCATATGACTTAGAGATAGGTATGCTTGCCTCATTTCAGGTAAAGGCTACATAATATTCCCTAGTACAGACAGGCTGTGTTTAAATTCTGTACTCCATTATTGAAGAATATTTAGCTAGCTTTCCAACAGAAACTGTTCAGATACCTGAAAAACAGTATTTACAAGAAACAACCTCAGCCAGTATGCGGACACTTGGACACTTCAGTTGCTAACACACCGAAATGCTTCCCGATCCATCGGTAGGTAGCAGGGTCCCCAGTGTTCATACTGGATGACAATATGGTTCTCAACTTGGTACACACATCCCGTAAAGGTTCAATTACAAAACACACATGCAAAAAGTGGTGGCTTTCGTGCACCCCAGGAATTACTAATGAAAATGCAGTATGAACAACCACAAAGTGAGAATCAGAGCTGATATCTCTACCCCACCCCTCTGTGCAGACACTGTTCTGAAAAGTTTACTCAGGCATTAATTCACTTACTATTCGTAGCAATCCAAGGAGGATGTGCCATTATTATCTCCACTTCACAAACCTGCCCATAGTCACATCACTACTGAGTGGGAGCCAACACAGGGGCCCAGACAGCCCGGCTCCTGCAGACCTGCTCTGCACTGAAAATGTCATATCGACAGCAGCTACCATATTCCAAGGCATGTTCCTAATGCCAAATGTGTAAGATGGAGGAAACCACATTCACTTAAGGGCATTATTTACTGGTGTTCAACTAACCTGTCCCAATCCACCCCTGGATGACACCCACGAAGCCCTAGACCAGGAGTCTGCCGGGACTCAGGCAGCAGGTCTCTCTTAGCCCACAAGTTCTGGGCCTCGCTGGGATGGCAGAGGGAAAGCTGGCATTCGGGGTCATGTGTCATGGGTACCCAGAAGATGCTCCCGCTGTAAAACTTTGGGAAATAAAGCAGTGAGGAGATAGCCATTCCCAGCAGGTGCCCCAGTGCTCACTCCCCATGGGCAGCAGGTGCTGCCAACACTGAAGAAACGGTACCTGCTTCAAGGAAAGAAAGACCCCGGACCGCAGAGATCAGGCATCACCGCTAACCACTGATACAACGAGAGTACTGCCAGCTGACAACCAAGAGGACCCACAGGAGCCTCCACTGGTGACTCACCAGCCCCAGGGCCGAGGACCTAAGTAGCCAGGCAGTCTACACATTCCTACCTGGTCAGTATAACCAGAACAACTCCAGCCGAGCACGCGAGGTCTCACTTAGGCCTAACAATGAAGTTACAGCTTCTTACCCATTTCCTAAGGAATCACCCAACACACAGAGCCTGGGGCTTCAGGAAGGATACAGATCATTTCACCAGCACATGCTCTTTTAACTCCCTTCCCATTCCCAAAGGGTCTGTGGCCATTTGCCAGAGAGCCTGGGCCTGGGAAGACTGGCTAATTCTAGACTAATTCCACAGACTAATTCTAGCCCCTGCGAGCCAGCACACTGCGATGTCCTCCAGTCACAGTGGGCCTCCAAGCCTATGCCCCATTGTTTCTCCGGCACCCAGATGTGTCGTTGGAATATTAACCCTCAATACTGTGCAGAACTACCTCTCAGTTCCCCAGGAGGAAGACACCTATTCAGGCATGCAGAGCAAAGTGAAGTCTTAGAGCTCTCCCTCGCTTAAATATTAAATGAAAAGCAAGACCATGGATAAGCAATCTGTGGTGTATTAACAAAACGGAATATTGCTCTATAATGAAACGAATTACTAATGCGTACAACAAATGGGTGAATCTTAACAGCAGTGTGCTGGGTGAGGGAAGCAGACATCAGGGTGCCTACTAAGTGCTTCCCTCACGAAGCCCGAAGACAGACAGAGCCACCTCATGGCGACAGAAACCCGAACGCTGTGCTTCGCGTGGGAAGGGGCAGGCGGGTGCCTCCTGGCGTGGCAGAAATGTTCCCTAGCTTGACTGCAGCACAGGTCATGTGGTTGAACACGTTGTTCAAACTCATCAAACCACACTTAGTATCAGTGTATTGTGTAAATTTCCATTCAAGTGATGTCAATTTTTCTGGTATTTCAGAAATTTGCACACCCCAGGGACTGAACTGCCAGTGGGGATTCCTGTCACTGGCCTGGCCCCAGTGTATCTTCAAGAATGACTCGTCTGGCACAGTGGAAGCAGGTGATGGACATGGGGGCCACCGTTCCTCCAGTCTGGGATTCTTACCAGACAAATTAACACAGTACAGTCCTTGGTATGAGGCTTGTACCTAAGAATCTAACAAGCTATTTTTTCTATCCCAATTAAGAGAAAGCACTAGAAACTACTCACTTTCTCAGCAGGGTCGTGGTGCAGACTGCAGCTCTGTCTCGGGCTATGACGCTCTGGCTTACTGTCAGGACTCAAACCAAACAGGACGCCTGGGCAGGCTGCCCTCTCCTCATCTTCCTCTCTCAGCATCGAAATCGCAGCACGTCTCTCCCACCCTCAGGGCCCGCTGCCCAGTGACACCCACCCAGCCTCCTCCTGGTGGCCGAGGGACCCGCCTCAGCACCCCTAGGCCTGCCCCTCTTTGGGCAGGTCTCTGCCGCCTCCTGTGCCCCACACCCACCTGCTCCGTCCCCGCCCCACCCCAGTTCCCGCGTGACGGATGCTGTCCTGCAGCTCAGAGCCCAGCTCACCCTGAAAATCTCCAAGGCCCAGCCGGGGGTCTGGCCCAAGCTTGCAGCCCACCCAGAGGAGCCCAGGGGACCTCTTGCCTCTGCCTGAGCCGTGCAGGCTTCATCGTCCGTGGATGAAGAGCTCAGCCTGACCAGAGCCTCCCCATGCTCCCCACTAAGATGTGCTTCTGAGACACCATCCGGCAGGACAGGCTTTCAGTTGCCAAGGGCCCCACACGCTGTCCCTGCTTCTGGAACTCTCTTCCCCTGGCTGGCCCCTCGTCCTTCAGCAGGAGGAAAACAATTTTTCACACGAGCCCTCCTTATCCACCAGCCTGGGCTGCACCCGCAAAGGTTCCGTGTTCCGGGTTCCAGCGTGTGGTGGTGTGTGGCGGCGTGTGGCAGTGTGTCACAGTGCTCCAAACTGTGAGTCAGGCGCCTTTCCTGGTGCTGCTCTCTCAGAAAGCTCCTCCTGCATTTCCTGCAGTCCAGGAAGTTCTCATCGGGGCTGGCAGGGAGTTTGGAATTTGAGTTAAGAATCAGTTACCAATACATAAAATTCAGAGGATTTCAAACAAAACTTAAGGCTTCTGTCTTCTCTTGGAACATAAGTCCATCATCTGGAGCCCACACTGTCTGCCCCTCAGAGGGTAGAGGACTCCCACTCACCCTACCTGGCTGGTTGTACCCCAAGTACCAGCTGGGACCCAGGCTCCTCCTAGTGCAGAAATAATGGGGAGCTGATTAAACTGTTCAGCAGAAGCTCCAGCCACTGTTTTCTCAGAATCACTGCGCTTGTAAAAGGAGACCTAGGAGAGACAGCCATGCTTAGATTGGAGCAATACGTTGCTAACAAAGAATTTCAGGAATTGGCAAGAGAGCAATTGGGGGACAGGGAGTCTTTCTGAGTCTTTGAAAATGCTGCTTCCTCCTCCTTTAAGGCCAGAATGTGCTGTAAACCCAGATAATTAGTGAGGCAACATTGCATAGCGCTGTCTCCAGCCTGAAGCCTCCTAGCACTCTGAGCCTTTTCCTGGCTGGAGTTTCCACAGACACAGAATAAAGGCCACCACTGTGTTGCCCATCCTTCACCCATGACGTTTGTGTGGACATCTCGACGATCCCAGGAGGTATCTCTTAATGGCCTCTGCAGCCTGAAAACACAAGGCTTCCTCTAGGCTTTCCTGCAGAAAATATCACATTTAATTTTAAAATCATGATTTTCAAAACAATGACCTTCCTCCAAAGACAGGAACCACACACCTGGCTGGTTTGGGCCAGGTGGCGGCTCTGAGCTCAGCCAGGTGGCCGGTGGGCCGGCACTGATTCTGTGGGCTGTTGGGGGTCCCCCTGGTGGGAAAGGTGCTGGGCACATAAGTGAGGGCCACGGACGGGCCTCTCATGAGTCCTGAGCAGTGAATGCAAGCCAGCCCCAGGCAGTGAGACCAAAGACTGTGTCTGCTGCAGAACATCCCTTTTGTGAGGCAGGGCTGGCCTCAGAGGCTGCACCATGTAGTCAGAGGCTCATTCTCTCCTATGAACCCCCCTGAAGATCCCCCTTGGGCTCCCAGGCCCCAGGTGGGTTGGCATCCATCCCACTCAGAAGCCAGGTGGGAGGAAAGTGGACCAGGCCAGCCTGCTAGCACCAGTGGCCTCCAGCTCCACCCGGAGATGAACGCCAAGCTGAAGTACTGCTGATCAGCCCAGGCCGGTGGGAGGAAAGTATCAGTGGCTTCGTTCCTCTGGACGGTGCAGCAGGCATGAGATGTACAGCCTTGATGCACCTGCCCCAGACGCTCAAAACTTTCGGCAAACCTCTCACTGCTCACGGGGAAAGTGTTGACTTGCAAAGTTGTAGGATCTTAAAGATGCCAACCCTCAGGCTTCACCCTTCCACCCTCAGATGAGTTCCTGGGATAGGAAGAATCACCCATGGTCTTCCAAAAGTGGCTCACAGACCCCTGGGGGTCTCCACAACAGCTTCAGGGGTTCCCAAAGTCGAAACTGCCTTCACAATTATTGTAATGCATTGTCTTCTCTTTACTGGGTTGCATTTGTGCCAATGGAGGGAGCCAGCAGGAGCCTGAGTGGGAGCTGGGAGCAGCAGCAACTGCACCTACAGGCATCCTGTTCCCCATGGCCCTTGCCGCAGAAAACACAAGGTCAGTTTGGCTTAAGCATATCTTTGATGAAGAAATAAAATTATCAGCTTATTAAAGCTTGACCCTGAGTGCATTTCTTTTTGGTTATCAAGGAAGGATGTATGAAATTCCTCTGCTGTAACTGAAAGAAGAAATTTGTCCCACGGAGAAGATTCCTACCATAATCTGGATGATCTGCGTTGTGGCTGAACCTGCCACTTTTCATGGGCTGCCATGTTCCCTGCAAGGGTGGCTGGAAGGTGATCTGCAGCTATTCATAGGGGGTATTTGGCGCTTAAAAAAAATCAGGTCTGGGCATGCCTGTAATCCCACTACTTTGGGAAGCCAAGGTCGGCAGGTCACTTGAGCCCAGGAGTTCAAGACCAGCCTGGGCAACATGGCAAAAACCCATGTCTACAAAAAATACAAACTTTAGCCAGGTGTTGCAGCACGTGCCTGTAGTCCTAGCTACTCTGGAGGCTGAGGCGGGAGGATCGTTTGAGCCCAGGAGGTCCAGGCCGCAGTAAGCAGCACTGATCGCACCACTGCACTCCAGCCTGTGCAACAGAGCGAGACTCTGTCTCAAAACACACACACACAAAACAAGTCCTTCAGTTCAAGAACAAGTGACAGTATCTGTTGCTAATGATAACACTGAGCTTTCCAGCAAAAATCGGAATTTTGGAAAACATGTATTGATGATGTGAACTTGATAGATTTCCAAAACTTAAAGACTTCTGAGATCAGTGGTGATATTAACAAACGTAATTTTAAAATATTTTATAACAAAATGTGTCAACATTTGGAAGAGCTGCATAACTCAGGCAACCAATACTTTCCCAATGAACAGTTACAGAACCACGAACAGTAAAATGTCTATTCGAAGTGCAGGTCCACTGACAGGTCTCAGGGGCACAGACGGCGACAATTTTATTGACGGTTTCGCATTCCACACTGAAGTAACTTTAAGGAATCCCCAATGCCAACACGTAATGTAGCATCAAAGAATATCCACAATTATCTAAAAGGCTAATAAATACTTCTGTATTCTCCAAATATACATCTGTGTGAGGCGGGATTTTCTTCATAAACTTCAAGCAAAACAATAAATCACAATAGAGTGAATATAGAAATAGATGTGAGAATTAAGCTGAAATTTGAAAATATGTAAGACAACAAAACCCTGCTCACTAGCCACTTTTGTTGGGAAAGTACAATTTTGAAGAATAACATATATTCATAAAGAATGTTAGCAAGGCCTGGGTGCAGTGGCTCACACCTATAGTTCCGGATACTTAGAGGGTGAGGCACCAGGCACTCCACACTAAGCCACACAACAAGACCCTGTCCATAAACAAAAAAGAATATTAGCAGGTAATAGATGTATTGTTTTTTAATAAATATGTTTTTAATTTCTCAGCTTTAATTTCTAATAAATTAAATACTGATTGATGCAAACCACAGAAACAAACTTTCTTTGGGGTTTTCAATGCTTCTAGACTACAAAGGGGTGTGCAATGGTTACTTTTTTGCGAACATGACTGGTCCACAGGGTACTCAGATCAAACATGATTCTCGGAGTGTTTGTGACAGGCGTGTGTCTGAGCATTGGGGAAATGTCTCCGTGAGAGGCATGTGTCTGTGAGTGGGAAGTGCGTGTGAGGGGGGAGTGTCTGTGAGGGCGAGTATCTGTGAGTGGGGAGTGCATGTGGGGAGTATCTGTGAGGAGGGAGTGTGTGAGGGGGAGTGTGTGAGGCGGGAGTGTGAGGATGTGTTGAGGTGGAAGTGTGTGTGAGTAGTGTGTGTGAGGGGGTGTGTGAGGTAGAGTGTGAGGAGGAAGTGTGGGTGAGGGGGAGTGTGAGGAGGAAGTGTGGGTGAGGGGGAGTGTGGGTGTGAGGGGGAGTGTGTGTGGGGGGTGTGTGAGGTAGAGTATGAGGAAGTGTGGGTGAGGGGGAGTGTGTGGGTGAGGGGGAGTGTGTGGGTGAGGGGGAGTGTGGGGGTGAGGGGGAGTGTGGGTGTGAGGGGGAGTGTGTGAGGAGGGAGTGTTTGTGAGAGGGAGTGTGTGTGAGGGAATGTGTGAGGAGGGAGTTTGTGTGAGGAGAGAGTTTGTGTGAAGGGGGAGTGTGAGGCGGGAGTGTGAGGATGTGTTGAGGTGGAAGTGTGTGTGAGTAGTGTGTGTGAGGGGGTGTGTGAGGTAGAGTGTGAGGAGGAAGTGTGGGTGAGGGGGAGTGTGGGGGTGAGGGGGAGTGTGTGTGAGGAGGGAGTGTTTGTGAGAGGGAGTGTGTGTGAGGGAATGTGTGAGGAGGGAGTTTGTGTGAGGAGAGAGTTTGTGTGAAGGGGGAGTGTGAGGCGGGAGTGTGAGGATGTGTTCAGGCGGAAGTGTGTGTGAGAAGTGTGTGTGGGGGGAGTGGGTGAGGGGGAGTGTGAGGAGGGAGTGTGTGTGAGGGAATGTGTGAGGAGGGAGTTTGTGTGAGGAGAGAGTTTGTGTGAAGGGGGAGTGTGAGGCGGGAGTGTGAGGATGTGTTGAGGTGGAAGTGTGTGTGAGTAGTGTGTGTGAGGGGGTGTGTGAGGTAGAGTGTGAGGAGGAAGTGTGGGTGAGGGGGAGTGTGGGGGTGAGGGGGAGTGTGTGTGAGGAGGGAGTGTTTGTGAGAGGGAGTGTGTGTGAGGGAATGTGTGAGGAGGGAGTTTGTGTGAGGAGAGAGTTTGTGTGAAGGGGGAGTGTGAGGCGGGAGTGTGAGGATGTGTTCAGGCGGAAGTGTGTGTGAGAAGTGTGTGTGGGGGGAGTGGGTGAGGGGGAGTGTGAGGAGGGAGTGTGTGTGAGGAAGGAGTGTGAGAGGGAGTGTGTGTGAGGTAGAGTGTGAGGAGGGACTTCGTGTGAGGAGTTTGTGTGAAGGGGGGAGTGTGTGTGAGGAGGAAGTGTGTGGGGGGAGTATTTCTGAGGAGGGAGTGTGAGGGGAGAATGTGTATTAGGAGGAAGTGTATGTGAGGGGGGAGTGGATGTGGGGGGGAGTGTTTGTGAGGAGGAAGTGTGAGGAGAGAATATGTGAGGAGGTGTGTGAGCAGGAGTTTGTATGGGGGGAGTGTTTATAAGGGAAGAGTGTGTGTGAGGCAGTGTGAGGAGGGAGTGTGGGTGAGGGGGTGTGTGTGGAGGGAGTGTTTGTGAGAGGGAGTGTGAGGTGGAGTGTAAGGAGGGAGTGTGTGTGAGGGGGAGTGTGTGTGTGAGGAGGAAGTGTGAGGAGGGAGTGTGTGACGGAGTGTGTGGGGGGAGTGTGTGGGGAGGAGTGTGTGTGAGATGGAGTGTGTGTGAGGAGGGAGTGTGGGGGGGGAGTGTGTGTGAGGGGGAGGGTGTGTGAGGAGGACTGTATGTGAGGTGGAGTGTGAGGAGGGAGTGTTTGTGGGGAATGTGTGAGGGGGAAGTGTGAGGGGGGAATGTGAGGGGGAGTGTGTGTGAGAGGGAGTGTGTGTGAGATGGAGTGTGAGGAGGTAGTGTGTGAGGGGGAGTGTGTTGAGGGGGAGTGTGTGTGAGGAGGGAGTGTGTGTGAGGGGGGAGTGTGAGGGGGGAATGTGAGGGGGAGTGTGTGTGAGAGGGAGTGTGTGTGAGATGGAGTGTGAGGCGGAGTGTGAGGAGGGAGTGTGTGGGGGGGAGTGTGTGTGAGGAGGGAGTGTGTGGGGGGAGTGTGTGTGAGGGGGAGGGTGTGTGAGGGGGACTGTATGTGAGGTGGAGTGTGTGTGAGGAGGGAGTGTGAGGAGGGAGTGTGCGGGGGGGAGTGTGTGTGAGAGGGTGTGTGAGGGGGAGTGTATGTGAAGCGGAGTGTGAGGAGGGAGTGTGTTGAGGGGGAGTGTGTGTGAGGGGGAGTGTGTGTGAGGAGGGAGTGTGTTGAGGGGGAGTGTGTGTGAGGGGGAGGGTGTGTGAGGGGGAGTGTATGTGAAGCGGAGTGTGAGGAGGGAGTGTGTTGAGGGGGAGTGTGTGTGAGGGGGAGGGTGTGTGAGGAGGACTGTATGTGAGGCGGAGTGTGTGTGAGGAGGGAGTGTGAGGAGGGAGTGTGGGGGGGGGAGTGTGTGTGAGGGGGAGGGTGTGTGAGGGGGAGTGTATGTGAAGCGGAGTGTGAGGAGGGAGTGTGTTGAGGGGGAGTGTGTGTGAGGAGGGAGTGTTTGTGGGGAATGTGTGAGGGGGAGGGTGTGTGAGGGGGAGTGTATGTGAGGTGGAGTGTGTGTGAGGAGGGAGTGTGGGGGGGGAGTGTGTGTGAGGGGGAGGGTGTGTGAGGGGGACTGTATGTGAGGTGGAGTGTGTGTGAGGAGGGAGTGTGGGGGGGGAGTGTGTGTGAGGGGGAGGGTGTGTGAGGGGGAGTGTATGTGAAGCGGAGTGTGAGGAGGGAGTGTGTTGAGGGGGAGTGTGTGTGAGGAGGGAGTGTTTGTGGGGAATGTGTGAGGGGGAGGGTGTGTGAGGGGAGTGTGTGTGAGGGGGAGTGTGTGTGAGGGGGAGGGTGTGTGAGGGGAGTGTGTGTGAGGGGGAGTGTGTGTGAGGGGGAGGGTGTGTGAGGGGGACTGTATGTGAGGTGGAGTGTGTGTGAGGAGGGAGTGTGGGGGGGAGTGTGTGTGAGGGGGAGGGTGTGTGAGGGGGACTGTATGTGAGGTGGAGTGTGTGTGAGGAGGGAGTGTGGGGGGGGAGTGTGTGTGAGGCGGAGTGTGTGTGAGGCGGAGTGTGAGGAGGGAGTGTGTGGGGGGGAGTGTGTTGAGGGGGAGTGTGTGTGAGGAGGGAGTGTGTGTGAGGGGGGAGTGTGAGGGGGGAATGTGAGGGGGAGTGTGTGTGAGATGGAGTGTGAGGCGGAGTGTGAGGAGGGAGTGTGTGGGGGGGAGTGTGTTGAGGGGGAGTGTGTGTGAGGGAGTGTGTGTGAGGGGGAGGGTGTGTGAGGAGGGAGTGTGTGTGAGGGGGAGGGTGTGTGAGGAGGACTGTATGTGAGGCGGAGTGTGTGTGAGGAGGGAGTGTGAGGAGGGAGTGTGTGTGAGGGGGAGGGTGTGTGAGGAGGACTGTATGTGAGGCGGAGTGTGTGTGAGGCGGAGTGTGAGGAGGGAGTGTGGGGGGGAGTGTGTTGAGGGGGAGTGTGTGTGAGGAGGGAGTGTGGGTGAGGGGGAGTGTGTGAGGGGGGAGTGTGAGGGGGGAATGTGAGGGGGAGTGTGTGTGAGATGGAGTGTGAGGAGGGAGTGTTTGTGGGGAATGTGTGAGGGGGCGCTGTCGGTGAGTGGGGGGGTGTGAGAGGGTAATGTGTGATGGGAGAGTGTCTGTGAGGGGACAGTGCATGTGAAGGGGGAGTGTTTTTAGTGGGGAGTGTGTCTTAGGGGCAAGTATCAGGGAATGGTTTGTCTTTGAGGTAATTTCCATAAGGGATCAGCATTTGAACTGAGAGACTCAGAAAAGCAGATGCCCTGCCCAATATTGGTGCCTCTCATCCAATACTTGAAGGCCGGAATAGAAAAAAAGGCAGCAGAAGGTTCAATTCTACCTCTCTGCCTAACTGCTGACCTGGGACATCTGCCGTCTTCTGCTATTGGTTGCATCTGGATTCAAGCCTTCAGGCTCAGAGTGAAATCTACACCAGCAACTTTCCCTGGGTCTGTTCCTCTTTTTGTTTTGTTTTGTTTGAGACAGATTTTCGCTCGTTGCCCAAGCTGGAGTGCAGTGGTGCAACACCGCTCACTGCAACCTCCGCCTCCCGAATTCAAGCAATTCTCCTGCCTCAGTCTCCAGAGTAGCTGGGATTCAGGCGCGTACCACCATGCCTGGCTAATTTTTTGTATTTTTAGTAGAGACGGGGTTTCACCATGTTGGCCAGGCTGGTTTCGAACTCCTGACCTCAGGTGATCCATCTGCCTCGGCCTCCCAAAGTGCTGGGATTACAGGCATGAGCCACCACATCCAGCCCAGTTCATTTTACACACAGATACATACACACACTCTCACATACAACCTTTCCTTCTGGTTTCTCTGCAGAACCCTAATACAGGTATCTCTCTCCCTCGTTCTCTCTCTCTCTCTCTCTCACACACACACACACACTTCCTTCTGGTTTCTCTGCAGAACCCTAATACAGGGTATGAGACCAAAACTTTTGGGAATCACTGCTTCATGAATATGAATTCTGATTTTTCTTAGATTCATACCTTTTCAATCTATTCCCTTTACAGAGTAAGAAACTCACCCACAGAGCAGTTAGGAAGCATGCCCAGCATTAGCCTGACAGCAGTAAGAGAAACAGCAAGTGTACCCCCTTTGCTAAGACCCACAGATGAGCACATGTCCCCTGTGTGCACAGATACTTCCAACGGCTGGTTTTCAGAAAGATGGGGATGGGGTGGAAAAAGTAATCTTATTCCAGGGCCTGGAAGGCAGGAGTAAAAGTTGAGTTGCTGTTTTCCCTCCCATGCACCAACGATAAATTTGTTAACACTGTAGCTCAATAGGATGTCAGTGTTCTTCAGTCTCAAGTTGAGGAAACAGGAAGGCTGGGGTTATGGCCTTAGGGAGCTACATTGAGATTTTTCACTTTCCTTATTCAATAGGAAGCAACCCTCTGCACCAACATGGACACCCTTGCTGACCGCATCACATGAAAACACAGAGCTTCATCAGCAGTCACTTAAAGCAGACCCAAGGAGGCTTTTAATAAGTTAAAGGGCTCCTGATATGCAAGAAGCCGTTAAATGTAAGTCAGAGGTACCTCTTTTCTCTTTCTCTCTCTATAGAAAATATGTACTAAAAAATGTGTATAAAAAATATTTCCAGGGAAAACCAATTCCAATTTGATCCAAAAAAGTTACTTTACTCACAGCTTCTTTGCTGCCAAGACTCAGCCCCTTCCCAGGATGCACCTGATGACGCTCACCACAGACACTGTTTCCTCCCAAACGTGATGACAGTGGCTGCCACCTAAGCATCTGCATCGCTGTCTTCAAGACTTTGGAGTTCTCAAAGGTACTTGTGGAGGAGGGGTATACCAGCCACTTCATATTCAACTTCTGAAAGCTAGAGAAGTCAGTTAAATAAGAACCTCACACGTGTTGACAAGGTTCTGTCGAGGACTCCAGGCTTTCTGTCATAGTAGGCCAATCTCATTTCAAAAGCGGCAGCAAAACCACACCTACTCCTAACAACAGCGGAGCACAGAACTGAATTAGGGATGCTGATTGTCAGCTAAAAGGTTCCGAGAGAAAGACTGAACCTGGGGCTTTCCTGACAACCCACTCATTTACTAAACATCTCCTACAGCATACACGGACATAAGCCCCTTAAAATCAGAGTACATGAGAATACTTTTCGTTAGAAAATAAATCCCATGATACACCAGTATAGAGTACACTGACTATACTTAAACACTTTAAGCTTCATCCTCATGTGGGACACTATGGAATTAGCTAAATCCATTCTTGAAGGTTAGTTTCCCTGTGGAAAAATGGTCTCTTCAGGGAAAAAAACTTGGGCGGAATACATTACTGAGATGTTATTGATTCAAAAAAAGTGAAGGGTACATGTGACGATATCAGATAAGGTAGCATAAAAATATCACTATGCCATGTTACATAATCTCGAAAGGATATACACACATCAGATCAATGAGGCTAAGTTAAAATATTGCCATTATGATTAAGGTAACTTATCTCTACAAAACACACATCTCAAATAGGAAAATAAAGAAAAATAGATATGGTGAGATTTTAAAACTTCTTCATGTTACTTTTCTGACTCAAGGAAAGGGCAACGCTGCAGTGACTCCCAAAGGATGAGGCTCACCTGGGATGTGACAACACACTAGGCTGTGGGGGCCTGCACGGGAGGCTACTGCCTGGGAAAGTCCAGGGCAACACGAAGTTGATGTCTCCCAGCACAAAAACACCCTGAAGCACCCCCAAAATGTACTCATCCCAATCCCAAGTGGAAGAATCCACACAAACCAGGAACTTCGCTCATGCTGAAGCCACGTGCTCTGGAATTGATTTGTGTTGACTGCCACAATTGATTCAAGTCAAACTGATTCACAACTTGAAGCAGAGGAAAAACATTTAAAAAGTGCCCCTTTCAAACAGCAGTGCCCACCACAACTGTTATTCCAAGTTCTAAAGTGTGCTGTGGAGGACCTGGAAGTGGGTTTTTTCCCCCTGAATCATGAAAATAGATGACATTTGTGGTGGCTTTCAGCACAGAAGTTCCTTTTGGATTCTTATTAAAGATGGGTAGATTGAACATAAGCATTTACCTCTGCTACCCGCAAAACCCAGTAAGACACGAAATGCTTTTTTAAAAAGGCATAGACCCACAAGAACAAAGTGGGAGAAAAGATACTAGTACCTATATTACAAAAGGGGAAATCAGAAAGAGCAGCCTCTGTCTCTGCATACGCAAGGAAAGCCAGACCCTGAGAGGGGGAGCAATCCCACAAGGAAAAACACATCCAACCAACTGTCCCCAGGCCCTGGGGACAGAAGTGAGCGGCACCAGCCATGCTGAGAACGGTGGTAAATAAGGGACAATCACTGAGAGTCTGTTGAAGAAGCAGTTTGACTCACTCATAATGAAATGCAAATTAAAACTACACTGAGATACCATTTCTCACCTATCAGATTGGCAAAAATCCAAAATCTCAACGACATACTCTGTTGGCCAAGCTGAGGGAAACCGGCTTCTCATGCATGGCTGATGAGAGGCAAAATGGTGCAACCTCTAGAGACAGAAACTAGGCAATTAGGCAAAAAAATCACAAATCCACTCCCTTTCCTCTAGCAATCTCTTTCATGACTCTATCCCAGTTATATACCAGTGAAGGCCTGAGAAGAAATACGCACAAGGCTGTTCATTGTGGCACTACGGCAAACGCAAAAGTGAAAACACCCAAAGTCTCTGCAAGGCACTGGTTAGATAAATTGCTTCATGCACAAAAAGGAGCACCAGGCTGCTGTGAAGAAATGAGAGCTCCATGTTATATTACAGGTTGAAGAGGTTTCCAGAATATATTAAGCTAAAAACTAAAAAGGTAAAATAAAATGTATCTGTTATGTTTCCATTTGTCTAAGAAAGGATGTTAGTATAATAAGCCCCACTCTGTGGCCCAGGCTGGAGTACAGTGGTACCATCATGGCTCACTGCAGCCTCGACCTCCCGGGATCAGCTGATCCTCCCACCTTAGCCTCCGAAGTAGCTACGATTATAGGTGTGTACCACCACACCTGGCTAATTTTTGCATTTTTATATTTTTTTGTAGAGATAGGTTTTGCCATGCTGCCCAGGCTGGTTTTGAATTCCTGGCTTAAGTGATCCACTCGCCTCATTCTCCCAAAGTGCAGGATTATAGCTGTAAGCCACTGTGCCTGGCTGGAGTACAGTGGCATAATCTCAGCTCACTGCAACCTCCACCTCCCAGGTTCTAAGTGATTCTCCTGCCTCAGCCTCCAGAGTAGCTGGGATTACAGGCATGCACCACCACGCCTGGCTAATTTTGTATTTTTAGTAGAGATGGGGTTTCACCATGTTGGCCAGGCTGGTCTTGAATTCCTGACCTCAGGTGATCTGCCCGCCTTGGCCTCCCATAGTGCTGGGATTACAGGTATGAGCCACTGCACCTGGCCAGCCTGCTTATTTTTTAATAGAAGAATAGACCATACACTTTTAAAAAACATTACCTATTTTGGAAATTCAGAAATATGTATTATTTGAATATACCTTTATTAAAACTTGATGTTTGGTACTATCTAAATATAAAAATATAGCCATTTTTAAAACAATGCCTACAAATTGGTGGTAAAACTAAACAAATATATCTGATTATGTATCCAGCTGGGAGCAGAACAGCCATACAGAAGAGCTGTGTTTGCGCTCCCTAAGGGGATACACCCCTAAGGCCAAAAGAACTGCAACAAAATCTTAAACTGTTTCAAGAATCACATTCATGGTGGCAGTATCTGCAATGTTACTCTTAGACTACAGTGAGTGTATTGCTGAACCGAATGAGTAATCACTTGGGTGTCACTGAGAACTCAGACTTTTGGCTCAGTTAAAAGGATACAAACAGCTAAGACCAATGAAGTTAAGTTAAAATTCTCAAGTCCTAAATTTGAACTGGAATGATCAGTATGAACTCACATGTTTATCCTAAAAAATTTTCATATAACTATAATTATCATAAAAATAATTCCATATGTATAATTGTATATATGTATACTTTTTTAAAGTACACTTATATAATCTTCTAGCTCTGATTACTGAAGAGGCCTAGAAACAATGGTCAGCGACCAACCTGTTAGCAATAACACTCCTAGAGGTCAGATCATGGTCTCCAACTGCCATTTTCCACTCAAACAAACCATAAGTCCTCGGAGAAACAGTTGATTCTAGGCCTAGTGCATGAAATGTACAAGAGGAGCCTGGGGCTACTCAACGCACCAGGAAGCAGGGAGGCTCCCAAAAACTGCTTGGGTCGTATTATCAGGCCTACAGCCCAAACTGAATGAGCTCTCACTGGCCAGAAAATATGGGCTCCAATAAGGACAGTAACTACGATGGACTGAAACTCATCAAATGCCAATAATTTTAACAATTCTCATTCGTAGCTTTTTGAAGATGCTCACTATTTTTGAATACTGGTAAATAATTCCCCTTGTTTCCTATACAATCTATACAAAGAAGCAATCAAACCAAATATTCCAGCTGATAACAGAGAAATACAATACTCAGAGTATGACTTTTTGCAAACCTTTATGAATTAATAGATCTAGGTAATTATCATCGATAGCTAATAACATCACAAAAAGAGAGGCTATTGGAGGGTAGGCACATCCTAAGGGAGGAGCCAATATTCCCGATGAGGAACCCTGTCAAACAAAACCAACCTGAGATTAATCAAATTGAGAACTACAAACTACAATAAAGATTTAACAACAACCCTCAGGAAAAACAGAGGCAGAGTAATGTGTTAAACGATGCTGCAAGGATGCAACCAGCATCGCTGCAAGCCCACAGACAAACACAAAAGTGTACAGAACAAGTACCAGCAATGTTTTAGAGCGACAGAGTGGAATCCACAAGAAACATAAGACAGTATATAAACCTTATTTGGATCTCATTCAAGCTAGCAAACTGTAAGAACAGATATCTATCGACGAATTTGAGATATGGGATGATATTACACAATTTTTATCATAATTGCTTATTAACACCGTTAACATCTTATTTATATAACTGTTTTTAGATGTAATAACAGTACTGTGGCTGTATTTTTATTTGATATCTGAGACTTGCTTCAAAATCGGCCAGGGATGGGACAGTGGACGAGGGCAAAAATAAATCTGTCATCAGCTGATAAATGCTCCACCATAATAAAATCAAGAGAAAGTACAGATATAAGCAGAGCCTCAGATCCCCATGCCCTCTCTGGTAGGCAACTAGAGATTTATTTTCCAGGGCATATGAGACAGAGGCTCTCTGAACTGAGGCTGCAGCACCATACTGAAAACAGGGGGTTAGTAAACACTGACAATGTTGAATAAGAACAGCCCGTACCTCTTTCCCCTCACTCTGGCACCCAGAATACTGGCTGCTAGGCCGACACTTCACCATGGAGGAGATTGGAACAAAAACAATCTGGCTAGCCCAAGAGAAAAGACCTAAAACTACCAACATGAAGCATTTTCTGATTAAAAGATCTAACCAGGCTACCCTATTATGACCATATAGTTGACATGGTCAAGAGTTTCATTCTGCTTTTTAGTGCCCTGATCTTAAAAATGAGCAAAGACGACCAGATACTCAAGGAACGCCTCTAATATGAAACAGAGAGATCAGATAACACAAGCTGGGAAAAGAGAACATGGAAGCAACAAGACTACAACAGAAGTTCCAGATGGAGAGAAAAAATAGAAGGCAAGACAGTGGTAAGGAAATCAGAGAAGTAATTTTTTAAAATTTCCTAGAATGCAAAGATGTGACAAAGGGCACTGAGTAACACAAAGCGCACAATGTTGAAAAACAGAATCACCTCAGGGCACCTCCCAGGGAAATTCACATCAGTGGGTACAAGAAAAAGATTCTGAAAGTTCCAGATAAAGAGGTGGGGAAAAGATTAAGGATCAAAATGGCATTAAACTTCTCAGCTGTTGAAAGATAAAAGATAATAAAACAATGTCATCATAAGTAAGAGGAAAAATTATTTCCAACCTAGAATTCTATACCCAGATAAACTAGCAAGCAAGTATAATAATAGCATTTTTTCATATTAAAGATTTTCCAAAATTAACTTTCCATACAACCCATTTCTCAGGAAGCAACTGGACCATGTGTGCCACCAAAACAAAGGAGTAAATCAAGAAGGAAAAAGAGATGCATCCAAGAAAGATAAACTAAGAGAAAAGCAACTTCCACTTCTGTTCAAGATGGAGTAACAAGGATTGCATTTAACTTCCCACTGTAACCAACTAGAAAAATGGACAAAACAGGGCCCAGCACAGTGGCTCACGCCTGTAATCCCAGCACTTTGGGAGGCCGAGGTGGGCGGATCACGAGATCAGGAGTTTGAGACCAGACTGGCCAAGAGACCAGCCTGGCCAATATGGTGAAACCCTGTCTCTACTAAAAATACAAAAATTAGACGGGCATGGTGGCGGGCGCCTATAATCCCAGCTGCTCGGGAGGCTAGGGCAGGAGAATTGCTTGAACCCAGGAGGTGGAGGTGGCCGTGAGATGAGATTATGCCACTGCACTCCAGCCTGGGCGACAGAACAAGACTCCTACTCAAAAAAGAAAGAAAAAAGAAAAATGCACAAAACAATTAAATAGCTGCTTTCAGACACTGGGTGCAAGCATGCAGGACTGAGAGCCCTGTGGTCACCCTGGCTTTCAACCAGAGGCATTTGTGGGCCATGAACACAGCGAGAGGGACCACAAACAAAGCCTAGAGGTCTCATTAACTTGAGGAGATGGTGACCCAAGTTTGTGGGATGCTGAGGTGGCTGGAGCTGCAGGGCAGAGTCCCAGAAAGGAGAAAGCTGGGGAGAAAAAGGGCTGAAGAATCTGAAAAGGGGTAAGAGGCCATTATTGTGTAAAAGCTAGATTTTAGAAAAATAAAACAAAACTATCAGGGAGTTGTAAGACAAACAGTTCTGACAACTCACAGGAATATGCAGTGGCTCAGGGCTGTAATCCCAGCACTTTGGGAGGCCATGGCAGGTGGATCATCTGAGGTCAGGCGTTCAAGACCAGCCTGGCCAACATGGTGAAACCCTGTCTCTACCAAAAATACAAAAAATTAGCAGGGCGTAGTGGCACACGCCTGTAATCCCAGCTACTCGGGAGGCTGAGGCAGGAAAATGGCTTGAACTCAGTGGGTGGGGGTTGTGGTGAGCCGACATCGCATCACTGTGCTCCAGCCTGGGTGACAGAGCGAGAGTCCATCTCAAAAAATAAAAATAAAGGATTCACAGAAATGTGAGAGACTCTAATCGGCCAGAGTAATGTCCTTAGTCATTCCGCAGGTCATTCAGCCAGGATCATAGAGGGCTCTCACCTCAGTAGTAGAGCTGAAGTTCTGGTAGAATAACGGCTGCTCTAGACCTGACAATTATGCTTAAAAACAGGCCTTAATACCACTTCACAAACACTGGGATAACTGTTATCAAAAACATAAAATCCCCAAAATAACAAGTGTTAGCAAGAATATGGAGAAATTTAAACCCTGTGCACTGCTAGTGGGAATGTAAAATGGTACAGCCACTGTGGAAGAGTATGGCAGATCCTCGAAAAATTAAAAATAGAAATACCATATGATCCAGTAATTCTACCTCTGGATATATGCCACCCCAAATTTAAAGCACACCTCAAAGAGACATCTGTCTACCCATGTTCACTGCCACATTATTCACAAGAGCCAGGGGGTGGAAACAAATCAAGTGTCCATGGATGGATGACTGGATTAACAAAATGTGGATTAGCCATACAATGAAATATTATTCAGCCCTAAAAAGGAAATGCTGACACATGCTACAGTAGATGAACCTTGAGGATGTTACACGGAGTGAAATAAGCCAGCCACAAAAGAACTGATATTTTATGATTCCCCTTATACAAGGTGCCTGGGGTAGTCAAATTCATGAAGACAGAAAGGAGAATGGGGGCTGCCAGGGGCTGGGGAGGGAAGACGGGAGCTAGTGTTTAGGGCGACAGTTTCCATTTCAGAAGACGAAAAAGTTCTGGAGATGGATGGTGGTGACGGTGGTACAATAATGTGAATGTACTTAATGCCACTGAGCTGAAAGTGTAAAATAGTAAATTGTTATATATATTCTACCACATTTTAAAAATAAATACTTTTTATTAATATATAAAAAGGGCCTCAAATGAATCAAATTGATTCATATGTAACTACCTGCCAAAACAAAGCCCAGAGCTGTTCAACAATGTAACATTCATAATGTTCTAATAAAAAATTACTAGAATTATCTACTTTCAAGATTTTTCCTCTTCACATCATGGTGAAGTAGCAAGGGACTGAATTTACCCTCCAGTTTTACCAAACAATAAACCACACAAATGAGTTTTCTGACATTGGATAACAGGCAGCAGGACTCAGGTTCCTGAGGGGATGAAACAAATGAGGTAGGTCCTACAGTCACATCAGGTACTCTCTGGAAGCAGTTTCTAGGCAGGGAGGAGAAACACAGGGTCTGGTGGCCTCATTATGTTAAGAGAGAGACAGAATGGAGTTTGGGAAGGTCAAGAAAGCTAAAATCTACAGGGTAGAATACTCAAGAAAGACAGCTAAGAAGAGAACCATTTAAAGATCTGCAGAGGGTTCACTTGAGTCTTTGGCTGAGTTATGAACTATGCAAACAGGAGAGAAAGAACTCAAGACCAGGGAAAGAATCACCAGGCTGGTGTACACAGAATAGTTCCTGGAGGCCATACAAGGCTAAGAACAGTTTACATACTCACTAGCAAGACTAGAAGGACCTTGCAATGTATGGCAGAGTTGGCCAGTCTTTAGTACCAAGAAGGGTATTTCTTTAGTACCCAGAGGGTATTGCTTTAGTAGTAGGAATAAGCTAGTCTTAGAATAAAGGTTGCTCTACACCGACACTAACAAAGCTTAAAAGTAATCCTCAGAAGGATCCAGCTGATTCCAGGTAACTTAACCATACGCCAGAACAAACTCTAACACTGTTTAAAGGTATACAACAAAAACCAGCAAACAATATAAAATGTATGCCGCCCATCAACTATTCAAAAATCTATTCAAAAATGCCTACTAATTCAAAAATTACTAGAAACACACACACACACACACACACACACACACACACACACACACACACACACAGAGTAACCAATAGCTAGGAGAAACCAGAAAAGATACAGACCAGAAATGACTGAATGAATAGACAAGGACATTAAAACAGCTATTATAAATATGTAATACATGGTTTTAAAAGGTAGAGGAAAAAAATGAACTTAATGAGGTGCTATTAAAATGACTCAAAAGTAGCTCCTGGGAATGAAAAATACACAAAGAGGAAAAAAACTGGAAAGACAAAAAAGAGCACGAAGAAGCCACGGAAAATACCAAGCAGGATAACACACATGTAATTGGAGCTAGGAAAGGGGGAAGGTAAGAGAAAGGTTGTTGAAGAAAGAATGGTTGAAGATTTTTCAAATTTAATAACTAAAACCCAACACATTCAAGAACTCTAATGAAACCTAAGCAGATGAAACATGAGGAGAATCACACCCAAATACATCATAATCAAATTGCTAAAAACCAGTGATAGGCCGGGAGCGTTAGCTTGCGCCTATAATGTCAGCACTTTGGGAGACTGAGGCGGGTGGATCACTTGAGGTCAGGAGTTCAAGACCAGCCTGGACAACATGGTGAAACCCCATCTTTACTAAAAATACAAAAATTAGCTGGACTTGGTGGTACATGCCTGTAATCCCAATTATTCAGGAGGCTGAGGCAGTAGAATTGCTTGAACCCGGAAGGCAGAGGTTGCAGTGAGCCAAGATCACACCACTGCACTCCAGCCTGGGATGACAGAGCAAAACTCCATCTCAAAACAAAACAAAACAAACGAACAAACAAAAAGTGATAAAGAGATCATGAAGGCAGCCAGAGACACGAAGGTGGGACTGGCAGTAGGATACTCATCAGTAACCAAACAAGCCACAGTAAAACATGCTTAAACTCCTGGGAGAAAAATATCAACCCAGGATTCTCTTTCTAGCAAAAATACCTCAGAAACCAACCTAGGCAAGATGGCAAACCCCTGTCTTTTTTTTTTTGAGACAAAGTTTCGCTCTTGTCACTCAGGCTGGAGCACAATAGGGCAATCTCGGGTCACTGCAACCTCCGCTTTCCTGGGTTCAAGCGATTCTCCTGCCTCAGTCTCCTGAGTAGCTGGGATTACAGGCGCCCGCCACCACGCCCAGCTAATTTTTGTATTTTAGCAGAGATGGGGTTTCACCATGTTGACCAGGCTGGTCTTGAACTCCTGACCTCAGGTAATCCACCTGCCGCGGCCTCCCAAAGTGCTGGGATTACAGGCATGAGCCACCATGCCTGGCCCAAACCCCTGGCTTTACAAAAAGAAAAAAAAGCCAGATGTGGTGGTACATGCCAGTAGTTCCAGCTGCTTGGGAGGCTGAGGCAGGAGGACTACTTGAGCCCAGGAGGTCAAGGCTGCAGTGAGCCATGATTGCGCCTGGGTGACAGAGCAAGACACTGTCTCTAAAAAAATTTTTTAAACCTTCAAAAATGAAGGCAAAATACTCTTCCAGATAATCAAAAGCTGAGAAAACTCATAACTAGCAGATATATGCGACAAGAGATTATTAAATAAAACTGTTTAGAAGAAAGAAAATGATACCATATGGAAATCTGAAACTGCACAAAGGAAAGAACATTGCCAGAAGTAGTGAATATGTGGATAAACTTAAAAGACAATTTTCTCTTATGTTTAAATCTTTTAAAAAGTTAAATAACAGTTTAAAACAGAAATAATGACAATGAATTTTGGGAATAACATATGTAGATGTAAAATCTATGACAATGATAGCACAGTGAACAGAAGGAGAAATGGAGGTAAGCTGCTAAGTTTGTGTGCAACTCATAAAGGGATACAATATATTTTGAAGGTAGATGAATTAGTTAATAGATGCTGGCCAGGCGCGGTGGCTCATTCCTGTAATCCCAGCACCTTGGGAGGCCGAGGTGGGCAAATCATGAGGTCAGGAGTTCGAGACCAGCCTGGCCAAAATAGTGAAACCCCATCTCTACTAAAAATACAAAAAAATTAGCCAGGCATGATGGCGGGCACTTGTAATCCCAGCTACTCAGGAGGCTGAGGCAGGAGAATTGCTTGAACCCAGGAGGCGGAGGTTGCAGTGAGCCGAGATCACACCATTGTACTCCAGCCCGGGCAACAGTGCGGGACTCCATCTCAAAAAACAAAAAAACAAAACAAAACAAAACAAAACAAAAACACATAAAAACAATTTGACAAAATTTTAACACCAACTCACGGAAAATAAAATTCTCAGAAAACTAGGAATGGAAAGGCACTTGGTCATCCTGATAAAATGTATCTATAAACAACCTACAGTTCATTGAGTTGTGGAAGACTGAATGCTTTGCTATGGAGACCAGAACAAGGCAAGAGTGCCTGCTCACACCACTTTCAGTCTACGTTTTACTGGAGGTTCTCGCTGGCACCAAAAAGAAAAGCAATAAAAGCATCCAGACTGGAAAGGAAGAAGTAAATGGCATTTATTTTTAGATAACCTGATCATCTGAGTAGATATATGACAGAGTCTATAAATAAACTACCACAAGTCATAAATGAGCTTGGAAAAGCAGAATACAAAGTCAACATACAAAAAGAAACTGCCTTCCTCTATTCTAGTATGAACAATTAGAAGTTGAAAATTTTAAAACACTACCATTTACAACAGCTCCATAAAACACAAAATACATACGGATAAATTTAATAAAACATATGGAAGATCTATATCATGAAAATGACAAAGTATTGGGAGAAATTAAACGTCTGAAAAACCAGACCATGGTCATGGATCAGACCGCTCAACACTGTTGAATGTCAATTCTCCCTCTGTCTGAGCAGCTTAGCAGCCTAGCCTCAAACCGTGTTTTAAACTTCTTTTTTCTTTTCCCTTTTCTCTCCCCCTTCCCAGTCTCAAGATATAACTGAGACAAACTGCATATGTGTTACCTTTCATCTTGAAATACAGCCTTGGAATGTGCTGTGAACTTCCACTCCCTTTCATTTTTATTTTTTGAAACAGTCTCGCTCTGTCGCCCAGGCTGGAGTACAGTGGTGCGATCTCCGCTCACTGCAACCCGCATCCCCTGGGTTCCAGTGATTCTCCTGCCTCAGACTCCCAAGCAGCTGGGATTATGGCGTGAGCCACCGACCCCGGGCCCTCCACTCTTCCTTTTCCCATTCTATGCTCCCATGCTGTACGCACATTTATTTACCCAGATACTAGGTAAGTACACACCATGCTCTCTTAGGCCATTTATTTGCTTAGAAGCTTCAGGAGGCGAGTCCTAAAAGGGACTAGACACCTCCGGAATTCTCTCTCCAACAGAAGATTACTTCAAGGCCAGAACCCTCTCCTGGCTGAAGAGTGACTACAAGATTGACTGTGATTAATTTATAACCCAGTAGGATCCACAACGGCGCCAGCCCCTTCACCAAATGGGACAATAATTCAAGAAGGTCCACTGAAGCAAGTCACGCCACCTGGCACCTCTTAGTCCCCCCTGCCTCTTCTGCATTCCAAACCCTTTCTGTAAAAACCCCGGGGTTCCCTCCACAAACTGAAGAGTGGAACTGCTCTTCCCCTTGCCTGCACAAATAATAAAGGAATATCACTGTCATCGTAACTTATCATTTTGCCTTCTTTCCATAAGTGGCCGGACTCTTTTTGCGAGTTAATCCCCAACTTGATCTGTAAATTTAGTGTAATCACAATCAAAATTGTACTGCATGTCTTCTTCTGTAGAAACTGACAAATTGATTCTATAATGTATACGAAAAGGCAAAGAAGCTAGAAAAGCCAAAACCACACCAAAAAACAGCCAACTGGGGACTTGCAACTCACAATTTTAAGACACAGGTACAGCTCAAATAAAAAGGACCCTGGGAATTGGCGTGAGGATGGCCATAGCTCGGTGCACAGAACAGATTCCAGAAAGAGCCCACACATGCACAGCCAACTGCATCTTGACGAAGATGCAAGGTGATCTCATGGAGAAAGAAAGGGCACAGGAACAGCTGGATAACCATGTGGGGAAAACAAAAACGACAAACTGAGCTTGGACTCCACATCCAAGATTCACTTAAAATGGATTAGAGATCTAATCATAACAGCTAAAACATAAACTTACACAGCATAGCTTCTCAACATCACACCATTGACCACTGGGCTGGAATGACTCTTTGTTGCAAGGGCTGTCCTGTGCCTCCTACCTGAGGCATTTTGTGGAAACCCAGCCCACCAAGACACCTGTGCCACTGACAGAAACGGGGCCAAACTCATGCGCAGCTGAGCCCTGTTGGTCTAGATGAAGGGCAGGTCCAGAGATGTGTCATGGAGTTCCTTGATAAAAATATTACCTTCTAATGGTGCAGGGACTACTAGATATCCATATGGCATAAAGAAATAAATAAATATTTACCTCATACCATACATAAACATTAATTCAAAATGGATCACAGACCTAAACATAAGAGCAGAGCTTTTAGGTTTCGATAAGGGGATAATAAAAGCAGTCAGAGACACCAAGGTACAAACAACAGTAAGAGTCTCATCAGTTAACTATGCAAGCCAAAATAAAACATGTTATTTCACACAGGACAACAAATAAACATGGCTTTTTACATGTCTTTCTATATAAAACACAAAAAGCACAAACTATAAGAGTATAATTGATAAACAGGACTTCTTCAAAATTAAAATTTCCTATTTGAAAGACACCATTTAAAAATCAAAATAGGGCTGGGTGCGATGGCTCACACCTGTAATCCCAGCACTGAAGTCAGCAGTTTGAGACCAGCCTGGTCAACGTGGTGAAACCCCACCTCTACTAAAAACACACACACACAAAATTAGCCAGGCGTGGTGACACGCACCTGTAATCCCAGTGACTCGGGAGGCTGAGGCAGGAGAACTGAATGAATCCAGGAGGCAGAAGTTGCAGTGAGCCAAGATCGCGCCATTGCACTCCAGCCTGGGTGACAGAGCGAGACGCAGTCTCAAAAATAAAATATAAAATAAAATAAAATAAAAATTAGGAACCACATACTATAATACCTAACCCTAATAAAAGACTTGTATCCAGAACATCTAAAGAAGGCTTAAAACGCAACAAGACAAACAATGCAATAATACAACAAAACAGATGAGAGACTTGAGTTGGTATTTCGCCAACGCAGATACGTAAGTGAAGTGTGCAGCATCAGTCCTCAGGCAACGCAAAGTAAAGACACCATGAGTCGGCCGGACGTGGTGGCTCACGCCTGTAATCCCAGCACTTTGGGAGGCTGAGGCGGGTGGATCACGAGGTCAGGAGATCGAGACCATCCTGGCTAACACGGTGAAACCCCATCTCTACTAAAAACACAAAAAATTAGCCGGGCGTGGTGGCGGGCGCCTGTAGTCCCAGCTACTCGGGAGGCTAAGGCAGGAGAATGGCGGGAACCCGGGAGGTGGAGCTTGCAGTGAGCTGAGATCATGCCACTGCACTACAGTCTGGGAGACACAGCGAGACTCTGTCTCAAAAAAAAAAAAAAAAAAAAAACCCACCATGAGTTACCACTACACACCCAACAGAATGAAGATAGAAACACTGAAATAACCATTGTAAGGGAGGATGTGGAGGAACTGATGGGAATATAAAATGTTATAACTATGGAAAATAGTTTGTGACATTTGTTAAAAAGTTAAATGTAGATTTAACATATTAACCAGAACTTCCACTCCAAGAAACTGACCCAGTGAAACAAGCCCACACAGACTTGTATATACAAAGGTTCCCAGAAACTTTATCTGCAATAGCCAAACGACCATCAATAGGGGTAAACAGCCAAAGGGGAATCAATAGGTGAATGGGTAAATAGCCAAACCACCATCGACAGGTGAATGGACAAACAGCCGAATGACCCTCACTAGGTAAATGGCTAAGTCACCACAGCGCGGATGAATCTCAAGACTGTGACACTGTGGGGCCAGGTCCCAGCAGCTGTAACAAACTTCAGAGGTTTGTGATGCATATTAAAGCTGAAAACCACTGATCTAGACAATCAGAATAATTTAAATTACAATTCTTGCTGTCTTTGGCCACCCAACATCTATTTATTTTTTTGTTCTGGGATCTCTCTCCTTGAGTCTTGGTGAGTGGTGAAGAATATCTCCTGATGCAGGGAATATTTAAATGTTTAAAGTGGTATTTGCCTTCCCGGCCATGCGGCCAGGATTCTGCCAGTCTTTGGCTGAGGAGTGAGTGCCACAGCAGGGGTGGGGCCACCCGGCCCTATTTTAATTTTCTAAAATGGTGTCTCCCTACCTCTCTAGCTGGGTGCAGAAGTGACACTGGTGTTGGAACACTGCAGGCGAATTCTGAGAGCAGAAGTGCTAATTAAAATGTCAAGTGCCTGGTAGCAATCACAGGGATTCATCCTCAGACTAGCTGCGAGTTATGGCTTTCAACTGTCAAGACTGGCTCTCTAGTTCTCCCAAATACACTGGGGGCTTAAACAATGTAGGCTCAGGAATGTAGCTCAAAACCGTAGATCCTCACAGTCCAACAGGGCAGTGAGAGCTCCACCCATCACAACCCCATTCCAGACAGGATGTAGGAAAGGTAAAGATACACAGATAACTTTCAAGGTGCCCATGACAACTTCACTATTATCTTATTGGAAGCACCTGGACACATGCCCATATGTAGGTGCAAGCGATGCTGGTGAATGCGGTCTTTATTCTGGAAGGGCATGTACCCAGTGACAAAATCAGAGATAGTATTTCTGTGGAAAAAAGAGGAGAATGAATAACAGGGGAGAGACCAGCAATCTCTCCCTCACATAGTCAATCGCCAGTCTTAAATTTGCACAAATTCTTCCAAATAAATGACTTTATCAACACTGATAGAACTGTATTTCCGTTATCAATGTCATTCACTAATTCAGAATATGGTTTAGTCTGCCAAGATGTCTAGAAAGTCATTTTCAAAATTATCCGAATTAAGCAGTAGTATTATTCCACTCCCCACCTTCCATTTCTCAGATCCCTTGGCAAAACCTTACCCTGAATGCTTGTAACTACAGTAAGTCGTCCACTTCTTGTACGTCTTAGAGAAATGCAGGCACAGAAACACTGGCATTTCTTTACTTTTTTGCTCAGGGGCTGAGGACAGAACAAGCATGAAATTTAAGCTGCACTAATTTCCAACCAACTATGAGGTGGTCCACGAGGGTCCACAGGATCAACCGTGACACAGAATCTTTGACTGAGAGGGCCAGGAGCATGGGGCCATGAAACAATCGGCATCCACAAGGTGGGCGAGAGGTCAGGGCAGCATAGGAGGCTGTCAGCACCACTGCTACCAGAACAGCTCACAGAAAGAAAAGATCCGAGTAACCGTGGTTTGCCTTTAGGCTAAGCTACTTGGTGTCTGTGCTGCTCACATTCACAGCCACAGGACCCATCTCAATACCCCACACAGGCAACATGAAGGTTGGACACAGAGACTGCTGTGGGCCCTGCCCCGTGCTCTCCACTCAGGGAGCATGCTGGGAGTCCCTCCCTGGGACACCGCACCTCACTCCTGGCCATAAAGGTGGGCTTTAATATTTTCTTTTCTTTTTTTTTTTGAGACAGAGTCTTGCTTTGTCACCCAGGCTGGAGTGCAGTGACGTGATGTCAGCTCACTGCAACCTCTGCTTCCTGAGTAGCTGGGATTACAGGCATTCACCACCACACCTAGCTAATTTTGGATTTTTAGTAGAGACGGCGTTTCACCATGTTGTCTAGGCTGGTCTTCAACTCCTGACTTCAAGTGATCCGCCTGCCTCAGCCTCCCAAAGTGTTGGGATTATAGGTATGTGCCACCGCGCCCAGCCCCTAATACTTTCAAATAAACAAACGGATGTTGTCATTGCTTTATTACTCATAGTTTCCAAGCAATATTACATATATAAAAGTCATTTTAAAAACAACCAGGTTTGCTAGAAAAGTGTTTTTTCTTCGAATCATGGATTTCCACACCATTCATACCTGGAGTCCTTTATATTAAATATATTATTTACGCAGGCACTAGCAAAAATTGAAGAAGTTTTGAGTTCTCTACTCCATAACCTCCATCTTCCCACACTCCCACAAAAAAATCCCACCCTTTTGCTATTATATTGGTTATTAACATTAAAAACAATAGGAAAATACACAGGAATTTCATTTGGAATCCCTTTTCCCTATTTTACATGTCTGGAGATGTTGGCTTGGTTATGAATTCAAAAGTTCTCCCAGAGTTCTTGATGATGATTCATAGAGAAATCTGAAACACAAATAGAGAAATATTTAGCTACAGAAAAAAAGTGACCAAATTATCCAAATGTACGTTTTCAAAACTATAATCTAAATATGGTTTGCAGCCAGATGCATTTAAAAACAAAGTTGAAATAATCTATAAATGTTTCATTAATTGTTTCTCTTATGTAAAATGGAGTCAGAATCCCCACAGGAGTCAGGACACACGGCACTGGACCACAGGCTTGGGTTGACGGTGGACACCACGCACTGCCAGGCAATGAAATGTGCGCACTGGGCAGTGTGCCATGCTGATGGGCAAAGAGGACATAGGCTCTTCCTTTCCAGCACCCACAGTTCTGAGCCTATTTCTCTATTATACAAGAAAACAAGATAAAAACTACGTGACCTACTAAGACACTCTACTACCATGACATGTACCTACTACCTCTAATAACCTGAGGCCTTTAGAAAAACCTCACTTTCCCACTCCCCTGCATCCCTGTCCCTCAAGGCGAGACTCTTTCTTCTCATGTCCTCCCCAGCCCCACCTAGGCCGCGGCTTTGGCTGAGATCACTGAGTACTTTCCCTGCCAGACGCTGTCCTCACTTCCCTGGCAGTGTGCCTATTTTAAGAATCACAATTAGACAGGTAGCATAATCACTGTTCCTTTAAATACACGTATTTACCAAGTGTGTGGCTCACCATGACTTCCCTTTTTTATTGTCCTACAACTCCTACTTGGTTCCAATGCATGCTTGTTTGATTACAGTGCACTCTGAAGTAGTCTCCTCACAGAAGGAATACAGAAAAGCTCATCTCTGAATTCCTCCTAGACACGAATATATCTACCCTCCACTCCAAATGATATCTCAGCGAGATTTAAAACTCTTACAATCCTATTGTCTTCCTGTGTCCAGCAGGAAGTGAGACTCTCGTCTACCTGGTCTTCCCCTTTGCAGACAGACTGCTGTCTACCACAGCGCCCTGTAATGTCAATGCGAGTCCCATGCGTCATTTTACATTTTCCAGTAATCACATTGAAAGAGATCAAAGAGTACAATGGATCAAGACCTCGTTTTCACTTATTTTTTTAAGCAAAATTCATCTCAATACATTTTATTTAACCCAATATATCCAAAATGCTTCAACTTGTAATCCATATAAAATTACTTGTGACATAGTTCACATTCTCTTTTCCATACTGTCTTCAAAACCTGCATGCACTTTCTGTGAGGGCCACACTCAGCTTAGACTCACCAGGTTTCAGGTGTTCAGCAGCCACTGTATTGGCCTGCATGAATCTAGAAAAATTTTAAGATTTTCTCTTTATTCCTGGAATTTAGGAATTTTATCCACAATTATTTAACTGTGATTTTTTTCCCATCAATCCAGAATTTAGTGAAAGAAAAAAGGGAATCTGTATATCTTTCTTTAGCTCTGGGGAATTTTTTCCTATCACTGTTGAATCACTGTTTCTCCTTGATACTAGGTCTCTCAGGCCTTTTCCCTCTCTCATGAGGAGAGTTCACCATCCTCGTGACCTCTCCTCATGAGTACTTATGTTCTATATTCTGAGACATCTCTCCAAATTGACCTTTCTGGAATTTGACTATCAACAGCAGTGTGTCTGTGACACATTAGCTGTAGACTGTCCTTTTGGGGTTACAGTCAACTCTTCTTCAAAGACTCTTATTACTCTCCCACCACTATCACTCTGGAAGTGCCTGGGCCACCCTCTGTGTGGTTATTTCTGCCTGTGTTAAACTAGGGGTGAGGGCACAGCTATGTGGAGGCCACCACACAGTGACACAGGGTGCCCCATAGCTCCTTCACTCTCCCAGCCTTGCTGGGCCTCTTCTAGACCTGCTGCCTCAGAGTCTCCTGCCCATTCCCTGAGTCCCCCATGAGAAGAGAGTGCTCTCTGTCCACAGCCCAGGTTCTGCCCACCTATCAGCTCAGCAACTGCTTGGCTCAGCAGCAGTGCAGCCAGAGTCCAGACAGAGAGGAACAGGACCCAGGGGGTCATGAACCCTCCAAAATCTAAAATTAATTGTTTTTTTTTTGAGAGAGGGTCATGCTCTGTCACCCAGGCTGAAGTGCAGCAGTGAGATCACGGCTCACTGCAGCCTTGACCTCTCGGGCTCAAGCAATCTTCCCAGCTCACCCTCCCAAGTAGCTGGGACTATGGCGCACACCACCACACCCAGCTGATTTTTTTTGTAAAGATGGGGTTTCACCATGTTACCCAGTCTGGTCTTGAACTCAGCTCAAGCAATCTGCCTGCCTCAGCCTCCCAAAGTGTTGGGATTACAGACACCATACCTGGCCTAAAATTAATTTTTAATTACTCAAAAATAATATTGTCTCCTTAAGTGAGCATGAATTTTAAAATACTTTAGAGAAAAATGTTAAGTTAAAAGTACAGTTAACCCTCACTATCTGTGGGAGATGTGTTCCAGGACCCCCCAGATACTAAAATCCACAGATGCTCAAGTCCCTGGTGTACTGTTTGCATACAGTCTACCCACATCCTCCTGTAAGCTTTAAATAATCTCTAAACTACTTACAATACCTAATACAAGGTAAATGCTATGGTAATAATTGTTATACTATATTGTCTATATACTATATTGTCTATATTGTTATACGATGCTAATAGTTGTTATACTATATACTATATTGTTTATACTATATTGTTATGCTATATTAGGGAATAATGACAAGGAAAAGTCTGTTCATATTCACTACAGGCACAACCATCCATTTTTGTCCCAAATACTGTCAAACTATGGTTGGCTGAATTTCCGAACGTGGAACCCATGGATACAGAAGGTCAAGTGTTCTCATTTACCAGGTAGTAAATAGCTACTCACACTGACCTAAGTCTAGACTGGCAACAAGAATGACTCTTTATCGTTCTCCTTTAATAGACAAGCTAACTGAGGCAGAAGTGCTAAAGCAAACTGCCCATTAGACTACTCAGCTGGGAAGGGCAGTTTGGGTTTAAACCCAGGTCATTTTTCTCCTGCTACTGGTACACTACTGCAACACTAAAAAGATACTCCACTATACTTCAAATGTACTCATTCTTCTGTTACCTGAAGAACTGAACACACTATGTAGACCAGAGAAATAAGACCTACTAAAGAACAAAATGAAGGAATTTTAAAGTTGGAAGGGACAGTGATAAAAGCTTAGGCAAAAAGCTCCCTGGGCCAGGTTTCTCCTGCTGTGTGTAACAAGACACGCAGACCAGACGATGTGCAAATCCCCTCAGCACTAACGTCTATCAAATGTGTCAAATACGAGGACTCGAAACTTTGCCACCTTTCCTTCCGTCTATGTCAGGTTAGGGTCACATGTTGGTGATCACAGCCACAAGAAATACAGGCAGAATCAATTTTCTGAGAAAAACAGTAAGATAAAAAGACAATGTATGTATTTATTAAAGGGTGGTTTTATATATAAATAGTTTTAAATTACCCACACCAAGTTCATTGGGTATGGATGATAGAAGCATACCATAAAATAAGCTATAAAAAGCATCCAGCCCCAAATTCGTTTTAAAAAAAGGACTGTTAAAATTAAAGCACAATAAAATGAACTGGTATTCATTTAACAATACCTGATAACAAAAGTGAGGCAACTTTTTCAGGGAGTACTCTTTTCCTTCAGGGTTTAATGTTGGCACTTACTGTACTGTACTATTAAAGTTGCCTGCAAGTACAGGCACAATTAATATCGGCAAGTAATTCGCTTGTAATATGATTAGTGGGGAAAATTCATGAGGTAACACAAACCTTAAGAAATATATTATTTATATTTGTAATTTATTTCAAATTACAAATTTATTACTATCTTGATACTATTTATGAAAGCAATAAACTTAACATACTTGACATTTAAATGCACCAGTGCACTGGCAAATGCACATTGTTTCTCCTCGGAAAATGTCCAGTTTACAGGATGCCATACGGGACGAGGCAATGAAAATGCAATGAGATGCCTATTTTTATTTAGCACCCAACAGACCAGTCAACAGAATACTAACCCTGAAAACTAGATTAGTTGTTAAGAAAATGTGCACTTTTAAATCAAGCTCCACTGCCTAAAATATTAATTGGAGCAAGGGGTTCCCAGACTCTTAAAGATGTTTACTTGCTTTAATGTCTCTAGTGCAACATTAAATCAATAATATTTTAAAATACAGTCGTAAATCTTAATTGTTTGTCTTCCATTAGATTGATTTTTCTTGTTTCATCAATTTGTCAGATTGATTTTTTTAGACACTGGTTTCTCTATAGTTTGCTTCTTGCATATTTAAGTAAGAAGCCAATATTTCACAGTCCCAACCTATTTATTTTCTGGGATGTTTCCTTCTTAAAGGGAGGAGCTCTTTTTTTCGTCTGTGTATCAGCTTAGTAGAGAGGATGGCATGCAGGTGAAGAAATAATGGAGAAACAAAACACTCCGTCCCCAGTTCTGTTCATGTCCTTTTCCACATTGTAAGTTCTGAATTTCTCAGGTCTTCTCTTCTCTCAATGTAACTAACACAATTCAAGTAGTTAGCCTGAAACTAAGTATAAGTGGAAATGGAAGGCATTCCTAATCCTAATAAAAAACCAATGTTCCTCTTCCCTTTCATCTTCAGAATAGTGTACACTATTCTATATCCAAATAAGCCTTGCTTGGCAACATTATTTCTTTTTTTTTTTTTTTTTTTTTTTTGAGACAGAGTTTCACTCTTATTGCCCAGGCTGGAGTGCAATGACTCCATCTCGGCTCACAGCAACCTCTGCCTCCCGGGTTCAAGTGATTTTCCTGCCTCAGCTTCCCAAGTAGCTGAGATTACAGACATGTGCCACCATACCCAGCTAATTTTTGTATTTTTAGTAGAGACGGGGTTTCTCCAGGTTGGTCAGGCTGGTCTTGAACTCTCGACCTTAGGTGATCTGCCCGCCTCAGCCTCCCAAAGTGCTGGGATTACAAGCATAAGCCACTGTGCCCGGCCAACATTATTTCTAATAAAGAAAAATGCTTGGACTTTTGAGGTTGTTACTACATCCTGTGAAAACAATTTAACATTCTTACAGTTGGTAATTCTGGTCATCTTGTTTAATCTTTGTGTCTAATGAACCATTTACATTGCCACTTATTTTCTGAAATGCACAAGTGCTCCTCTGTCATCCCCAAATCAGACCACTGCCCTAAAAACAAGCTCCTAAGACCAATAGTTTGTTGGGTTTCTTCTTCTTCTTCTTTTTTTTTTTGATACGGAGCCTTGCTCTGTCACCCAGGCTGGAGTGTAGTGGCATAATCTTGGCTCACTGCAAGCTCCGCCTCCAGGGTTCACGCCATTCTCCTGCCTCGGCCTCCCGAGTAGCTGGGACTACAGGTGCCTGCCACCACGCCCAGCTACTTTTTTGTATTTTTAGTAGAGACGGGGTTTCACTGTGTTAGCCAGGATGGTCTCGATCTCCTGACCTCATGATCCACCCGCCTCAGCCTCCCAAAGTGCTGGGAGGGTTTCTTCTTAAAATATATAGTTGCCAGGTCTAACCTGATTAAAACTAGCATAGTGGACACTCAATCATTTTTAGAATAAAGTCCATAATTGAATGCATTTCATTCACTCAGTCACTAGAAGCCCAAACCTACCCACCTGCTTTAGTGCCCAGTTCAACGTCCCATCACCATGGGGTGCTGGAAAACCACTGGGGAAGGAGGGGACTTTCTCCAGGTTTCTGTAAGGCCCCCCTTTCTCCAGAGGACTCTGACAGCACAAGTAGCACACCAGACAACTATCCCCACAAGCCCCCACCTGATCCGAGCCATACACAGGAGCCTGCAGCACTCGAGAGCAGGCTTTCCAGCTCTGGCTCCGGCAGCTCCCCCAGCACCTCCCCTGGGATGGCTCCACATCCCCCCCGGCCCGCCACCCACCCACATGAGTGGATGTCCTCAGGTCCCACAGAAGGCCGCTAGCAATGTCTTTCATGTAGGAAGCCAGGTCTCCCTCTGGGGGTGGGGGCTCCTTCCTTGAGGGAGGGTTGGAGGTGTTCTCTTCATCTGCTACTCCAGTATTCTCTAGAGTTCTCTTTAACTCTCACTAGCCAATAACCTATCATGTCAACTCCCTATAAAAATCCCTGACACTCAGCTGGGCACGGTGGCTCACCCCTATAATCCCAGCACTTTGGGAGGCTGAGGCGGGCGGATCACTTGAGGTCAGGAGTTCAAGACCAGCCTGGCCAACATGGTGAAACTCCGTCTCTACTAAAAATACAAAAATTAGCAGGGCATGGTGGCGCATGCCTGTAATCCCAGCTACTCAGGAGGCTGATGCACAAGAATTACTTGAAGCTGGGAGGCAAAGGTTGCAGTGAGCCAAGATCGCTCCACTGCACTACAGCCTGGATAACAGAGGGAGACTGTATCTCAAAAACAAACAAAAAAATCCCTGACACTGAGCTTTCCCTATCCGAATCACTGCGTGGTTTTGGTCTCCTCCTGGAACCTGACAAACACACAGAAAAACATTGTTTTTTGTTTGTTTTTGAGACAAGTCTTGCTCTGTTGCCAAGACTGGAGCACAGTGGCGCAATCTCAACACACTGCAACCTCCGCCTCAAGCGATCCTCCCACCTTAGCTGCCCATGCAGCTGGAACTATAGGCACATGCCACCACACCTGTCAAATATTTGTAATTTTTGTAGAGATGAGGTCTTGCTGTGTTGCTCAAACTGGTCTTGAACCCCTGAGCTCAAGCCATCTGCCCACCTTAGCCTCCCACAGTGTTGGGATTACAGACGCGAGCCACCATGCCCAGCCAACATTGTTATCTCAGTACCTGACAAAGTGGACTAAAGACAGACCCTTTATTAAAATAAAAGGGTCAATTAATCAAGAACATACAGCAGTTCCAAACTTATATGCACCTAATAACAGGACCATAAAATATATAATGCAAAAGCAGTCCTAAATAGGATACTTGGACAAATCCACAAGCATAATGAGAAATTTAACCCAAGTCTCTGTAGAATAAGTAACAAAAAATCAGTAAATACATAGAAAAGTTGGGGTAACACAATTAACAAATGTAAATTGATCAGGTGGCACTCCACCTCTGTAAAACACACACTCCTATGCACAAGCACTCACAAATGCTGTGTGTGAGCCACAGAGCCAGTCTCAAACGTACAATAAAAAAAGACAAAAAAGAAATGGTGTTAAAAGCCACAGTAAACATAAACATCATATCAAGTATAAAACCACACACACTTTGGTCTTCATCTGGACAACACTCAAAATTAGACTGAGGTGTTGGGTGGGCTGATACCTCCAAACAGGGAGAGAGGGGCCATGTTCAGGAGGCGTATTCTTTGATTTAGGTAGTGACTGCATTTTTTTTTTTTTTAAGACAGGATCTCACTCTGTCACCCAGGCTGGAATGCAGTGACGTAATCTCAGTTCACTGCAGCCTCAATCTCCTGGGCTCAAGTGATCCTCCCACCTCAGTCTCTTGAGTAGCTGGGACCACAGGCGCATGCCACCATGCCCAGCTAATTTCTGTATTTTCTGTAGAGACAAGGTTTCGCCACATTGCCCAGGCTGGTTGCAAACTCCAAGCAATTCACCCGCCTTGGCCTCTCAAAGTGCTGGGATTACAGACGTAAGCCACCTCACCTGGCCTGTGACTGCATTTTATGACAATTAATTCAGTGGTACACGTATTATTTACATTCTTTTCCATATGTATATCTCAATGAGTAAATTCTATTCTATTAAAATTAATAAACAATGAATGAAAAATCACAAGCCATTTTGTTAATAAATTTAAAAATCTAGATCAATGTAAGAAATTGTAAATTACCAAAATTTATTCAGGCAGTAATAAAAAATCAGGCCTGACTAATAACATAAAAGAAATAGGGAAAAGTCATCCCAGAATTCTGGGGACATGTTGTTCCACAGCATCAGATGTAATTTAAACGGCTCCACAACACTGAAAAGGGAAAAGTTACCTTCTAATGCTGACAGCAACTCACACTGAAAGCAAAACTGGCAGAGGTCCTACTAAAAAACAAAACCCAAACTACAGAACAACCAACAACCATAGAATCTTATGTGAAACCTAATGCAAACATTCTCAAATAAAATATTAGCAAACAGAATTCAAAAATGAGGCTGTTTTGATAGAACGAAATATCCAACAATGGTGAGACAACTGTAAAAGGTGTTAACATGTATAATAAGAATTTCAGAAGGGAGAAAGGAAGAAATACTTGAGACAATAATAACTGAGAATTTATCCAGGAAGCTCAGAGAATACTGAATAGAATAAATGCTAAAAAAAAAAAAAAGAAAAAAAGAAAGAAAGAAAATGACCCCTAGGCATATCATATTAAACCTACAGAAAATCAAAGAAAAAGTACTGAAAGAAACCAGACAGGGAAAAATACACCTTATCTACTGAGGAACAAAAAAGAATTATATCCTATTTCTCAGATACCACACGAGCCAAGAAGAGAGTACAGGGAAATGTTTAAAGTACAGAGAGTGGCCGGGCATGAGGGCTCACCCCTGTAATCCCAGCAATTTGGGAGAGTGGCTGGGCACGGGGGCTCACCCCTGTAATCCCAGCAGTTTGGGAGGCTGAGGCGAGTACATCACTTGAGATCAAGAATTCGAGACCAGCCTGGGCAAACTGTCTCCACTAAAAGGTACAAAAATTAGCTGGGTGTGGTGGCGACATGCCTGTAATACCAGCTACTTGGCAGGCTGACGCACAAGAATCATTTGAACCCAGGAGGTGGAGGTTGCAGTGAGCTGAGATCACACTACTGCGTTCCACCCTAGGCAACAGAGCAAGACTCTGTCTCAAAAAATAATAATAAATTAAATAAAGTACAGAGAGAAAAAAATTCACCAACTAGAATTATAAACTACACAACATTATCCCTGCAAAGAAATAAAGAGTAAAAGACTCCCTGACAAACCAGAATTAAGGGAATTCGTTGCCAGTAGACATGCCTTGAAAGAAGCATTAAAAGAAGTTCTCTGGAGGGAAGGAAAAGAATATAGGTGTCAGGATATTTGGATCAACACAAAGAAAAGACAAGCATCAAAGAAGGAGTTAGTGAAGGTAAATACTTTTTTTTATTATTCTTAAATGACCTAAGATGTAGTTTGTTCGAAATAATAATAGCAACAATATATTCAATTATATATGCTTGTCTGCTTATACCTAAGCAAAATGAATGACAGCAATGATACAAGGAATGAGAGGCAAGGATTAGGATTATTTTGTTATTATAGGGTACTCACCCTACCTGCAAAGTGGTATAGTGTCATCTGAAAGCAAACGTGGATTAGTTATAAATGAAAACTCCAACTCTAAAGCAACCACTAAGAAAGGTTTAAAAAAAAAAAAGTATAACTGATACGCTAGTAAAGAAAATGGCATCATAAAATGTTCAGTTAAAACCACAAAAGACAACAAAGGAGTGGAAGACAGAGACAGGAACAAACAACAAGGGGAACAAATAGAATAACAAATCTAGTGGATATTAATCCAACTATATCATTAATCACTTTGAATATGGTATATATGCACCAATTATAAGACAGATTGTCAGAGAAGATCAAAAAACATGACCCATTTATATACTGTCTATAAAAAAAAAAACACTTTAAAAATAAAGACACATATAGATTAAAATTAAATTAGCTGGGTCTGGTGGTGTGTGCCTGCAGTCCTAGCCAGTTGGGAGACTGAGGCAGAAGGACAGATTGAGCCCAGAAGTCCAGGAGTTAGAGCCCAGCCTGGGCAACATAGCGAGTCTTCATATCTTGAAAAAAAAGAAAATGAATGGAAAAAGATATACCATGCTTACTCTAATCAAAACAAAGCAGGAGTAGTAGTATTAATTTCAGGCAAAGCAGAATTCACAGTAAGAAGAATTATCAGAGATAAAGAAGAGCATTACATAAAGAAAAGATAGTAACAATCATCAATGTGTGGACCCAACAACAGAGCATCAAACTATGTGAGGCAAAAACTGACAGAACTGCAAAGAGCAACAGAGAAGCCAATTATTACAGCTGGAGACTATAACACCCTCTGTCAGATCCAACAGGTAGAAAATTAGGAAGGACACAGTTCAACCCAACAACATTGTCAATTGGATATAATGGACATCTACAGACTACTTCATCCAACAACAGTAGAATACACATTCTCCTCATGCTCACACAGAACACTCACCAAGACAGAACACATTCTGAGCCATAAGACACACCTCCCCGCATTTAAAAGATTAGAAATAATACAATGTCTGCTCTTAGGCTACAGGAATTAAAACAGAAATCAGTAACGGAAAGCTGGAAAAATCCCCAAACACTTGAAGATTAAACAACGCAACTAAATAGATCAAAGAGGAAATCACAAGAGAAATTTAAAAATATTTTGAACTAAATAAAAATGATAGCACAGTTTATCAAAAATTTGTGGGATGAATAAAATGAAAGCAAGAATGATAGAAAGGCCAAACATGGTGGCTCACACTGGTAATCTCAGAACTTTAGGCCACAGGAGGATTGTTTGAGCCCAGGAGTTCAAGAACAGCTTGGGCAAACATAGTGAGACCCCACCTCTGCAAAAAACTTTTTTTCATTAGCCGTGCCAGGCACGCTTCTGTAGTTCTAGCTACTTGGGAGGCTGAGATGGAAGGATCGCTTGAGCCTGGGAGGTTAAAGCTGTGATCGTGCCACTATACTCCAGCCTGGGTGACAGAGCAAGACTCCATCTCAAAACAAAATAAACAAAACAAAACAAAAACTGATGGGAAGAAAAAGGACAAAAAGAGAAATAGAAAAAAAAAATTTTAATGTGGGATGAAGCAGTGCTTAGAGGAAAATTTATAGCATTGAAAGTACACATTAGAAAAGAAGAAAAATCTAAAATCAATCATCTAAACTTCCACTTTAGGAAAACAGAAAAAGAAAAGCACATTAAATCCTAAGTAAGAAAAACAGAAACAGTAAAACCTAGAGCATAAATCAACATACTTGAAAATAAGAAATCAACAGAAAAAAATAAACAAAACCAAAAGCTAGTTCTCTGAAAATATCAATAAAAATCGATAAACCTCTAGCCAGGCTAACTAAGCTCTTCAGCTTCCAGAGCAGCTGGGATTACAGAAGTGTGCCACCACACCTGGCTAATTATTTTATTTTTATTTTTTATTTTTATTTATTTATTTCAAGACGAACTCTTACTCTGTTGCCCAGGCTAGAGTGCAGTGGCACAATCTCGGCTCACCTGCAACCTCCACCTCCCAGGTTCAAGCAATTCTTCTGCTTCAGCCTCTGAAGTAGATGGAATTACAGGCACCTGCCACCACGCCCAGCTAATTTTTGTATTTTTAGTAGAGACAGGTTTCACCATGTTGGCCAGGCTGGTCTTGAACTCCCGACCTCAGGTGATCCACCCACCTCGGCCTCCCAAAGTGCTGGGATTATAGGCCTAATGTTTTTGTTTTCAGTAGAGGTTTTACTATGTTTTCAGTAGAGGTTTTACCACGTTGGCCAGGTTGGTCTCAAACTCCTAGCCTCGTGAGATCCACCCGCCTTGGCCTCCCAAAGTGCTGGGATTATAGGAATGAGTCACCGTGTCCAGCCTAATTTTTGTATTTTCAGTAGAGATGGGGTTTTACCATGTTGGCCAGGCTGGTCTTGAACTCCTGGATTACAGGCGTGAGTTACTGCGCCCAGCCTACAAACCAAACTTTCTAGTAAAGTGAGCATTAAGTGTATTGTGTCTATAGTACAAGCCGACAGTCTATAAAAAGCCACACTTTGGAAGTTTATTCACAAATTAGCAGTTTCTGATTTGGAAAACCTTTCTCCAGAGGAAGCAACTATGGAGAGTGGTTTGTTTCCCAGGCAAAGGTGAATTTCCTAGTGCAGAGCTTTACAACGCTTCACCTATTTAGCTCATAAAATAGCGAGAAAAAATTATTTGTGGTTGATCTAAAAGTCAAACACAATCCAAAACAGAGTCTACAGTAAAAAGCAGAGCACACCAAACAGCACACAGCAGCAGAAACGCCCCGCTGGAAAGCAGCCCTGCGAGTACACTGGTGGCCTGCAGGCTCTGCGAGTACACTGGTGGCCTGCAGGCTCTGCGCAGCAGTGGGCTGTCCAGCAAGGCGGAAATTACACACATTCAGAGGCTCTGGAGGGACCGCCCATCACCACGTAGGTATTTGTCCGCAAGGTATCTGTCCTTGGGAAATGCCCATGGTTTCCATAATGCAGCAACCACCAAAAATATTGTCTGATTTTAAAACCATATAAAATACGTTTGTATGCCCTCACTTTTCTACAGCAGAATTTTGCAAATGACAATTTCGTTTTGTTTTTGAAGACAGAATTAGCAAGTAAATTAAACATAAGCTACAGGTCTTTGCCAACAGAAACGTTTTTCTCCTTACAGTCCCTAGTCTCCTAACCACCTGGTGTAAGCAGCAGAAATGAAAACACAACCTCATGCAGACCCAAAGAATAATGAGCAGTTTTAGATGATCACATCTGGTGAATATCTCTGCTTTACCTTTCAATGCTATCCTCTTCCAAAGTAATTTCCATGAATGTCTTTAGTTTTCTGTGAACAGTGGCTGCAACCTCCCTCACTTTTGAACTTTTATGTTTACCTGGAAAAATTATATTAAAAGACAGAAAAGATTTTAACATCACTACACAAACACAAACACTCCGCTACACACGTGGTACAACTTCCCTAAGCTGGGCCTCCCTATCTTCCCTTTGAGGTAACCTACATACTGACCTGCGGAATAGTAATTCTCCCTTCTAAACGGATGTTGTAAAGATCAAACAAACATTTACTGGGAAGAAGAGTTCAAATGGACCTCACCCCATGAAGCCATTAGAGGAAAGATTATGTCCATGCCAGCAAACCAATCCTGCTTCAGAGTCCTTCCCCTGTTTAACTATCGCAGGTAGTTAAGGATGTATTAAGGGCAAGGCACCTGGGAGCATCCAACATCCGTCCTCAACATCCTCCTGGTGGTGATCTCAATGCAGGGGGAGTCCCTGAGGGAAGTCTTTGCTTATGGTCAACCTGGGTCAGACTAGTCGAGGAGTATTCTTACCAATCTGCAGATATTCTGTCCATTTAGGCTTACAGGGAGAGTTTGTTTCAATAGGAGCACTCCCTATCTACAATGTGCCATCTTTGAAAATGATTTCAACATTAGTAAAACTGAGCAAATCACACAGACAGGTAAAGGCAGTCAGCCTGCAGGGATGTTACTACATTTTATACTGAGCTAAGCATCTTATACATATCTCCAGTTATTTTTCCAGTACTCTGAACTGCTAGGGATATTCAGAATAGGCAAGACTAAGGCTTACGAGAAATAGTAGATAGATCAAATATAAACACCAAAATATCCATCATCAACCAAAATACATTCAGATTTTAAGATACAGGTAACACATCAAATCAATAGAAATTCAATGCTGAGGCACAGAGAGGAATACTTAAATGGGTCCAGCGGCAAAAGGTGAAAATGAACGGGACCTCCACCACTGAAGAGTGAGCAAGCTGATACAAAAACAGATGCAGGGTGGGTTAAGGAGAGGAAGCCAAGTGGACAGCACTGTGTCCAGCACATGAGAAGGCAGGGAGTGGAAAGGCTGGGGGACATGTGAGCTGGCCAGGAGTAGCCGAGTGCAGGGGCTGATCCCCAGCATCCCATGACAGCACCTGTGAGGTACACCAGCCACCTTCCAGATGACGGGGGGGAATGTAACCAACCTGCATTAATAACCAGGATAATATGCACAGCAGCCGTGAGGCACACAATGCCTTCAATATCGTCAGAGGCCACACATGCCTTTAATTCATCCAAAAATGACCTGCAAAACAATCAACAAACATCAAAATTACTGTATCGTATAGAACCTATTATAGCAAAATAAGTACCACCAAGGTCCAACCACAACCACAAACCCCAGTTTGCAGGGGACATGGGAAGCTGACTGAACTCGCCCCATGCTTTTCATGGAGAGCGTGCCAGATTGTACAGTGAGACATTAAAACCAGAGGATGCTGCTGGGAACAGGGATGCTGTGCTGAGTGAAAAAGGTTACTCTGTATACCCTCAATGCACACAGAAAAGATTTAGTATGTTGTTGAAAGATGACTCATAGCTGCTAAAGATGGTGCTTTTAAAAGTTTTCACTGAACGTATCTGCTATTAAAATTCGACAGGTACCAGACATCTGTAAAGCAACTCCCTCTGTAACCCGTTAGCCCTGCATGCACCACAGCAAACCCTGCAATTCTGATCAAGCGACATATGGACTAGAAAATGAGTAGCAGCTGCGTGTTCAACGAACATGGCACCGGTATTTAACCTTGTCAAGTGTTCTGAAAGCACACTTGGTAAGAAGTATTTTACTAAACATTAACATTCTATGTTCTCCCTTAACTGAATTTCAGTTATGAGAAGCATAACTAACCAGAGACTATTTAGATGAATATTCTTTACAGAAAATTAGAATTTTTCTGTGTAAGTTTAATGTAAATATTTCTAATTACTGATAAAATGGAGAGAAAATTATATAAGACATTTTTCTCATAGAAAAGAGTGTAGCTTTGAAAAACTTGAGAGTAAAAGGAATAGAACAAAAGCTGCTGAGGGTTACAGCCACGATGAGAGTTTCAGGACAGTAAAGAGAAAGTGATTACCTGACCACATTCGAAGACTTTATTATTATTCCTATTAAACACCTTGAAAATGGTGGAAGATCAGAAAGATGCTCTGGAGGGGTAAGCTCTTCTGTGTCAGAAACCTAAAAAAGTTCCAAATCAGCAAGTTGTAAACAGAGACTAGGCTACTCACTTGTAAACTACCCTGCTTTGGGTTTTCTTCAACACCCAAGAAAAACTTGCCAGAAATTCAAAATAATTATTTTTATTAACTGTTGGAATGTCTACAATAATTATGAATAATCTATTATTATAAACATAAGTGTGCTGGGCGTGGTGGTTCACACCTGTAATCCCAGTGCTCTGGAAGGCTGAGGCAAGAGGATTGCTTGAGGCCAGGAGTTCAAGATCAGGCTAGTCAACATGACAAGACCCTGCCTCTATAATAAAATTTTAAAATTAGCCAGGCATGGTGGTGCATACCTGTAGTCCCAGCTACTTGGGAGACTGAGGCAGGAGGATCACTTCAGCCCAGGAATTTGAGGCTGTAGTGAGCCATGTATCATGGCAGTCCAGCCTGGATGACAGAGATCCTATCTCAATATGACAAAAAAAAAAAAAAAGAAGATAAGCGAAGGTGCTTATTCAGTGAGACAAAAATAAAGAAAAACAGACATGCTACTCAATGAGCTTTTCATCAAAAAGTCTTTATCTTGTTATCGTCTACTGTAAATAATGTGCTTTTATGCTAAATAAATTTAACATTTTACTCCTGTCTAAACTGGTGTTTCTCAATCTCAGCACTACCGACCTGACCAGCTCGTTCTTTGGGGGATTGGAGGGCTGTGCTAGGTGCTGTTGGAGGCTGAGCAGTATCCCTGGCCTCCACCCACTCCATGCCAGGGGCACGTTGCCCACCCCCTCACCCAGTTGTGCCAAACAAAAATGTTCCTATACACTGCAGTGTCCCCTGCAGGGCAGAACCCCACAGTGAAGTACTGTAAGTTTAGAGCCACAAGGCCACCTGCCTGGACCTGTGCTCTTAATTATCAGCCTTGTGAACTTCGATGAGCCTTTCACCATGGAGGAATGAATTCCACAAGCTCCTCAGAAAGTCCAGAATTCCTGCTCCAGGTGGAAACTTATGCCTTTGTTTTCCACCTGTAATAGCTGAGCATGAATATGCCTATCCCACCCCTGTATGTCTCTACCATGTGTTTGGCTCGATTCTTGGCTATCTTAGGAGATTTCATTCAGGGATGACTAGACAACACTGCTTTTTTTTTTTTTAAGAGGCATAGTCTCACTCTGTTGCCCAGGCTGCAGTGCAGTGGCGCAATCACAAATCATAGCTCGCTGCAGCCTTGAACTCCTGCTTCAGTCTCCTGAGCAGCCAAAACTACAGGCATGTACAACCACGCCCAGCTAATTTTTAAACATGTTTTAATAGAGGCAGGGTCTCACCATGTTGCCCAGGGTGGCCTCGAACTCCTGGCCTCAAGCCATCCTGCTGCCTAGGCCTCCCAAAGTGTTGGAATTATGGTGTGAGCTACCGTGCCTGGCCTAGACAGCACTTCCAGTACGTCTTCCCACACTTCCTCTGCTAGTATTATAATACAAATTTTAAAATTTAAGTCAATCATCACTATATATCAAATAGCACTGTTTCTCATGAAAATATTTTACATCTTAAAGTGATTGCTGTAAATGCATTTCTTAAACAGTGAGACAAAAGACTATTGACAGATTAAAATAAAAATAACAACAGCATAAGGGATGGGAGAACACAACTGGAGATTCCTACCATGCATTAGACAAGCATAATTTCTGAAGGTACTGAGACAAGTTAAACATGCATGCTGAGATCTCTAGAGAAACCACTAAAAAAAAAAATTACACAAAAGATAATATAAAGTCAACAGAGATAAAATGGTGTAGTAAAAACACTTGATTCATCAAAAAAGTGACAGGAAAGAAAAAAAACCAGAAAGACTAACAGAACAGACAGACTGATAGAAAAGAAACAATTAACATTAACTTAAACCCAAACCTATCAATAAATTCATTAAAGTCAAATGGACTAAAAAAAAAAAAATAGAAGGGACTATAACCACGCCAAATAGAAGTCAGAGGTTGTTGGACCAGATTTTTTTAAAACCCCACCCAGGTGGGGTTTTAAAAGATATGCTATGCAAACACAAAGCACAAGAAAGCTGCTTTGGCTATGAAAATATCAAAGTAGACTTCATGAGGAGTCAGAGCCAGAGATATTTCACAATACTAGGAGTCAATTCATCAAAAAGAAAAAGCTCGGCAAATGGGCACAGCTATGTTCCAATAAGACTTTATTGATAAAAAACAGATGGTAAGCCAGGCGTGACCCATATGCCAAACATTTTTTTTAATCATTTTTAGCTACATAGCTCTCCGGAATAAACAAATCCTAGTTTTTATTCTATTGTGTAATCTAGTAATTACTTTCCAAACCAAAATGATCTCCCTTCAAGCTTTAAGGAAGGCTTTAAATTCTATTTGATGTTTTAGAATTTAGTTAACATCTTTTTATTAGTCATGATTTTTTTTTTTTTTTTTTTTTTTTTTTTTGAGACGGAGTCTCGCTCTGTCGCCCAGGCTGGAGTGCAGTGGCGCAATCTCGGCTCACTGCAAGCTCCGCCTCCCGGGTTCACGCCATTCTCCCACCTCAGCCTCCCGAGTAGCTGGGACTACAGGCGCCCGCCACTGCGCCCGGCTAATTTTTTTCTATTTTTTAGTAGAGACGGGGTTTCACCATGGTCTCGATCTCCTGACCTTGTGATCCGCCCGCCTCAGCCTCCCAAAGTGCTGGGATTACAGGCGTGAGCCACCGCGCCCGGCCAGTCATGATTTTATATTACAAAATTTATGATTCATGTAAACATTAAAAATGCATATAATTCAATGACCTTCCCTGTCAGATTTTATCTTTTCATACAGAGAAGGTCTTTTCTCTATATGAAAACGTGATTTTTTACTTTTCTTAAGAGGTGAAGAGGAAAAGAACACCCTGAATATTCCATGTGGGAAAACACCACTTTTTGTTTTGCCTTGAATTATCATCCTGATTATATCACTCTTTAACCAAATAGGCTAATATCTTCTGTATTAATAATGATCTTCAATTCATCTACAGCTACTGGTAGGAAAATAAGATAGTAATAATGAATAAATTGTCTGTTTAAACTGATATTAGCTACATTTTTTTTTTTCTTTGAGACGGAGTCCTGCCCTGTTGCCTAGGCTGGAGTCCAATGGCATGATCTCAGCTCACTGCAACCTCCGTCTCCCGGGTTCAAGCAATTCTCCTGCCTCAGCCTCCCGAGCAGCTGGGGTTACAGGTGCGTGCCACCATGCCCGGCTAATTTTTTGTATCTTTAGTGGAGACAGGGTTTCACCATGTTGGCCAGGCTGGTTTCAAACTCCTGACCTCATGATCCACCTGCCTCGGCCTCCCAAAGTGCTGGGATTACAGCCATGAGCCACTGCGCCCAGCCTAAACTGACATTAGAAGGTTGACTATCCTAGCTTAGAAATGAAAAACAGGTGGGGGAGGCTAATAATATAACATGCAAAGATACGTAAACTATTCCACAAAAGCAGTCCCAGAGTAGTCTTGTATTCTGCTCACCACTGATTACAACTACTTCTATCCTTTTAGGAGGGAGAATAATCTTAAGAAACTTATCAATTCATTTCAGTCTCCTGAATGTAGCATAAAAGCATGTTCAAATGTAAGGACTACATTTCTGTTTTAATCAAGAGTGATAACATCCTTGGTACATGTTTCACAATAGTCACATGAGTCTAAAATACTAACTATCAAACTCTGAGGTGTAGCTGCTAGGAAAGTACACCACTCACTCAAGTTTGAAAATTCTTAAAAAATACTTTGAGAAACATAGAGAATGTGCTGCTAGTAGAAACACCATCTTGTGTCATCAATAAGAGGCACAGCAGTTTCAGGATTAAAGCACTTCACCTTCCGTAGCTGGTGACTTATCTCAACCACAGGTCCAGCGATCAGAGTAGAAAGTACACCCCGGTGCACAGGGGTGTCCGTGTGCCAAGACTGAACAGCAGTGATGAACTCATGAAGAGGCCTCTGAACAGAATAAAGCAGCTACAAGAAAACACATACATCACTTTTAATGACTAAAAACCATGGTTTTGAAAAAAACAAAACGACACTTTAAAATAAGTATCTTACTATCCTCCCCCAGGACTCGAGGAGTCACTGATGTTGTTTGCCTGCTACCAATGCCCAAGACATTCCATTCCCAGGCTGACTCAAACCTCCCACGCACCATGGCCAGAAGATGATAGACGGGACCAAAGCCCACTGGGAACTTCCCCTAAAGCCAAGAACACCGCTCAGGAATAAGGAGGCAAAACATCAATGACATTAAAATAAGGCATCAGCTATGAGGCAACATATGCTAACTACAGCTACAGAGGTTTGATGGGAAAACTAAAGGTTTTGGCACAAATTACATTATCTAAAAGATCACAGACACTTGAAACGAATTCATCAAAAACAGGAACATTTCAAATTAATTCAAATTGAACTAGACTAGAAAAAGTATGGCCAACAACCTTCAATGACCTTTATCAGCAAAGGACACTGAGTCTTCAATATTTCATAAATAGCCTCCCATTTAAGCATTTTTAAAAGTCTTCATTAAAAAATAATAGTTCATTGATATTTTTAAGCTGCTACTTAGAAAAAGTAATGGCTCTCTCTGATAACAACATCATGTGGTACGAGAACTGAAACTGACATGACATTATTTTTAGGATGAAGCAAATCTGGCATGCAGGTTTTTTATATGAAGTGCTTATGCAATAATCTCACTTCACATCAGCTTTCAACCAGCAAAGGGAAGCCACAGGCCCCTTCAAGGTCTGTGACTCTCGTTTCCAACCTAGAGAAGGTTAACATAGGACGGGGAGGTAACTCATGATAGAAATTAGCATTTCACCTGGCAAGATGTCTGTCACTCTACAAGTATCAAAATTATTTTTCAAAAGAAAGGTATATTTTATTTGAAAAACTCTGTGATATAACAATTATGCACTCAGAACCTAGAGCAATCAGTCCTCTGCTTCCTGTCCTGCCGTCTGGTCAACCTGAACTCAGGGGATCCTGTTCTAAGACCACTGAGTAGAATCTAACAGCTGGAGCTCCCGCCCTTCCCGCCTCCAGCCCATGCACAGGGGTCACCATCTCTCTCTCAGTGTATCCGCCACGGGGGACTCCCACGCCAACTCCATCTCTCTCAGCGCACCTCGCCACCAGGGACCTCCCACACACCACTGCACGTCACCCGAGCGTCAACAGCACAGCCAGGGCTCACGCATCTGTGTGGGTGTACCCAGCCCTGAAAAGTCCATCTAGCGAACCCGTCCTGGGGAGGCCTGAGTACCCGAAGGCCTTCTTCCGGTTGCTTCTTGAAGCTCCGTGCAATACATTCCAACATTTTCTGAAATACTTTCTGGACTGTGTCCAATAGCAGTGCAACTTCTTCATCTGAATCTGTTTTCTGAATCAAGGAACTTCCAGTTATCTCTTTCAGAATGTCAAGAAGTAATGAAACATAAAAAAATCCCTTCACTAGAAAGAAAATTGGAATATATCAGTTTTCTAATCACACAAGTTTGTTGAAATCATTACACATTTCTCACTTAACACATGTATATAATGATAACAAAAAAGAGATTATTACACTTTGGTATTTGGTGAGCCAATACCAAAAGCCAGGCTGATCAGGTTAACCTAAATTCTAATCAAAATAAATAAGTAAGTATGACATTTGTCCAATTTATAAAACTGATACCTTCAATAACAGTAATAGTGTATTAGACTTAGTCACTAAACTAAAAATTGTGTTCCTTGCACATGTGAACACACAGAAGTTCAGCAGTGTGGCTCCTTCAACACCGGAATTAGAGAACAGTTGTTGGTTCTGTTCTATTTTTAGAGAACAGATATACCTATATAATGAAACTGGCTACACTGGAGATCTAGAATTCTATGTATAATTAGCTCCTCCAAAAAGTAAATTTTATAAATAATAAAAGTAGATTCAGTCCTCATGGGAAAGCAATTCCTAAATGATAAGTGAAGTTTAAAAAATAAATAATTTTGACTGTTTCAATCATTAAGCTTAAGTATAAAATGCTGTTTTCACAATAGAAGTGAATTATAAAGAATTAAACAGGCTGGGTATGGTGGCTCATGTCTGTAATCCCAGCACTTTGAAAGGCCAAGGTGGGCGGATCACTTGAGGTCGGGAGTTTGAGACGAACCTGGCCAAGATGGTGAAACCTCACCTCTACTAAAAATACAAAAATTAGCTGGCCGCGGTGGTGGGTGCCTGCAATCCGAGCTACTCGGGAGGCTGAGGCATGAGAATTGCTTGAACCTAGAGGTGGAGGTTGCAGTGAGCCGAGGTCACGCCAGTGCACTCCACTCTAGCCTGGGCGACAGAGCAAGACTTGGTCTCAAAAAAAAAAAAAAAAAAAAAAAAAAATTAAACAAAAAAGCTAAAGCAAATAATATTGGTCTATTTGATATTTACTCTTAAGCTTTGGAGCTGTTAAACAAATGATGGATGATTTTGCTTATAATTAAAGATTAACTAAGACACTGCCCAGTACCCTGGCTCCAGTGTTTTCCTAGCATCTACTTTCAGTTGCAACGTCATAAAGAGAGATACACTGGGGGGATCCACACACACAGACCCCTCTAGAATCTGCCATGAAGATATTTAAGGCTATGGGAAAGAGACTACAGATGGATCCACTAGAAATTGGACTACCAACTTAATCTAATTCTCAAAACTTAATGTTGAATTTACTAAATGTTATCATTTTCAATCTCTTCTAGCAAAATAACTAGGCTTAAAGAAATGTCTACATCAAATGTTGAGGCTTTTATAGATCTCAGTAAGAATCAAATGCAACACTGGGATATTGGGATACTCACTTAAAAACCATCCAGAAACAGGTTTACACAGCAGTCGGCTACACCACAGAAGCAGTGGGGTGGGAGGCTGGCCATTAGGGATTAAGGAGTAGGGGCTAAGAGCTAGGGGCTAGGGGTCAGGGGCCAGGGACCAGGATCCCAGCTCAGCAGTACTCTTCTTTACCAGACTGTGATCAGAAGGCCAAGGAGATATGGAATGGCCCCAGGTACACTCCCCCTGGGTTGGCCCCACACCCTTTCCCGTCATCATCTGATGTGACTCGAAGGCTGTCCTCTCACTCACTGTTGCCATGGGTTACCCTGTGCTAATCCTTTCCTTGGGGTAACAGCAACTTCCAGGGGTCCTGGCGGGGTACCACTTAACAATTCCTGACTCACGCCCCCACCCACGGAGCACATGGCCAGAGCAGAGCCAGAAGGTGATGGTTTCCCACACAGATGCCAGGAAATAGCCACTAGCCCAATCCACAGGGAAAGTCGGCCTGGCAACGAAGCTGACCACAAGGAGAGGCAGAATCCCAAGGACCCTGTCACAAACTCTGGATGCAGTTATATCTGACCCAGAAACACCTTTGAATTTCCTGGCTGCATCACCCAAAAAATCCCTTTTTTGGTATACACTAGGTTGCATTATAATCAGTCACTTAAAAGTGAGAGTTCTGAGTTACACAGTAAAGGACGGAGGGAGGGAAGGACTGGTTCTGAGTATTTATTGCTCTAAAACAGCCCTGACTGTACCTGTTTGCATGATTCCAAGACTCCGCTGTAAAAGTTGCATCTGAAACTGATGGTCACCAAGGCCTACCATAACAACATCTTTACACACAGTCAGGTAGGTCTGTAAGAGACAGACACAAGTTAGAAACAAAGGCCGTTTAAAAAAAGGGAGTAAATCCAGCCTCACAAAGCTTCTCCTATCCATGTGCTAGTTATCTTACAAAGCAGATTTTTACAAAGATGTTTTATAAAGGAATTTTCATAAAGATACATTAATTCTTGCTGTTTTCATAATAAATCTAGAGACATATTTTATGTAATTCCACAAACATAATTGAACAGCTGTTACATGTAATGTGTAAAATTACACTAAAAGTATGAAGTTTATGCTTTGCGAAAAGATAAACTCTAGAAAGTTAGATAAATGTTACTGTAAGTTTTTAAGAATAACACTTATGTCTAAAATTACCACTCTAAAGTAGAAAATGAAATACTGAAACATAACAAACTTGGTAAAGAGAAAGGTTTCTGTGTCTTCAGACTTCTAACCTGGATAATTTGCTGATAAATGACCCTATGAAGCTTCAGAGAGTCTTCTTCTTGATCTTGAATAAAAGATAAAATTTTGCTTTCTAACCAAAAGCCAGTGTCTTCCAAAATGGACAAATACACTTTTCCTTCTGAGCAGAACTGTCCAAAAACAAGAAGATAAATCAGTAACAAAAAGAGCGCTGCATATCATCCTAGCAGAGGGCCAGGAACAGGCGCACCTTGTGTTGAAGATGGATGCTCAGCCGACAGTGGAGGCCAAAGGCTCGCAGGGCAGCCGCTTCACCGAAGCCACGAGGCTTCCCACCCGGTGTCTGCAGAAGTGACTCCAAATCTGCCTGGAACAGAAAAAACCCAAGGGCCACATGCTGACTGACAAGGCATCACCACACCCCAGACAGCAAGAACAATGGGAAGCACCTGATCTCAGGCGAGCTGGAAAGACCCCCGCTCTGGAGAAGCCCAGTCTCCGAGGACTCTGCGCCTGGACGTGAGGTGCTGGGTGGCGTGGGAAAATGTACAGCCAGGTGAGCGGCCTCAGCTCACCGTCCACAGCCCCTGCCCTGCACACAGCACCACCCGTCCCCTCCCTGCCTCGTGACCAGGCCCGTCCTCCCCATCTGCCTGGCTCTGCTCTGCTGAGGCTTTGCTTCTGGTACAGTGACACTTGAGGGCAATGTAACAGGGTGTTCAGAGGGCTGGCTTCTGGAGAAGAGGAAGAGATGACGGCCTCCGTGGGACAGTTGGGAATATGATGGGTTCCCAAGAAATGTTCTCCAAACATTCCCAGAAAAAACTGCCAAGGACTGCAGGGACTGAGTGTTCACATGAAAGGGTGTGTGACATATCTCCTGCAGAGGGTGTGTTCTGAGAAACTCGGGCCATCCTCCTGAGTCCTAGTGCCCTAGCAGGTGCAACAGAAATGCAAGATTTCTGAACACATGTCAACTGGGACTTGACTCCCAACCTTGCCCCGGCCAGGCTCCATGCCTTGTACCAACTGAATGAGGTGACATGATCACTCCCAATTCTGTTGCAGCCAGAACACTTGTACAGCACTGGAAATATGAAACCTTCACATCTTGATTTGTCACCACCATTATCATAGAAGACCACTCAACTCTCAGGGCACAGAGTTACCTTTGACGTTTCAAGGGCTTTCAAAAGATGATTAAGTTTCTTCCGAGGAGCAGAGAGCAAGCACTCGCGATTCTTTGGATGAGTCAGCAGATACTCAAGGTAGACCAAAGCCAATTCAGGTTTGACTGGGCGTGTGTCGTGGATCTGCACCCTACGTTTAGAAGCTGTGTTGCTCTGAAAGAAGACAGACACTGATAATGAAAACACATGTCCCTAGAAAAGCATATCATTTCTAATACACAGTTATCCTCACTCACCTAATTTTAAAGAAGCATGATGTTAACCTACCTTGGCCTGGGCATGCTCTGTGGGCAGCCAGTTGTCCACAAGCTCCAGAATGTGCCCCACTTGCCCCCAGGAGCAGAGGCAATCCAACAAAGTGCAGTAGCTCTTGTCCACAGCGCCCTCCTCCTGGCTTCTCAGCGTGGAAATCACACCACAGCTGACAAGGTCAGATGGAAAATCAGGTCGAGTATTTCAACAGAAACTCCCCCACTTTGTCAAAAGGTGAGGAAAACCAAGAAGCTAAAATCTGACGGTGCATAAGCCCTTGTTATTATATTAGCACTTTCATGCTCTCCAAGGCGGGAATAAATACAGTTTCCCACAGTTGCTACACAGCTGCATCCCACCACAAGACCTGAGATCAGCTCTGGACACTGAAGGAGCAGGGCACAGCAGCCACACAAAGCCCTCATCCTTCTGTTTCTGTGCCATCTGTCACATTCTAGAGCAAGAGTTTCTACTCTTAAAGAACAATTTTTGTTTAGCATCAAAATACTCCTTTTTCTTCCATAAATATGAATAAACATAATTTTTACTGAGATAATCACCAACATTGTAGAGCTCTAATAAAAAATATTATGTGAGACACAAATGCAAGCCACAAATGTAATTAAAAATGTTCTAGTACCCACATTTTAAAACACAAAGAAAAACAGGCGAAACTAATTTCAATAACATAATCTTACATAATCCAATCTATCCAAAATCATTTTAACATGTAATCAATATTTCACACTCTTCTTTTTGCACCAAGGCTGACTCCATGTGTATTTTGTACTCACAGCATATCTCAGCTCAGATGGCCAAAGCCCAGGTGCTCAGGGTCACATGTGACCAACGGTGGCCTTGTGCTCCAGAACCTCCCACACCAGGTGCTAAGAATAACCCCAGACTTAAAGTGGAGTAACAGTTTCAGTTCCATATGTAGTCTCTTCTTTCATCAGTACCAACTTAGGGCCCACTTAAAATCACATCCTGATATTTTCCCTACCACAGGGAGAGGGAAGGGCAGAAGGAAGAAGCCACAATGAGCTGAAAGCTAAATGTTTTGGTCTGCTGACATGAAGTAATAACTCAGCACAACAATGGGTAGGATTGCTACTTCACTACCGCACCGAAGAACAGAGCAAATACCTGAATGGAGGGACAGCAGAGGCCGGCATAAAGGACATTAGCATGAATAAAGGGATCTTGCAGCGATCATCCTAAGAGCAAAAGGAGAAAAACAAACCAAAGCACATGTGAACACTATAAATTCTGAAAGTGTCTCTACGTAAACTCTAATAACTTACTATCAAAGCTGCTCAAGAAGAACCATGGTAGTTCTTTCCATGTTCAAAGGGAAAACTTAAACCAGCCTCATGTTTGAGGGGCACAGAAAATTACTTGATAAGTGTTACAAAAGTTTTATGTAACATTTTACTACTTTGCAAATATTTATTAAGCACTTGCTATGTACCCAGTGCCAATCTAGACCCTGGGAATATGCCAGTAAGCAGGATAAACAAAATCATACACTGTCACGAATTGAATCTACTTTAAAAAACAACACTGATGAAACAAACAAAAAAAAAAAATTAACTCTATGCACTTGGTATCCTGAACATAAATCTCAAGAGAAGGAAACTATTCAGAGAAAATGTTATAAAACAAAATCAGAATATCTTGAGGAAGACAGTAGAGTTCAATGGAAAACGCAGCAGGGCGTGGTCGTTCATGCCTGTAATCCCAACCCTTTGGGAGGCTGAGGCGGGAGGACTGTGTGAAGCCAAGTTACAGGCTACAGCAAGCATTCACTCCAGCCTGGGCAACAGGGCAAGATTATATCTATTAAAAAAAAAAAGAAATGTCCAGACACAGTCGCTCACCCCTGTAATCCCAGCACTTTGGGAGGCTGAGGCGGCTGGATCACCGGAGGTTAGGAGTTCGAGACCAGCCTGGCTAACATGGTGAAACCCCGTCTCTACTGAAAATTCAAAATTAGCCGGGCATGGTGGCAGGCGCCTGTAATCCCAGCTACTCGGAAGGCTGGGGTAGAAGAATAGCCTGAACCCACGAGGCAGAGGTTGCAGTGAGCCAAGATTGCGCCACTGCACTCCAGCCTGGGCAACAAAAGTAAGACTCCATCTCAAAAAAAAAAAAAAAAAAAAAAGTAAGCTTTAAGGCTACTGGGCCAAATCCAGACCCAATCAGATTCTGTAGCCCAACAGCCGACATAGCACAGAGGAGAGGAGTTAAGCTCTCAGAGTCAGTTTCTTCCTCTGCAAAACGAACACAGGACTGTTGGAAGAACCGAAGTGAACTACACCACACAGAACCACAGTATAATACTTAGAGTGTCCTCAGTGCTTAGTAAACTGCAGCTATATTATTATTACTGAAACAATAAGTAAAAGGGGGTCCATCTACCCTTCATCAAGAACACTCAATAAGAGATACTCCTGGCTGGGAGAATGAGGACATGGTGAATCCTAAAAAATAATAATAATTTTCCTGAAAATATATATGAAACAGAAACAGACCAAAATCAAAATTTGATTAGTAATTAATCTGCATTCACAGTGACCCCATCCTTACCCCCAACTAACAATAAGGGAAGAAAATATCTCGTTAATGTTACAAGTATACTGATAATGATGGCCAATTCTATCTGTGTGGCTCACCCATCATCTCTTTACTTGGAGAAGGAAGCAATTTTCCCTAGTGGTGGAGAGACCTCCTATAGACATACTAAGAATTAACTGAATCCCAAGACCCTCTAAGGGTTTCTAATACCCCAAGGTCACAACTGCCCTGTCCGCCAACCCACCTGGTGTCCTATATGGGCTTCTGTTCATATTCTGAAATAATGCTGGCTTCTCAGCCCCAGGTCATTATTTCAGCTTGCTTGCTTTCTTTTTTTTTTTTTTTTTTTTTTTTAAGAGGCAGGGTCTCACTCTGTTGCCAGAGCTGGAGTGAGTGCAGTAGTATGATCATGGTTCACTGTAGTCTCAAATTCTGGGCTCAAGCAATCCTGCCTCAGCCTCCTGCATAGCTGGGACCAAAAGGCACAGGTCATCAGGCCCAGCTAATTTTTAAATTTTTGTAGAGATGAGGTCTCACTATGCTGCCCAGGCTAGTCTCAAACTCCTAGCCTAAAGCAATCCTCTTGTTTTGGCCTCGCAAAGTGCTGGGATTAGACACGTGAGCCACCACGCACAGCTAATGAGCTTTACCATTTACTGGTAAATGATGGTTGGCCGTGTCTGCACCCAAATCTCCTCCTGAATTGCAGCTCCCATAATTCCCATGTGTTATGGGAGGGACCCGGTGGTAGATCACGGAATCACAGGGGTGGTTTCTCCCATACTGTTCTTATGGTAATGAGTCTCAAGAGATCTGATGGTTCTGTAAGGGGTTTCCCTTACTGCTTGGCTCTCATTTTCTCTATGCCACCAGGTAAGCCATGCCTTTTGCCTTCTGTCACGATTGTGAGGCCTCCCTAGCCATACGGAACTGTGAGTCCATTAAATCTCTTTTTCTTTATAAATTACCCAGTCTCAGGTATGTCTTTATCAGCAGCATGAAAACAGACTAATACAATTTGGCAACGAATACAATTTGCTTTCATGGACAGGCCATGCTTTCACGTCAGAGGCAGAATGAAGCTCAGAGCCTTGAAAGGGTTAGAAAAGCTACGTGGTCCAAAGTTACATACGTTGGTAGAAAAAGAGGCAAGAGTAACATTTAGGAAGAGAAATGTGGTTCCTAAGACCTATGATCTTTCTATATTTAAACTACACTTTCTTCAGAGTTAAGAATATATTTGCATTTTTACATGTTGTTAATCTATTTTTAAATTTAGTTTTGAAATATAAACTTCCTTCAGAAATAAAAAGTCAAGGAATGAGACGGTCCCGCATGCAAATAGAAATCACACACAAAGAAGAGTGGTGGGGGTGGGAAGGGTTAGCTAAAGGATTCAAAATTGCAGTTAGATCAGAGGAATAAGTTCCAAAGACTATCCTGTAACATGGTGACTACAATTAATAACAATGTAATATATTCTCGAAAATCACTGAGAGCAGATTTTAAGCGTTCTCCCCACAGAAATGGTAAGTACGTGAGGTGATACTGATTGGCTCGATTTGGCCAGTCCACAATGTGCACATATTTCAAAACATCATGTTGAACACAATAAAGTATATACAATTTTTGTCAATTCAAAATAAATTTTTTTAAAAAAGAAATCACACACACAACTGTTTGCCCCAACAACACACACAACTCAAATACTTCAGGGACATATTTGCTTACTGAGTGGCTTCAGGTACCTAAGTAAAACTGCCCACAGAACTTGAGTACTACTGTACCTCCATGTTCACAAAATTCTTTCTTAAATCCCTGCAAATCAAATTAGATTCTGAAATAATGTCACTGACAATCGGAGGCAGAAGAGTCAAGTGCTTACCCAAGACATTCCTCTGGGTGCTGAGGATATGGAAGCAGACAGAGACACAAGGTCTCCACCCTCAAGAGGGGCGAGACAAAGAAACTATACGGCAAGGTAAACACTAGTCCAACCCTCTCATTTTACAGGTAAGAAAACAGATCCAGGGAGGTAAACATGTCTGAGAACTTTTGCTAAATCCTAAACAAATGTAACCTTAATATACCTTGCTTACAAGCAGAGTTCAATCAAGACTTACCTTAAATACTTTCAGATACTCTGGAAGCACAGAGGCAAACTTGTTAATGGTGTAAAGTTTGGCCTCTTTATTATTTTCCATACTTCTGTCAATACTTTTCCAGAGAATCACAATGATTTCTAGTAAACCTGCCATGCACGTGACATCGTTTACTGACAGTGTTTTGTCCAGAACCTAAGATAAAAATAATTGTATTGTGAGATAATCTAATCATAACAACTACTAAAAGATAACAGCATCTCAGAATTAGAGCTCTAAAGCAGAAATGTAAAGAATATCAGTCTTACTTTCATGTCTTTTACTCTCTACTTTAGAATCTCCTACGGAGGTAAACTTATTTTTAAATGCCCACCCAGGATATAAATTCCAAACTAACCCTATATCCTTTAAAGAAACAGTTTATATGAAGAAAACTCCTCTAAAAATGAAAATGTATGAACTATTGTCTCCATCTAGGAACATAACACCCCATTAAAAAACATGCCTTTTCTTTCACTGTATCTTCTGCTTTATTAAAAGACATCACTTTTCACCACAAATCTCGATGCAGGGGGAGGGGAATGGTAAAGCCTACCTTCCTCCAAGGTGACTGCTACTGAAACTCAGCCGCCAAAACCCAGCCTATCACGTCACAGAAAGGACACAGTCTCTGGTTGGCCAACCCCACCCTACAGGCAGGCAGAACACAGCCTGAGAGGCTGGAATAATGACTGACTATGATCGACTACCACTAGATCACGGGCTTCTTTAGTTCATTTTAAAATAAACAGACCTACTTACATTTTCCTGAACATATGCTGGTAGTGTGCAGTAATCACCTGAATGTTCACTTTAAACCACAAACGCACTCTAACAAATTCCTCTTCTACCCAGAGCCAGCAGTCCCACGCTGTCAACACTGCAAGCCACACACAAGTGCATTGTGGCTGCGTGCCAGTAAGCGGACATGCCCACTCACCAGCACAGACACACAGCCAGACCTGCCAACAATCCCTGCTGCGGAGGCCTGTCACGCAACTCTAATGTATACTGAGGGAAAAGCCCTGAGAGAAGAAACTCAAACTCCACCAACACCAAGAGCAGAACCAGCTCTGAAGCTCTGAACACTGGCAGCGAGGGTGCAGTGAGCCCAGGGAGGTGGCCTGCCCAATGGCTGTGAAGACGGAAGCCGCCCTCACTCTCGCTGAACTCTTCTCTCTATTCCACATCTATTTCCTGTATGTTTTTAGTAAGTTCCTTCTGAACAATTGCAACCCAGCATACCTGACTGAGGGGCTGGGCTGGTGGCCCATCAGGGTGTGGTGGGAGATGGAGGAGAAAGCACCATGGGGCACGAGCAGAGCCTGGGTGAGCCATCTGCTGCCCCTGCTAGGAAGGCCACAGTGGGGTCAGACCCAGAAGCACTTGGCTCAGGACCAGCTGTTAGGGGAGCACACCAGCACTGTGCGTCAGCACAGGGCAAACTGTTTTGTGATTTTCTTTTAAAGTCCAGTTTCTTAACATAGTGGGCATTGCAAAATGACCCCAAAATCTTACTTTAGATGTCCACAAGCATAGAAGTTTAGAAGCTTAAGATAATGCGTATAAGTAACAAGTGTGTCTAAGTCTTAAACATTATTTTCTTCTAATATAATTGGTTACTTTGGATTCTGAAGAAACTGTCCCTTTAATAAATTATACTTTGAAAAATACAAGAGTACCCAGAATCCAATCCAGCTATGCTACACCCAGAGTTGCATTAAAACACACAGAGACATTTAAGGTAAAGAAAATCTGGGACAAGATATGACTGGTAAGAATTTTTCTTCTGTATTAAGTCCTACCTGAGCTCCAAAATAAACTACAAAGGATACAAAGCAGTTCTTTCAAAAACATTATGACCTTCCAAAATAACTTGTTTAATTAACAATACTAAAGGAACAAAGAAAAAATAGGAATATTCCTAACAAAATGGCCTGTGGGAGTGATGCCATTGATGCACTATCTGCCCCGCCTGGCCCTGCTCTACTCACAGTCACGTTCTCCTTCTCCCTGCCGTCCTCTTCCTCCTCCTCCTCTGGAGGCTCTCTCACTGCCCTCTGGATACAGGCATTTAAGCAATGACGAATAACGTGAATCAGCTTTGCTGAAATGTTTAGGATAAACAAGAATTAATGGATGTGTTTCTTCTACAAAATTAACTATCTGATAGTGAAATTATAATCCCAATTAGTTAAAAGTACTATTTTAAGGGAAATTATTCAGAAATGCATTAAAGTATGAAGCTTATTAAATTGACAAATACTGAACTCTGTAATCTGTATTATGCTTTTGGGGGAAAACATAACAAGAACTGAGAAACAACAGCGCTCCCTACCTATGTTGGTGCAGGCGGTGTGTTCGTGGGCGTACTGATAGAACCTCCTGGCAGCAGCGTGGTTCATCTGCACCAGGGTGACACAGCGCTCGCACCAGACCTCCTCCGGCTGATTCACAGGCAGGAAAGAATTAAAGATGAGGCTCACCAGGCGCCGAGACACAGGTCGAGAATCAGTTTCCAGACGAACCAGAATGTGCTCCATGGGGCATATTTTCCAAAACTGTGCAAAAACCACATAAGCAGAAGGAAATAATCAATTGTGCCTGTAACCCTGGAAACAGCCTAAAAAAATTTTCAAGCATAACCAAAAAAGGAAATATTTTTATATTCAAGAAAATTCACTTCAAATGACTGTATCAGAATCTGTGACTTTCTGTAGAGAAATTAGAATAAATAAATCTGTATTTTAAAAGGTACTGTTATATAAGGCACCCAAGTATAAGGTTGCTGAAAGGCTTAATTAAAATTACTTAACACCATGATTAACACACAGGAAACTCTCCAATGATAGCTATGATTGTCAATTAGTATTTTTTTAATTTCTTAAAGTACCTTAACTTTTGGCCCATTAATGTGAAAAGTGAGTAAAAACATATATAACGTTTTTGACGTGGACACTCCGTCTCCTATCTAAGAGGCAGAGGCATCACTCCTGAACTCCTGGGGCTGTCAGTCCCATCCAGTGACTCCTTCTCTGACATAAGCCTGCCCAGATCATCATGGACCCCCACAGCCTAATCTCATCTCCCCCAACCCATCTCACACACACCATCCAGACAACCTGCAAAAATCAGAACTGATCATAGTGATAGCGTCCCTCTTCTCAAAAGCACCCGAAGCACCTACAGAAAGCAAGCACCAATCGTCTGCACAAGAAATTCATGACAAAGAAAAACGCAGAACAAGACAAAGCAAAATTGAATGGCACCACATCAAGTCCTGCCTCGGGCTCCTCACCTGCATGGTGGGCAAAACCCTCGACCTTGCATTTTTCTCAAGGACCTTGCTCCAAGGACCAATTCTTCTTTCCAGTATTTTCAATTGGATCTTTCTTCTTCACATCATCCCAACTCTTAGAACAAAAACCCACGCACAAAACTCAACCTGAGGTTCCCATCTCCTGGATGCCACCTTCCCTCTCCCTTGTCAGTCGACCTGCTCCTAAGCGTGCCTGCATCCCACCTCCACCTCCAGACCCCACTTCCCAACCCCGTCAACACTGCAGTCCACCCTCACTGAAGCTGTTCTTGCCAAGGTCATGATCTCATACGGCAAATTCAAATAGACATACGTACGCCCTCAACTCAGACAAAATCTGCAGCATCCGACACTGTTATTACTACCTCCTGAAGCGCCCCTGGGATACTTCCACTCAGGCACTTCTTGGTATTTCTGAAAAAGTTACTATAGTAAAGGCAATAATCCCAAATCCCCCACTGGGCAGTTTACTCACATTCTAGCGTTGGAAAGACAGAGCATTACCCCGCACAAGACAGTGGACAGGGCCAAGGTTCCCAGTTCTCACCTACAGTCACAGGGACAAGAATCTTCTGCCAAACCTGACTGAAGTCTTGGAAATTAAGGGACTGGAGACTTCTTACCTAAGAGTGAGAGGCTGTGCTGTCACGGTTTAAGAGAACAAGAAAGAGAAAAATACTAGGACTGATATTCTGACCAGAGAACAACTCTGTCCACCTCCATCCTGAACCCCCTTCTGCCCGTCCCAACACACGAAAGCCTCCTGGCCACAGGCTCCAGCCCCAACAGGTGGTTACTTCTAAGAGTGAGGCATCAAGCCCCGAACACCGCACCAGCAGGAAACACCAGCAGGCCTACAGGTGACAGTGCTGTTGGCAACCAACCTTTCTGGAAATGCCTGAGGGTGTCAAGCACAGAAACAAGTGCCTGAGCCACGATTTACTATATTTTTGCAACCACCCCCAGCATAGATATTAGTATCCCCACTTAGCAGGTAAGAAGCAGGCTTAGAGCAATTAAGCACAAGATCATAGCACTTTCATCTAGTCTGCCACGCTGCCTTTCAACATCACACAAAAGCATGGATCAGAGCTGCACGGCCCACACACTGCTGTAGAAATAGAAGTAGACTCATTGGCTGGGCACAGTGGCTCCTGCCTGAAGTCCCAGCAACTCAGGAGACCAAGGCAGGAGGATCGCTTGAGGCCAGGAGTTTGAGGCCACCCTGGGCAACACAGTGAGACCCTGTCTCAAAAAAAAAAAAAAAAAATTAAAAAGAGGACAATGCATTGAAGGGAGAGTGTTGACACCTCTTGGCCCGCTGGGCTTAGCCCAGCAGCCCAGGCCTACCACAGCTAACAAAGGAAACAAAGAGAAGGTATAACTCTCATTCCTTCTAGAGCTGCATGTACAAGACCCTCCACTGGGCCAGCGCGCCCATTACTGAGGTGTGCACGCCAGGCCCGGCAGCCTGATCTCACGCTGCCAGGTCGTTCCTGCCCATAGACAATGCCCTCCAGTCAGCTCCAACAGCTGCCCTTCGCCCAGTCAGACTGCCTCTTGTACGCATGTCATTCTGTAACCTTAACTTTCAAGGGAAATTAGCTTGCATGCCTGTCACAAACCTTTCCAGAGACCTCACAACCAAATGGCTCTCTGCCTTGCACTTGCAGAGATAAGGACTAAAATGCAAACACGATGCCTTCTTTCTCTGCTCTGACACCCAAACTCCCTGGTGGGCCAGAGACCCTGTGTCCCTCTGCCTTCCTTACCTACTACAGTTTTTTGTTTTGTTTTACTGAAGAGTTATTCTTTTATTGTTTATAAAATAATGGTACAGTGGTTTTTAAGTGCTTATCTTTTAGAGATACATTCTGAAACACAAAGAAAACAATATGATGTCTGGAATTTAGTTCAACATAGTCTGGCAGTGTGCCTGGATACAGTTTAGATAAAGCAAGATTGGACACAGCAATAATTGTTAAAGCTGGGTGATGGGTATGTCTAATTCACTATATTAGTCTCTCTGCTTTTAGATATGTTTGAAAATTCAAAATTCAAAATTAAAACAAAAAAATTAAAAATATTCACAAAAAGTTGTTTTTCTCCAATAATTGCCTTAAAGTCTACTTTGTTTTCTGGGTTTTTTGGTCCAACTTTTATTTTAAGTTCAGGGGTACACATGCAGGATGTGCAGGTTTGTTAAATTCGTAAACGTGTGCCATGGTAGTTTGCTGCACAGATCATCCCATTACCTACATATCAAGCCCAGCATCCATTAGTGATTATTCCTGATGCTCTCCCTCCTCCTACCCTCCACCCTCCAACAGGCCCCAGTATGTGTTGTTCCCCACCATGTGTCCATGTGTTCTCATCATTTAGCTCTCACTTATAGTGAGAACATGTGGTATTTGGTTTTCTGTTGCTGCATTAGTTTGCTGAGGATAATAGCTTCCAGCTCCATCCATTCCCTGCAAAGAACATGATCTCGTTCCTTTTTATGGCGGTATAATATTCCATAGTATATATGTACCACATTTTCTTTATTCAGTCTATCATTGAAGGGCATTTAGATTGGTTCCATATCTTTGCTATTGTGAATAGTGCTGCAATGAACACAGGCAAACACATATCTTTATAATAAAATGATTTATATTCCTTTAGGTACATACCCAGTAACGGGATTGCTGGGTCAAATGGTATTTCTGTCTCTAGGTCTTTGAAGAATTGCCACACTGTCTTCCACAATGGTTGAACTAATTTACACTCCCACCAACAGTGTAAAAGCACAGAACTACAGTTTTAACAGGCTGTTTCAAAAAACGCCATCAAAATTGCAGCCAGTATTTTTATTAAAATTGACATGCTTGGCCAGGTGCAGTGGCTCACGCCTATAATCCCAGCACTTTGGGAGGCCAAGGCAGATGGATCACCTGAGGTCAGGAGTTTGAGACCAGCCTGGCCAACATGGTGAAACCCCATGTCTACTAAAATTTTTTAAAAAATCGCCAGGCATGGTGGCACACGCCTGTAGTCCCCGCTACTCAGGAGGCTGAGTTAGGAGAATCACTTGAACCTGGGAGGCAGAGGTGGCAGTAAGGCATGATTGTGCCACTGCACCCCAGCCTGGGTGACAGAGCTAGACTCTGTCTCAAAAAAAAAAAAAAAATTGACATGCTTACTCTACATTTTTTTTAAGAGATAAGGTCTCACTATGTTGCCCAAGCTGGTCTCACACTTCTGAGCTTAAGTGATCCTCCTACCTTAGCCTCTCAAAGTGCTAGGATTACAAGCATGAGCCACCACACCTGGCTACTACTCTAAAATTTATATGAAATGCAAAGGACCTAAAGTAGTCAAAGAATTTTGAAAGAACAACAACAAAGCTTGAGAATGTACACTGCAAGATTTACTGTAAGATCCACACAGAAAAAATGGATCAACAGAACAGGACAGAGTCCGGAAAAGGACCACACATATGGTCAATGATTTTCAACAAAAGCATCAAAGTAACTCAACTGGATATGACATTGGGTGTTAATACTACATTGGTCACTCAAAATATCCTTTGTTTTCTTCTAACATAAAAAATTCACAGACCAAAACTCACAACACACAAAGTAATAGGTACTAAATGCAGTGACAAGATCCCCATCATTGGCTGGGCACGGTGGCTCACACCTGTAATTCCAGCACTTTGGGAGGCCAAGGTGGGCAGATTGCTTGAGCCCAGGAGTTTGAGACCAGCCTGGGCAACATGGGGAAACACCATCTAGAAAAATCAGCCAGACATGGCGGCCACTCCTGCAGTCCCAGTCACTTGGGAGGCTGAGGAGGGATGATGACGTGAGGTTGCAGTGAACCAAGATCACACCACTGCACTCTAGCCCGGGCATCAGAGTGGGACCCTGTCTCCCCCTCACCTCATCACCCCAAGCAACTGGCACTAAATTCTTGTTGTCTTCAAAGGATATTTTACCCATATCTGAGCAATATTTACATACACATTTGTCTCCATTTTATTCAGCTGGTAGCACACCAGAACCACATCTACACTATGCTTTTATACTTCTATATCTTAGAGGCCTTTCCAAGGAAGCCCCACAAAAAGTTCCTCCTTGTTCTTTTCATGGCCACATAGCACCACCTCTCTTAAGAACACACAAATCTGTCTGGCTGACCCTGCACTCTGGCATGTCAGGCTGTTTCTGGATCCTGTGCCATAACAGAACAGCACTCAACGTAAATTTCTGAGAACTACTGTGTGGAGAAAGAAAGCTCACAATGGTACCAAAATAATAATGAAGTCAAGAACATTTTAAGCAACATTCTTAGCCAAAAGCCAAAAGCAGAATAGAACTAGAGCTGAAAGAGAATAATCACTTCAGTAGTTTATAAAACGTCAAAACGCACATCTCTCATAAAGTGGGTGTCTCCTTCCTTCATTCTGTGTGGGGGCGGGGGGTGAGGGGTGGGGGGTGGCTCATACTCGACACTCTCCAGCAGTGCTCACCGGGTGCCAAGTATCCAAATACTACACCAAATATCTCAGTGAAAACCTTCACACATGATAAAAATAGAACAGAAGGCAGGGGGTGCTTACATTAATGTCTTTCAAAAAGAAAACACATTGATAATATTTCTAGAATCTTTGATAAAAAACACAAAACAACATTTGATGACAGAGATAACTGGTCAAATAATATCAGTTATCAGTTTAAAATGTGGAATTAAAACCACTTTCTTTCTGTTTGATGAACACAAGTCCCTATTTCACGTCTTAGGTAAAGAAGCCCTATTCATTGTACCTTAGCAGCCCTCACAGCTTTGATCTTCAACAGCATGTCCACAAACGCCACCCTCACTTTCTCTGAATTGTCGTGGAGGCTGTATCGGAGAGCTGGCAGGAGCTGCTCTAACAATGGGTGGCTCAGTTTGTTGTCCAAAATCATTGGCAGACACTGCAACACAGAGAAAGATAAACAGTTCAAAATCAGAACATGTCAATGAAAGGCTCAGGTAGGAAAACTTCATTAAAGAAAACATTCGGTTCCATCTTTACTAGAACTACTAGTGAAATAAATATACCTACGGAAAATAACACTTTTTCTAGAACTATTTCATATAAAAGGCATACTTTTAATGAACTAGTATAGGTCCAACCACTGCTATTTGGTCCATTCATTGTTTTGTTCAAATAAGATTAAAGCAATTATAAAAGAAATCTTTAATGTTCTCCCTTAGCTAAATTTTAGAAGATTTTTTTAGTTGAAAGAAACACAGAATAACTACTGGTCACGTGGTCTCCAAAGGCACCAAGTCCAAGAACTCTGCATTTCCTGACTCGATACTGCATGAGGATTGGAGGGAACAGAGCCAGTGTGTGTGACTCAAACACTCTCAGCTGACTACAGCGCCCATGTAGCAGGTGGTGCTCCTCCACAGGCCAAGGCTCAGCCTGGGCCCCCAAGCTCCAGCACTGCTTAAGCTCTACGGCCTTCTCCATCTAGTTTCAGGAGAAACTATATATATATATATATATATCCCTTTTTTTTTTTTTTTTTTTTTTTGAGACAGAGTCCCACTCTGTTGCTCAGGCTGGAGTGCAGGGGCACGATCTCGGCTCACTGCAACCTCCACCTCCCGGGTTCACGCCATTCTCCTGCCTTAGCCTCTGGAGTAGCTGGGACTACAGGCACCTGCCACCACCCCTGGTTAATTTTTGTACTTTTAGTAGAGACGGGGTTTCACCTTGTTAGCCAGGATGGTCTCGATCTCCTGACTTCGTGATCCACCCACCTCACCCTCCCAAAGAGCTGGGATTATAGGCATGAGCCACCGCACCTGGCCACATATATTTTTAACGACGATAATTTTTTCAAAAAATTTCAAATACATACAGCTCTTCTTCCAAAGCACTAAAGGGCAGTCTGATTTGAATCATCTGCTCCACCTGTGTCCACAGTCGCCCCTTGATCCTGCCCTCCCACTGGACACTGGCCACCGGCCACCACCTACCTTGCCAGTTCCCCATCATCCCACAGCCCCTATAGCCCCTCCTACAACACTGTGTTCTCCTAATTCTCCTTCAGCTTTTCTGATCTTTCTTCCGTAGATTCTCTGCTGACTCTTCCTCTACTCCAGAGCCCACCCATCCCTCCTCACAGATGACTCATCTGGGCCTGGGAGGCATCTCAGAGTGGCCCTGCAAGGGTTTCCTCAGAAGCATGAAAGCACCAGACTGTGCTCAGAAGGTCAGGACCGAGAGAAGACTGGCCAGGGAGCTGTGGCCACTTTGGGTGACAGCAACAGGAAGGAGCAGGTGAACCTCAAAGAACTCCAGGAAGGGAAAGACAGGACTTGGGTGAAGGAGGAAGAAGCAAGAAGAGCATGCAAGTGAGTGACTCAGCAGATGACATCACCACTTCAAGGAGAAAAAGAGGAGCAAGGGGGAGAGAGGAAAACAAAGAAAACTCTTGGATGGCAGCAGGTTTGGAAAAGATGGTAATGACTCAGCAGTGGAGACAGGGTGGCTGCTGTAACATGCTGCCAAGGCCCCGTCAGAAATGAGGCACTCACCCCAGCTGTCCCGGGGCCGCTGAGCTGCCCTCACCATCAGCATGCGTGGGGACGGCCTCCTGAAGAAAACGCCTTGGCCGGGCGCGGTGGCTCAAGCCTGTAATCCCAGCACTTTGGGAGGCCGAGATGGGCGGATCACAAGGTCAGGAGATCGAGACCATCCTGGCCAACACGGTGAAACCCCGTCTCTACTAAAAAAATACAAAAAAAAAAACTAGCCGGGCGAGGTGGCGGGCGCCTGTGGTCCCAGCTACTCGGGAGGCTGAGGCAGGAGAATGGTGTAAACCCGGGAGGCGGAGCTTGCAGTGAGCTGAGATCTGGCCACTGCACTCCAGCCTGGGCGACAGAGCGAGACTCCGTCTCAAAAAAAAAAAAAAAAAAGAAAAAGAAAACGCCTTCCTCCTGGGCAGCCAGTGTGCAATGGTGGATCAGTATGGGTCCAGTCTGAAGGGCTCTGCTGGCTCTAGAGCTGCCTGTGGGTCTGCACGAGGCTTTCCCAGGCTGTGTCGTGGCTTAATGTCCCTTCCCCTCCAGAGGTTGTGCACCCCAGGAGCACTTCCTAATCTGCAAGCTGTGGATAATCTTAATCGCAGAGCTACCTGTTGGTCACCTGAGCAGAGCTCTCAAGAAGACGATTGTCTGTAAACTGGGACCAGCTGCAAGCAAACTGCAGTCAGAGCAAGGTTGGAAACCAGATCACCAGGGTGAGCCCATCACAGTGCAAGAAGCACATGGGTCCCTGACTCCTCAGCCAACACTTAAAGAGTAAGAGCATTCAACTACAGACAAAGAGGAAGAAGAGGGACTGACGTTGTACAACATCCAGAAGGACAAGGGAATGGTGTGGGGATGAATTTGCTCAGAGATCAAAAAAGTCTAGTGAAGTGGTCATGTGAAACTAACCTTGGCTAGAAATGCCAAGGTTACTGGAGTAGTGGACATAGAAGATGCTTTATAGTGGACTGGGGAATGGCAGGAAATGGAGATAGACTGTTTAGGTGATCACTAAACTAAGACTCTTTTGAGAGTAAGAAGGTTGTTCCTAACAATTACTGCAGAGCAATAGGCATGAGCCCAAAAGTCTGATCACTCCACAAACACAGACATGCTCCTCAGAATATCTTTCTGCAATGAGGAGAGATGGGGGAGCCTCTGCCTCAGATGGAGATGTGAACATGCTTACAAACCTATAGGAAGGATACTGCTGAGAGGGAGAGGTTGAACATGCAGAGAAAAAAAAAATTATTTTTTGAGACAAGGTCTGGCTTATCACCCAACTGGAGTGCAGTGGCACAATCTTGGCTCACTGCAACCTCTGCTTCCCAGGATCAAGCCATCCTCCCACCTCAGCCTCTCAAGTAGCTGGGACTTACAGGTGCACACCACCATGCCCGGCTAATTTTTTTTGTACTTTCTGTAGAGACCAGGTTTCACCACTCTGCTCAGGCTGGTCTTGAGCTCATGAAACTCAAGCAATCCACCCGGTCTTGGCCTCCCAACGTGCTGGGATTACAGGTGTGAGCCACTGCACCTAGTCCAGAAAACTTTTCAAATAGAGAAAATAAGCAAGCAGGTTCCTGAGAAGTGGGGAGGAAGATCCACAGGAGCCCCCACAGGGGCATGGCCGTGAGGCCCAAGAGCTGCTCTGAAAATGTCTGTTTTGCACATGAGGGAAGAGGAAGTCACCTGCTGTGCTCAGGGGAGTCAGAGCTTCTAAACAGTTGATTCCAGTAGTGGGAAAGTGAGATCAGTTCTTCTTAGGCCATCTCACAGGCCCTCAAGAAATTCTCTGAATTGGCCTCTCTGAGCGCTTTACAGATTTACAAACCCTCTCTCGGAGAGCATTTGTTATTGCAGACTGGGTAGTTCCCTCCCTCTGGTTCATTCCACATTTTCCCACCAAAGCCAGGGGGAGAAAAGATCAGTGGCCACCCCACTACCATCCAACATACACATTACAATTTCTATAAACCTAAGACAGTTCAGGTTGCTTAGAAAATAAAATGTGAGCTTCTCTTGCAAGGTTTGAGCTACGATTGGTGTTGGTGATAGGTGGGAGATACTGAAAAATTACTTAAGTGAATCCAAATATATTCTATGTACCAGATTCTATGCAAAGTATATTTCTCCATGACATCACACAAAGAGACAAAAGAGAATAAATTCAACAGTACTGGGACCCCTTCTCCCCTTACACTAAAAACAACTATTAGTTCAAGTAGTCATTTTTTGTAGAAAACACTTCTAATTTGGTTTTTAAAAAGCTTACTCTGGATATATGACAAGTCAAAAATGTTATCTCTGTGGAGTAGGATTACAGGTATTATTTTAATCTTCTTTTTCTGTTTTTCTAATTATTCCACAATAAATAAACATTACTTACATAATTTAAAACATCTTACCTTAAAGACAGAACAACGAACATCAGCTGAGCTGGTGTCAAACGCCAGTTCCCCAGTCACCTTCTTCAGGAGGTCAATCAGGATGGTCGGGGGCATCATTTCCCAGTACTTAGAAGTTATTTTACAAACACCAAGGATCCCTGTGGAACGGACCATCGGATAAGGATCTTCTAAAAGGCTCTATAAGTAGGAGGGGAGAAAGGCTTAAAAACCTTGACTTAATTCCCGAAATCAACATCTGCTTCACACATGAGCACTTCAGGGATTCGTAACTTAGAGAAACTTTGAGCATAGAAACACTGGACACAAATGGATTCCTAGACCTGAGATTACTTGCTATCACTTCTAAAGCAGAGTATTTAAGATCAAGCCAGAAACATGTGGTGCCTTATTTGCCACATCCCCTGAGAGCAGTGCCTCAAAACCAGCTCTGTCATCCAGTGAGATCTGCACACTCAGCCGAGCATGGCAGGCGTTCAGATAAGGCATGGCCCATGTACACCATGCGTTTGAATTCTAAAATGCTGTAATGCATTTTAGAGCCAGGAATAAAATAATTCTACCTGTAATGAACCAATCCAGGCCATGATCATCAGCGGTACTAAAAATTCAAAAGGAGTCAATGAGGCAATAAGTACCCCGATGGGAGTACTCAACATCACCAGGGAAATAATCTCACGAAACAAAATCCCAAATACATGATTCGGATCAACTCTCTCATTTAACCACCAATTTATAGGAAACACAAAGGGCAGAGGGACACACTAATGGCATCACAGGAATGGGTTCTATAAAATCCAGACTGCTGGGAACGTCATAGAATAATTTGCTTTCTTCAATGACAACAAAAATAGCAAGTTTTAAGAAAACAAAACACAGAAAGATTATAGCAAGAGAGCCCATGGTCCAGGAGACTTAAGCAACATGTCAGTCAGTCACAGCACATGGGCCTTAGTTAGAGAAACATTCAAACAAAATGAGAAAATGGCAGCAACGAATGGGCACCCAAAGACACTAAGGAATCATCATTAACTTATCTTTAGCTGTGATCATGGCATGATTAAAAAAAAAAAAAGATTATCTTTTACCAATACCTTCTGACCCATTTAGAGCTGAAATGATATGATGTCCCAAATATGTTCCAAGACAGGGGAAGAAGAAATCGGATTGGGATTAGTCAGCAATGAGTAAAACTGTGTTGTGGGCACACAGGGGTTATTACTCCAGTCTCTTTTTTATTATGCATGACACTTTCTATTAGGAACGTTGAAAAACACAACAGAATTCTTACTACTTTAATTAGAAAAAACAGACCTCAAGTTAATATTAAGCATTTACCCCATCTCCTCCCCCAAATTTGACCAAAATGATCAATTTCTATTAGCAATAATAGAAACAAAAAGACTGAGAAATTTCTGTAAGAAAGGGAATAAGGAACAGATTCACAGAGAAAAGAGCATAAAAGGTTGTAACCTAGACATTCCTAGGTAAGGGTGCTCTAAAGACAGGAGGCTGTGACCTCAGAGAGCTCACATCAGCCCCGAACCCAGAGCCCAGGTTACAGAAAAGAGAGTTCGGGACAAGGGCGGCAAACAGCCCCTGGTGAGGCACACAGGCCAGCAGCAGTTCAGGAGCCAGGATGTGCCCCCAGGATAAAGTCTGAAAAATGGTTTCGAAACCAAGTGTGTCATCTGCCAGGAAGAGTTCCTGAAAGAGATACTGGGCAACAGACAAAGAACAACAACAAAAAAAGAACCAGCAATAACTCTAAGCCTCCAGAAAGGCAAAAGAAGGAAAAGCAATGCCACCCAGAAGGAAAGGGCCCTTTGTACTTGGGTACCAAGGGGTCACCTGCCTGCCTGCTCTTCCTCCACAGAAACTAAGGGAAGCCCACCTGCGGTTGCACTCAGCCCATTTAGCAAACCTGAGACACAACCCTACACAACTAGAGAAGAACACTTGCTAACTACCTTACCAACCCAATCCTTTATCCAAACTTAAGAATGGAAAAGATGACTAGTCTTTTAAGAAAAAGCAAACAGGAAGAAAAAAAGATGATTAAAAAAAAAAATAGAAAAGAACTTTAGGAATCTGAGGGCCTGTTCTTGGGATTCAGAAGTTTTTATACATTTTGTTGTCTATGAATTACTTTCAATAATAATCTTTAAAAATAATAAAAATATATTCTGGACAATCACCTTACAACCACATCCTCTCCCGGCTCAGTGTCCAGACCTGTTTGCAATTACACCATCACCAGATAAGCACTCAAAATGATAGCACATGACTTGCAATGCTGTTTCTGTCGCATCTCTTCATTTAAAAACATTCAAAGAGTCCTTTTCTTTTTTGAAACAGGGTCTTGCTCTGTCACCTAGGCTGGAGTATAGTGGTGCAATCTCAGCTCACTGCAGCCTTGACCTTCCAGCCTCAAGCGATCCTCCCATCTCAGCCTCCCGAGTAGCTGAGACTATAGGCACGCACCACAGTGCCCAGCTGATTTTTTTTTTTTAATTGGTAGAGATGGGGTTTCACCATGTTGCCCAGGACTGCTCAAGCAATCCTTCTTCCTCGGCCTCTCAAAGTGTTGGGATTACAGGCATGAGCCACTGCACCTAGGCCCTTTTTTATTTAAAAAAAAAAAAAGGTTCTCCATATTACTCAGGTTTAAGAAATTCCAATAGAGCAAAAAGCATGAGAGAACAGTTAAGGTACACAGAGGATACAGGAAATAACCACTGCTCTTACTTATTTATCAGATCACCTCCTTTGTCCCCTCATGAAAGAGCCTAATTTCCATCTAAAGGTTGAGTTAAAGCCTCAAGAGGTGCAGCACCAGGGACAGGAGCTCTCAGCCAGCTTTGGCGAACAATGCCGCAGGCCAGACCCAGCTGGTACCTGCTCCTACACAGCCCACAGTGCTAAGAATGGTTCATATTTCTTAATGGTCGGAGAAAATGAACAAATTATCATTTTATGGCATGTGAAAATTACAGGAGATTAAAATTTTGTTTTCCACAAAGTTTTTTTCTTTTTTTAAAATAAGGGTCAGGGTCTCGCTCTATCGCCCAGGCTGGAGTGCGGTAGTATAATCATGGTTCACTGTAGCCTTGACCTCCTGGGTTCAAGTGATCTTCCCGTTTGAGGCGGCAGTGAGTGATGATCACACCACTGGACTCCAGCCTGGGAGACAGAGCACAACTCTGTCTCTAAAAATAAAATAAAATAAAATAAAACTTGAAAATAAGGAATCTTAAAAAAAAATTGTAGATAAATATACATAATGTACAGAGCAAAATACTAATGACTTCATTTAGGGATGTGTATGTGTGCATGAAGAAGTATACAGATACTTATTACACTTTTTTTTCTTTTTTTTTGAGACAGGGTCTCACTCTGTCGCCCAGGCTGGGGTGTAGCTGTGAGATCATGGCTCACTGTAGACTTGACCTCCTGGGCTGAAGCCTCCCAAATAGCTGGGACCACAGGTGTGTGCCACCACACTGGGCTGTTTTTGTTGTTGTTGTTGTTGTTGTTGTTATTTTAACTTTTTGTAGAGACGAGGTCTCACTCTGTTGCCCAGGCTGGTCTCAAATTCCTGGCCTCAAATAGTCCTCCCACCTCACCCTCCCAGTGTTGGGATTACAGGCGTAAGCCACTGTGCAGGCCTATTATACTATTACTTCAACTTTCTGCATGTCAGGTTTTCCATAAGTTAGAAAAGAAAAACAAAAGGGAGCATTTCAGAAGCACCACAGGCGACAGCATTACAATAGCACTTTGCTGTCATTGTTTCCTAAAACTTTACTACTCAGGACAGTAGACAATATGCACTGCTTAAGTAAACTGTGTTAGGAAATACAGACTAAGTAGATGAAAAGAATCCACAATACTCCTCGGAAATAAATGCTGCATCTTAACATCCTAACACCTCATCTGGAAAGTCAACTGCCACAGGCATTATTTGTAGGCTTGCCCTGAAATATAACCAGTGTTTGCTCATCATGCTACCCGACACCTATTATGATAGGCAATGTCACAAACGCACTTACAGAGAAAGACACAGAGAAGTGGCTTGCCCACAGCCACATTCCTATTAAGGGAGAGAGGTGGAATCTGACCCCAGAGAGCAGGGGGCTGACACCACAGCATGTGCTTTACCCACTGTATGACGCCACCTCTCCACTGGGGAAACAACAGGCACATGCATAAAATGTTTAAAACCACACGTAGCAATCAATAATTAAACGTCCACCTCTCCACTGGGGAAACAACAGGCACATGCATAAAATGTTTAAAACCACACGTAGCAATCAATAATTAAACGTCCCCAAAGTAGAAAAAGACACCATGGGTCCACGCTGTTGCAGAAGGCCCCAGGGAGAAGTGGCATCTCTCTGAAGAATAGTCCAGGTTTAGAAACCACGTCATGTGGGAGCAGAGCTCTGGCTGTTACAGGGGAGGTGGGGACACACACAAGCAGTACATGCCACAGCCTAGACAAAGCTGGTATCTGTAAGAAGCTTGACCACCGGAAGTACGTACATAGAGCTCTTCAAACTGTTTCTGAATTTCACTATCCATTTCAATAGCGTGAAGGTTTGGATCCCTAATAGGAAATGCTTCAACAAACAACAATGCAGCATTTGATCGAACTTCAGAGTTTCTGGCCTATAATAATAAAAGAAGAGTATCTCAGAATCCCAAAGAGTTAACGTGCGAAGGCTTAAGTACCGTGTTCCCAAAGTAACAATTTAATTATCTTGATACAGATTTATTTTCGAATTACAGACAATCATAACATTTAAATTGACCAAACATTACTCAGTTCAACATCAACAGATACTATGAAAAGATCAAGCTTCCTCACTTCAGAGCCCACTGCATGTCACTAAGTGGTCACCCCACATCCTCACTAAAGATACCAGGTTGTCTGTACTAAAAGTCACTGTGTGTTTGTTAGATCTCAAGGACCTGGACAGCCCAGGACAGCACGGCAGACCACCCACAGCCTAAGCTGGTTTGCTTTACGGCATGTCTCTAATCTCCTTCCCTAAACACGGTTACTTAAAAATAACTGTGTAGTTAGCACTAAACCAATCCAGGTTTCCAGTTAAATGAAACCAAGAAATGCTTTTAATAAAAGAAAAAAATTTTGTTCAAAAATTTCACAAAGCATTCAGTCTCCAGCTTTATCTTTACTATTCTATTGTAATTTTGAATTAGAGTTTGTTAAATTCAAAAGCACAAGTAATACATTCTAAACACGGATAAACTATTTAAAATGTATACCTTTAATCCTCTCCAAAGGATGGGTTTATATAATCTATAAAGCATCTCCTCTACTCCCTGCCGAACTTTCTTTTGATGGTGAAAGTAACTCAGAACCTAAGGACCAAAGAAAAGGAAAACGAAAGCGTTAACAAAAAAATACATTAATTAAATTAAATTAAATTAAATGGCATTTGGAAAGAGCAACAGGGAGAATTGTTCTCTCCACCACAAGTAGGTTCTGGCTGGCACCCACATGTCATGACAATTCTTTAGCAGGAGTAACTTCGATAGATGTAGGAGAGCAGTAAATGCAGTCAATCACAAGAAAGAAATCTACGGCTGAAATAAAAAGATTAATGGCTTGGGCGATAAAATGGTTTGGGTTCTAGTTTCTGCTATTCTGCCAACAGCCACATAACCTCAAAAAAAGACTCGTTTAAACCTCTGACCTTCAGGATAAAATGTAAAAGGGGAGCACGTAAAGGAGATTCCTGAATGGTTCTAAGAACTCATGCTTGTTCCAAAACACTAACTAAACCTCTTTATTATCAACACCTGGTAACTGTTTCATAACTTTGCAACAACGAGGTGTCATACTTAGTGACCTCTCACTGTACAAGATTAATTTAGGCATCAAGTTCCTCCCAAAACTTATGAAAAAATCAGAAAATGATCATTCTTGTAGCTTTCATTCTTCTTTTCCTATCCACTTCTTTTCCAGTCAGAATCTTCCCAAAATTCTTTGTAAACTCATGTCCCTAACAACAATCAATTTTGCCTTACTTCTCTATTCACACCTTTTGGGGCTAAACTTTATTAGTGAAACAATTCTGAAAGATTAAATAGGCTATAAAAGAATAGCCTACACTTTAAGTGAGCTTGTATCAACTTTACCCCAGAAGAGCTACAGTATGGGGATTTTTTTTTTCTGATTATCATTTTGGAGTTTTTATTGATGGTGATAAGTGACATTAGTCTATAGTTTGCTTTTTGTGTATAATACTATCAAATTTTGATATCAACAGTATACTTGCTTCATAGAAAAATTTTCTAAACAGCTTTAGAATTAATTCACATGCCACAAAATCCACTCTTTTAAAGTATACAATTCAGTGGCTTTCAGTATATTTAGAGCTATGCTACCATTGTTACTATCTAATTCTAGAACATTTTCATCAACAATATTGAGATTTTTAATTTCAAATGATGTCTGAAGCACTGTCTGAAGCCTCTTTCAATATCAATAAAATGACTTATATAAATTTAATGTTAATCAAAAAAAACAATTTGAGGAAAAAACTATAATGTGTTATAAGTTGTGACAAAAACAATTACTTGGAGTTGAGTAACACATTTCACTTGAGTGAAATCTAATATTCTCCCTTTAAATTCTTTTTGTGCATTTTTCCATAAATTTATCAAATAGTAATATCTATACTTATAATATCTTAATTACTCAGACTACCACAGCAGAAAGTAATATATGAAAATACACATGGTTTACATATAAACTACACATATAGTTTACATAAACATAAATATAGTTTGCATAAATACATGTAGTTTATTATGATGCAATTCTACTAAATAAAATTTGAAACACCAAATCATTTATGTGAAATAAATAACCCAAACTGACTACAACTAAATAAAGCCACATTGGGATGGGGGTGGCAGGCGGGTAGGACAGGGAGGTCACTGAATGAATGTATTTATCCTAAATATATGCAATCACGATTTTTAAATCCTCTGGAAAACTCAGTAGTCTAGATAAATCTCTGGGTTCTTTATCCTTGTGTAACCGAAATTAAATCACCAATAATGCAAAGAAACGTTCTCTTATCCACTCAAAATTAATATAATTAGTATATTTACGTTCTATAAATAGAAGTAGTTTCAGTATACAACAAAACAAAGAAATGGGTAGTCTTTATTCACTTATTTTCTTGACATATGGTTGCCAAAACTAACAGCAAGCAAACAAGGCATCCCATGGGTTACAACACTGATCAACAGCAGCTGCTTAATTCAACCAAACACAGCAGACCAGATTTTCCCATTCCTCCTGCCAGGATCCTCACGACCCATCAAACACCTATCAGTGCAGGATCCTCATGATCCATCAAACACTTATCAGTGCAGGATCCTCATGACCCATCAAACACTTATCAGTGTAGTAATGACACTGATGATACAACCTTACCTAGTCAGTCCATTTACAATTATTAATATAAAGGTAAAGTTAATATCTGAATTCTGAGATTACCTTTATACAACAAAGTATCAAATAAACAATCAAAACATTTATTCATTTGGTTTGCAGAACAGCAAAATTGGAATTTAATAAGTAAAATAATAAAAATAATTTCAAATACCCTCTAAGATCTTTGAAAAAAATGATAGTGGCCATTAGAAACTAATAATTCTGGAAAATCTCAAGACAGAGAATTGAATTTAAAGTCATTCAAATATAATACTGACCATCTCAACAATACACCTTTGCTTTCCTCATTAAAACTTTGGTGGCAAGAATAAAACTGCCAGACATCAAATATCAAGGTTCTGAGAAATCCCCCTAATTGATGTCTGTGAAAGCTTAACTTAATTTTAAAATGTAACCAAAACAATTATCTGAAAACAAAACAGAGGAAACATTATTTCAAAAACTGTTCACAATCTTACCTCCCGCACTTTGGAATGCACTGGAGACCTCCTCGGAAGGTGTATCCCATGGAACATGAAGTCCTGGATGCAATCATTTTCAATCGTCTGAAATAACAAGTGCAATGCAAAGCACCTGGTGTGTGTGTGTCCTACTGACGACCTGACAAGCAGTGCAGCATTCGAGTACAAAAAAATTCTAATCTGTCCATCATACATTTCATGAGAAAAAAACCTGGATCATTTTGTCCAAGCTTTCTTATTTTAAGTCCATGCTTCTCAGAATTCCTTTGGTTTTCATATATTAAGGAGAATGCTTCACTTCTCTTTTATTTGATGAAATATCAAAGCTGTGCCAAATGGCAAGGTAAGCTTCCACCTACCACTCAAGTGTGGTTCAAATCAGACAAATTTCAGAGACCGAGTGCATGGTGAGTGTGGTGTCCCCTCTTCTGACTCATCACTGACCTGGACAACCTTCAGAAGACTGGATTTGTTCCAACAGCCTCCACAGAACAAAAACAGAACTACCTCTACGGTGGAAACTGTAAATAAGATATTTCAGGGCCACTACTGAGAAGGGCTGAGCAAGGAAGGTGTGGGAAGCCCTTCATCAGCCCCATGCACTCATGGTACTCAGAGTGCAGCAACTGGGGAAAGGCCTAGCCTCTCACAGTAGCAAAAAACCCCAGTGGACCCTATGGTCTGTACCTGTACTCTGTGCCCGCCCTCACACATGAGGCTTTGGGGAAGGACCTAAGGAAACGCTCCTAAGGTTAATACTAATACAAACCAGAGTTTGTATTAGCATCTGCAGATGCTCAAGTTCCTCTTCTCCATTATATTTGAAAATATTTCCTTCACCTGAAGTCACTTAGCATCACTTAATGTGGGACAACCACACATTGTCTGACTTGCAATGAAAGATGAGATACACAGTATTACCTGGGAAGTTACTTGTGCCATAAAAGTTGAATCCAAATCTTTAGCGCTAACTACCAGAATGCTGACATTCTACAGGACAACTCGTTCAGTTTCCTCACATACCAATGGCACAGACTTAAAAAAAAAAGAAAAGAGGGAGGAAGGCTCTAGAGTAAGCGATTTTAATGGTATAACAAGCAAATGCCATGTGGGCAACTTCTTGAGTCCTAATTCAAAAAAACTCTAAGGAAACATTTTGAGATCACTGGAAAAATTTCAGTGTGGCTTGATTATTTTTAAAAATACCAAGGATTTACTGTGACATTTTTAGGTCTTACAATGGCATTCCATAAGCACATTTTTGAGAGATGAATAAAGTAGTATATAGAAATCAAATCTCATGTCTGGAATTTGCCTGAAAAACTTAAAGAGAGGGAAGGCAGAGAGGAATGGAGTGAGACTGAGAAATACACATTATTGGTACCAATTTTGTATACATCTAGTCAAATAGTTTTTATTTTGTTTATTTTTTTGTAGAGACAGGGTCTCGCCATGTTGGCCAGGCTGGTCTCAAACTCCCGACCTCAGGTGACCCACTCGCCTCAGCCTCCCAAAGTACTGGGATTACAGGCGTGAGCTACCACGCCCAGCCTACTTTTGGTTTTCTAGAAGTCAGTGATAAACCTTGGCAATACAAATCAAGTGTAAGTTGTGCAGAGGAGCAGAGAGGATGGAAGTAAACTCCAGACATGGGGCAGCCTCTGTGCACCCTGCAGGTTTCTCCCTCTGCCCCTCAGTGCAGGGCCTGCTCTCCAAAGAGGAATGAAAAGTCTGGATAGAACACAGGGTTGTGAGAGGCTCCTTTCTGACCTGGAGTAAAAATTTTATTCTCAGAGAAAAACAAAATGATTGAGAACCTAGTATAAGAAAAATATAAGTGAAAACAAAGATACTTTTTTTGTCCAAAAGGGTGTCTGGATGTTGAGTTGGGATTGTGGATTACATAGCCCTATCTTCATAACATAAATACTATGTATTCACCAGAGTTACCCATAATCAAAGAAAGTATCTTCAAATTCTCAAAAATAATGTAACTAAAAGAGGTGACTTGAAGTTCCTGAATGGCACTATCCAACAGAAATTGAATGCAAGCCACGGATGCAATTTTAAATTTTCTAGTGGCTGCATTAAAAACAGACAAAAGAAACAGGTAAAATTACTTTAATATTACACAGTCATCCCTTGGTATCCATGGGGGGTTGGTTCTAGGACCTCCCTCAGATACCAGAGTCTGCAGATGCTCAAACTCCTCATATAAAGTGGAGTAGTATCTACATATAACCTACACACCCTGTACCCTTTAAATCATCTCCAGATTACTTACAATACTTAATACAAAATGTTATATAAATAGCTGTGACACTGTATGTTTAGGGACTGATGACAAGAAAGAAAAAGTCTGCACATGTTAAGTACAGATGGATTTTTTTCCCAAATATTTTTGATCCTTGGTTGACTGAATCCATGGATGTGAAACCCACGAAGAGCCAACTACCACATTTAGCCTAATACATCCAAACCACTATCATTTCAACATTCACTCAACATTTTTAAAAAGTACTAAGATATTTTATATTCTCCTTTTTCCATATGAAGTCTTTGAAATCTGGTATGTTTCTTAAACTTACAACACATCTCGATTCAGACTGGCCATATTCCAAATGCCCAGTGAGCACATGTGGCTAGAAAGACCAGGGTCAGAGCTCCCGAGCTCCCTCCCACCTGAAAGGGCACAGTCCTACCTCCCACAAACCACATATCTTAGCAAGTGACTGGATTGCCCATCAAACAAATTTTGATTATTTGGCTTTATTTTGACAGAGTGCATAAACATGGATCTTAAATAACCCTTCTTTGACTACTTATTTAGTAACTAAAATATAATAAAAATAAGTGTTAACATTTAAAAAAATGAAAATACCTCCAGTATTTTCCCTGAAGCCTTTTTCCAAGCTCTGAAATAAATTTCTGCAATGTATACCATCAAAGACCTATATAAAAAGATCAAAATAGTTATAATGCAAATTTAAAGAATTATACTTTCAACATGTATCATTTCAGTTACTTTCCAACCATAGTGAAGAAGAAACTCAGTTTAAACGAGTGCTTTGCAAATTATCTATAGAAATAGGTTATCTACCTGTAGCAAAAAGTAGAAAATGGAGAAGGTTTTGGGAAAGGAAACTGAAATGACAAACTATTTCCTCCTCCTCAGTCAAGGCTTACCCAAAACTTTACTATTTTCTGTGAAACTATGAGTGCATAAGCCCAGAACAAAATTCTAAAGTCAAAAATATTTAAATATAAATAAATTGTCGACTTGGAGCCATGTTGGACTTTCCATGCTACCAATTCCACAGGGACAAGAAGCCCTAAAATACCAGTACCAACTTAAGAATCATAAGCTTAGAAATCTATTAGTTCACTGGACGCAGTGGCTCACGCCTGTAATCCCAGCACTTTGGGAGGCTGAGGTGGGTGGATCACGAGGTCAGGAGATCAAGACCATCCTGGCTAACACGGTGAAACCCCGTCTCTACTAAAAATACAAAAAATTAGCCAGGTGCAGTGGCAGGCACCTGTAGTCCCAGCTACTCAAGAGGCTGAGGCAGGAGAATGGCGTGAACCCGGGAGGCGGAGCTTGCAGTGAGCCGAGATCGCGCCACTGCACTTCAGCCTGGGTGACAGAGCGAGACTCCGCCTCAAAAAAAAAAAACAACTATTAGTTCAACTCAGATATTCTGAAGATGAGGAAATATGAAAAAGCAATCTAGTATACAATAGGAGCTTTGCAATCAGAGATCCAGAATCAGACCCCAACTTGGTACTTACACAGTTGCCTGACACTGGGAAATTTAGACACCAAAGCCTACCTCAAAAAAGAGTTGTGAGGATTAAATTTTAAAATGCAGACTAAGTAGTCAGCACTGGAGCAAATGAAGTACTCTGCCTTGTGCCTGGCAAACAACAAGCATATACTTGACATCTCCATCATGTAGGGAGTGGCAGAGCATGACTGCAACATTCCCTGCTGCTCCTGTAGATTCCACAGGCTCTTCCGAGAAGCCATACCAGTCAGGCCACGTTCAACCAAAAAGCACACACTGTATTCAAAGTACCATGGACGTGGCTTTATTATGAGCAAGACTAAGGTTCAACTGGAAACTATTTTAACTATTTAAAGAATGACCACAAATTAAAACTTCAATGTCAGTGTTCAATACTGGAAAAGAATGATTTCCTATAAAAGGAAAAAGCTACCCAGTGATACAATGGTATATAATAAAGGACATATTTCTAAAGCTTCTAATCCATTACTATAAGAAGTCAGACCAAATGGAATCTTTCAAAGCCAGATTAAGCAGCACGAAATCTTAAGTACTTTTAACACTTACTTTTGTAATCCCTGTAATTGGTTTTTAATGGTCCCATGGATCATTCTGACAAAGTTTATATTCCAGTTGAAGAGAGAACTAAGAAATCTTCTTCCCTATAAATAAAAAAAAAAAAAGGATATAATGTTTAAATTGCAACCAAATAAAAAGTTCCAAATAACAAACAATTCTTTGAACGTCTAGTAAGCTAAACATTGCTATTGCTAAAAAGGAGGCACGTGTAATTATAACTAAGAGCACACGCAGGAGTTGAGCTGTCTGCGGGGCCTGCACAGCCAGGAGCCACACAAGCCTCCTTCCCCAGGGCCGAGCAGCCACTACACTGAGCGCCCCTGTCCTCAAGGACCACAGGTGCGGAGATGGAGACCACAGACAGTAACCATGGGTGCATAAACATCTCATTCTAGCTCTGTCATGGATGGCTACATAGTCTCAAATGAAAGAAAGCTTTAAGTCTAGCATAGGTGGGTGGGAATGGAATTGAATAACCCAGTTCATTTCACCTTCTCATTTGTAAATGAGAAAACTGAGGACTCGTATAGTTAAAAGGTTAGGTGTCTGTCAAGTCAGAATTTCCAAATACACAGTCTTCAAGTCATAAATACATCATGTGATGATAACTTATATGTATGCTACTAGATTATATACCCAAACCTAAAATGCATACAATATGTATACTCTATTATAGAATGCACAAAATACATCTATCAAGAATTCTCTCAGTGAATACCACCTTCATCTCTTAACAGCACACCACTGCACAGCTGGAATCCTACAGAAATGCAATACATTTTGATTCAAATGCAGGGTAACCATGCTTACAACAGGCAAGTTAAAAAAAAAAAAAGAAAAAACAGCAATATTCACTAGAAGTAATCTGCCAGTACAGTACAAGATGTTTATGGTTTACCCAGAATGACTGGAAACTGACCTGACCAAATTAATGATTGATTAGGAAACTACGTTTAGATATCTTAAATTCAAAGGAGACATCAATTTTTTAAAAAGGGTAGGGGTTATAACACATACATACATTTATGCCTGTTATATATCTGCACACATATATAAGTTAACAAGTACGATTCATCAACTCCTTATGTATAAGTCAACATAAAGTAGTTTATTGTTTGAATCCATCGTTCATTTCTTCACTCTCCCCACATTTCGGGACAATCCTGGAGACAGGTATGGGGCACAGGCTGTGTCCAACATCTTTGTGATAATGACGGTGCTGACACAGCAAGGACGGCACAGGGCAGCCCCCCCCCAAGGGTTCCTACCCTCCCCAAGGGTTCTTACCCACCGGAGTCTGGGCTGCAGTTTGATACATATCACCTCATCTGTTCCTCACAACAATTCTGTGAAAGAGTAACTGTTGCTCCTGTTTCACAGAAGAAAACACTGAGGCTGAAAGGCCTGACCAAAGTCACCACCTATACGGTGAACAAGGACCCTGGGAGCTGAAAGTCTCAGTCCTAATCACATGGCCCTTTGTCTAGCAGACCGCAGATGGGTCGCCAGGGTCCAGTTCTGTCTCTTCCGCTAAGCAGCTGTGAGACCTGGAGGAAACTTACTCTGTACCTCAGAGCTGGTCCTCCTCCTCCTCTGAAGCCCTTCTCCACCTCCTTCAGGGAGAAGGAATGACTTCCTCCTTCCGCCTCAGAGATGTGCCTGCTGTGCCATGAGCATCCAAAAGCAAAGGCTTGTTCTAGTCTCCACTGACCCCGCCTGAGCATGTAGTCGACGCTCAGTAAACAAATGCAGAAGACCCTAACACAGAAGAACTATGCGAGCCTCTCTGTAATTCTTAATTCTCTAGCAGCCATATTAACAAAAGTAAAGAAGATTAATTTTAATAATATATTTCATGTAAAGCAATATATCTAAACTATTGTGTATTATATTAAGTATATAACAAAAATTATTAATGAGCTATTTTATATTCATTTCTTTCACACTAAATCTTCAAATCTATGTGTATTTTATACTTATGGCCAATCTCAGTTCAGATGGGTCCTGTTTCAGGTGCTCAGTAGCCTCGTTTGGGAGTTGACCCCAGGACGGGCAGTGCAGCAACAGGCCAGAAGCCTCTCTGGATTTACAGGATGGGTAGAAAAAAGAAATGGAGGATATTACAGGATGATAGTTTTGAGTACATGGCAATGAAAATGGAATTAGGGCAGAAGGCCAGATCTCAATCATAGAGAAGTGCTTTCTCCACCTTATTTTTAATCATTCTTAATTTAAAATGCCAAGTATGGCTCCCCTAGGATTCACACAGCCACCTGTTACCATCCAATTTAATGATGAAATAAGCAAGGACTTGTAAAATGTTTTCTCTAGTACTGCCATGCAGTAAAAATGATGTGCAGTAAAAAGCTCCTGGTAGCTAAGCCGACCTTCATGGCAACACTGCGCGTGGTGCAGACAGGAACCATGTGAACACGGGAGAAACATCTATTAAAAGCAGCTCACAAACAGATCAAAAAACAAACGCCTATTTACCTCTTCTTTCTTGATATAATTAATACTTATGAAGCACTCAAGTAACATATCTTTAATTTCTCCACTTTCCTCCAAATCATAATCAAAGCAATACAAAGCTTGATGGATACGCCAAAGCCGACATATGTCTGCTCCCTGGGAACGACACGAAAAATGTTGCCCTTTTTAAATGAACAGTAAAGTCAACAACACAAAAAATGTTACCCTTTTAAATGAACAGTAAAGTCAACGACACGAAAAATGTTACCCTTTTAAATGAACAGTAAAGTCATATTTCAAATCAAGTATATGTTATATCAGAAATAATGGTAATTCTAGTTGATTCACCAAAGATTAAAAAATAATGACAAATAAAAACAGATTTTAAAATTTGCAAATGCCACCTGTAGCTCTACAGAACATGTTTTTAAACACAGGGAAAATAATAAAAAATCTAGCAAGTTCAAGAACTTCCTCGATGATGAAGATTGAACTGTCCAGTGCAGGAGACACTAGCCACATTTCACTGCACAGCTACTAAAATGTAACTAATGCAACTGAGGAACTGAATTTTTCATTATTTTTCACGTTAAATTTAAATAGCTTTCTGTGGCAAGTGGCTACTACATTGACTAACACAGGTTTAGAATGTTAGGAAGACATTTAAAAATAAATGTCTAGGCGGTGCACTCCTGCAGTCCCAGCTACTTGAGAAGCTGAGGCAGGAGGACTGCTCGAGCCCAGGAGTTTGAGGCTGCAGTGAGCCACGATCATGCCACTGCACTCCAGCCTGGGCAAAGAGAGAGACCCAGTCTTTAAAAAATAAGAAGTGAACGCACTGTCTTAGTCTCCAGACTCCTCCTGAGCAACATGACAAAGGCTGTCTTTCCCGTGTCTTCCTTGGCAGGCAGGCCTTTCTCCCACCAGGTAACACACAAATCCTGAACAGAACTCTGTAGTTTTCGTTCCGACTCAGGTAATGCATATAAAATACCTGAAATACAGCACAGAGATTTTCCAATTAGTAAGGCAAATTCTTATTACTTCAGATTCAACAGTTTAGAGTATTATGACTTTATATATTATTTAAAGCTTTGCTAAGCAAATAACATTAGTTTATGTTTAAAACTTGCCAAAGATTTATATACATTAATTATAAAATGCAAATAATGTTAATTAAAAAACTGTTTGACAATTGTTATAAAAAGACCCTCAACAGACATAATAGAAAAGAGATTTTTGGAACTGGAAGTCTCAGAGAAATCATATCACCAATTTTAGAAAGGCAGACACTGAGGTCAACCAAACCTCAGTGTAACAACAACAATGGTATCTCTGTTAACACCAGAGCCAAGACCGGTCTACTGACCAATCAACAATCCACTACTGTCCCTCAATGTGCCAGCCCCAAATTTTGGCTCAGAGGTGAAAAATAGTCAAAGCAATTACCATAATGAATACAAAAACTGCAGTGCTTTTATTAACAGGAAAGCTCAATAATTAAATTAATAATACTAATGCTCATAATTATAATCTGTAGGTATCTGAATGTCATTACACGAATATAACACTCCTGAATTAACTGGGAAGTTGATAGCAACTACAGCGTTAGCACTAATCATTTTACTAGTTATTTGCAGACCATACAAATAAACTGATAGTAAAATTCACAAAGCATTTGGGAGCTATTTTCATTATGATTAGGGGTGACTTTTTAATAAGATACTGTATTTTAACTCAAGAATTCAGAATAAAACAATGTACTATAAAACAGATACATAAATCCAAGTGATGCTAAGAATAAGAAGCTTGATGAGATACTTTATCACATGAAACTACACTTGCACAGTGAGGGATGAGGATATGTGAAAAGTTTTCTTAAATATCATTAAGATATTTTTACATCTTTTGTAACTAAAATTTTATATATTTCATAATCAAATATTTTCATTAACTTAGACTACTGTACCTCCTAAATTAATAACCAGTTTTACAGTTTTGTTAAAACTTGAAAAGTACTATCATTCAAATTTCAATACAGTAAAACTCCCCTAGGAGTCAACAATTACTCCTCAGCTCATGTTCACAACATACTTAAAGAAAAAATTCAATGTCACAAATTCTTAGTTGACACTATCTAGCAGTGGTAATCACATAATCAGGTATTTTCCTAGAAAGAAGTTCTTGATCACCCGTCCAGTAAGTCAGACTTCCCTGAAAAACCTGTAAACAATAGCAGTTAGTTGCTGAGTACTGCCCATCTCACCATCTATAACATCTGAATGGAGCTTAAACTAATTAGGCCAGATGCAATGGCTAATGCCTGTAAGACCAGCACTTTGCCAGGGCAAGGTGGGAGGATCACTTGAGCCCAGGAGTTTGAGACCAGCCTGGGCAATACAGTTAGATCTTGTCTCTACCAAAAAGCAAAACAAAACAAAACAAAAAGCACGGGCTTGTGGTACCAGGAGGCTGAGGTGAGAGGATAGCTACAGCCCAGGAGATCAAGGCTACAGTGAGCTGGGACCATGTCACTGCATTCCGGCATAGGCAACAGAGAGATTCTGTCTCTAAAAAAAAAAGATAAATATAAAATAAAGAAACTAAGTATTCAAGACAGCTCTTAGGTAAGTATGCTCCTATTCTTTTTTTTTTTTTTTTTTTTGAGACGGAGTCTCGCTCTGCCGCCCAGGCTGGAGTGCAGTGGCCGGATCTCAGCTCACTGCAAGCTCCGCCTCCTGGGTTCACGCCATTCTCCTGCCTCAGCCTCCCAAGTAGCTGGGACTACAGGCGCCCGCCACGTCGCCCGGCTATTTTTTTTTTTTTTGTATTTTTAGTAGAGACGGGGTTTCACCGTGTTAGCCAGGATGGTCTCGATCTCCTGACTTCGTGATCCGCCCGTCTCGGCCTCCCAAAGTGCTGGAATTACAGGCTTGAGCCACCGCGCCCGGCCAGTATGCTCCTATTCTAACTGAAGAAAAAGAACTGGACTGCAAAGCTATACCTTTATACCACTTCTGCTACTAAATTCAACAATGCTCATGAAAACAACTAGCTTCCTTTCACAAAGTATCATTTCAGGCCAGCAGCAGTGGCTCATGCCTGTAATCCCAGCACTTTGGGAGGCCGAGGCGGGCAGATCACCTGAGGTCGGGAGTTCGAGACTAGCCTGACCAACATGGAGAAATCCGGTCTCTACTAAAAATACAAAATTAGCCAGGTGTGGTGGCGAATGCCTGTAATCCCAGTTACTACGGAGGCTGAGGCAGGAGAATCGCTAGAACCCGGGGGGCGGAGGTTGTGGTGAGCTGAGATCGCGCCATTGCACTCCTGCCTAGGCAACAAGAGTGAAACTCCGTCTCAAAAAAATAAAAATAAAAACAGAAACAAAAACAAGTATTTCAATGTCACTTCTAAATATGCCATTTATAACAAAATCGACTCACCATTTAATATAATAACACATTCCAGTAGGGCCTCGTAGTTCTCACTTTCATTTATTACAGATACAGAAGCGAGAATCACAGACGTAATTGCATAAATTATTTCTATGCTTTTTCTCTATAAATGAAAAATCGAAGCATGAGTGAATTAAAATCATCAATTTAAAATCAGTTTTTAGCAGAAATTTCACTTACAAATTTTCTAAAAATCAAGCCACAATTCTAGCTTACTCTAAAAAGAATTAAAGTTGAATAAAAGTTAATCATCCTAAAAGGACAGCAATATCTAGTATTAGATTAATAACAGTAGGGTTGAAAAGTGAATAAAACTACAACATACTAAACTTCTAAAATTCTTGACTTCTAACTTCAAAATTTGTCTTAATGTAAAATTTAATGATACACAATGAACAGTTATTTTTTAACAAAAAAAGAGAAAAATGTTTCTTAGTTTTGAAAAACAAATACTACCATTTTTGAGCCATGTTCTGTTTCCATATTATCTTCACCCTGGGCTTCCACTACCTGCCACCCATCCACCGGGCTTTCTAACAACACATCTGTCAATAAATTCTTCAGCCTTTGCCATAATTCTTCTTTCTGTTTCCTTGATAATTCATCTAGTAATTCATTTAGGCTGAAAGGATCAGAGGCCTCTTTCTGTAACATAAATAGCAAATGTCACATTTCAAATACAAAAAATATCCTTTTCATAATGTCATCAGAAGAAAAGTTTAAGTGTTAACTTCATTACAAGTTCAAGAATTTGGTTGCAGTATTCAAAATCCACTCCTAAAAGGGAAGAAGCAGGGGGATTCTCCACCTATTCTTTCCTAGTATCCTAATCTTCAGAGTTTTTAAAATTTCACCCACTTAGCAAAACCCTCCCTAAAAGGGACCCGAATGTCCACCATCTCCATACCTGAATTAGGTTACAAAAGTAGGCTAAAGTTCAATAACAATGGTGATAATCATACTGTGGCCACAGACTCCAGCCCCCCATGGGCTCTCAACGCCACCTTCTACTCATCCCTTAATATCATTCTCTCCCAGCAGCCAACGAGATGATTTCAGATCTCCCCCAACAACCCTCTAAACCCATTTCCTCTTATCTGAGATGACCTCACCGACTCTTTGATGGGGCAAATAGAGGCCCTCATCAAAAGGGCAGAGAATCCAGTTAAAGGGACTCCCTCTAGCCAAATTTGGGACAATGTGAGCACCAAAACAGTGGCAGTGATTAATTATAACCAACTGAATAAAATAAGCATCAGCGAGGCCAAGCCAGCCACTCTGGGAGAGAGGGCTGCAGTGAGCTGTGATTGTACCATTGCACTACAGCCTGGGCAACATAGCAAGAGCCTGCCTCTAAAAAGAAAAAACCAATGACAGCATACTGATAATAAATATCGAATCATTAATTAATAGCACCTGCATGCTCTAGAATGTCAGTGAGTAAAGTGAGTAAATACAGATGCGATACAGGGTTAGAAAATCACTATTTTATAGCCGTCACAGTAATTACGGACTCTGGGAGGAATTATCGGAAGATGCTAAACAAGTGGGTGGAAGCCTGGTGAGTAGCAGGACATTACAGTGTCACCACTTTTCCACAGAGGCAGGCTCCCGGAGGAGACCTGGAGGACACCCACCCACACAGGGACGGAAAGACCACGCCGTGCACTTCCTGTCTTGACAGCACCGAGGACCTAACACTGCTAAGCACTTCCTGCCAAAACGCACACTAAAATTTAATCAGATCCTCAACAGATGCGAATTGAAGGCTATGCCACAAAAGAGCCACTTGCAGTCTTCAAAACTGTCAGGGTCATAAAACACAGTAAGATGGAGAGTAAAGATACCACATAAGCCCTCCATCCCTCCCTCTCCTCTCTTCCTGCTCTCCTAACTCCTCTCCTGCCCTGGCGTTTGTTTTCTCCTCTTCTTAGTGCTCCTCTATTTTCCATCTAGCTTTTTCCACCTCTGCTTGTTCATTTTTATCTCCTCTCTTTCCTCGTTTCCTGGACCCTCCTCCCCTTCATTTCTGCTCTCCATTTTCCTTAGGCCTTTGCCTGTCAATCACGTACACAGACCAGCTCTCCAATTTCTGACCTCAGACAGCATCATGATCTGCCTATAGACAAGACATTCAATCGTGAACGGCTGAGTAATTCTTTATACCTCAATTATGCAGAAAAAATAAGTTAATGGCCCGTTTAGGTCCATTAATGGTAATTTTCCAGTACATTAACGGACAGTTTTGGTGCTGGGGTCCCTAGTCTGGGTAATGGACCACAGCCACTGTGTTCAAAGATTAAGATGTTCTATTCAGGGCAAACTCTGGTGACTGAAGGTGACCAGAGAAATGACTGGGCTGATTCATGATGCTTACATCAGGAAATATTAGTTGACTGATGGTTAGGGCACAAAGATGAATCAGGTCCCATCGTGTCCTGAGTTAAGTTCACAGTCTAGGGGCAAGAATAACACCCTACAGATTATTAAAATCTATTAGAGGTGTATGCTGAAGGATATAGCCTGAAGGAAAAGAAACAGCACCCATCCACCTATGTGACAAACTAGGATGGGCTGTTAACTCCTTCCTGAAAAATTAACCCTGAAGAAATGAGTGAGACAGGTTCCAGTAACAAACTACAGCAACAAAATGAGACACACACCCAGCTTCACTGAGGGCTGTTTGGAGCTGGGGATGTGAGAAATGAGTGCCTGTTGCCTAGGGCAGAGGAGAGCTGAGTGGAAGGGCAAGGAAAGGATGAGGGACAAAAACTGTTCAAATATCAAAATGTTCTACCTCTCCCCAGCATGGTCTTGGGGTGGTCATTGCCTGGCATTGCCAAAACATTAGCAGTGACAGCCCAGGCCTCTAGGGCCATGAGGCACTGGGCAAAGGCAGGGCAACACAAAAGCCCAGCAGTTAGGAAGCACATGTGCAGACTGGCGAGCTGCCTGTGGGCATCCCTCCACAACCTCCTCCAGCCCCAGGATGCAGAAGCTGTGCAGCCATGCTGTACAGAGTGTACCAGGCTGAGGGGCCCGCGGGGTGGACATCCTGCAGGGCCTCTCCTCCCTGTGTGAGTGCCCTGGCCACCTGTGCCCCAGCAAGGGTGCCTTTTTGTAGTCTATATGCCCAGCGGGAGGTATTCTCTTGTGACTGGCACGATGTGTATGAAGCAGGGGAAGTCTTGTTGCGTAACAAAAAACTTGGTAGCATAAAGCAACAGTTTTACCGCATCTCATGAATCAGATGCTCACTCTTGGGGTCACATGCCTGTGCTTAAGGCGGCGGCTGGGGGTTGCATGTCTGGCACTTTGGTGCCCACTAATGAGGTCTCCCTCTGCAGTCTCATCCTCCAGCCTTTGTGTGTGGTCTCTCTCTCCAGCAGAGGGTGATCCTGCACTTCTTACATGACAGCCAGGGGCTCCGAGAGGAAGTAGAAGCTGCCAAACTTTCTGAAGGCCACTTCCTCAATATTCCGTCCGTCAAAGCAGGCACAAGTCCAATCCAGATTCAAGAGGAGAGGACATAGGCTGCAGAGGGTTATTTCACAGGATTATCCACAACGTTAAATTTCCTGATTTTGAGAATTTTAATGTGGTTATATACCAGAATATCTTTATTTTAGAAAAATATGAACTGAAATGTTTAGAGATAAAGAGGCACAATGCCTACAACTGACTCAAATGATTCAGAAAAAATGTAAATACAAAGAATGATAAAGAAAATGTGGCAAGTGGTAACAACTGGTAAATCTGCATGTAGGGTATTCAGGGATTCCTTTGAATTCCTCTTGCAACTTTTCTTTTAGCAATTATTTCAACAGGAAAGAAATTACTTCTCCACCCTAACCCTGCCACCCTCCTCCTCCTCAGTAAGTCCACACCCTTACCTTCCCAAATGTGCCCTGCCTCAGGGTCTCGGCCTTTTCCATTCCTTTTGTCTAGAATCTTCTTTTCCCAAATCTCTACATGGCCCATTTGGATCTCTGATCAAATAGTCATGCAATGCATAGTAATAGTTCAGTCAATGACAAACCACATATATGAGAGTGGTCCCATAAGATTATAATGGAGCTGAAAAATTCCTATCACCTAGTGATGTCATGGCTGTCAAAACATCACAGTATAACAGATTAATCACATTTGTGGTAATGTTGGTGTAAACAAACTTACTTTTTATCATTGTTTTAGAGTATATTCCTTCTACATTTTTTTAAAGTTAATTGTAAACTAGCCTTACGCAGGTGCATCAAGAGAAATTCCAGGAGAAGGCAATGTTATCATAGAATATGAGATGACAGCTGCATGTCTGTTATTGCCCCTGAAGACCTTCCACCGGGACAAGATGTTAAGGTGGAAGACAGTGATACTGATGATCCTGACTTGGTATAGGCCCAGGCTAACATGTGTATTTGTGTCTTAGTTTTTAACAAAAAAGTTTAAAAAGTAAAAATAGACCGCTGGGCGCAGTGGCTCACACCTGTAATCCCAGCTCTTTGGGAGGCCAAGGCCGGTGGATCACCTGAGGTCAGGAGTTCAAGACCAGCCTGGCCGACATAGAGAAACCCTGTCTACTAAAAATACAAAAATTAGCTGGTGTGGTGGCATGTGCCTGTAATTCCAGCTACTCAGGAGGCTGAGGTAGGAGAATCGCTTGAACCCAGGAGGCGGAGGCTGCAGTGAGCCGAGATGGTATCACTGCACTCCAGCCTGGGCAACAGAGCAAGACTCCAACTCAAAAAAAAAAAAAGAAAGTAAAAATAGAGAAAAGCTTATCAAATAGGGGTATAAAGAAAGTATTTTTAGCAAAGACATGGAATAAACCTAAATGCCCATCAATGATAGACTGGATAAAGAAAATGTGGTACATATACACCATGGAATACTATGCAGTCATAAAAAAAGAATGAGATCAAGTCCTTTGCAGGGACATGGATGGAGCTAGAGGCCATTATCCATAGCAAACTCACACACGAACAGAAAACCAAATACAGCATGTTCTCACTTATAAGTAGGAGCTAAATGATGAGAACACTTGGACACAGGGGAACAACACACACTCACCAATTGGAGGGTAGAGGGTGGGAGGAGGGAGAGGATCAGGAAAAATAACTAATTAAATAACTAAAAATAACTAATAACTAGGCTTAATACCTCGGTGATGAAATAATCTGTACAATAAACCCCCGTGACACAAGCTGACCTATGTAACAAACCTGCACATGTATCCCCGAATATAAAAGTTAAAATAAAATAAAATGAAGAAAGATTTTTTGTAAAGTAAAATGAGTTTGTGTTTTAAGCTAAGTGTTATTATAAAGGATTTTAAAAGTTTAAAATTTTTTTTAAAGTTTATCAAGTAAAACAGTTACAGTAAGCTAAGGTTAATTTATTATTGGAGAAAAATGTTTTTATAAATTTGCTGTAGCCCAAGTGTAATGTGTTTATAGTTTACGGTAGTGTACAATGACATATTAGACCTTCACATTTACTCACCACTCAGTTATTCACCCAGAACAACTTCCAGTTGTGCAAGCTCCAGCTATAGTAAGCGCCCTATTCAGGTGGACCATTTTTTATGTTTTAGACTGTATTTTTACTGTACCTTTTCAATGTGGAGATACACACTTACCATTGTGTTACAACACTGTACCTACAGTATTCAGTACAGTAACGTGCCATACAGGTTTGGAGCCTAGGACAGTAGACTGTACCATCTAGCCCAGGTGTGTACTGCGCTGCTCCATTTGGGTGTATGTAAGCACACTTTAGGATGTTCACACAACAATGAAATTACCTAATGATGCATTTCTCAGAACCTATCCTCATCAAGAGTCATGTGACTCTACCAACTCTGTTAAAATATCACCTCCTCTGAGGGTTTCTTTAGTCACTCCATCATTCCCAACTTCCACTTCCACCTGCTTTATCAGTAGTAGTAGTTTTTTCGTTTGTTTGTTTGTTTGAGACAGGGTCTCACTTTGTCACCCAGGCTGGACTACAGTTGCACAATCATAGCCTCAAACTCCTGGGCTCAAGTAATTCTACTGCCTCAGCCTCCTGAGTAGTTGGGACCACAGGCACAAGCCACTACACTTGGCCAATTTTTTAACATTACTGTAGAGATGGGGTCTCAGTATGTTACATCCCAGGCTGCTGTTATCCTGGCCTCAAACGATCCTCCTGCCTCAGCCTCCCAAAGCTCTGGAATTACAGAGGTGAGTCACTGCGTTCAGCCTCCACCTGCTTTATTATTTACATATGTGTCTTGTTTTTCTTCCTCTACCACTAGGACATAAACCCCCATTTGTGCAGAAACTTTGCTTTATGCGTATTATAACCCCAACTCTCAGTGCAGTGTCTGGCGTACAGAAGGCACTTAGGACATGTTTGTTAAATGATGGAATTCTCAGTGCTGTGTCCTCCTCCCCATCATTGATTCTGCAAGAAGGACAAGGGCATACGGTGTCATCAGCTCTGCTCTAGAACACTTGTTTGAAAATGAAAATTGGCTCCAACATTGTCAATACATCAAGGAACAATTTGACCAAAGGCAAATTTCTCATTTTCTTATGTGGGATTTCATAGGTAAGAAATACCAGGTGAATGCAGAAAACTGCAGTCACTGACTGGAGCCACCAGGATCCCATGAAACACATCTCAGACACCTAGCAGCTCAGTCCATTCACCCCTGGGCCACACATTGTGCCCCTCACCTGCTATGACCCAAAGGCCCCAACCCCACTTCACTGTGCCCTCCCCAGGCCCACTGTGCTCTCTAATGCTCCCTATTCCCCTCTGCCTAGCTTGCCTTTTTCTCCTCTGTTCTACCTCATTTTCTTCCTGTTACACACAGAGCGGCAGGTGTACCCTGTGAGCACAGGCACCCACTTCCAACTATAGAATTTAAATATTTTTCAAGGTAAAATGCCATGCTTACTATAGTATTTATGCATTTCTTAGTGATTTAACATATAAAATTATGCTAGTGTTTTATTAGGTTCCTGTTTTTGACATGTCACTGGCAAAATTTTTTAGTGTTGTCCTCCTAACTCCATTCTCCCCATAATCTCTCTGGGTTTTTTATTTTACTTTATTTTTTAACCAATTCTGCAGAGTGCAGTGACTGTTGGCAACGCACGTGTGGGATTATAGCAGAACTCTAATTGTGCTTGGAAAGATCTACCTGATAGGCCTCTAACTGATTTAAGTTCTTATCAAATTGAACTATGGGAAACCATCATTATTATATAAAATGGCATTTATGTCATTCAACTTGATGAAACCACGTGATGCACAATCCTACAAATTTTCATTTTTACATTTAAGAGCTACATGGTGACTAGGTACTAAACTGAATTGTTAAGTGTTAATAAAGCTTATTATTGATAAACTAGAGTTAATGCCTCATTAGTATAAGGACTAATTCAGTATTCTCCTGAGATGTCTGCTGGCTGCCCAGCAACACTGCAAAGGCTGGTTGGCACACAACGGGTGGCTGGAAACAATGCACCCCAGAAGGGTACCTGTCATTGTGGCCACCAGTGTGATTTTTAGTTGCTATTTTTACCTTTGATTTTCAATTTAGTTGGCTGTGATTTTGTTAACATTATGGTATGCACTTTGCAACAACAATCTTTTAGACTTTAAAATATGTAGGTACTGCATTTCCAATACAACCCATATACACTGCTACTGCTAAAGCAGACACTGATATATTATCTAACTAACTTGCTCTTATAAACACTTCTATGGTGATGAGATGCCTGTTTGTGATTATTTTTAAGTTTACAGGATATCATTTTATAATACAAAAACATGTTTTAAGCTCATTTCTCTTATAAAGAAAACCAATTTCTTAAATGTTGCTAGTAACAAATTCACTATTAGATTCCTAATTCTTTGTTTCAGAGTCAGTGCCTCCAATGCTGGCTTCCTCAGAGATGTGTCCTAGGCCCTTTTCTCTGAAACACTACAGAGATAACTGCAGGCATTCCCACAACTTAGGCTTCCATGCCCAACTTGTCGCTAGCCCAGCCCTTTCCCCTGGTATCCAGATGTGCATGTCTGACTACTGGCCATCTGCTGGTGCACATCCCACCAGCAGTCATCTGGCACCTCCAAAATGGAACCACCTTCTCCCTTGAATCTGCCCTCTTCCCATGTTCATGAGCTTGCTGAATGGTACTACACAGTCAGATGTCTGGGCCCTTCCCCACCATACCCATATCCAATCAGTCCAATAGTGCCATCACTCCACTACCAAGCAGCTTCCCATTTCCAGTTCCTAATTCAACCATCATTACGAAGGGCACTGCCTAAGAGGTTAGCCTTAAATATGTCCCTTTGACATATTTCTCACTTGCAGCCAGAGGAATATTTCCAAAAAGCAAACCATATTTTTATCCTTACCTCCATTTTGCCCACTAGTTCTCTCTCCTTCTCTTTTGTTCTCTTCCTCCCTTGCCTACAGCTCACTCCCTGCTTCAAGCACCTACCATTCTCAAGATAAAGTCTGAATTCCTTAAAATAGTAAAGACCCACCTAGCCTAGCCCCCAGTCTCATCTTCTGCCTTCCTGCTGAACTTCAAGTTCAAACACAACAAACCTTCTCTAGTCTTCAGAGTGACCTTCTTGGTTAGATGGGTCCTTTCCCCCAACATCCCTCTTTGATTGGTTAACTTCTGTTTATCTTTTACATCTTAGCTTAGCCCACCAGCAGGTAGATTTATGTATAAAGGGTTTTGTTTTCTTCTTTCAAATAAACACTGGTCACTAAGGATTCACTGAGATAACTATGTTTCGTTTGGGGACATAATGATTTTAGAACCTATTTCATATTCACAGTCAAAAATCGCAACAAAACTAAAACTTGAAACTTACATCAAGTTGAACAAATTGCAAAAACTCTCCAACCAGCTCCTTAGATACGGCTTGTACAAATGTCTCACGTTTTTCCATGACAGATGGAACTGTTCAAATGGCATTTATTTTGTAACCCTAGTGGAAAACACAATCATACTGAAACACTTGCAAATATATATTTTCCTATAAGATTTAATTTGATATTAACATCCAAGAACTGCAAGAAAATTCCTGAACCACATATGGCAGACAGTTTATAAAAATATTCTAACATAAAACAAGTTATAATATCTGAAAAACAATTTTCTTATTTCCTTTACTGGGGATGTTAATAACATGATATTAATGATATTTTATCAACAACTGTTAATAAAATTACCAACTAGGGAGGGAGAAATCCAAATAGCCTTAGGAAGCTCACCACCATCTCTCCCTTTTTAGTACCTTAGCAAGATGCTGGCTCGGCAGATCGAGTTGGTTCAACAAAAGAACAATCTGATCCCAGCTGCAGATTCTGAAGATGCTCCCTTTCTAAAGGCCATTCCTCTATCAAAAAAAAAATCCCACTGTTAGTGTCATCTTGTTATTCAAAGTGAGATGGAGAACAGTGGCCCCGGGGAGGGGGGCGGGAGTCACCTGGGATCTTGTTAGACTATCCTTTAGAAATGCGTAACCACAGCACTCTCCTCCCACCCCTTCGGGATAATGAGAGCTCAGGGGACTTTGTATACCTTCTATCCTGTCTGTGTTTTTCCAGGAAACTCTATTTCACATTCACAACACCTGGTGCTATTGGTGCCCTACTAAAAAGACATCAACCTAAAGATGAGGTAATAGCAAATGATGGGACATATTTGCGGTAGGAGCCCCCTGACTTTAAAAATAAATGAAAACCACCTGCACAATTATAAATAGAGCAATATGGAAAATTACTGCCAATAATTATGGGGATAGAGAGTCATCTTAAACATATAATACTAGATTTTAATGTCTAAATTGAACAAAGCAGAAAATAACCTCAGTTTAATGACTCCCCAAATAAGTTAACAGTGAAGCCCCAAATAAGTTAACAGTGAAGTCTGGTCATCTCATTCCTCAACTCAAATGGCTGAACTATGAACCACAGTCATGGACCACATAACATTTCAGTCAACAACAGACCACATATATGACCATGGTCCCATAAGATTATAATGCCATATTTTTACTGTGCCTTTTCTATACTTAGATATGTTTAGCGATGCAAATACTTACCATCGTTACAGTTGCCTACAGTACAGTAACATTCTAGCAGCAGCAGGCTACACCCTCTAGGTGTAGGCAAGTCCACTCTGTGATGTTCATTCAATGATGAACTTGCCTAATGACAACGTTTCTCCCTCTTTAAATGAAGCATGACTGGCACACTTTTTACTGACAAAGAAAATGGGGAGGGAAGGGAGAGTGGCCAGCAACAAGCATAACGAATAGTGGCTAGGACAAATTCATGATTTTAGAAAAATAATCCAATAAGGTGCAGCAAACACATGGACTCATACATCTTCACCTGGCAAGTCTGTGAACATGCTCCACTTTTTCATAGTTCTGGTCACTTTTCTTGTTTGCTCTATTTCCAAGTGTACCTCTTTGGCATTGTAGTCCAACCTACAGTAATATACTTCCTCCAGACTACCAAACTTATTCCTATACTTCCCATTTTCCCTCTTATATTAGTGACTGTAATTTTTTAATGGTTAATTTTTCAATCTATCTCCCAAAGTGGCAATATTCCATGTTTCTTGTAGTGTATGTGCATAAGATCTCAGCCCTGCAGCCAGAATGCTACTTTCAAGGTACGGAGTCATCTCACCACCCAGTTATCAGTCCAAAGAGCAGGCTACTCTTTGCACAGGAGGTCCGGTACTGAATCAAGATGAGCATTAAAAAGAAGAAATCCCTGTAACCTTGTCACCACCCGTGACTTTCCACTCCGTCCCCAAACTCCTTCCTCATGGACACAACAAGAGGCACCAAACCAGCAACAAGAGTTCAGGAGACTGATGTCTCTGAGGACAATGCCCATGTCCACGGCTGGGGAGATACTCTGTGAGGGAAGTGCCTACATCCAGGGCTCAGGGAGACTCTCTCTAAGGGGACACTCTCTGAGGGCAGTGCCCAGGCCCAGGACTGAGGGGATTTACTCTCTGAGGGCAGTGCCCAGGCCCAGGACTGAGGGGACACTGAGGGCAGTGTCCATGCCCAGGACGGAGGGGGTTGCTCTCTGAGGGCAGTGCCCAGGCCCAGGACTGAGGGGACACTCTCTTGAGGGCAGTGCCGATGCTCAGGGCTGGAGGGTCGCTCTCTGAGGGCATGCCCGCGCCCGGGGCTGAGGGGACTCTCTCTGAGGGCAGTGCCCAGGCCCAGGACGGAGGGGACACTCTCTGAGGGCAGTGCCCACGCCCGGGGCTGAGGGGACACTCTCTGAGGGCAGTGCCCAGGCCCAGGACTGAGGGGATTTACTCTCTGAGGGCAGTGCCCAGGCCCAGGACGGAGGGGACACTCTCTGAGGGCAGTGCCCACGCCCGGGGCTGAGGGGACACTCTCTGAGGGCAGTGCCCAGGCCCAGGACTGAGGGGATTTACTCTCTGAGGGCAGTGCCCAGGCCCAGGACTGAGGGGACACTGAGGGCAGTGTCCATGCCCAGGACGGAGGGGGTTGCTCTCTGAGGGCAGTGCCCAGGCCCAGGACTGAGGGGACACTCTCTTGAGGGCAGTGCCGATGCTCAGGGCTGGAGGGTCGCTCTCTGAGGGCATGCCCGCGCCCGGGGCTGAGGGGACTCTCTCTGAGGGCAGTGCCCAGGCCCAGGACGGAGGGGACACTCTCTGAGGGCAGTGCCCACGCCCGGGGCTGAGGGGACACTCTCTGAGGGCAGTGCCCAGGCCCAGGACTGAGGGGATTTACTCTCTGAGGGCAGTGCCCAGGCCCAGGACGGAGGGGACACTCTCTGAGGGCAGTGCCCACGCCCGGGGCTGAGGGGACACTCTCTGAGGGCAGTGCCCAGGCCCAGGACTGAGGGGATTTACTCTCTGAGGGCAGTGCCGATGCTCAGGGCTGGAGGGTCGCTCTCTGAGGGCATGCCCGCGCCCGGGGCTGAGGGGACTCTGAGGGCAGTGCCCAGGCCCAGGACTGAGGGGATTTACTCTCTGAGGGCAGTGCCCAGGCCCAGGACTGAGGGGATTTACTCTCTGAGGGCAGTGCCCAGGCCCAGGACTGAGGGGACACTGAGGGCAGTGTCCATGCCCAGGACGGAGGGGGTTGCTCTCTGAGGGCAGTGCCCACGCTCAGGGCTGAGGGGACTCTCTCTGAGGGCAGTGCCCACGCCCGGGGCTGAGGGGACTCTCTCTGAGGGCAGTGCCCATGCTCAGGGCTGAGGGGACTCTCTCTGAGGGCAGTGCCCACGCCCGGGGCTGAGGGGACTCTCTCTGAGGGCAGTGCCCATGCTCAGGGCTGAGGGGACTCTCTCTGAGGGCAGTGCCCACGCCCGGGGCTGAGGGGACTCTCTCTGAGGGCAGTGCCCATGCCCAGGACGGAGGGGACTCTCTCTGAGGGCAGTGCCCACGCTCAGGGCTGAGGGGACACTCTCTGAGGGCAGTGTCCACGCTCAGGGCTGAGGGGACACTCTCTGAGGGCAGTGCCCACGCCCGGGACTGAGGGGACACTCTCTGAGGGCAGTGCCCACGCTCAGGGCTGAGGGGACTCTCTCTGAGGGCAGTGCCCGCGCCCGGGACTGAGGGGACTCTCTCTGAGGGCAGTGCCCATGCCCAGGGCTGAGGGGACACTCTCTGAGGGCAGTGCCCACGCTCGGGGCTGAGGGGACTCTCTCTGAGGGCAGTGCCCGCGCCCGGGGCTGGGATTTTCCTCCGACACGGACAGGAAGGACGGGCGTCGCTGGGCTGGGAAGGGGGGATGGCCCGGGGTCGCCTGTTCCGTCCGGTCCCGTCAGACGCAGCACTGCCCGCGCGCTGGTCGGCAGCCCACTTAGGGAAGTGGAGGCCGGGACCCCGACCAGCCGAGGAGGGGCTTCCGCCCGATCCCTGCTACCTCCCAGCCCCTGCTCTGAACCCAATCCCGGCTCCGCACCGCAGCTCTCACCTGGGCTCGGGGACCCGCCGATTCCCGCGCTCGGACCAGATTCAAACGCACCCGCCGGCGCCCCAGATGGGCCCCGCCCTCCCGGTCGTCATCCAGCGCCGCTCTCGCGAGAGCTGGGGCGCCGCGATCCTCGGGCCCCACCCACACGCCCGCTCCGCCCCGCCTCCAGATCATGCCCCGCCCACATGCCCGCCGGTCTTCCTCCTGTCTATGCCCCGCCTCTTGGGCGCTTAGCCCAGTGCCCTACCGGGCACCACGGAACGCGCACGCGCGGCGCCGCAGCTGGGGAACCCATGCACTGTGCGCGCGCCGACGTCCACTGCGCGCTCGTGCGCGTCCTGGGGCCTCCGCGGAGGGAGTGCGCGGTCCAGGAGAGGGCGGGGCGCTGGGAGCGGGCGGTGTTGTGGGAAGGAGGAAGGAGAGGAAGGGAGAGACGGGGAGAGGAAGGAAAGGTTTGGGGCGGGGAGAGGCCACAGGGCCGTGTCTGGATCCCCGGGAGGACCCCACCCCGGCCTGGCCGGCTTCCGTGACCGCCCTCCCTGCCAAGGGGTCACCTGTCCGGCCTGCACCCAGTAGGTGCGCCCTGGGCAGGTGCTTCCCCCGCAGAACTCCCACCCCCCCACCCCCGGCAGGTAGGCTGCCCATAGGGTGGAGAGGGAGAGGCCTTAGCGGGGACCCTCGAAGGCACCCGTGTGAAGGAGGAGTAGCAATGTCATTTAATTCTTTGGACTTAAATGCCAAAGGCACATACTGATCTATCAATCTCTTTTAATTTGTGTCAGCGAATAACTTCATTGGGCGTTCCCAATTTTTGTTGAAAGCAAATTCTTAGAAAATGGTGCTCTTTACCACCAAG